>NW_025814856.1:112498147-113101897 GCF_022079265.1 Lynx rufus | reverse complement strand
GCTTCTGTACTTCAATAACTTCCAAGACAAGTGACTCCCTGCTGTGGAAAGAGGTTGTTCCTTTTGAGTGCAAAGTTAGCTTAGAAATTCCCAACATTTGAAGCCATAAAACTTTACTTACCATTTTTATATGTGGTAGGAAAAAAGAGGCAGCTGAGAATATTAAAAGGAACATAGGACTGAGTGATGGATCAAGAAATCCTTCCCCAGAAATTCTTTTGGAATCTTTTTATTGCTTTTACAAAATCCCAACTTGTAGAAACTTTCAGGTACTGTTCCCCATAGTCCTATGTTGTTTTGCTTTTTGTTTTTGTCACTGTTTTTCAGTTGGCTATGTCTTGGTTTACTTATGCCATCAAAATTCTGGTGTCCAGAATGGGCAGCCAAGGCGAACATCCCACCTAGCAAAATGTTGCCTTATACCATTTAGCTCTCAGTGAGTTCCTCACTACAGATACATAAAGCAACAGAAGTTTAATTTTGGAGTATCAAGGAGCAGTGAGGAAGCAAGGAGCTACAGGGTTTCCTGGGAGAACCATTCACTCCTCTGCCACAGAATAAAAAATTATCAATCTGTATGCTCCAATTTCAACACTCTTAGTTAATTAAATGGAGTACTTATTTCCCCTCATGAGAAACATAAAAAAGACATAAAAACAAATAGACAAATTCAACCTTAGGTTTACAGAATATACTTTTGGTCAGGACTTTGGTTGCAATTGAAAGTTAAATCAAACTGAATCAGAGAAATAGGCAAATGTACTGGTTCTTACAATGAAACTGCAGAAATTGCTGGTTAGACTATCTCCAAAGTCAGTAGAAATCGGGGCCTAGTATCCAAAAGGACTCCCTCTGTAGCCCTGCTTCTTTATGTGTGTTGTTTTTACTTTCTTCAACTTTTCCCACACAGTTGGAACAGGCACCAACACCTCCAGATTCATATATTCTCCACAGAGAAAAAATGAACTCACTCGGCATGTTCCCAGGTTTTAAAATACCTTGGAAAGGTACATTAATCTAACTTCAGACAGGTGTCCAATCCTGGATCAATCAACTGTGGCCATAGCCACAGTGTGTGACAACACACACTTGAACCATATTGTCAGCACATTTTTCAGAAGGAGGGTCAGAAAGCTATAATGTCCACACAGGTTATGATGTTCTATACATGGACAATGTCTCATACATTAAAAAGTACTTTTTAAAAAGTTATAAAAAAAACTAACAAACCAAGAATTGAAAATGAAAAATTCTGTCTAGATGGATGGTAAGTATGTGTGTGTGTGTGTGTGAGAGAGAGAGAGAGAGAGAGAGAGAGAGAAGACAAGGGAAGGGAAGAGAAGAGAAGAGAAGTAAACGGAAGGGGGTAGGAGAGGAGAGGAGAGACAAATTCACTAATGGCCTTGGAGAAAGTTCATATTCAGCACAGCCTAGCATTACAAATGTTTAGGAATCATATGTATGAGTTTTACTCACTGAGAAACAAGATCATTAAGCAGATGGAGTTGAAGCAAATTACTCTAGTAAATGCAATAAGTTCCATTATGAGATAATGAAATATAAGAAATGCAGACTTCAGTTTCTCTCTTGTAGAAATAAGGCACAGTTGAAAATGAAAATATTTTAACATGAATGCATTCATGTTTGCTTTTGCTTTTGACTTTTTATTTCTCAAGTAGCATGTAAGAGTGACAGATCATGGCTTAGAGGGCACTGTTTTATATTTGTAGAAGAAATGGATTCTGAATCTTGCTATCTCAGTTAAAAAATTGTACATTTCTGATCATATGGCTACTGCTCCTCTACACCCCTACCAAAGCACAAAGGAGTTAAAATATAGTTTTCTGCCATTTAGTCATTGTCTAATTATCCTCAGTATGCAAAACATTGTATCAGGTATTGTGTATATTTCCTGCCCTGGAGATTTATAAACTACCTGGGTAAAGAGAACAAACATAATATTCTCCTTTATTTCCATTCCTATTGTCAAGTCTAGATGTAGAGATTTTATATCTATGAGCAGTTGGTATCAGTAAAGAGATATCAAAGGAGATTTTGTAGAGTGGGAAGAGAAGAGCAAAAACAGAAATCGGAAAAGTTAACCCACCTAGAGAACTCTCTTCCCCTGAGAAGAGGAAGCCATAGAGATGGAAGGGACTCCACAAGAGAGGTAAGTCAAAAAATACAGTGAGGGAAGTTTCTTATAGCCAAGAATGGTGCATTATGCACAATGCTACAGAGAAAGCTAATGAGGACAAAACTGTGTCTGTTAGATTTAGCAAACCAGAGGCAAGTGATATCTTAGAAGAGAAGGACAGTGACAGTGGAAGAATAAAGGGAGGTGGGATGGCATTTCAATTTCAGAGGGTTGAACAAAGCTAAAGCAGTGAATGTAAACTATGCTTTTTCCAGCGTCTTGATTATGAAGAGAAGACAAATAAGAAGGCAGACATAAGACTGCCTTCTGTGAGCATGAAAGGGGTGCATCTTAAAACATGAGGACGTATGGGAGAATACAGAGGATGATGACATTGCAGATGACCCTGAGGAGGTGGAAATGGTGACTCAGAGAGGACAGTGGAGAGAACCTAGACATGAAAAGGAGAAGGGAAACTTCTTTTCCAGAGAAGGAATAAAAGAAAGTAGGAACGAAGGCAGAGTATAAATCTTGAGTACTTGACAGGAAGTTAAATAATATCATATATAGGTTTCTCAAATTTTAGGGAAGAAAAAAATGAAGTCACCTGATTAGCTCATAGAGAAGAGAGGAATTGAGTATCAAATTGGAGTTGTGTACATTTCAGATCATTATGGACAATTACAGAAGAATCTATTTATCTGGCTTCCTGTATGTCTTTCTACAGATCTATGAATTTCCCTGAGTACTCAGCTGACATTGTTTGGGAATAGAGGATCAAAAGTATTAGTTATGATTAAGTGGTACTCTTACCCAATAAACACTAGGTTTGAAATGGAAGAAAGTGAATAATAGTAATGAAGGAAGAAAGGGGAAACAAACTGGAGGGTTTGTTAATTTTGAAAAGCTATAAGACAGGAACTAAATAGTCATCATTAAAATATAAAACATTAGAAATGGCCCAGTTCATAATGACATCAAGGTTGAAGATGTTGCTATTATGAGAATGGTTGAAATTCAGCAAAGGTAAAAATAGTTGGAGTCAAGGATGTTAAGAAGCTTTGAGGCTAAGGCTTCAGATGGGTCAAGCACATGGATATTGAGGTGACCTAAGACAACCTACAGAAGAATATGAAGAATGGATGTAAGTCAGATATAAAAGTCCTCAAGGATTAGGGAGAGAGTGAGATACTGATGGATGGCAATGATGAGGAAGAGCAGAGAGAGAGACGGTGGTACTGCTTAGGAGGTTGGTTTCTCAAAGAGGAAAGGTTTTTGCGCAAAGGATAAATAGTATTGACCTAGAAGTGGTATCGAAATGGAGTGGGAGCTGAAAGACTAATGACACGACATCTGGGCTCTGTAGGAAATGTATAGGCTCTGAGAGGGGCCCTAGGGGCCCTAAGGATGGGCCAGGTTTCAACAAGGCAAGGAAATGGAAAGTGCAAAGAGATTGAGAATAAAGTTATTAGTTTGATTTTTTTGGTTTCTTTTTCCCAGTTTTTGTAGTGGTATGAGACTACCCAAGGTGTAAAGGGTTGGAAGAGAAATTAGCACACACATACACTCTCACCTTTTTTTTTTCTTTTGGTGAGAATGGAATTTCTCTCATGCATATTTTATCTAATAGCTCTACCAATTACTATCTTTTCTTACCTGGTTATATCATAACATTTTGTTGGAGCCTCTTTTATCAATTAAACATAACTAGAGCTCAGGCACATATTACCAATCATGAGGTAATACATATAAACTATGAGAAGCCAAGTAGAAGCAACATTTTGTGGAATTGTCACACTACTCCACTCTCAGGACTTTTCTTACATGATAAAAAAAAAATGTATGTTGTTAAGCCATTTTACTTGATTTGAATTTTATGGTATTTGCAGCCAAATGCTGTCCTGATTGATATTATGGATATCTTTGAGTTTATCTACCTTAAGTGTAGTTTTAATTTAAAAAATCAAATTGTAGGGGAACCTGTACAACTTTTCACCAAATTTCAATACACAACTTTGTTTCTTTTGTAACATCTATGGAAAATTGTTCCCCTCTTCCTGATGTTAAAAAGTACCTTGAATTTTTTTCTCCAATAGGTTTCCAAGTTAAACTCTTCTATTAGAAATTATTTGTAGCAAAGTTAAAATTAAGAATCAACTGCAAAGTCTTATTCCAATTTAAGCTCTGGGAAGCTAATTAAAAAGAAAAAAAGCAATAGAAAGGAGAATTTTTTTTTAAGGAAAGAAATCCCTGTGAGTATTGTACCCCTGATGATGAAACTTACTTCTTTCATGTTGAATTTGCTCTTTAAATATCAACATTGGTTTTACAAAATCTTTACATATTTCTAACATTTGTACAGTTTTTTAATATTTTCAAACATATTAAACAAGCAATTTTTTTTTAACTCTCGTGATATGCCTTTGGAGTAGGTAAACGTTTTTCTCTGATTTTCAAAAGGTCTGTCTGGAGAGGTCACACTAATTGCTTGGGGGAGTTCAAGTGATCACTAAGAGTCAGGCCTGAGGCCTGTATGTCTTAGTCGTCAATTGTTGAGAACACCCGCTCTGAAACTTGGCACTTAAAACTGCAGTCTTCTTATTACTTCTCATTATTTGTGGGTCAGGGATCAGAGAGGGTACTGCAGGCATAAATCTCTGCACACTATGTCTACTGGGACTATAACACCCAAGATGGCTTCTTGACTCACAAGTCTGATGCCTCTGTTTGAATGGTTCAAATGTTTGGGGGCAGGGTGGAGTGATTCATCTGGGGTCATACCCCTGAGGCCTCAGTTCCTGGTGTAAGACTACTTCCATGTAGTCTTACCAGGGTAGCTGGGCTTCTTAAATGATGGCTTAACATCCACAAAACATAAACGCAGAAGCTTTCGGGTCTCTATAAGGATTAGAGCTGAAACTAACAATATATCACTTCTTCTAACACATTCTTTTAGTTTCTACAATCCATAGAACCGGCCCAGATATTAAGGATGAGGGCTATACAAGGTATGAGTATGAGAAGATGTGTTACATTAGGCAGCAATGCTGGGGTTCCCAAGTGAAAAATAAGGTATACAGTGAACTCTGAATCTCAGATAAACAATGAAAGTTGTTTTAGTATAAATATGTTCCATGTAATATATGGGGCATGCTTGTACTGAACATTATTCCTTGTTAATCCACAATTTCAAATTTAACTGATTACCCTGTACTTTTATTGGCCAGCTCTCACAATCCTAGAATCTACCAGTGTAACAGACTACCAATAAGTAGAAACTGATATTCTCCTTCAACTCTGTAGCAACATATCAGTAACATACAGTTTAATGAAAATATTCATCGGCACTTGCTTTATCTCCTAGTTCATGCAGTGTACATTTATATTCTTGCTACATCTCTAAGTTGAGTAAAAGTGACCACAGTAGTCATATGAATTAATCAGTGAAATGGGATTGAGTTACTGGGAAGAAAGGCTTTGCACTTGTAAAAATGTAAGGAAACTGGAGAGATGATTTAATATAGTCTTCATACCTAGATTCTTCTGAAAACCTTGCTTATGTGTACAAGTTATTTTTCTGGCAGTTTTTGTGTAGGTATTAGGTAGTATTTCAAGACAATAGTTGTTGCTCTTCCATTTAAAATGAATGATTTATGTAGGAAAGTAGTAGCATCTACTGCGTGAAGCTGTTAGAATCCTTTCAATATATTTATATAAACAGTTTAGTGCCTTTGTTGCTATTATTCAGGAATAATCCTGAGAGCTTATTTTTTATCATACTTTAATAAATCCTGACATAGAAATCCTGCTCTTACAGGTCTCCAGAAAAGAATAATGTGCCAGTAATTTGATCTAACCAACACTATTTAAATCACCAGTGATCGTTAGAAATCCATCTCCCTCTGCCAGGAGCCTCTTCTCCATGTGATGTTACAAGGTCAGATGCCTTAAAAATTATGTAGGAAATGGCATACAACTTTATGGACCTGCATACATCTCATTAGCTATCTGACTTTTTTCTATTTAAAATATAATTGCTACGTATTAGGTTAACATTTGTTTATCTAATACTTTTCAGGGATCCACCAAATTGGACCTAAATTTTAGAACTACATTTTTCAAAAGAAAGTTATAGTTTTATATAAAAATAAATAAATGCAGAGGGAATTTGAGCCAGCCTAAAACCTTTCCTAGGCCAAAACTGTCCTCTCTAAATCTTTTCTTCTTCCCACATCTTCCGTCCTTCCTTCTGTAAGTTGCTAATTTGAGGCTTGGTATTTACGAATACTGAAGATTGGCCATAGGGCCTATGTACAGGGAATGACCCACTATTCAAACTCTTGTGTCAACAACTTTCCATTCCTTTAATGTACTTTGTCACAAGGCTGAGGTTTGAAGCTTGTGGCTTTAGTTAAAATTTCTTACCAAAGAATTTAATAATATGAGCATACAGTGATCTGTTTCCACAGCGGTGTTTCATTATAAACAAGTGCTAATTTTTATTTAACTAAGCTCCTATTGATGGTCACTTAGGTTTTTCCAACCTTTTGCTATTAAATATATGGTTTAACATATGAGGAAGTCTATCTAATGGATACATTCTGAGAAAGGGGTTTACTCTAAGTTAATTAATGATGAATTTAACCTGCTGAGCTTGATTTTTTGGAATATTATCATCAATTAATAACTTTAAGTTATGATGATCAATTACCAATTTGAAAAGTGAAATGATCAATTATCTTCATTTTTTCTCCCTGGAGAGATGGTTAATATTTAAACTTATTTCTTGTTTGAATTACCATCTCCATTTGGTTCTAATTGTTCAACTGGTAAGCCATTTTTATATGGAAACAGAACTGTGAATTTTCATAGCTCATGAAATATGGAAAAAGGACCATCAGTGACTATACAAAGACACATTGGTTTCAGAACTGATTTTAGATAGAAACTCATTCAGTTCTCAGCTCAAATTAATGGGCTTTTATGTGACATAGCAGTAAAAATCAATTTAAGAGCTTCCTGGAATACCATTTACAGCAAATATGCAGATGTCTTCTTATTTAAAACCTGGAACCCTGACAAACTCTAGCAGATTGGGTCTCATAGGCATTCAAACTGTGGGAACATGCACAGTAGCAGTAGGTCTGCTTTTCATTTTCTAGATTCTCAATGACTTAACCATGAATACGAAGCAGCTATGTGCTTAGTTGAATCTATTGGTTAGGATAAAGCTTTGAATTAACTGGGGATTTCAGTTAACTGTTCTGTTCCTACTTCTTTAATTAAAAATCTAATTTGTCTTGATTATAACCATATCTGCCAAATATTTTTCAAAATGAGGAATATAATAAAAGGGGACAAGTCAGCATATATTGTTGGTATATTTTAGGAATTTAAAGTTATTTAACCACCAGATAAAATTTTTTGAAAAACCAGATTTCAACATTAGTTACTTTAAAGAATTAATCCATCCATTCAATATAAGTGTATTTATTTTTGAAAGAAAGAGACAGCCTTGTCCCTTCATGTGCTTTTTAATTGTATGCATTTTGTTTGATGACAGAAAAGGAAATATCATGAGGCATTATTTTGAACTGCATCCCACTTCAAGCAGCATGCTCTAAAACTGTGTTTTATTAAGAGTATTTCATAGAATATTAGCCTGAAGAGATGCTTATATGAAAAAAGTTTTTGTGACTAAATATGCTTAGGAATCTGCTCATATTGTGATCTTAGAAATTCACCCTGAACTTTTAACAATTTCCCAGGTGATGCTTATGTTGCTCATCAATGGACCATAATTTGAGGACCACTATCTATAGGCTGCCCTCCCAGAAAGGTACTAGACTCCTAGAAACTCCATGGAAACAGTCACCAATTAAGTACACAAGATGAGTAATCCTGGTAGAGTGCAGAGGTGGTACATCAGCAAAATGGCTCCTGGTACCCTGTGCCATACAGTTGTTATCTGTAGCGTCAGACCTCATTACTTCCATACTGCTAAAGGAAAGTCTGTTTTTCTCTATTCATAAATACCAAGTGACAAAACTGAAGGCAAAGTTTTCATTATGTCAGGCAGCCATATTCCCAAGGCTTGGGTCCTAGTCTCTGATATATTAGAGGAGGGGCAAGTTGTTTTCAAACCAAGAAATTCCGAGACGGAAAAAGGTTAGAGGCCATGCTTTCTTTACTTCATGCTTTCATCAGCTCCTGGGTGATGTCCCATAGCCATAGTCCAAGTCTCTTGCTCAGCCTGATACCCAGTCCTGCTAAATGATGCCTCTCGTGGTACTTCAACCCTATTTCTTTTTAAAAAATTTTTTTTTTAACGTTTATTTATTTTTGGGACAGAGAGAGACAGAGCATGAACGGGGGAGGGGTAGAGAGAGAGGGAGACACAGAATCGGAAACAGGCTCCAGGCTCCGAGCCATCAGCCCAGAGCCTGACGTGGGGCTCGAACTCACGGACCGCGAGATCGTGACCTGGCTGAAGTCGGACGCTTAACCGACTGCGCCACCCAGGCGCCCCTCAACCCTATTTCATAGACAAAAGAGGACATAGGAATTTTCACCCTATAACCACCAAAGAGATGCATATAATCAGATTGTACCTAAAATAAAGAGAATATTAAAGGACATATTAACAAAAGTTGAAGGCAAGGACAGGTCTAAAATGTTATGCCTTCACTGTGAAATTAGATAGTTAGCAAGTCAGGTGGGGTGGCTGCCAGAGTACTTGAAAGTCCAGAGCCATTTGATAATTCAGATTATAAATTTAAGATATCATTTTTCCAAAGGCAGATATGTTTCACATAATTCAAACATAAAATACATGACTTCATTTACTCTTGGCATATATTATCCAAATAGAAGATTGAATTTACTATGCAATTCTGGTGTTAATGTAAGCAGATGTGTTTCACATAACCAATGTATCCTATAGAATATGAGTTAACCAAAGTGGTTGAGTAATTGTTTCTTGCATGAAATACAGGCAATATAGTTTTCCAAGGCTGTAGGTCTTGTTTTTGCTCTCTTTATCCTACTTAGTTATAGTAACTACCCTTTAGCATTACTGATGTAATATTAGCAGCTATAATCTCAGCTACTATATGCTGAAATGGTACAAGTTGCTCCAGAAGTAAGATACAGTGGGTTTGTACTGAGAGGGAAGAGTTAATTTGACTGATTCATTGCAAATAGGGCTCTCAGAATGAGTCAACTTTTGCATTAAAATCCATAGAGCTATACACAAATAAATGTTCGTTTTAGTTTATGATAATTTAATAGGGAGAGTTTTACCTTTTTCCTCCTGATTTGTATGTGTTTTATTTCTTTTTCTTTCCTTAATACAATGGCTAGAACCTCCAATATAATGTTGAATAGAAGTAGTAGAAGTGGACATAATTGCATTTTTCTTGAACCCAGGGGGAAAGAATTCAGTCTTTCATCAATAAGTTCAGTATTAGCTTTGGGTTTTTTTTGTTAGAGGTGACTTATCACATTGAGAATGTTTTCTACTATTCTTAGTTTATTATATATTGGTGTTGTACTTTACCAAACATTTTAATCCATCCATTAAAATTACCCAATGGTATTACTCCTTTTATTTTTTTCCAGTTAGTTTTCTGAATTACACTTATTGATTTTCAAATAATCAGCCAACCTTAAATTTCTGGAATAAATGCAACGTGGGTTCATGATTCCTTTTATATATTATTAGGTTTGATACACTAATATTGTGCCAAATATATATTTATAAAGTAATATTATGTGTTTTATATTAATGAGGGATATTTGTTCATATTCCTAATGTCTTCTTGTGGTTTTCTTGCAGTAAACTTTACATATGGTGAAATGAACAGATTTTAAGGCCTTAATTAAATGAGTATTGAAAAATGATTATATCCATGTAGCCTATACGGCAGTAAAGATTTAGAACACTTCTATAGCCTCATAAAATTTCCTTATGCTCTTATACAATTAATCTCTACTCCCCATAGTCAAAAACTCTCAAAATCTATTTCTATTAAGCTAGATTTGTTGGCTTTTCTTGATGTTCATATAAATAATATAGCATTCTTATGGACCTGGCTTCTTTTGCCCAACATATGATACTTATCCATGTTGTTACATACATCAGGAGTTCACTTATTTTTATGGTTGAGAGTATTTTATTGAATCAATATGTCACATGTTTTTTTTTAATTAAGTTTATTTTATTTATTTTTTAAAAATTTATTTATTGTTTAATTTACATCGAAGTATATGTTGGAACAATAATTTCAGGAGTGGATTCCTTAATGCCCCTTACCCTTTTAGACCATCCCCCCTCTCACAGCCCCACCAGAAATCCTCTGTTTGTTCTCTGTATTTGAGTCTTTTATGTTTTGTCCCCTCCTCCATTTTTATATTATATTTGCTTCCTTTCCCTTATGTTCCTCTGTTTTGTATCTTAAATTGATCATCTGAGTGAAGTCATATGATATTTGTTTTTGTCTGATTAATTTCACTTAGCATAGTAACCTCCAATTCCATCCACATAGTTGCAAAAGGCAAGATTTCATTCTTTCTGATTGCCGATGTATATGTATACCACATCTTCTTTTTCCATTCATCTGATGACATTTGGGCTCATTCATACTTTGGCTGTTGTCGATAGTGCTGCTATAAACATTGGGATGCGTGTGCCCCTTCAAAACAGCACACCTGTACCCCTTTGGTAAATACCTAGTAGTGCAATTGCTGGGTTGTAGGGTAGTTTTATTTTTGATTTTTTGAAGAACCTTCATACTGTTCTCCAGAGTGGCTGCACCAGTTTGCATTCCCACCAGCAGTGCAAAAGAGATCCTCTTTCCCTACATCCTTGCCAACATCTGTTGTTGCCTGAGTTGTTAATGTTAGCCATTCTGAAAGGTGTGAGGTGGTATCTCATTGTGGTTTTGATTTGTATTTCCCTGATGATGAGTGATGTTGAGCATTTTTTTATGTGTCAGTTGGCCATCTGGATGTCTTCTTTAGAAAGTGTCTATTCATGTCTTTTGCCCATTTCTTCACTGGATTATTTGTTTTTGGGTGTTGAGTTTGATAAGTTCTTTATAGATTTTGGATACTAACCCTTTATCTGATATGTCATTTGCAAATATCTTCTCCCATTCCATCAGTTGCCTTTAGTTTTGTTGATTTTTTTCCTTCACTGTGAAGAATCTTTTTATTTTGATGAGGTCCCAATAGTTCATTTTTGCTTTTGTTTCCCTTGCCTCTGGAGACGTGTTGAATAAGAAGTTGCTGTGGCCAAGGTCAAAGAGGTTTTTGCCTGCTTTCTCCTCGAGGATTTTGATGGCTTCCTGTCTTACATTTAGGTCTTTCATCCATTTTGAGTTTATTTTTGTGTAGGGTATAAGAAAGTGGTCCAGGTTCATTTTTTTGCCTATCGCTGTCCAGTTTTCCCACCACCACTTGCTGAAGAGACTGTCTTTATTCCATTGGATATTCTTTCCTGCTTTGTCAATGATTAGTTGGCCATATGTTTGTGGGTCCATTTCTGGGTTCTCTATTTTGTTACTTTTATCTGAGTGTCTGTTTTTGTGTCAGTACCATACTGCCTTGATGATTACAGCTTTGTAATATAACTTGAGGTGTAGGAGTGTGATGTCTCCTGCTTTGGTTTTCTTTTTCAAGATTGCTTTGGCTATTCAGGGTCTTTTCTGGTTCCATACAAATTTTAGGATTGTTTGCTCTAGCTTTGTGAACAATGCTGGTGTTGTTTTGATAGGCACTGCATTGAATATGTAGATTGCTTTGGATAGTAGCATGGACATTAACATTAACAATGTTTGTTCTTCCAATCCAGAAGCATGGAATATTTTTCCACTTTTTGTGTGTCACAATGCTTTCTAAATCTTATATCTCAGTGGACATTTGTATCATTTTTAGTTTGATGCTATTGTCAATAAAGGTGACATACATTTTTATGTTAAATCTTCTTTGGATAAATTGTTTCATTCTAAATACTTGTGTTTTTTAATTATTTTAATGTTTATTTATTTTTGAGACAGAGAAAGAGACAGAGTGTGAGTGGGGGAGGTGCAAAGAAAGATGGAGACACAGAATCCAAAGCAGGCTCCAGGCTCTGAGTTATCAGCACAGAGCCCGACACGGGGCTTGAACCCATGGAGCCCAAAATCATGACCTGAGTTGAAGTCAGCTGCTTAACCGACTGAGCCACCCAGGCACCCCTCATTCTAAAAATTAGAAGAGAATTTCTGAATTATAGGTTAGGTTTATGTTTAACTTCATAAGGAAATATCAAAAGGGACTAACAGAGATCAAGTCTGCTGAACAAAATTAAAAGATTCCAATGAAAGTTAACCCATCATCTGATAGAGGTGTGTTAAAGTGGAAAGTTTGGACAAATACAGCCCATGTACTAAATCTGATATTGTACTATTTTTGGATGGCATGTGAGTTGAGAATGTTTTCTACTTGTGAAAATATAAAATGTAAAAGGACTATTAGGCTTTTGGCAAGAACAATTGCTTAATTTTGCTCATTGGATTCCATGAGGCTTTTACCATGTGAAAGGACATAAACATTTACCATGTGGCTCTTAGAGAAAAAATTTGCTGACCCTTAGGCATAGTTGCAGTAGTAATACAATTGAGTATATAAAGAATGTTCTAATAATGATGATATAGATTGTCCAAGATAAACAATACAATTCTGAAGCAAAGAAAAATATTATTAGAATTAGATTACTGATACAGAAATAATAAATGTGAAAATTGTTTCCAAAGGTCTTTCTGAAATACCTATTAGATAGAAATACCCCAAAGACAAATAGATGGACTACCATCACCAAGTATCCCATAATTATTAACCATTATGGAAAGTTAAACATAGAAAATGGTAAATAAAAATAATTGGAAAGAAGACAGTGAAACAGGGAAACTATACCCAATAAAAAATATTATATTCAAGGTAACACTGGAAAAGCAAATAAAGAAGCATTTAGACAAATAATAATGATGATAATGAAGAAGAGAGGTGGAAAATGAGGATTCCTTAGAATAAAAATAATCAGGATCTCAAATGAAAACCACTCAAACCATAGGAATAAGGCAGGCCCCCGGTGGTAGCCATGTCAGGGGACATTTGTAACTCTACCATAGTGACCATTTGTATCTAAACACTTAACTATAGTAATTAAATCCTCAAATGTATTGAATCAATAGATACAAGATGTCAAGTGATCATAATCATAGGTGAATTTAGTCATTGGGAAAAATTTCATGAATACAAGAGAAGAAGTTTGGGAGAATCTTTAACAAAAAAGAGCATCTAAAATATTTATTAGATTTAACCAAGATCATTAACAGCCTAATAATAGTATATTATCTATGTAAATAAAATGTTAATAATTTTAATTAGGGTTTACTATAATATATGATACATATGTATACATACATATGTATATAATTTCATGATTATGAGAAAAATAATTTTGCAAATTAAAGAATGGCTATTATCTCAAGAAAAAGTATAATAGGCTGAAATCTCAACTCATTTCTTATAAATAATAATGGAAATAGCCAGCCCAAAGGTAAAAACCAAGTTTGAAACTGTGCCTTCTGTTTGTTATTGTAAGAATCATTTCTTGCTTGGGGTTCTTATATAAGACAGCAAGAAAATCCCAAGGTTTTAAATGGATACAAAGAGATAAAAGAATAATTCTCAAAGTCAAGTATATTTTATAATATCGTATGCCTGTGATCCCTACACCAAAGTATTCTGACTTTAAAGTAGAGTAAGTTACCTTAAATAACTATGGCTCCTGGTCTTTGCAGTTGAGACCATAAGGATACAGATTTGAACCATATCAGCCAATTAGGTTTGGAATCAGAAAGGTTGCTAACTCAAGAGCTTGATACTCTTTGTTAGGAAACATAGGATAGGCCATTCATAATGCCTAAAAAGGCCCTGAGTTCTTAAGTAGCTCTACCTCTGTTAACATTAGAACTCAGGTACCAATCATATAGTAGTTCAAATTAGCCCCATAACAAATATAAAAACTGGCTTAGTAGAGTACTCATGGAAAATGGAAAAGGTACATCTTAGAATGAGACGAATCCAACACGTCGCATGTCACCTTTGCATCATGAAATTGCTACTGTTGAGATGCCTTTGTCAAATTCAGATTAGATCTAAAAGCTTCACCCTGCTCTAAGCTCACAAAGGACCAAGATAAAAAATCTAGTTCTTGGATAGAGAAGCTTTGCTTATAGCAGAAAGCACAATGGCAAAGCCAATTCCTTAACCAATGGGTAAAAAAAAAAAGAATTCTGATAGATAATCAGATTAAAAATGTATTACAAATCATTATTTTTTTCAATGAGGCCAAAATTCCAAAACACAGTAGAAGGAGATACTTCTTATAGAAATTATAACCCAGTACCAAAAATTCAAGGTGATTGCCTTGAACTTACATCATATGTGTGAGGAAACTTGCAGATACTTCTTCAGAAGTAGTGATAGTTTACCACTTCTATAGGATTCATGCTGATACCATAGTAAGTGAACAAATAAACAAATTAAAGACTTACTCTGTAGAAAAAAATTTATTGATGGCGGGTCAAAAAACCCATTTTAGTTCCAAGAGAAATGTGGTAACCCAAATGAGAAAATATGAACATTTCACCTCTTACGTATTTCCACTGAAATAAGGGTCACTGAGAGATGGACTGGGCTCATAAAATGCAGACAAAGAAAAGCTAAATATAAAGAAAATACTAGAAATTTCATGGTGTATTAGTCAAGTCAATGAGACAACAGAATAGAAGCAAAAAATAATGCAAATGGACATTTTGTAACCATGCTCTATGATAAAAATCTCTGAGGTAACTTCAAAACAAGAACCACCCCCTACAAGAAAGGTAAACTCTGGGTTAAGACAAAAGAGAATACCTAATTTCAGGAGAGTTTATAGATAACGGTAATCCCAACATTCATTGCATCAAAATAGAAGAAAGCAATCTGATACAAATAAAAATATTGTTACTTTTGTTTTGAAAAGTTCATGAAGATGTATGAAAATATCAATTATTGTCCTCCCCTTACTAGTATTTTCTAGTCTAAGGTATGTGTTTTTTCACTACCTGTAGTACTTTTATGACTGTTGCTAACACTTTTACTCTTACTGTTATTTCTACCCTCTGGTTACCAAATCAGTTTTCAAAATACACATTATAGAAATTCAGAAGAAAAATGTGTATTTCTGGAGAAAAATGCCAATTTTAAGATGATCTGATGGCATTCTTTTTGGATGATTTACCCAATTTATCAAGAGATAGAAAGATAGAAAGTACTACTGATTCACCCCAAGGACAAGTAGATGGCTGATTATTGGTAGTTGGACTATTGTATTGTTCTAAGGATAGCCATTTGTAAGACAATGCCCCCTCCAACCCCAGCTGATAGATATAAACATAAGAATCCCTAAGAATGACTTCCATTATAATATGCAATTATAGTAAAGGAGCCATACTCACAGGCTTAAAAGAACTCTAGAGAAGCATCCACTGTCACTGCTTTGATAAAAATCTGTGACTTAATATGTAGAGAAGATAAGGGTATTTTTAAAATGAGTATGAATCATAACATAAGAGACAGATAAAAAACCTGGAAATAAATAGAAGGGTAAGACAGCCTTAGCATGGATTGTGTTTTATAGTCTTGAAAAGAATGTTTCAAAGAATGATTCTTTGTGTGTATAATTACATTGTCATATAACACTCCAACTTAGCTGTCTGGAGAGAGACTGACCTTAAAGTACGGGCAAAATGGCAGAGAACTGTGGTGACTTCTATGAGCTGACGGTCTCAGTCATACAATTGCTAAGAAGGTTTTGTCCATAATCTCAATGAGTTTGGGCGTGGATCCTTTGCTGTTTGAGCTGTGAGATGGCCCAGCCAACAACTTGATCACAATCTGTGAGAAGACCTGAAACAGAAGATCCAGCTAAATCATGCCTAAACTCCTGCCCATGGAAACAGTGATATAATAAATGTATTGTTTTAAATTGCTAAGTTTGTGGCAATTTGTTATATAGCAGTAGAAAAATGCAACTATCTTCATGAACTAGCTCATCTGAAAAGAAAGGAATCTGCCTGCCATGTGCTTAAGATTTAAACAACCTGATAGATAAGAAATAGGTTAAAGGCACTGATTAAAAACAATAACCTTAAACAAATAGAATATTAGGCATGCTGAAAACATCCAGGGTCCCAAAGAGCATAAATCTCAGAGTGCCACTGCCACAGGAACAACAAGTTAACAAGTTCCCTGTATGTCTGGTGGGACAATTCAAGTAGGCTGTGAAGTTTTTTATACAAGCCATAAGGTAATTCCAATCTCTTTGTGTGTTGAGCAAAGGGATCCAAGAGCAAGTAGATAATCCAACTGATAACTGATGGTGGCTAAAGCAGAGAGATGAAGACTGACCAAATTTTGAGAATAAAGTAATGTGTGTGTTCCTGCTTTGCTAGGTCTCACTGCCATTAAATTGCTTAACTGAATGATTGCTTATCAATTTATTGAATGAGTATAAATGTATATGTGATGGGCTGTAAGTGATTCACTTTTTTTGATCACCGCTTCTTATTAGCATATTCCAACACATTCTTTGTAGTAAAGCAAGCCAAAATCTAAATTCAAAGCACATTCTCAAATAATTGGGATCTGGCTCAAATGCAATATACATATCTTCCTAATTTTATTTCCAAGTATTTTACTTGTTTTGATGCTATTATAAACAGAATTTTTGAATTTTGTCTTCTAATTTTTTTAAATTCTTGTTTATTTGGGGGGAGAGAGAGAGCATGCAAGCATGAGCAGGGGAGGGGCAGAGAGAGGGAGGGAGGGAGAGAGAGAGAGAGAGAGAGAAAGAAAGAAAGAAAGAATCCCAGAGAATCCATGCTGTCAGTGCAGAGCCTGACGTGGGGCTTCATCTCATGACCATGAGATCATGACCTGAAACAAAGTGAAGAGTAAGATGCTTAACTGACTGAGCCACCCAGCCTCCCCTATTTTTTAATTTTTTGATGATAGTATAGAGTATAAGTAAATTTTGTACCTTGACCCTGTATCAAGCTCCTGTGTTTACTTTTTAATTCTTAAAGTAGATTTCTTAGGATTTTTAAAGAAACAATCATGCCATATATGAATAAAGACAACTTTACTTTCTCCTATCTAATTTGTATGGATTTTTAAAATTTTTTCTGTTTCCTTTTTATTATTTTTGTTTTATTGTGGTAACTAGAGCCATCAGAACAATGTTGAACAAAGACACCAAAATGGGTAATATTTTCATGTTCCCAAGTTCATTCACATTCCCAAGTTTCACTATGAAATATGGTACTGGTCAGTTTTTTTTTTCATAAAGATGCTCTTCATAATAGGGAAGTTCCTTCCTGTTACTAGTTGGCTGAGAGTTCTGAAATTTGTTCCATGCTTTCTTTGTATTCATTGAAAGGATTGTGGTTTTTCTCTTTATTCCATTAATTTATTTATTCCATTAATATGGTAAATTGTCCAATGTTAAGTCAAACTTGCACTGCTGTAATAAAACTCATTTGCATATAGTATATTATCTTCTTTATAAACTGCTGGATCCAATTTTTTGGTATTTTGTTTCTCAAATGTTTTTATTCTATTATCCTTTCTTTCCTTTTTTTGCTTTATCAAATATTTTTGGAATTTTATTTTAATTCCTATAATAACTTGTTTAGCCAAACGTCCTTGCAGTTTGGGTGTTTTTCTCTAAGAATTGTGTTTTAACTTACCAAAGTCCAATACTTCCAAAATGCCATATGTATATATGTATACATATACATATTGCTTTAAGTGATTATACTCTTTAAAAATTAATGGAAAAAAGCATGTGTTTTGTGCTTACCAAAGCTTACTGTTCCATTCCTTTCCACTTCGCCCTGCAAATCTGTGTTGTCATTTGGTTTTAGTTCACTTGATCTGAAGAACTTCCTTTAGCAATTCTTGTGGCTTAGTTTTCCTCAGACAAATTTTCTAGCTTTTGTTTATCTGAAAAGTTCCTTAAATTTGTTTTCATTTTTAACGAATATATTTGCTGGATATGGAATTCTGGGTTGATAGTTGTTTTTCTCCTTTGTTTCCCCCTCCTCCTCTTCTTCCTCTCCCTGCCGCCCCTCCTCTTCCTCCTCCTACTTCTTCTTCTTCTCTTTCTCATTCTTGGTTATTGTTGGTCTTCCATTATTTTTGACAAAGAAGCAGCATGATTTTTATTCTTGCAAATAAGATGTCATTTTTCTTTGGCTGCTTTCAGACTTTCACTTTATATTTGACTTTGAGTTGTCTGACAACAGTGTGTCTTTAGATTTCTCTGTGTGTATGTGGCTTGTGATTTGCTGAGCTTCTTAGATCTGTTAATGTCTTCCATAGCTTTTGAATGTTCTCAGTCATTATACCTCCAAAGTTTTCTTGTACCTCATTATCTTTTCCTCACCTCTGGGACCTCAAATGAGCAAACAATAGGCTATTGGTATTTCCCCACAAGTCAATGAGTCTTCACTGATTCTTTTTATGTTCATTATATTCCCTTTATTGTTCACATGGATAATTTATAGTAATCTGTCTCTGAATTTACTGACCCTTTAATTTGTCATTGTCAATCTGCTCTTAAGTCCATCCACTGGATTTTTCATTTAAGATATTGTATATTTCAGGGTTTTTTAAATAGTTTTACTTCTTGCTGAGCTTTTACACATGATTAATCATTTTGGCCATGATCATGGTCTTTATATTCTCAAACGTATTTGTGGTAATTGCTTTAGAATGGCTGCCAATTAAGCGCCTGGATCATCTGCATATTTCCTTCTGTACATTGCTTTTCTCTAACTACAAGTAACAAGTTCCTATTTCTTTGCAAGTCTAGTCATATTTTTATTGAATGTTAGACTACCAATGTTAGACTACTGGTTTGATGCTAGAAAGCAAAAAAAAAAAAATTATTACTGACTAATATTACCTTGAACATGCAGAACTTTAAGTTTTACATTTTTTTAAACACAGGTCTTTTTTCATTTTGTCCTTAATCTAAAAATGGGTTTTTAGTTTTGTTTATGGTTTTTAATGTGAAGTTACGGCTTTCTGTAATTTCTGTGGAAATCCCAAAGTGTATAAAACAAGACTCAGATGCTGTATTATATCTCTTCTGCAGTTGACAGTAGCTAAGATATCTGCTCAGCTTTTTCAAATTTCCAGCTGTTGTTTTCCATTAGACTTCTTGGGGTTTTCTTGTGCATTCAAAGGTCAGCCAAGAACTGGAAGAAAATTTATATGCTGATTTGGGGACTCTTTCCCTGTGGTTCTTTCCTTCTCAGGAATTTCCCTTTCAATTTACAGCTCATCTGGTAGTCTAAAGTCTGTTCTCTGACACCCCAACCTGATAAAACAGCAGATTTCTGCTTGAATTATAGCAGCCCTCTGCCATATGAATTGAAAAATGCCTATGGGGAAAAGTCAAATCAATGTGGATCTGACACAGTGCCATGTAATTCTTTCAAGGGTTGAAATCTTCCATAATTGCTGCCTGCCTTTGGTTGTTCTAAAGTGCTCCAAATTGGTTTATACATTATTTTGTTATCATAATTACTTGCAGGAGACTTAGCCTTATTTAAGCTACTCTGCCTTTACTAAAATCTGAACTCATATTTATATGCATCTGTCTTTTACCTTCCAGCATTAAAAGTTCCTTTGAATTTGAGTCCATGTTGACTTCATCCCCCCTCCTAGTTAACTTGATCTTTTTGCCTGACTTCAAAAGGATTCTGTCTTTATTCTGCAGGAAATTGACTAGGATATCTCTTGGCACATACTGCCACATATCAGTTCATTCATTCTACCCTATTTGTCACCTAGCAAATTAAAAAATGTTGGAAATACAGTGGTAAATAAAACAACAAAATTATATTCTAGTAGGAGATCTATATTTATAGTGAGGAGAGATACATATAAACAAAAAGATGTTAATGATCTTAGAAATAATAAAATATAAAGAGATAAGTGCCATGGAGAAAAATAAAGTGGAGAAGGTTATCTTGGAATTATACTGTTGCCATATATATGAAATTATATCACCTTTTCTCTAATTGTCACTATTACTTCATAAGTACATCATAATTGATATTAATTCACAACAGCATGCCATTTTCTTTCTTATGTTTGTCCAAAAGTATCTTAATTTACCAGTAACATAAGTACATCTGTCATTTACCCTGTGATGTTAGAAGTATTTTTGTTTTTGTTTTTTGAAGGTTATTGTTGTTGTGTTTTTTGTTTTGTTTTGTTTTGGAGTGCCTTCCAAAGATATTTTTATTCCCTAACTTTTAGGAAAGATTCAAAACATTTCATATTTTATATTCTTCAACCCATGTGTGAATATTCATCAATATTTCTTGAGTAAAATTCCCATACTTTAATCTATAATTTTCACTGTGTTAAAAAAAAAAGGTATGCCTTTCAGGAAGAGAAATACAATGTTTTTGTTCCATGCTTACAATAAAGCAAGGTGGAATTTCTGACCAAGTAGAAATAACTACTTCTAACGTTACCAGGACTGATGAATGAATATAAATAGTGACATATCAGTGGTAAAAGAATGCTATAAAGAAATTTTCCTTGGCTTTGGAACAGATTGTGTGTTTGTGTGTGTTTGTGTGTGTGTGTGTGTGTGTGTGTGTGTGTGTGTGTGATAGGAACACATTTCCCAACAACTCAGCTTTCTTTTTGCTTTATGTTAAAAGTTAGTATTGATGTTATAACACACAAAACTTAACAGGATCAAAATGAATTTTCATAGTAACAACTAAGATTATCTTACTCTGAGTGAAGAATAGTGTATTAATTGCTGCAGTTTTCACTCTTTAGTCTTAAATTACCCTTTCCTGCCATCTGCCTCATATCATCTCTGTTCAACATTTCTTTATTTTAAAATAACTTTTAAAGTAGAAGGGAGTTTCCTTGAAATCAAGTATTGTACCTACTCGTGAGTAGGCTATTGATTGCTCCCCTACTGATTGTTCTACTCATCATATTCTTGCATTATACCTGCCTATTGCTTCTTTTGCTTTTTCTCTAGACTAGGAAGAGTCAAAGTCCTCTCAAGCTTTCTCTATCTCTCAGGCTATATCCACATTACTAGAAACAGTTCAGTCAATTCAGCCAAACAGTTGGTCAGTTCAGTCACAACATGCACTTACAAGATGTCTGTTCTAACTCATTCATTGGTAGCTTAAGATGAAGCTGTCAGTGTGATAACATGGAATAAATAAATACAAACTCAGTCTGACTCAGTCTGGGCTCCGGTTCTATCCTCTTGCTCATTGTTCTGTTTCAGTTTTACCTGGTTTACCTCTACCACAATGTCCTGAAACTAACAGGGAATCTTTAATCCTATTCTTTTCATTTAGTTGTCTCAGTTTTTAAAAAGCAATGGGTGAAAATAGGAATATAGGGTTTTGTAAACCTTAATATTATAATTTTATGGAACATTAAATCTGGAATAGAACCCAGGGATCATCTTTTCCATTTTCAAAATTGGCATCAGTGGATCTCTAGCATTCTCTCAGAGTTGGCTAATAGGTTTATGTGCATGGTCAAAGTGGGTGGGGGTAGGAGGTAAGCAGTGTGACTCAAATGATGCTTGATGGACTGTATTTTCTGCCTCTCTGGAGAGGCACAGCCCCCACTCCCATACAGAGACATGTAGACACATTTCCTATACCAGTTCTAGTTATATCAGTTCTATATAATGGAGCTCCATCAGTGGTTACTTTTGAGAAAAAGTCTCTTCTAAGAAAATATTTTAACACAATAATTTTGTCTAATTCTGTAATTTTACAGACTAGGATATTTAAAACCACAGAGAATGAGACTCTCCTAGGGTCATGCCGCCATTTGGTATTCACAGTACACCTTCCAACACTGAAGAAAAACTCAGTCTCTGAGCAAAAGCACAACTTTCTGGGGGCATAGATCTCTTTGTTGAAGGAACATGCTGGGGCACCTGGGTGGCTCAGTCGGTTGGGCGTCTGACTTGGGCTCAGGTCATGATCTCGTGGTCCATGAGTTCGAGCCCCACACCGGGCTCTATGCTGACAGATCAGAGCCTGGAGCCTGTTTCAGATTCTGTGTCTCCCTCTCTCTCTGCCCCTCTCCTGTTCATGCTCTGTCTCTGTCTCAAAAATAAATAAATGTTAAAAAAAAAATTTTTTTATAAAAAAAAAAGAGCCACGTGCTGACTGCAGTCAGAAATTGCTCTTATGAGCTGTTCAACTTCCCTTAAATACTCACTTCATAGGTCTAAATATCCATTCATCCATTTTTTAATAAAAAGGTTGATGATGTAAAAACCATGTGCCAAATATTGAGGAAATAAATATGGGTGAAAAAATTGACATACTCTCACTGTTAAAGAACTTACATTTTATTGGTAAATTGATAAGTAAAAATACACGTATATGTACTTTACAGCCTAAAAATTTTGTATTGTAATTTGAACAGTAATAAAAATAGCTACTATTTATTGAAATCTAGGGACTGTATCATACATATGATATAATATGTATTTACCATATATATGATATATATATGTATATATATATTATCATGCTATATACTTATTATTATTTCCATTTTACAGGCAAATACGTTGAGGCACTTCGAGGGTTAAGTAACGTTTCTAAGACCATAGAGCTAATTAAATGCTACATCTAGGAGTGAAATTCAGATGGGTCCAGTTCTAAAAGCTCAGCTTGGTATAAGGAGTTTTCTGTCTTTAGGAATCCCTAATAAATTCCCTACAAGGGGGACACTTTGCTCTTTAATTAATGCACTGGAGAACTGAAGGAGAAGGCATATTGGTTGCAGTGTTATGTCTGGATTTGAACATTTAAAAAGATGACACAAATGTTCGAGATGCCTGGGTGGCTTAGTCAGTTAGGCGTTACAACTTTGGCTCAGGTCATGATCTCATCGTTCATGGGTTTGAGCCCCACATCGGGCTCTGTGCTGACAGCTCAAAGCGTGGAGCTTCTTCAGGTTCTTTGTCTCCTTCTCTCTCTGCCCCTCCCCTGCTCGTGCTTGCTCTCTCTCTCTCTCAAAAATAAATTAATGTTAAAAAATTTTTTAATAAATAAATTAATTAAAAGATAACAGAAATGTCAGAAACATATAATATTTTACCTAATTCATATTTCTACCAGAAAATTGTGTCTTAAAAAAGAAAGGTCTGATTAATAATTAAATTGTATATCCTGAATATGATAAAATATATAAATTTGTTAAACTGTAATGCACCAAGCCCCTGATTTTGACTTTTGGAAATTTTTTTTTTAATATTTATTTATTTTTGAGAGAGAGACAGACAGTGTGAATGGGGGAAGGGTAGAGAGAGAAGGAGACGCAGGGTCTGAAGCAGGCTCCAGGCTCTGAACTATTGGCACAGAGCCTGATGTGGGGCTCGAACTCACAAACAGTGAGATCATGACCTGAGCCAAAGTCGGATGCTTAACCGACTGAGCCGCCCAGGCACCCCTGGAAATTAATTCTTAATACAAAATCTTTGTTGTACAAGTGCATTAAATCCTCTGGTAATGGTGCACACATTTGAAAGCTGTAGTTTAATCATGGCCCTTTGAACACACACTTGTATTTTCCTTTGGCATCAATTCTTGGTGTTCAATAATTTTAACAGGAAATAATTATGGATGAATTTAGTTAAACATATATCCTCAGGCCCCTAGAATAACCCCATAGTGATAAAGACAAAGACTCTAGCAGGCTGCTAGAAAAAAAAAATATATGTATTTTAAGGACCGTTGAAAAATGTTCTAGCTTTTTTTTTCTTAACCTTGATGTGAGAACAGTTTAATGTTAAGATGCCACTAATCTAGTCCCTACATTTTCTTACTAACTTTGCTTTTATAAGGGCTAATAGTCTATATAACCTTAATTTCTTTACTATGATGACTAGCAATTTGTATTTTATAATTATACAGTTTTGCTCATATTTTCATTAGAATTGACATATTATTTAAATGACGACCTCAATTACAACATTTACAATGCTTTGTTTCATCAGATCTAAGATAGTATTGACTGTAAGGCAAACTTTTTTATATACCGCTAAAAAAAGAAAAACACTGCTGCTTCAAATATCATTCAGTTTTATCTTTTAGTATCTTATCCTTAAAAAAAGAACTATGTTGGATAGACATGATTTTTAAATGATACATTACTGTTATGCCTACAGGAAAAGATAAATAAGTATGAGCAAAATACGTTTAAAGTATTTCTAAAATTTCTTCTCAATAAATATTTGATTCTTCTGAGTCACATTTTAACTCAGTCATTAGTGTCCAATTTTTTCTCCAAATGTCATCTTGTCTGCAATGAGAAGCAATAGTGATGTAGCATTTCTTAAAATAATGACATTTATTCTAAGCCAAGAATCATACATTCTACCAATTTCTTAATTGGTAGAAATAATTTCTTAATAATTTCTCACTTATTTAACCCACATATTAAATAATTTCACTGACTTTTTTTTTTCTTTAATGTTTATTTGTTTTAAGAGAGAAAGAGCATGTGCAAGGGAGGGGCAGAGAGAGCAGGAGAGAGAGAATACCAAGCAGGCTCCACTCTCAGCACAGGCCTGACACAGGGATCAATCTCATGAGCTATGAGTTCATGACCTGAGCTGAAATCAGGGGTCAGACACTGAACCAACTGAGATACCCAGGCGCCCCTTCACTGACTTATTCAATTACATTTTAGCATGATGGCAAGAAAAGGGTAAATGGAAAAATAAATTAATAATGATTCCCTTGGCTTAGCATTCCTGAATGGGAAACTAGATTTTGAAGTATTTTGCAAAGACATGTGCAACATGACATGAGCTCAGCCATCCAATCCTGTAACCTAAAGTGTGGTTGTCACAGCAGGGTAATAATTTGACACTTTTTCAGAACTATCATGAGGGAAACTGCTGATGATTCACCAAATTCCATTCTTCCTTTTCCCACACAACAGAGCTGTGGTCACACAGTTGACCAACTAACTACATTTCCCTGCCTCTGTCGAAGTTAGGGGTGGTCTAGTGATGAAAGCTTCATCAGTGGAATGTAAATAGAAGTCTTAGACCTCCAGGATTTAAAACATTAGATGCACCTCATCCACACCCTCTCCTTCCTCACTCCCTATTGGAAACTGGACACAGCAGCAATACAGCAGCCACCATACCAACGATAACCATGTTGTCCAGGCTGCAGGGGTTGGAAAGCTACAGCCCACAGGCAATCTAGCCCATGGCCTTTTTTGTGTGTGGTTACCAGCTAAGTATTATTTTATATTTTTAAAGCATTTATAACAAAAGAGAAAATGAGAAAAAATATGCCACAAAGACGTATGTGGCTTATAAAGCCTAAGTATTTATAATGTGGCATTTTACAAAAAGTTTGCAGACATATGCCCTAGGGTATAACAGACCAACAGCTTTAGAAGAAATCTAAATCTCTAAATGACAACAAAAGCAAAGCTCTCCAGGGCATCTAGTTTGTAATAGTCTGCAACATAAAGTAGAAATAAACTGAGAGAGTGGTGACATTACATAAGAAAGAACAATGAGTGATAGCTGACTTCTGACAAGAAACAGGACAAACAACTGGGTGTCCTGTGTAAGTCATGAGTCACTTAACTTCTATTCCTGAAACCAATATTGCACTGTATGTTAACTGAGTAGAATTTAAATAAAAATCTGAAAAGAAAAAAAAAAGAAACAGTGCAAACAAGAAGACAGTGAGACATCTTTAACTTTGATGAAAGAGAAATGTTAACCTAGATTTATCTATCTAGTGAAAATACCTTTCACAAATGAAGGTTAAATACATATTCAGAAAAACAATAGCTGAGAGAATTTATCTCCAGCAAAACTGTATTAAGTGGTCTTAAAGCAAGGGAAGTGATACCAGATAAAACACTGAATGGGCAGGAAAACATGAAGATTCTTAGTCATGAAGTTTTGGGGTGATGGTGGGGTGGTTTGGAGCCGATGACCAAGAAAAAATTCTTGGAGACATCTTTGGTACAAAAAGTTGATTTTATTAAAGCATGGGGACAAGACCCATGGGCAGGAAGAGCTGCCCCAGGACTGGGTATATATGGAGTTGGGGGAGGTGAAGAGACTGGGTATATACTATGGAGTTGGGGGAGGTGAAGTCCAGGGGAAGTTTCCAATGAGATTTCATATGCTAAAGAAGACTCACAGGATACTGGAGGCCTAGCGCTTGTCAAGCTAAGCTTGTTTTTGCCTCTAGCAAATCACTAGCGTTAAGATAGTGGGGAGTTTCTGGAGAAACATGTTGTTCTGCCTGCCTCAAATATTTGTCAATGGGCTGCAGGTTATAAGGAAATTTAATTTTATCTGCCTTTTCCTTCTGCTTTTGTTTCCCACATCACTTAAGAAGGACAAATATTTAGATAAACATAAAATATATTTTTGTTATAATTGTGTGTGTGTGTGGTTTTAAATCTCTTTACAAAAATTATGGGCTGCTAAAAGAAAAACTGTAATGTAGGGTTAATGGCATACATTGAAGAAAAACATACTAAGAATAAAAAACGACAGGTGATGAATGGAGTTGGTTGCAAGACTTTAAAAATGTTTGTGAATATATGAATTGAGACTGAAATTATGTGAAGATTCATATTGTATTCATATTTTCTAGAGAGAGAAGCTACTAAAAATAACACATAAGGTTGTAGGTTAAAAAACAACACAAAATAAAGCACACTATATTAAAAAAATACAGTATTTATTCAAAAGGAGAAAAGGTTGTAACAAAGATAAATGAAATGAATGAAAACCAAACTTCTAAATGGAAGACTTAAATCTTTCAATAGCAACATTGTATTAAATAGTAATTAATATACATTCTAGCTCAGTTAAAAGACTGATTATGCGACTAAGTAAACAAGAAAGATTTGTGTACATATGGTTTACATGAAATACACTTTAATGGGAAATAAACAAATAGGTTGAAAGTGAGAGTTAAAATAGGGTATATCTCGGAAGCACTAAACATAAGGTTAATATGGATCTATTTCTACCAAAATAGAATGCGAAATAAAAAGTTTTATTAATGAATGAAAACAAGATATTTCATAATGATAAAAATACCAATTAATATATAACAAACTCAAATTATATGTGCGTTTAATAACAGCCTCAAAATATAAGATGCAAAGGAGGAAATGGACAAGTTCACAATTATAGTTGATAGAAGAGTAGACAAAGAAATAAGGGAAAATATGAAAGACTGAACGATACAAACAGCCAGCGTATGGGTATCTTCATAGAACATAAAAAGGAAAAACAAAAACAAACAAACAAATAAACAATGAACTCGGAGACGAGAGAGAATTGCTTAAAATTTTTTTCTTGAGTTGAGTAAGCTTGACTGTCATATATAAGCTTTTCCATAACCTTACAGGCACCTTCGTGCATATTACTCACTGTAGTGTTGTAGGAAGTGGAGGCCATATGTGATGCTTTCCTATAATTCTGGTATTTCCTGATTTCTTATATATTAATAGAAGTTTTCTTAAACTTCACTCTGCTTGTCTTTTCAAATCCCTGTACTGAATTCTTTTCTTCTTGAAATGCCTAAAGCAATTTTTGTTTCTGTGACTGTATATCATCATGTGTGGTTACAGAGACTGTAAATGGTTGAATTTATCATTTTGAATTGTTGAATTTGTGAGTCTGTGGAGGTTCTTTTCTAATTGTTTATATCTTCTCAGTGAAGGAGAAAGTAAGGTCACCAGCTGATAATAGGTGGAAGGAAGGAAGTGAAAGAGGAAAAGATTTGAAAAAGTTCTTTAGGAATCTGGTTAAAGCATGGACTCTGATGGCTGGGCCACATAAAGGGTGCTTCTTTATGTTTCTGGTAAATGTGAATTTGTGGATTTCCTCAACCACATTTATAGGCTATAGGTAAAAATTTTAAGATAATTGACGGGAAGTTCCAAACATTGAGAAGTTCTCAGCCTTGTCTGGACATTAGACTTCCTTGAGGAACTTTTAAAGAATACAAATAAATGTCTGCTCCTTTCCCCAGCAATTCTGATTTAATTGCCTTAGGGTAGAGTCTGATCATCAAAACAATTTACCTATCTGGTAAATTTGCCCACCTCCTACCTGGAGGATCCCAATGTGAGAACAAACTTGAGTCCCTTTTTTAGAGTATGAAAATTCCTGAGTTTGTGATCTG
This sequence comes from Lynx rufus, assembly GCF_022079265.1. Lineage (NCBI taxonomy): Eukaryota > Metazoa > Chordata > Mammalia > Carnivora > Felidae > Lynx > Lynx rufus. Next base: position 113,073,397 of record NW_025814856.1, on the reverse strand, counting down.
TGTCCTTTTAATATTTTTATTATCATTGCTTACACAAAGTAGATAAGCAAAAACTGTTAATGGAACTGAAGAATAAATCTATGAAAAGTCAGGCTTTGGCAACTGATTTAACCTCCTATCCCCTCCTTTTAATGATTTCTCACAACATTACCCTGTAGTAGTTTAGGGTCTGTGTTTAGATTGGATTTATTTATTTATTTATTTTTTTTATATGAAGTTTATTGACAAATTGGTTTCCATACAACACCCAGTGCTCATCCCAAAAGGTGCCCTCCTCAATACCCATCACCCACCCGCCCCTCCCTCCCACCCCCCATCAACCCTCAGTTTGTTCTCAGTTTTTAACAGTCTCTTATGCTTTGGCTCTCTCCCACTCTAACGTCCTTTTTTTTTTTTTTTTTTTTTCCTTCCCCTCCCCCATGGGTTCCTGTTAAGTTTGGATTTAAAGGTAGCCATGCAATTCCTATACCTCTTTTAGAGAATGAGCTATTAAAATGCTAAGAATGAATATTTTGTGGCACCGGATCTCACAGATTGGTGTCAGAGATAATCTACTGCTTCAAACATAAATGCCTGAGATAGAGTTGGTTTGTTGGACAGCAAACCTATTTCCTCGTCTTTATCACACAGCTAGACCACACCTCCTGATCTCACTCCTAGGAAGATATGGCCAAGAGACAGAATTCTAACCAATGAAATGGGAGTTGAGGTGATACGTATCTCCCTAAACTATAAAATTGCCCCCATTGCTCTTGCCCTGTCCACTGTCCCAGAGAAGATGATCAGCACAAACTTGGAAGTCACACGATGAAAGTGGTAGAGCCCAAAATGGAAGGATCCTGGATCTCTGAATTGTCACTGAAAGGAAAGTTGCTCTGAGATCAGGAGCATCTGTTTTGAACTTTGAGTGAGAGGTACACTTCTATGGTAAGCCACTATACATTTGATTACATTTATGCGGGGTTGAAAGTGATATTTGTTATGCCATCTTGGTAAAGTATCTTCCTATAATTAAATATTTTATCTACTTGCTAGCCTGATAAAAAACATTATTTTATTTCAAGTGTATTTTGTAGCTAGAAAAGACAGGAAAAATCATAAATGACGTCCTTGTGGCATCAGTCAATAGAATTATGTATCTAATAAAGTTCTGGACTGTGGGCCCTACAACATGATTCTCAAACTAAATGTGTACATTTGAATCACAGACAAATTTTGTTGCTGTCAAATTTTGATCCAGTAGGCTTGGGATAAAACCTGAAATTCTGCATTGCTAAGTTCTTAGGTGTTGCCCACATTACTGGTCTGCAAACCACACTATATATAAAGAGCAAGGCCATACACTTAAGGCATTAACTTTCCCTCACTAGATATGAAATCTCTAGTCTTCTATACATGTTTAACTCTTCTTATCAATTCTTCCCTTTTGTTATGGGTTCAATTATGCCCCCCCAAACATATGTTGCTGCCCTAACTCCTGATACCTGTAAATGTGACCATATATGGAGATAGGGTCCTTGCAGATATAATCAAGTTAAGATAATCAAGTTAAGATTAGGGTACACCCTAATCCCTATCACTAGTATCCTTATAAGAAGAGAGAAATTTAGACATAGAAACCCACAGCAAACATCATGTGAAGACAGAGGCAGAGATTAGAGTGATGCATCTACAAACCAAGGAATACCAGGATTGTAGTTGCTCCCAGAAGCTGAGAGAGAGGCATGGGACAAATTGTCTCTCAGAGCACTCAAATGGAGGCAACTCTGCTGACACACTGATTTAGGACTTCTAGCTTTCACAACTGTGAGAAAATAAATTTCTGTGGTTTTAAACCATCTAATTCTGAAATATTTTGTTATGATGGCCCTAGGAAACTAATACACCCTTGTATGCCATAATGTCAAGTTGCTATGTGGTTTTTTTTTTGAATATTATTTATCAATAAGAGAATAAAAGCAAATATTTTCCCCCTTTTCTTTGCAAACAGTAAGAAATAAGAAATTAGTTGTATTTTATCAGCACTCACACCAAAACAGTTTTCTCATCATTGAATCATTGATTACCTAGGATGTCAAGAATGTTTAACTTCTTTATGAAGGTGAGGATGAGAAGCCTTTGATTGTTTTATTTTTTCTCTGAAGCACAGTTTACTTAAGTGCATTTTCTACCTGATTACCTCCTTTGCTTGGAAGAGAGAAAAATGACCTAAAACTGCCCCCACGGGCTTCAGAACTGCTGACACAGTTTTGCTTCCAAGAAACTGGGCCCACAAACTAATTTTTCTCAGGTTACCAAAGGATAAAAATATTAAGTATGAGCCACAATGGATGTTAATTTCCTGACCCTTTTTATTCCTATTCTACTCCTGCTCTTTTCTAGAGCTCTCCACACAGATAAAGCTAAGTAAAGAAGGGTGTAGACCATTTTCCCTCTGTCAATTGTATGATAGAAAATTACTGTTCACTTCTTTAGAGAAGTGGAATTAAATAATAATAATCATAAGAATATTTTCCATTTATTATCCAAAATCCATCCTGGACGGAAGATGATAACACTTTTTCATAACTTAAATATAGATGAGTAATTGCAACATTGAAAGTGATATTTGTTCTTTTCTTAGTAAAGTGTCTGTCATTATCTAATTAAACACATTAGCACTAGTAAGAGACATCAGTTTATTTCAAGTGTCACTTTACAGCTAGGAAAAAAAAAAAAGGAAAAACCACAAATGGTGTGCCTGTGGGGATAGATTATGCCAAGGAAGAACAAGAAACTAAGCTCAACTAAATTTATGCATATTGGGTCCTATTGCTCTTTGATGAATATATTTAACTCAGAGTGGTTTCTCCTGGATTTTCCTACAGTGAAGAATAAAGACATAAAGTATGGCATAAAATATTGTTCCAGAATTGGCTTAGTTTGTATTGTGGATGCTTTTCAGAATCCTTTCAGAATGGAGACACTCATACCCCCGGGTAATAGGAATGTTGCTTACTGAAGGCTCTCAGCTGAATCCCTTTGCCATGCCAACTCTGGAGAGGGGAGGAGAAGCAACCAGTTTCCAGGGACTGGCTGATGCAGAGACATCAAGGTCTAAGGTCTCTGCCTCAAGGTGATACAACTCTGAAGGACCATACCAACTTCTCAGCTTTCCATGGGATTGTCTAAGATCTTTGAGTGATTTCATTACAGTTCAACTTCTATCCTGTGTTATTCACTCACTGACTAATGTTGATCCTAGGAATACTCTCTCCAAAATCTCAGAATCTAAATCTGCTTTTCAGGTAACCAATTTTTAACAGTTTATAAAATCAAGAAACACAAGACAAATAGCAAAGGATAAGGAATAGTAATAGTTAATACTGGTACTGGTAGTGAATACTGATGGTGCTACTGAATACTAACAGTGAAGGGCACCGATACCTGACCTAGTATATGTGTTAGATAAAATAACAACTCCCCAAAAATATCTATGCCCTAATCCCTGGAACCTGTGTCGAAAGAGACTTTAGAGATGTGATTGTTATTAGGATCTTGAGAATCAGAAATTATACTGGATTATTTAAATGGGCTCAATGTAATCATAAGGTGCTTTGAAAGTAGACAAAGGAGGAAGAAGAGATCAGGGAAGGGTATGTGACAATGGAAACAAGGTCAGACTGATATAATATGAAAAGCCCATTGCTGCTGGCTTTGAAGATGCAGAAAGGAGTCTACAAGCCAGGGGATGCCACTAGCCTCTAGAACCATACGATCCTTTCAATAGACGCAGAAAAGGCGTTTGGCAAAGTAGAACATCCATTCGTGATTAAAAACAAAAACAAAAACAGCTCAACAAATTGCAGAGTCAGAAAAACAAATTCTCCCCTAGAACCACCAGAAAGAAAGGCAGCCTTGCCAACACTTGGATGTTGGGACTTGAAGAACAGTAAGATAATAAATTTGGGTTGTTTTAAGCCATGAAGTTTGTGGTATTTGTTACCACAAGCAATAGAAAAGCAATACAGCATATTTCTTGTGCATGTTCAATTATGTGAGCTATATAGTAAAATCAGTGTCATCATTTCATGATCTTTAACACTGGATAAATGGTCTTCCTGGAGTACTGAATTTGCTCTGAGTCAGTTCTTCACTGCCTATACCATTTTGGTGACCAAATTGCATTCTCAACCACATATGCTTCATCATGAGCTACAGTTATCTGGACCATACCTGGATGTGTTTTGACATGCAATCACAGGTTCAGAACACCATGGTGTTAGGACAATGTCAGGTGTCTTCATAGGATAGTCTTTGTAGTTCTTTGGACCTAGATCCAAATCTCACACCATAATTTACTACCTATGTAGCCCTAAGTCTATTACCCAACTTGTCTCCACCTCCTTTCCTCATATCAAATTGGGATAATATATAACTTGTGCAAAAAACCAAACCTCAACAAATTCAAGAAGATCCAAATAATTCCATGCACATTTTCTGACCATAATACTATGGAACTAGAAGTCAACCACTAGAAAAAAATCTGGAAAGACCACAAATACATGGAAGTTAAATAAGATGCCACTAAACAATGGATGGGTCAACCAGGAAATCAAAGAAGAAATTTAAAAGAACAGGGAAGCAAATTATAATTAAAGCTCCAAAATCTATGGGAGGCAGCAACAATCCCATTTACAGTTGCACCAAAAACAATTAGATACTTAGGAATAAACCTAACCAAAGAGGTGAAAGATCTGTACTCCCAAAACTATAAAATACTGATGAAAGAAATTCAAGATGACACAAAGAAGTGGAAAGACACTTCATGCTCATGGATTGGAAGAAAAATATTGTTAAAATGTGTATACTACCCAAAGCAATTTACACATTTAATACAATCTGTATCAAAATGCCAACAGCATTTTTCACGTAATGAGAACAAATAATCCCCAAATTTTTATGAAGCCACAGAAGACCCTAAATAGCTAAAACAGTCGTGAAAAGGCAAAGTAAAGCTGAAGGTATCACAATTCTGGACTTCAAAGCTACAGTAATCAAAACAGTATGGTACTTGCACAAAATTTTACACATAAATCAATGTAACAGAATAGAAAACCCAGAAATAAACCCAAAATTATATGGTCAATTAATCTTTGACAAAGCAGGATAAAATATGCAATGAAGATATGAAGATAGTCTCTTCAACAAATGGTGTTGGGAAAATTGGACAACATGCAAAAGAATGAAACTGAACCACATTCTTACACCATACAGAATAATATATTCATAAAGGATTAAAGACCTAAATGTGAGTCCTGAAACCACCAAAATCCTAGAGGTCAACACAGGCAGTAACCTCTTTGACATCAGTGGTAGCAATTTCTTTCAAGATATGTCTCCTGAGGCAAGGAAAACAAAAATAAACTTTTGGGACTACATCAAAATAAAATGCTTCTGCACAGCAAAGGTAACAATCAACAAAACTAAAAGTCAATCTATGGAATGGGAGAAGATATTAGCAAGTGACATATCCAATATATGGCTAATATACAAAATATATAAAGAACTTGTATAACTCAACACCCCAAAAACAACCCACTTAAAAAATAGGCAGAAGAGATGAACATACATTTCTCCAAAGAAGACATCCAGGTAACCAACAGACACACATGAAAAATGCTCATCATCACTTATCAGAGAAATGCAAATCAAAATTACAATCATGTCACACCTGTCAGAATGGCTAACATCAATAACACAAGAAACAACAGGTGTTGGTGAGGATTCAGAGAAAGGGGAACCCTCTTGCATGGTTGGTGTGAATTCCAACTGGTGCTGCCACTCTTGAAAACAGTTTGGAAGTTCCTCAGAAAGTTAGAAGTACCTTATGATCTAGCAATTGCACTAAAGGGTATTTACCCAAAGAATACAAGAACACTAATCCAAAGGGATACATGCACCCTATGTTCATAGCAGCATGAATAGCCAAGATATAGAAGCAGCCCACGTGTCCATCAATTGATGAATGGATAAAGAAAATGTGGTATATACATACAATGGAATACTATTCACACATTAAAAAGAATGAATTCTTGCCATTTGCGATGACATAGATGGAGCTAGAGAGTATAATGCTAAGTGAAATAAGTCAGAGAATGACAAATACTATATGATTTGGGTCATATGTGGAATTTAAGAAACAAAACAAACAAGCAAAGGAGAGAAATGGGAGAGAAAGAGACAAAGGAAAAAACAGGCTCTTAACTGTAGAGAATGAAGTGATGGTTACCAGAAGGGAGAGGAGGGGGAAATGGGTGAAATAGTTGTTGGGGATTAAGGAGTGCACTTTTGATGAGAACAGGGTGATGTACAGAAGTGCTGAACCACTAAATTGTAGACCTGAAACTAATATAACACTATATCTTAACTAGAGTTAAATAAAAACTTTAAAAAATATATAATTCGTGCAAACTTGTTATACATATCAAATTATATCATGTTCTTATAGGGTCTGGCATAGAACAGGCACTTAATAAACATTAGTTGTTTCTATTATTACAACATAGTTCAATGGTTCATTTATTCAACAAATATTTTGTGAGATCCTACTCTGTTCTAAGAATTGTTTTTCCAACTTGCTTAATTATCACTTTGAGATAGAACTGACGTTTATTTTTAAGACTGGAGAATCTTAAATCATAGGTAAAATGCCTGTTACTATGCCCAGAATCAATGCTTATTTAATGTTTAATAAATAAATTTATTCATTAACAAATGGCTTTAATCATTTTTATTCAGTGTGGACAGGCTTTGTGTTATCCATTAGAGGCCATATGAAAATACTTTGCACCAGCCAAAAACACACACCATATACAGAGTATCTGAAGAATACAGCATTTTTCCTAGAGTCCTTGAAAAAAAAAAAAAAACATGATGGTAGGAGAGTTCATTGAAAATGGAAGGGAAAACTTCAGAGCATTTGAGGTTATGACTGAATATGTATTTTCACCCTTAGGTTATTTGACTAAAACAGCATATGCACACTCAGTGTTTTATTAAAAAGCACATTCCTGCTCAGAGACATAACAGATACATTTGCAGTGGAAGAATTTTATTTATTTTCCTATTGCAAACTCTGCCAGAACCACATGGAAAAAGACCAAAAGATTTATTACCTTTATAAATCTATTCACTAGCTTTGAAAGATTTTCTCTAAATACCAATTAAAACAATTTTATTATTTTTCAGTTCTTATTGAAGTGTTTATAGTTAATGTCATTGGATGAACACTTATCAAAATGTAAGAAAATAGTATAACTAGGCTCACTAAATCAAATGCAAAGAAATATCTTTTATTAATCAAAATAGTTGAAAAAAACAAAAGGGAAAGTGAAGGAACTGTTTCATGAAATCTAAAGGGTCTTCATAGGGATGAATAAGTATAGTGTGGGAGTATGTAAACTTTTATTTTATTTACAAAGAGAGGGCCCAGTGATACCACACAAAAGGGAAAGAAAAAACAGGAAATGTGCCTTAGTGGGCTTGTCTTATGATGGTTAAAGTCTCTATTCCTAGTGTGAATAGTACCATCAATGGATTCGAACATGGCTAAAATATAATTCTTTAGGTATTTCTTCAGATTCCAAAACCAATTCCACAATCTTATAACATTAAGGGTAAAGGGCAGTTATTTACAATTGTAAGAGGGCTTAAGAAGTCTTCAAAATAGGTTAGTAAGAACTTCTAATTTTATAGAAAAAGAAATTTTCTAACGAGATGTACTAAAATCCAATTTATGAGTCACACAAAATTAGAAGATTCAATATTTAGTTGCTAAACTTTGTTTTTGATTCCTCATGTGTTATCCACTTTTATCACCACCTCATTTAACAGGCTTACTTCAAAATGACTCTTGACTGTTTTCCAAGATCTGGTCCACATTCAAGTGAAATTTGCTTCTAAAGTTTTCCCAGGAATGTGCCCCAGGGCTTTGAAAGTAATTCTAAATAAGAGCAATAAAATGTTTCCAAGGCAAGTTAGTATTGTCTAGAGCAGTACTGTCCAATAAAAATATTTTTGGACAGATATATTAAAAAAGTAAAAAGAAACAAGAATAAATTTTAGTAATATATGTTAACTCTGCATATCAAACATATGATCATTTCATCATGTAAAAAATGTTAAAAATTTTAATTAGATATTTCATATTATTTTCATACTCAGTCTACAAAATCAACATAAATTTTACATTTACAGTACATCTCAGTTTGCTTTTTTAATTTTTTTAATGTTTATTAATTTCTAAGAGAGACAGAGCATGAGCAGGGGAGGGGCAGAGAGGGAGGGAGACACAGAATCCAAAGCAGGCTCCAGACTCTGAGCTGTCAGTACAGAGCCTGACACAGGCTCGAACTGGTGAACTGTGAGATCATCACCTGAGCCTAAGTCAGAGGCCAAACTGACTGAGCTACCTACACGTCCCAGTACATCTCAGTTTGTATTAGATGTATTTCAAGTGCTCAATACTGGTATGTGGCTACCATGTTGGATAATACAGATCTAGAATGACAGTCACTATTCAAATTCTGTATTCAAATTAAACTTCTTGAGTTTAATTATAAGCATAAATAACTTGGATAAATATTCAGTTGGCAATTTTGGATTGCCTAAATAGTAGAAACTACTCTGTTTTCATGTTCTGCATTTCATATTACATGTATTTTGAGTCCCTCAAGTTTTTTATTTCTTTTTTCTTTAATTTATCTCTTTCCCCTTTTCTGCTGTGTTCTGGGAGAATTCTTTTAACTGTCCTTCTAATTCATTGGCTTAGTTTTCATAGTATCTTATCAGTTTTTCCAGGTCTCCATTGCACATTTAAATTCAATAATTTTATTTTTTTAGTTAGGCACTGTTTCTTGATCTCAAAGTATGCACTCTGATAGATTTAATGTACCCTTGAGTATCCCTGATATTGTATGTTGCAAATTATTAATTTCTCCCTTCTTTTGATTTATTTCATTTGATTACTCAGAGTAAGTTTCCTTTCTTCAGTACTGTAAAAATTTTTGCATAAATATTACATTGGTAACTTATTTTAAAGACCTGTGGCAAAAAAGTAGAATAATGTGTGGATTAACTAACTTTAGTTCACGCTTAAGGCATGGGTAGTTAGTGTTTGAAGCAGCTAAGCCCATGGCTTCACCATCAAGGGGTTTTAAATAACTGTTTGTACACCAGAGGGAACATTAACGTAAAGATGGTTGGAAATTAGTTTGGTGAATTTTATTTATTTACTTATTTATTTATTTTTAAATTTTTGTTAATGTTTTTATTTATTTTTGAAGGAGAGAGAGAGAGACAGAGCATGAGCGGGGGAGGGGCAGAGAGAAAGGGAGAAACAGAATCGGAAGCAGGCTCCAGGCTCTAAGCTTTCAGCACAGAGCCCAATGTAGGGCTCCAACCCACAAACTGTGAGATCATGACCTGAGCCAAAGTCGGACGCTCAACCGACTGAGCCACCCAGGTGCCCCAGTTTGATGAATTTTAGTGACACTCAAGATATGCGGTTCACCAGAATGGTAGCACATCTCTGGCATGGACAACATGTAAATATCCAGTATGCCCAGGTGCTGAACACCTTTGGAGTAACACAATATCCCAAACTCTACATGGTCCATGGTCTATGTTACAAAGAGGACTGTGTGGTCAAATTCAACTACAAACCAGACTGATTTTGCTGTCAGGTGTGTTTGCATTTACCTTTGAGTGAATTTCTCCAGCAAGGTCCTCATCGGTGTGCTTGAGGACAGAGAATACATTCATCTCCAAGTTTACAAGAACATGTCATATGACTATTTTTGTATCTTTCTGATAGGACATGTGGTTCATTTGGCAAATTTTGTGTAAACTTACTTTCATTTTAGCAGACCACCTGATAACCAGATATCATACAGGATACTTAACTCCAATCTCCAGAGGCTATCAACTGTTGAATGGCCAGCTGGATCAGGTCCATTTAAATTTGTTTTTAATGTTTATTTATTTTTTTTTTAATTTTTTTTTCAACGTTTATTTATTTTTGGGACAGAGAGAGACAGAGCATGAACGGGGAAGGGGCAGAGAGAGAGGGAGACACAGAGTCGGAAACAGGCTCCAGGCTCTGAGCCATCAGCCCAGAGCCCGACGCGGGGCTCGAACTCACGGACCGCGAGATCGTGACCTGGCTGAAGTCAGACGCTCAACCGACTGCGCCACCCAGGCGCCCCAATGTTTATTTATTTTTGAAGAAGAGAGAGAGAGAGACAGAGTATGAGTGGGGGAGGCACAGAGAGAGAGGGAGACAGAATCTGAAGTGGGCTCCAGGCTCTGAGTTGTCAGCACAGAGCCTGAGGCGGGACTCTCTAACCCATGAACTGTGAGATCATGTCCTGAGCCGAAGTCGGATGCTTAACTGACTGAGCCACCCAGGCACCCCAGATCCATTTAAAATGATGGGTTCAATCTTTTTTCCCATTCCTTTTGTAATTTTCACAAAGAAAATTCTGCAATCCTGTTACTGTCATGTAAGTACCCATTAAATATTATGTGGGTTTCCTGTGGAAGGGTTGTTCTTGCCAAAAGGGAAAAAGGAAAGTTTATCCTTTCTCTAGGTTTACTTGGTGGTTTGTATTGCTTGTGAGGTGCAGAGACAGAGTAGCTAGTTGGGGCAACTAAGAAGTAGGAGGATACTTGTTATGGTAGACTGAAGAATCCTGCCTTCTGTAACTAGCATTCCTGACTATCCAGTTAATGTAGATGGGCATTCCTCTTCTAGGACTAAGACAATCCCCATGATATTAGGTGGGGTTAAGATCATCTCCGTGAAACCTTGGCAATAATTGCTCACAATTTCTGTCTCTCATTTTTTTCTCTTGTCTGTCTCAAGGTCATCTCCCATGTAGCCATGACTGCTTGGAGTTGAATGACATTGTACACCAGAAAAGGTCAAGGAGGTTTGAAGACTCATAAGAGTTTTCATTGACTACATGGTAATTTCTATTCCATGAAGGAAAGGCAGGAAAACATTTTTAAAGCCTTGATATTACAAAATCTCTCCAGTGTCATTTCACTATTGCCTCTTCCTATCACACTTCAGCCCAGTCACTTCCATTAAATAATGGAGTCAAAGATAAAACTCTCTTCTGTTATCTTTGTAATCCTTAGCCTATAAGCACAGCATTATATTTGAGGTGATCCAGAATTATATCAATTCTATGGATCCTAGAGCATGGGTCTCTACAGATACCCACAAAAAATTAAAAAATAAAATTAAAAAGCCATATTAAAAAACTAAAATCTGGGGGCGCCTGGGTGGCGCAGTCGGTTAAGCGTCCGACTTCAGCCAGGTCACGATCTCGCGGTCCGTGAGTTCGAGCCCCGCGTCAGGCTCTGGGCTGATGGCTCAGAGCCTGGAGCCTGTTTCCGATTCTGTGTCTCCCTCTCTCTCTGCCCCTCCCCCGTTCATGCTCTGTCTCTCTCTGTCCCAAAAATAAATAAATGTTGATAAAAAACTAAAATCTGTAACTCTACTCCTATTATTTTCTGAGAGAGCAGAAGTATTCTAAAATGTTTACTAGTGTCCAGTAAAAGAAAATCATTACACCAATATAGGGCCATTAAGAGCAAATCTTAAAAACATAATGGCAGACTAGATAAATCCTTTGCAAGAAAAGAGATTCATATTTTGTATCTGTATTCACACTTTTCTAGTTCATTGCAATTATATTTTAATATTAATCATCCTTATAACTAATATTTTATCTTATTCCAGGCATTCAAAATTTAAATTAATAGTCTTTTACATTTTCAAATATAATAGTTATTCTTTTATTTCATATTTATATAATCAGCCATTGAAGATTTAGGAAGGAGGAAAGTTGAGTGTGAAATAAAATTAAAATCTCAACTTGAAAACCACACCAGAGACCACTTAAAATTCTTGACATTTTCATCAACTCTAACTTCAAACATTTGTTGGTTAATGACTTGACTTTTTTCTTTCTCTGCCCTGGGTGAAAAGTTGGAAATGATTTAGTACTATAAAGTCTTATTCATTCTTCTGATGCACTCTCAGAAAATGTCTGCACAGTCTTGCTGTATACCCAACGCACAGTATTCTTTCAAGGTGTTGTTTTCTTTCAGGCATGAATTAACAGTATGAAAACTGCTTGATACATGATTACTGACTAAGCTCAGAAAGGAAACTGATTTCATCTTCTCATGTCTATGGTTTCATTCAGAAAAGGCTTGAAGTATGTACTTCTTATGCAGGAAAAATCGCCTTTACTCAGGATGGGCCTCCCTATTTTCAATACGTAGATTCTAACAGGATCAGATTGTTTCCCCCTTGTGATGATCTTGTAATGAGGAGACTGCATAATTGGAAGAGTAATTGATTGAAAAGAACTGGAAGTCTCTGAAAACATATATTAAAAAACCCAAAACCCAACTAACAAACAAGCAAAACCTGGAACTATTTACCCTAAATGACTTCAAAAAATATATTTTATATTCTAGTGAAAATAAAAACAAAACATGATGCCCTTTTTGCTCAAAATATTTTGAAGAATCATATTTGAGGCCTGGTGAAAGATGGATTGTTTTAAAGCTATTTGTGAGCATTGCAGCAACAGAAGCAAAAGCATGTAGTTCAGGTGAAATGAACGTGGATGTCAAAAAGGCATCTGTCAGGAGGAAAATTCTAAACCCTGATAGTTCTCACTTCCAATTATAGCAGCAGGCGCAGTATAAAAAAATGTTGCAATGAAACCAAGGGCTATACTCAGCTGACAGTTTTTCTTGGGCTGCTTTCTCTTTCAGCAAATTAGTCCTTCTAGGAGCTATCTTTTGTGTAAAAGTTTTGCATTTATGCACATGGATTTTCCCTTATCTACAGCATAGTATGTTATTTTATGTGACCAGCTAATTTCTCCTTGAGTCTTTTCAATATGACAAGACAAAACTCTTGACATTCAAAATCAAGTAGGCAACATTTCTGATAACTTCAGAAAAGGCTTGAAATACAGAAACTACTGGTAACACTACCTGAAGGGTGATGAATCTTGATAATGGTAAAAATAACACAGAAATAGGTCAACAAATCTCGTTAATATTCCATCATAGTAAAGCAAAGAAACAGTCATTAAGATAAAACTCAGTAGGAGAAGAGCAGACATTTTCCCATTAATCCAAGTATGTAATCTCTCTGGAACTATAGACATACAAAGTATATACTATTATTTCATTTGCAGACATACATGCAATGTCTTCAAACTCAATGACCAAAGAATTTTATCACAATGTTTTTTTTTTACTTTTAATTTTAGGTCAAAGGGACAAAAGTAAAAGGACAAGAGTTTCAGAAAAGAAATGCAGGTTTATATAGATGGAATGACAGTTTACCTGTCCCTTTCTTGCATCATCTTCATTTACACATATGGAGAGCTATACTATGAAAGTAACTACATAAAGCTATAACATAGTGACACTATGAAGTCCTTAATTAGTTAAGAAACTTACTTATGTTTAATATTTTCTCTTTCTTACTATGACAAGAAAGCAATACATCTGCTGGTAACTTTAATCACAAGGTTTGAGACAAAGGGTGGCACGGGATTAATCAGCAAAATTAAACTAAACCCTCTATTCAAGTGAAGTTTAAAATCATATTGAACTTTGAGACTTATTTTATTATCACGTAGGTTTATTTTTAATAAACTATGTGAAGATAACTATATATATTTGAGAATGTGAAAAAATGTTTCACCTAAATTTTCTGAAGGAAAAACACATGGGCTCATAGCTGATAAGTACAATAATATTTTTTTCTCTTAACCTTTTCTATTTTATCGAACCTGATCATCTATTTGAGGAAAAGCTCTTGAAAAGCTTTTTAATAAGAAATAAAGTATTCCTTTCCAAAAGGCACAGTCCTGAGGATTTAGAAATATGGTCCTGAGGATTAGAAAGAATTTACTTAGGAAATTATATAGTGATTAGAGCACACTACTGTTAGAAATTGTATCAGGGATTTTACGGTGGGTTTCCATTTAATTCCTTAAATACTGCATCTTTAAAGCTTAGAGTATGATGTTACCAAAGAGATTATATTATTAAAAAGATTGGTGAAACCCAGTTACCAGTATGAGAGGATTACACTGATGTTTTAAAGGATAGCCAGTTTGTTCAGTATTATTAAAGTCCACGGTAAATGGAATAGAAAGTAAGCAAAGGAATATGTTTACCTTGTAAAACTGGAAAAATGTAATTATGTTTTGAATTCCCAAGTTATGGAATTTACACAGACACAGACACACACACACCCTTTTATTAACTCATCCACAGAGAGTTAAATGATGACTGAAAACTAACACTAGGTCCAGTGTCAATAACTGAGCACTTTTGAATTTTAATCCTAGAACAGAGAGGTATCATTTCCAGAGAAATAAAATATTTAAAATTAACATTCCTTGTAGTTCCAAAATGTGATAAGCCAATAAGACCAAATTTAGCTTGCAGATAAATCCAAACCTTTTTAAGAAACTGATTTTAATCTAAGAACCAGCCTAAACAAGTTTTGACCTTTATATCTGAGACTCATTACACCAGTCTTATTTATAGAAAATAAGCAAAGTATAAAAAAAGTACTTGAAAATAGGACATTATTATAAAAAGAACAAAACTGTAGTTAGCCTAATGGAGTTGCTTATCAAAACAATTAACATGTAATACATGAAATCATTTTTATTATAAAGTTTTCAAATAATACAAAGCTTAATATTCCATAAAGAGCACACTCTACCAAACCTGTTTTTAGGCTTATGTCTTACAGTTTCCACATTGGAAAAATCATCTCTATAATTATAGGCTTGGCCTTTCATAAGATATAAAAGTAAATGTACAATATATTCATCTATGCAACTTAGAGAAAAGAGTGCTTTGACTCTGAAATAGTGAGATAATCAAAAAATCGGGAATTCTGCACATGCCAGAGACATAACTCTGCTTTCTTGTTAGACGCCATAGATTTGAAAAAGCTTCTGACAAGAATGTGGATGTCAAGGTAATAGGCTACTTATTTTCATATTTCCATGCTAATTGATAACAAGGCGTGAGATGAGTCATATTTACCAAGTAACATAGACTCCTTTTTGACCTTCCTTTTCTTCAGTCCAGTGCCTAGAGCTTGGCTGCAGGCACTTTAGGAATCTTTATTTAGATAAGAAAAGGTAGAAAGAGTATCTGTCTCTCATTAATCTAGAGTAATAATGCAACTTAAAAAAAAGCTGCCTCTGGAGGCATCTTGTTTCACCCAAGATCATGATGATGATGCCTTCCTAAGATCAGAAGCCATTACTGACCTCGGCCTGGTTTATATTTGAGAATATTCTACATGTTCCTTATGACACTTCAAACACACACACACAATCTTCCGAGGAGGTGTAAAAATGTACTTGAATGTGATTATTATACCTGACTCCATCATCACAATTTCTATCTGTCTTCAGCTTTAATACTGTTGATGAGAGCAGGAATTCTGGCTTATCTTTCGAATTTTCATACCATAGATGACTCTCAAGTCAATATAGCTAACTCTAGTTTTCCTTTTAAACCAATAGTTGGATTGTCTGTTGGACATTTGTACACCTGACTGATATCGATTGTGTATTCCTTAAGATCAACAGTGTACCATATTCAATATATTCAAAAGTAAATACATTAACTCCCCTTCCCTATTCTCTCACACCTCATTTTCTGTCAGTATACATTTCTTGTTGGTTACAAGGTACTCATAAAAAAGTAATTGTTTATCTAATATCTACTTATTGGTTAGTAACCCAACATTAAGTATTCAGTGTTCAGATAAAATACAACACTTCCCAATCACCCTTCCTGTGAGATGTGACCATGTTCCTAAGTTTTGGCTAAAGAGAAATATGTAGAAGTTGTTAGGTGGAGATTCTATAGACTTTTTAAAAAGGAGAGAAAGGGCTGAGTTGTGCTCATTTTGGTTCTTTCACTTCCTGCTCCTGCCTGGATATGATAACAGTGTTCACCTCCAGCAACTATCTTGGACAATGTAAATTCTAATGAAGAAGAAAAACAGATGGTGCAGCAGCAGATCAAAGGAGCCTAGGTCTCCATTAACCTGTGTTGCTATCATCTTGTCCTACAGTGCTCACCTTCACACTTGCCTCACTGAAGAGAGAAAGTGATACTTATTTTAACCACTGTTAATTCTGGTATTTGTTAATAGCAGTTGAAGGCAATTCCTTACAGTACACAAAGTCCCTGAGAGTCCTTTCGCCTTCGTTTGTAATCCACCCCAATAGCCGATTAATCACCAAGTCCTGTCACTTTAATTTCATAAATTGATTTCAAATTTTCTGCTCTCTCCATCTGCACTTTCCTTGCTTTAGTCCAAATACTCATCGTCTGTCACTTCCCATTGCAGCAGCCACTAACTCATCTGCTTTCAGTCTCACTTGCATAAGGTGTATCATGGACACTGCTGCCAGAGTGTGCTCTCTGAAATGATTATCTGATCCCAATCTGCTCTTCTCCCCCTCAAGTTCACATGCCTTCGGTGACTAATTTCCAGCCAGATAATGTTTTTGTAGTGTGCCAAAAAATATGAATCTTGACATTGACTGTATCTCTGGCCTTGAGTTCTAGAAACATCAAAACACTTGGTAGGTCCCTGAATACCTTCCTATGCCTTGTCAATGCTGTTTATTCTCTCACATGCCTATGCTCAGATTGATGGCTATAAAACTCTTATTGTCAAAAACATAGTTTTTTTCTTTGAAGATTTCATGACTTTCTGACTTGCTAAACACAATCTCCACTCTGTAAAATTGATTGCACATAATCTTATTGGTATATATCACCTTGAATTGTTATTATTTATTTTCTTTTACTAGAGTGTGGACAGTTTGTTTCCTTTACAGGACTGCAGACAACCTAAGGGAGATAGAACGTAGCACTCATTTTTGTACTTCCAGATCCTGTCTTACCATCTGGGGAATAATTATACAGATCACTCAGGAAATTTGAGGAATTTGGATTGTAGCGTGGCTCCTCTTTGGCATACTGTTAGTTAACAACCCCCCAAGAAACGATGGCATCATGGATCATTCTAATGAAGCCAAAATCATTCAGGATTATTATTTGCATTAAATAGCCATTGGAATTATCTTGTGCTAAGCTACTGTTATGGTTGGGCTGGTCAGAGAGGGCAAGGGTTTTGGAAAGTTAGAAGAAAAACGTGTGGTTGCAAATGATGTCAAGACCATTTTGGTCCTATCAATGATAGCAACACTGAGTCACCTGTGAAAGGAAACAATTTGATTATGAATTGATATTTTACTGAAATTCTTCTCTTTCTGTCAAGTTTTGTTACGGAGATTTATCATATGGTCCTGTATTCGTACATAGGCTTATTTATTCTCTGTATCATTTGGTTGGGTTATTTTATTATTCAGGCTCAGACAATAGATAACATTATTGTCTTGTTTAAACTCAGAAATTTAGCTACTGTTCGTACTTAATATGCTTAAATGTCCTAGGTGTTTGAAAAATACTTAATGCTATTCTACTCTTTTGAACTAGTTTTAGTCCCTTTCTTAGACATATATTTTTTATTATCATTTAGAGAGAAAGAAGGTATTTTAAGTACATTTGATAAAACCTTTGTCATTCAATTTCAGAACTTAGTGGTTAATAGAGGATCAATCATTTTCTCCTACCACTTTACTCATTAGAATTTGGTATTTTATTTCCCTTATTCTAATCGATGATAATCACTACCAGATTGGCCCAAGTGTTAGAATAACCTGTTATTTCCACAATACTATTGGTGCTCTGTATCTATGGTGAATCAGAAAACCAAAAATTTCAGTCTGAAAACTTACTCAACAAATAACCTTGCCAACTGATCTACTCATTATACTGTTCCTGTAGAAACACTACAAGACTACTGTGACTAAGCTCTGATGTAGACAAAGTTAACTAAAATATTATTTCTTTCACATTAAAGGACTTCAGACTCTCTATGTACTTTTTATTATAAATAAAATCAATTTTTGAAAATTCTTTAGAGATATACATCTTTAAACTCTACGATAAAAGGTTTTTTTCTCCGTATCTGCTTCAATATGGGCTTTAATAGCACTAAAATTACTGGTAGAGAAGAAAATGAAATTTAAGTATATACGTGGGAGGATTAAGAGATGTGTGATCCTCCTTTTTAACCATCTGCCATGACAGTTGCCCTAGCTGAATTTTAAGTAGCTTTCCCAGGGTCATAGAGCAAGTTTGTGTTGGAGATAGGAATCATCTGTAGGCGAGCTGGCACAGAAGTCATCACATTAAACATTTTTTTGTGGTGCTGTCTCCAGTGGACATTACATTGGTATTTAACAAAGGATGTTCAGTTCAATTAAAAATGATTCAACAAAATTTATTGAGAATCTGCTGTGATCTAGACCTTAGATGCCCAAGTCTGTAGAGCTCACATTCAAATGGGGGAAACAATGGACAATTAGCATAATAAATAAATAAATAAATAAATAAATAAATAAATAAATAATCCAGTGTTCTAGAAAATTGTGTTACAGGGAAAAAAAAACAGAAAAAGAATAGCAGATATAAGGGAAACTGGAATATATGGGTTGTTTCTGAATTGTTTTATATTCACTAACCTGTACCCTCCATGGGAAACAACTTTTATTTACTTGAGAACAGTGCTTGTACACAGTGTATATGGATGATACAAAATGAAGTCTTATAGTCTTCATTCATTTCCAAAGTTGCTTAAGTCATCAACTTTTCTCCTACCCCTTCATTGAGGTTATGTTATATACTGTAATAGAATTAGATTTTAAAAATCACATCTGTATGCCATCCTGAGATCCCTTGATATCCTAAATATTATTTAAAACAATTTTTTTTTGCACCAAGGTACACTTTTTTTTTGCCATAAAGTTCTATGAGTTTTGACAAATGCACAATGTCATGTAGCCACCACTACAATATCAGACACAGTACATTTTTTTCCAGCAGCTTACTGGCAGTCATCCTGCTGGAATCCACAGTGCAGTCATCAGGAACCACATCCCTTTATTGCATGGGCTCTTCTTGGATCTTGAGCCTACCAACTCTCAGACAGAAACTTATACCAGTGGTTTCCCCAGTTCTTAGGCGTTTGGCCTCAGACTTAAACTTTTACTGTCTTGAGTGTCTAACTTGCCTACTGCAGATCTTGAACTTCGCAGACTTTATGATCATATGTACCATAATACCTTACAATAAATTATGTAATATATGACTATGTGTATATGAATTACATATAATAAGTCACATATAATTTATTATAAGGAAATATGCTTATATATATACTATATATGAATGTATACACATATATTTATATTTATGTACCCATACATATTTATCTCCTTTGGTGAGATATTTGTTTATATCTTTAATTGGGTTATTTGTTTTTGAGTTTTAAGAGTTCTTTGTATACTTGGGATACAGGTCCTTTATCAGATGTATGATTTACAAATATTTTTGATAAGATATCTATAATGTTATTAACCCACAAAGTGCCTACGGGAGAGTGATTCCAGGACAAGCAAAGTCAGGTACCTTAGTAGGGGAAGAGGTTATGGTCCAATGGCCCTGGAGGAGAAGAAAATGGCATTTTCTCTTGATTCATGATCTTGTTGTATTCAGATATTGCTAATGATACATAAAGAAGTCATTTGGATGTTATATTGGTGAAAATTATGGTAATGGGTTATATATGTATCATCTTAAAAACTTCAGTGAGAAAAACATACAGCTTTAGAATCTCACTTCAAGCCTTAAATAAATTTTAATTTTTTCCTACTTTCAAGAAATAACGCAGTAAGAATAATTTAGGGAGCTTCAAAACCACTATGAAGAAATACATCTCCAATGAAACAAAGCCTTCTTTACAATCTCCATTCCCTGCTCGTGCAAAGAATAAGAGCCATAACTCACCCCCAGACACACTCACACACAAATCAGTTAGATATATAATAGTCTCAGGGTATGGGGTTTTGCAGTAACCCTGGAGAGAGAGGGCCTAAACCCCTTACTGTCCTAAATGATGTAAGTCATTCTTCCCCCCTCAATACCCTTAAAGCTTGTACATTTTAGCTTATGAGAAACAAGATAGAATGGAAAGTGTCTTTGCTCAGTATCTACCCAGAGTTCCCATCCTCTAGAAGTAATGAGGTGATAGTTTGCATACTTAAACTGCCCCATTAGAGAAAACAAGAACATAATTGCTAAGGTATTAAGGAAACGGTAATACAGTTAGAAACTAGAGAGCTGACTTTACCTATGAAATGCAAACCAATTGAATGACACCAGTCACTGTCTTATTTAGAAATAGTTTTCCGACTTAAAGCTGAAACCTCATGGATAGCAATGACACCTTCGTTTGTGGCTTTCATTTCTCTTTTCTATGGGGTAAGTAGGGTAGAGGCTTTCTATTTTATAACAACAACCGAAAAAAAGGACTTGATGCATTACTTAGATGCTTTCTGTTATAATATACAATTTAATTATTAAGCCCACCAATACAAACACAAAAATAACTTAGGAGAAAGTATTGCTTCAATTAAACTACTGTAAGAAACTCAGTGTTATGGAAAACAGGTCGGAAGATGATGGCCTAGGAGGACGCTGGGCTCACTGCGCGTCCTGCTGATCACTTAGATTCCACCTACACCTGCCTAAATAACCCAGAAAACCGCCAGAGGATTAGCAGAACGGAGTCACCGGAGCCAAGCCCAGACGAGAGGCCCACAGAAGAGGGTAGGAAGGGCAGCTAGGCGGTGCGCACTCCACGGACTGGCAGGAGGGAGCCGGCTCGGAGTGGCGGCTCGCCAGCCAAGCAGAGCCCCCGAGTCTGGCTGGTAAAAGCGTATGGGCCAGACCGAGTGTGTTCCGAGAGCAAGTGGGACTTAGCATCTGGGAGGTCATAAGTTAATAGCTCTGCTCGGAAAGCGGGAAGGCTGGAGGACAAAGGGAGGGAGACTTGCTGAGCCCCAGGACGACAGAGCTCAGTTTGGTGGGGAACAAAGGTGCTCCCCAGCGCCATCTCCCTCACCCATCCCCCAGCCAAAATCCCAAAGGGAACCGGTTCCTGCCAGGGAACTTGCTTGCTTCACGCAAACACCCAACACTGTGCTTCTGCAGGGCAACCCCTCCGGCAGCGGGTCTGACTCCCTCCCGCCACCACAGGGCCCCTCCTGAAGTGGATCACTGAAGGAGAAGCGAGCTAAGCCTGCCCCTCCTGCCCCCGTACACCTTGCCTACCCACCCCAGCTAATACGCCAGATCCCCAGCACCACAAGCCTGGCAGTGTGCAAGTAGCCCAGGCGGGCCACACCACCCCACAGTGAATCCCGCCCCTAGGAGAGGGGAAGAGAAGGCACACACCAGTCGGACTGTGGCCCCAGCGGTGGACTGGGGGCAGACATCAGGTCGGACTGCGGCCCCGCCCACCAACGCAAGTTATTCAAGACAGCACAGGGGAAGTGCCCCCCAGTCCCGCACCACTCCAGAGACTATCCAAAATGACCAAACGGAAGAATTCCTCTCAAAAGAATCTCCAGAAAATAACGACAGCTAATGAACTGATCAAAAACGATTTAAACATATAACAGAAAGTGAATTTAGATTAATAGTCATAAAATTAATCGCTGGGCTTGAAAACAGTATAAAGGACAGCAGAGAATCTGTTGCTACAGAGATCAAGGGACTAAGGAACAACCAGGAGGAGCCAAAAAAATGCTATCAATGAGCTGCAAAATAAAATGGAGACAACCACGGCTCAGATTGAAGAGGCAGAGGAGAGAATAGATGAACTAGAAGATAAAATTATGGAAAAAGAAGAGGCTGAGAAAAAGAGAGATAAAAAAATCCAGGAGTATCAGGGGAAAATTAGAGAACTAAGTGATGCACTAAAGAGAAATAATATACACATAATTGGTATTCCAGATGAGGAAGAGAGAGGGAAAGGTGCTGAAGGAGTACTTGAAGAAATAATAGCTGAGAACTTCCTTGATCTGGGAAGGAAAAAGGCATTGAAATCCAAGAGGCACAGAAAACTCCCTTCAGACATAACTTGAATCGATCTTCTGCACGACATATCATAGTAAAACTGGCAAAATACAAGGATAAAGAGCAAAATTCTGAAAGCAGCTAAAGATTAACGTGCTCTAACATATAAAGGGAGACCTATAAGACTCGTGACCGATCTCTCTACCGAAACTTGGCAGGCCAGAAAGGAATGGCAGGAGATCTTCAATGTGATGAACAGAAAAAATATGCAGCCGAGAATCCTTTACCCAGCAAGTTTGTCATTTAGAATAGAAGGAGAGATAAAGGTCTTCCCAAACAAACAAAAATTGAAGGAATTCGTCACCACTAAACCAGCCCTACAAGAGATCCTAAGGGGGATCCTGTGAGACAAAGTACCAGAGACATCGCTACAAGCATGAAACCTACGGACATCACAATGACTCTAAACCCATAACTTTCTATAATAACACTGAATGTAAATGGACTAAATGTGCCAACCAAAAGACATAGGGTATCAGAATGGATAAAAAAACAAGACCCATCTATTTGCTGTCTACAAGAGACTCATTTTAGACCTGAGGACACCTTCAGATTGAGAGTGAGGGGATGGAGAACTATTTATCATGTCACTGGAAGTCAAAAGAAAGCTGGAGTAGCCATACTTATATCAGACAAACTAGACTTTAAATTAAAGGCTGTAACAAGAGATGAAGAAGGGCATTATATAATAATCACAGGGTCTATCCATCAGGAAGAGCTAACAATTATAAATGTCTATGTGCCGAATACGGGACCCCCAAATATGTAAAACAATTACAAACATAAGCAACCTTATTTATAAGAATGTGGTAATTGCAGGGGACTTTAACACTCCACTTACAGAAATGGATAGATCATCTAGACACATGGTCAATAAAGAAACAAGGGCCCTGAATGATACATTGGATCAGATGGACTTGACAGATATATTTAGAACTCTGCATCCCAAAGCAACAGAATATACTTTCTTCTCGAGTGCACATGGAACATTCTCCAAGATAGATCATATACTGGGTCACAAAACAGCCCTTCATAATTATACAAGAATTGAAATCATACCATGCATACTTTCAGACCACAATGCTATGAAGCTTGAAATCAACCACAGGAAAAAGTCTGGAAAACCTCCAAAAGCATGGAGGTTAAAGAACACCCTACTAACGAATGAGTGGGTCAACCAGGCAATTAGAGAAGAAATTTAAAAATATATGGAAACAAATGAAAATGAAAATACAACAATCCAAACGCTTTGGGATGCAGCGAAGGCAGTCCTGAGAGGAAAATACATTGCAATCCAGGCCTATCTCAAGAAACAAGAAAAATCCCAAATACAAAATCTAACAGCACACCTAAAGGAAATAGAAGCAGAACAGCAAAGGCAGCCTAAACCCAGCAGAAGAAGAGAAATAATAAAGATCAGAGCAGAAATAAACAATATAGAATCTAAAAAAACTGTAGAGCAGATCAACGAAACCAAGAGTTGGTTTTTTGAAAAAATATACAAAATTGACAAACCTCTAGCCAGGCTTCTCAAAAAGAAAAGGGAGATGACCCAAATAGATCAAACCATGAATGAAAATGGAATTATTACAACCAATCCCTCAGAGATACAAACAATTAGCACGGAATACTATGAAAAATTATATGCCAACAAACTGAACAACCTGGAAGAAATGGACAAATTCCTAAACACCCACACACTTCCAATACTCAACCAGGAGGAAATAGAAAGCTTGAACAGACCCATAACCAGTGAAGAAATTGAATCAGTCATCAAAAAATCTCCCAACAAATAAGAGTCCAGGACCAGATGGCTTCCCAGGGGAGTTCTACCAGACGTTTAAAGCAGAGATAATACCTATCCTTCTCAAGTTATTCCAAAAAATAGAAAGGGAAGGAAAACTTCCAGACTCATTCTATGAAGCCAGTATTACTTTGATTCCTAAACCAGACAGAGACCCAGTAAAAAAAAGAGAACTACAGGCCAATATCCCTGATGAATATGGATGCAAAAATTCTCAATAAGATACTAGCAAATCAAATTCAACAGCATATAAAAAGAATTATTCACCATGATCAAGTGGGATTCATTCCTGGGATGCAGGACTGTTTCAACATTCACAAATCAATCAACGTGATACATCACATTAATAAAAGAAAAGAACCATATGATCCTGTCAATCGATGCAGAAAAGGCCTTTGACAAAATCCAGCACCCTTTCTTAATAAAAACCCTTGAGAAAGTCGGGATAGAAGGCACATACTTAAACATCATAAAAGCCATTTATGAAAAGCCCACAGCTCACATCATCCTCAATGGGGAAAAACTGAGAGCTTTTTCCCTGAGATCAGGAACACGACAGGGATGCCCACTCTCACCACTGTTGTTTAACATAATGTTGGAAGTTCTAGCATCAGCAATCAGACAACAACAGGAAATCAAAGGCATCAAAATTGGCAAAGATGAAGTCAAGCTTTCACTTTTTGCAGATGACATGATACTATACATGGAAAATCCGATAGACTCCACCAAAAGTCTGCTAGAACTGATACATGAATTCAGCAAAGTTGCAGGATACAAAATCAATGTACAGAAATCAGTTGCATTCTTATACACTAACAATGAGGCAACAGAAAGACAAATAAAGAAACTGATCCCATTCACAATTGCACCAAGAAGCATAAAATACCTAGGAATAAATCTAACCAAAGATGTAAAAGATCTGTATGATGAAAACTATAGAAAGCTCATGAAGGTAATTGAAGAAGATATAAAGAAATGAAAAGACATTCCGTGCTCATGGGTTGGAAGAATAAATATTGTCAAAATGTCAATACTACCCAAAGCTATCTACACATTCAATGCAATCCCAATCAAAATTGCACCAGCATTCTTCTCGCAACTAGAACAAGCAATTCTAAAATTCATATGGAACCACAAAAGGCCCCGAATAGCCAAAGTAATTTTGAAGAAGAAGACCAAAGCAGGAGGCATCACAATCCCAGACTTTAGCCTCTACTACAAAGCTGTAATCATCAAGACAGCATGATATTGGCACAAAAGCAGACACATAGACCAATGGAATAGAATAGAAACCCCAGAACTAGACCCACAAACGCATGACCAACTAATCTTTGACAAAGCAGGAAAGAATATCCAATGGAAAAAAGACAGTCTCTTTAACAAATGGTGCTGGGAGAACTGGACAGCAACATGCAGAAGGTTGAAACTAGACCACTTTCTCACACCATTTACAAAAATAAACTCAAAATGGATAAAGGACCTGAATGTGAGACAGGAAACCATCAAAACCCTAGAGGAGAAAGCAGGAAAAGACCTCTCTGACCTCAGCCGTAGCAATCTCTTACTCAACACATCCCCAAAGGCAAGGGAATTAAAAGCAAAAATGAATTACTGGGACCTTATGAAGATAAAAATCTTCTGCACAGCAAAGGAAACAACCAACAAAACTAAAAGGCAACCAACGGAATGGGAAAAGATATTGGCAAATGACATATCGGACAAAGGGCTAGTATCCAAAATCTATAAAGAGCTCACCAAACTCCACACCCGAAAAACAAATAACCCAGTGAAGAAATGGGCAGAAAACATGAATAGACACTTCTCTAAAGAAGACATCCGGATGGCCAACAGGCACATGACAAGATGCTCAACGTCACTCCTCATCAGGGAAGTACAAATCAAAACCACACTCAGATATCACCTCACGCCAGTCAGAGTGGCCAAAATGAACAAATGAGGAGACTATAGATGCTGGAGAGGATGTGGAGAAATGGGAACCCTCTTGCACTGTTGGTGGGAATGCAAACTGGTGCAGCCACTCTGGAAAACAGTGTGGAGGTTCCTCAGAAAATTAAAAATAGACCTACCCTATGACCCAGCAGTAGCACTGCTAGGAATTTACCCAAGGGATACAGGAGTACTGATGCATAGGGGCACTTGTACCCCAATGCTTATAGCAGCACTCTCAACAATAGCCAAATTATGGAAAGAGTCTAAATGTCCATCAACTGATGAATGGATAAAGAAATTGTGGTTTATATACACAATGGAGTACTACAGGGCAATGAGAAAGAACGAAATATGGCCCTTTGTAGCAACGTGGATGGAACTGGAGAGTGTGATGCTAAGTGAAATAAGCCATACAGAGAAAGACAGATACCATATGTTTTCACTCTTATGTGGATTCTGAGAAACTTAACAGAAACCCATGGGGGAGGGGAAGGAAAAAAAAGAGGTTAGAGTGGGAGAGAGCCAAAGCATAAGAGACTCTTAAAAACTGAGAACAAACTGAGGGTTGATGGGGGTTGGGAGGGAGGGGAGGATGGGTGATGGGTATTGAGGAGGGCCCCTTTTGGGATGAGCACTGGGTGTTGTATGGAAACCAATTTGACAATAAATTTCATATATTGAAAACAAAAAATAAACTCAGTATTATGAAGTATGTCTAGAGAAAATTGAAGATCAGTCAATACAAATAGCGATAATACCAAAGACTAAATTGACAACTCTAACTTCTCATTATTAACATGCCCCAAGTTCAGCTAAGTTAGCCAGACCTTGATGAGACACAAGTGATTCCATCCATACTCAGCACACCCATGGTGTGAGAGTTTTCCCCAAGTGTCCAAGTCTAAGCATCTAAGTCCCAGTGAGGGAACTTGGAGTCTTCAGCAAACTTGCTCTCTGAGATCTGCTGCCATCTCATTAAGATTTCCATTTATATTGTCCATTCTGTGAATACCATTTACCAACTCTTCTTAAATTAGATGTTAGCAAAGTTTCCTTAGCACAGCATAACTATTTATTGTGCTGAAGACAAAGGAGTAAATGCAAATATATGGAATTCTGAAACTGATTTTCAGACTGGCTAAGAACGTCTCCAATTCCCAGGTAGTAGCAACCATCTCCACACCTGGATGTCATTAAATTTCTTCACTGCTTATGCCAAGATGGAACCTGAGCTGAACTTGGATATTTAAGATTTAGCAGCCACCTGGGAAAATACTGCTATAAAGGTAATTTTTGAAAATTGTGTTCACTGACTTTTTGCCACTATCTTTTCACATAAGGGGGAGAAACACCTGCCTGTGGCTACTGCTTACGTGACAACACCTTTAATTTAGTGATTGTATCATTGTCTTTAATGTATGAATTCTTTAATAAAATGAAAAGAAAATTAAATAATCATCTTATAAATTTGATCATAGTAGACATGAAAAATTCTGACTAAACAGCACCTCCCAGGGGCTGGGCAGGAAGAGTGAACCTAATGGGTGTTTAAGTTTACTAACAACACTTGCCTGGAAAAAGGAAGTGTATATAAAAATAAGTATTTACTTTCCAGTTTCCCTCCTACATTCTCTGTATGATAATGTTCTCGATTGGGAAAAAATTACTCTCTTCAAGGAAGCATCAGAACATTGAAGGGCAGCATGGGTAGCCGGTTCAGTAAAGTACATTCTAATTAAATTATTATAATTTTGGAAAAAGTAATTCTTGCTCTTTTGAATGCAAACAGTAATGCTCAACAAAACATGTTCTATCACCTTCCCAAGGCGATACTTCAAAATCTCCTGGGCGAGAAGCATGATATTTTTATATTATAATAATATACAGGCAAGGGTTTAAAAAGTCTTAAAATAATTTACTGCAAGGTATGACTATTTTTAAATGGCACCTTTTTAGGGAATGAAAACTGGTGCAACTACTCTGGAAAACAGTATGGAGTTCCTCAAAAAGTTAAAATTAGAACTACCCTATGATCCAGCAATTGTACTACTAGGTATTTACCCAAAGGATATAAAAATACTCATTTGAAGGGGCACATGCACCCACTGTTTATAGTAGCATTATCAACAATACCCAAGTTATGGGAGGAGACCAAATTTCCATTAGCTGATGAATGTATAAGGAAGATGTGGTATATATACATACATATATACATATATATATACATATATATTCATACATATGTATATATATATATTCATGCACATCTACATACACACACACACCATATACACATGTACCCAATGGAATATTACTCAACCATCAAAAGAATGAAATCTTGCCATTTGCAGCAACGTGGGTGGAGCTAGAGTGTATTACACTAAGCAAAATAAAGTCAGTCAGAGAAAGACAGATACCATAGGATTTCACTCATATGTGGAATTTAAGAAACAAAACAGAGGAACATAGGAGAAGGAAGGAAAAAAAAGAGAGGGAGACAAAGTGTCAGAGTCTCTTAGCGATAGAGAAAAAAATGAGGGTTGCTGGATGGGGGGTAGGCAGGGTATGGGTAAAATGGGTGATGGGTATAAGGAGCACACTTGTTGTGATGAGCACTGAGCATTATATGTGAATGATGAATCACTAAATTCCACTCCTGAAACCAATACTACACTACATGTTAACTAACTAGAATTTAAATAAAAATTTGAAAGAATAAAATAAATGGCCCATTTTAAAATAGATATATCACATATTATATACTTTCAAAGGTCTTCAAAGTTTTCAATGTCACCATTACAGTGTTTCTCAAAACATTTGGAAATTTTCTTCTGGAAAAGTCTAATGTAGTTGACAAGTAACATGAGAAAACCCATTTCTTTCCTTTATAATCCTATGTATCCCTGGTCCACATTTGTATAACTGTGCACAGTCACCAGATTTGGCCCCACAGAATTCTGTACGTTTACCAAATCATCTTTTAATACAATGGTTTAATGAAAACATTAAAAACCTGCAAAAATGCAAACCGTGGGCCCTAACCCAAGAAATCCTATTTAACTAGCTATATTAGGTGATTCTGAGGTAGTTTATGGGAAACTATATACTTTAGTAAATATTCCATTAATGGCTGGAAATCTTCTTACATTAGGGAGAGCTAGATGAGTATACCAAAGGTTCTGAAGGCTTTTCCAAAAAAAAATCCAAAATAGTCTTGGACAGTCACACCAACATTCCAATAAATGCATGGTCTCACTCGTTAAGAACCTTCAAAGGCAAAATTTGCTTGCATCTATGAACTGTTACAAGTTTATCTTTCTAAGAAATCCATAGTGTTGTCACTTATGTTATATTCTAGGGTATGCTATTTCTGGCTAGCTTCTGGTTGCCTTTTCCTTCTCTGCCAAAAAACTTCTGCACTTGGCTTGTCATCCCTACATGGACTCTTGTGGTCTGTGATTTTTGCTATCTGCTCTCTGTCCAGCCTTCTTCCTCAGCTCTCCCACCCCTGAATTGGAGTTTCTGAGCTGGTATGAGTTAGATTACTATGAGCATCCATTGAATAACAAGCAGGGGAGCAGCTAAATAATAACCTCTAAGTATGTGTCATCCTCCTGAGGATAGCACATTGCCTGGAGGTAGAAAAAAAAGAAGCAGCTCTAAGGATTTTGTCAGTTAAGCATTTGCATTAGATGTAGAAAAAAAAATCTTGACACAGAGGATTATAAAACACTGAATGTGTAAATAGCTTTCTCTGGAAGTTTCTAGGATGGTTAATATGGAATTCTGTTGGAAGTCAGATAATTTGGGTTGTGAGAGTAATGTTTTCTTCTACTTAATTCCCTTTACTCATCAAGACTGATTCTTTACACCTACTCTTCTCTTGCTTATTCCCAAGGGCTAAACATCTATAGGTTCCTTAGTATGACAGTTAAAGAACAGAGACAGAGAAGGATGAAGGATCTTGGGTTTTTAAATCCAAAATTTTATCAGATATCCCTGTTGATCTTCAAGATTAAAAACCATGTGGTGAACACTCTAAAATGCAAACGGTCCTTCTTTCAAATTGGAAAGTTTATACTTTTTAATGTATTTTCGGGACATGTACTTGTAAAAATGGATAAATTCAATTATCATTTTAAATTATACTATCACTGAAATCAACAAAGTCATAATCTGAAATTGATTTTTAATTATTCCCTCTAAAGAATATTAAGTCAGTGACCTCTAAAAATATTTGTGTGCTTTGTTTACACAGAAAATAAGCATGTTTGTTTATGTCTAGAGGTGTTTTAGAATATCAACTTTGAACATTAAAAAGTTACATCAGCTTATTCCATTCCTTAGTTAAAAAATAAAGCTTTTATATTTCATAGAATTTTATGGCTAACAACAAATCTTGAATTTTTTCCAGCATCCTTTATGCTAATTAACATACTCCTGGTAACAATTTTGATCTTGATGTTAATAAAGTTTGAAGAGTCACCTCCAGGGTGACTTAGTTAAGCGTCCGACTTCAACTCAGGTCTGATCTCACCATTTGTGAGTTTGAGCCCCACATTGGGCTCTGTCTTGACAGCTCAGAGCCTTGAGCCTGCTTCAGATTCTGTGTCTCCGTCTCTCTGACCCTCCCCCACTCTCACTCTGTGTCTCTCTCAAATATAAATAAACATTAAAAAAAAAAGTTTAAAGAGCCACGTCCAGAGTATTGACTCCTAATTGGTATAATTTAGTCACTAAAAATTACTCCTTGGGTTTGGATTCAAGTAAATCAGTCAGCATACTGTTTATTTAGAAGCATTTTAAAATAAATCATGACATAGACAATATAACACATTCTAAGAACATTAGCTAGCTAAATTTAAATTATGTAACAGTAACTATTTGATTTAAAAATTTAAGGGGCACCTGGGGGGCTCAGTTGGTTAAGCGTCTGACTTCTGCTGAAGTCATGATCTCACAGTTCATGGGTTCAAGCCCTGAGTTGGACTCTGTGCTGACAGCTCAGAGTCTGGAGCCTGCTTTGGATTCTGTGTCTCCCTCTCTCTCTGCCCCTCCCCCCACTCAGGCACGCTCTCACGCGCGCGCGCTCTCTCTCAAAAAATGGATAAACGTTAAAAAATGTTTTTAATTAAAAAAGTTTTAAGTGTCACCATAGTCATCTTCAGATAATTATTAGTTAATAACTGAATATTACTACTTGGATTTTGAAGTGTGCATGATTATCAGTTGTAGTTCAATTATAAAGAGTGTTCATTCTACCTCAAGGGGATAAATGAACAAAAATATGTTTATAAAATTGAAATTATAAAACTTAGTTAAAAATAAAATATCTCTAATCAGACTTAATAATAATATAATGGTATTGATAATAAAAATAATGATAGTAATGTACCATTGTTATAATTACCTATGTTCTTACTGGTAGTAGATTTTAATAAATAAGGTACCACATATAATGTATACCTTGAAGAATGTATTTTATTTAAACTTCAATAATTAACTGATGCCCACTCCATTCTTCTTGAAGTACTTTTTTATCTTTTCTACAATCCCATCATATCCTCTTGGTTTTCCTTTCCTTAAATTCCTGGCTACTATTGCTCAATATTCACCATAGTCCCTGATTCCTCCGCCAGCTCATTGTATATTGCCGCTTCTCTAGATTCTTTTCAGCTAGGGCCTTCTTCTCTCATTGGACATTTCTCCTATTATTAGTCTTCAGTTACCATTGATCTAACTCCCAAATCAAAAGCCCACACCTTCCCCACCCAGATGTAGGTCTGACTACCTAGCTCTCCATTAATTGAGTTGCTTGAATGTTCCATAGCAACGCAAATTCTGTATGTCCCAAACCAGCCAATCCTGTACTTAAATTTACAGTGATCAAGACACTGACATAGGCATTGTATTTAATCTTTCTTCTCCTTCATTCCACACTTGAACAGTTTCCAAAATACATTGATTCTAACTCCTAACCATAAACACCCATTCCACCCTTCCATTCCCAACGATATTCTCCTCATCCAGGAAACCAATTTCTCTCCCCAGGGTTTCCATAGTATCCTTCTAAATGACCCACTGGCATCCAATATAATCTTTCAAAATTAACTACAATCCCAGCAAACTCTCTAAGTGGAAATCTCATCTTGTCACTCTTGCTCTTGAACCACTTTAACCAACTAGAGAAAGTACTGAGGTCTAAGGGCCTTCATGATCTCACCTCTGTTTACCTCTCTAGTCTTGAGTATCTTTACTTCCTACTTCATTTTTCTTGTATTTAAAAATGTTACTAGGGGCACCTGAGTGGCTCAGTGGGTTAAGCATCCGACTTTGGCTCAGGTCATGATCTGGCGGTTTGTGAGTTCAAGCCCCGCATGGGGCTCTGTGCTGACATCTCAGCCTGGAGCCTGCTTCAGATTCCGTGTCTCCCTCTCTCTCTACCCCTCCCCTGTTCATGCTCTGTCTCTCTCCATCTCAAAAATAAATAAAACATTAAAAAAATAAAAAATAAAAATGTTTCCAGTCTTATTGATATATAATTGATATATAACATTCTGTTTAAGGTGTACAACATGACGATTTGA
Organism: Lynx rufus; assembly: GCF_022079265.1. NCBI lineage: Eukaryota > Metazoa > Chordata > Mammalia > Carnivora > Felidae > Lynx > Lynx rufus. Next base: position 113,040,877 of record NW_025814856.1, on the reverse strand, counting down.
TATATGTGTATATTGCAAAATGATTAAATAATTTTACATTACATTACATTAATTTAATTACATTACATTACATTAATTTAATTACATTAAATTACATTAAGCAATAAATTTAGTGAACACATCCATCACCTCACATAATTACAACTTTTTCGTGATGAGAATATCTAAGATGGACCCTCTTAGCAACTTTAAAGTATATAATATTGTTAACTAGGACCACCATACTGTACACTAGATCCCCAGAAATTATTCATCTTGTAGCTGGAAGTTTGTACCCTTTGATCCCTTTCCTCCCCCCACTGCCAGCTCCCAGTAATCACCATTCCATTCTCTGTTTCTGTAAGTGTAGCTTTTTTTTTTTTTTTTTTAGATTCCACATGTAAGTGGGATCATAGAGTGTCTTTCTCTGTCTGACTTACTTCACTTAGCATAATACCTTCAAGGTCTGTTTATGGCTTGATTGCTCATTTCTTTTCATTGCTGAATAATATCTCATTGTTTGCATATGCTGAAGTTTATGTATCCATTCACCTACTGAAGGACATTTTGGCTGATTTCAGGTGTTGGCAATTATGAATAAAACTGATATAGGCATCCATATGCAGACTTTTGTGTAGACATCAGTTTTCATCACCGTTGGGTAAATACCAAGAAGCACGATTGCTGGATCATATGGCAAGAGTATGTATAATCTTGTAGGCAACCACTAAAGTGCCTTCCAAAGTGCCTGTACCTTTTTCCATTCCTACCAGCAATGAATGAGAGTTCCTGATGCTTCACATTCTTGCCAACATTTGGTATTGTTAGTGTTCTCAATTTGGGCCATTCTGATAGGTGTGTAGTGAAATAGCTCATTTTAAGCATCAGTTTAAATTTTATAAAAGGTGCCTCTTCTCATTTAGTGATAGTGTATAAGTTATACACCCACCTTAAAAATAGCAACAAATACAATTCTGTCTTAAATAAAACAAACTACTATATAAATGAAAATATGTAATATGTAATGTTATTCAATATAAAATATGTGCTAGTATGATTATTTTTATAATCTTCATACATTTTCAGATCAACATATTAAATGTAAAAGTGTAAGTTACTTGTATGAGTGTAATTACTAGTCTACTTGAAATATACAAGGATTGGTCTTTAAACAAATTTATAACATATTCAAACATCTTATTTTTATCAAAGAGCCCTGAAATATGTGTGAAGAAAATAAAGCAGTACAGGAAATTTTAACACTTGGAAGAAAACAGTTTAAAAGAACTTAGAATTTGCAAAATTATTTGTAAGTTACTTCTTATAATACTGAGAAAAATCTTACTCCTAATGTTATAAAACAGGAAACCAAATTTGAGAGAACATAAGGCAATAGCAAAGTATCAAGGGCTTGAAAATCCCTCAATATCTATGTAACTCAGGTGAGAGTTGCAAAGTCAAGATGTCTCTTTAAGATTCTATGGCATAGAAATTGCATAGAGTCTCCAAAAGGAGAGAGTCCACATTTCTTGCATGTCCTGAGGGACACAGGTGACCTCAGAATCCTAGAAATAAAGTTAAAATGGTAATGGATACAGTATATACAATGAAACCTAGATAAATTATTTCTTCCATTTTTTATTTCCTGTATTGCATCCAGGCACTATGTCAGGCATTGTAAGAGTACAAAACTGAATGAGGTACATTTCTTGTCTAGGTACTAATAATGTCTTACAGAGAAGCTAAACATACCAAATATAATCTAATGAAGAAGGTGACAAATGTCATCAGAGGGATTAAAGGCAAAGTATTAAAATAACTTAGAGCAGGAAGGATTAGTTCTGCTTGCAGGAAGACTTTCCAGATCAGGGTTCTTGAGCAGCGCCTGTCAGTATGGGTAGATACAGACAGAGATTATTAGGAAGTTATGGTAGGGAAAAGCAACAACTTCAAGCAAAAGTTTTAAAGTGGGAAAGCATGGGATGTAGATAGAAAGAGAAAGTAATTAAGTTGATTTAGAGCATAGAATGACTGAAATGCAATAGTAGACGATGTTTGGAAATACAGATTGCGTTCAGTCTTTAGAGGACTTTGAAAAGCATAAGTGCAGTTCTTTTATTCTGGAACATTGACTAAAATTTAAATCATATAATTAATTTGATTGAGAGCTACCTTTAAGAGTGTGCAAGAATACACTAGCTCAAATCAGGAAAAAATTCAGTTCTTGGTTAAAGATGTACCAGTCCTCTTCAAAAGGACTCGAAAGATTAATACTTTGCAAGCCAGCTTTGGAATGGACCTGGGGTATTTGCATAACACTTTGCTTTCATTTCCTATCTCTTAGTTTACTAAAACAAGAATGTATCACCTTCGATTATTTGACATTTCTTCTCCTGTAAGAGGAATTTGTTTATATGTCCATGCCAAAATTTCTGTCTTTCAAAAAAATAATTTCAACTAGTAATAATATAATAAAAGTATGATTCATTGAGTGTCTGTAATATCCCAGACATTATACAAGCCTATTAAAATATATCATTTAATTCTCATAACAAGTCTACATGTGTAGTATTACTATACTAATTTTACACATGATGAAACTGAGGATCTGAGAGACAAAATCACTCTTTGTCTTATAACTAGCATGTTAAGAGAGATAAGGTTTGAACACAGGATACTTTGACTCCAATATGAGCATAGTCTACTAACGATAATAATTGAAAATGCAGTAAATTCTATCTCTGGTGTTTCTTGCATAAAAGGCCTATAAACTATATTAGTCTATATTATATCTTCCGATCAATTCTTTCATTTGAATTCCCATAAAAGAGATCTCAGACAAAATTTCTCTTTTCTTCTTTTTTTTCCTCTGTATATAACATGACTCTTTTATACATTTACCATGATTAATTGCTCCAGATTCAGTACCTTACATGATATTAATGGTTCCTAGAGGAAACATTCAAAATGCTTAGTAACTATGACATAGCAGCAACCAATAAGAAAAGACCACCAAACATCAAGCTCTGCCATAAGCAAAGAGAATGGCGGCTCTGATACAGACAAACTGAAATATACCTCTTGTCAGTACCTCACTGGAATTGATAAACAGTACCTTTATCCAAACAAATTTCCTGGTTGACTGCATCTCTCATCTTTTATGTACTTAATTCTCATAACAGATTCTGACTCTTGAAATATTCATTCAAGGAATAGTGGGCAGAATTCAAAGAGATCTGTTTCATGCTCCCTGCTTAGAACCACACACCCTCAAGTAATCCCTTACCTCTCAGAGTCTGTTTTCTCCTGTGGAAACAGTGATCACAACATCTATTTTTTAGACATTTATCAGGACTAAATTAATATGTGTCTAGGGCCTCATAGCTGCTGACACAGAGCAGGTATGATCCTGGATACTATCCTTCATTCCTCATGGCCTCTGCATTGGTTTTCTTCCTTCTGTTTCTTCAGCCTCTTCTTCTCAAATGTACTGATCTAAAGAAATGGTCCAAAGTAAAAAGAAAATCTCAGTTCCAAGATGAATAGAAGAGCAATATATTTTTCTTTGTAATTCTTTTTTATTAACCTATTCTAAATCCTGTTTTCTGCTCCCCTTGTCTAAACGTTGCATTTGTGGCTGATTTTCATCATGCTTATATATCTGAAACTTTGAGGAAAAGTCAGATCAAAATGTCTTTGTATAAGAATCAGGACCCTATGTCTTATAAAATTAAATCTGCAGTGGAATTGCATTGAAAAACCTGCTATTCTCATAATTCCCAGCCTTTATAGTATCATTCTCAAAGGATCTATTCTTAAGTATATTCTTTGCTTGCTTCATACTTTTAATTCACACCTGTGACTTTTCCCAAATCTACATCTGTGCCATACTGTCTTTTGAGATCCATACCTGTGTTTCTCTTTATTGTTTATCTAATCCTGAATGTCTCAATGGCATTATTTCCTCTTCCCTTCCACATTTCCAAAACTGTATATCACCCCTCCCCTAAAGCCTAGTGTTAATACCCATCTAGTTGCCAAAATTAGAAATCTGGGAAACCAGGTGAGAAACCACATGAGCTTCCTCTACTTCTCATCACCTCTACCCCCAGCTAAATCTGTCATCTTTATCCTTTATTGAATTATTTTATACACATTTATTCATTCAATTATTCAATATGTATACACGGAATAGCCAATATATTCCAAATACATTGAGGGGAACAAGAGAATGATAGACTTTGTTCTTGTTCTTATGAAGGAAAGGAGAGAGAGATATCAAGGTAGACACCTGGATTTTGAGGTTCTCTACTGAAATGATTTTTGTAAGGCTCAAACTGGACAGATAAATAAAAATTGTGCAGCACTCTATTCTACCTTATGTTATAATTAATTGTATATATGTCTTTTTTATTCTCCACATTATAAGTGAAAGAACCATGTGTCATTTATCTCAGCAGAGTGCCTTCTGCTTGGTCCATGATTAGTAACTGTTCACTGAATTAAAAGGATGTGATTGAGTGAATGCTGAGGTTAAAGTAACTGGATATGATAAATAATCTCCCTTAGGAAGCATAGACACAAACTTTCCACTTCAGGTGTTTAAAAATAATTTTTAAATTATTAATAATCCATTTTGCTGCATTTTAAAGCATCTATAAATGGAGTGAAAAAAAGACTTAATGGCTCATGTTTCATTGAGGAAGAAGCAAGAATAGTGAGCTGAAATATACCTTGAACCATCACCTGATTTGAGAAATAGTGAAATACTTCATTTCAATATCCAAATGCTTCCTTAAATGGGCGATTTTTAATGTCTGCTGTCCCCTATGATATGTCCTGGATCTATTCCTGAAATTCATCATAGTCAACAAGTAGCTGAGAGCAAGGCCATGGCCTCTGTAGACCCCAAAATAATAGCCTCCTAGAAATATGGCTTTCCAGATGATGGAAAGAAGTTATATTGTTAATAGTGACAACAGAATAGGATTGTTATCTATCCAAGCATAAGGCTCAAGCCTGTATCCAGGAAAATATTTGAAGAGTGAAAAGAATCATTTTTCCATTCTTTGCACCTGTCAGGATACATTATTATTATGTTTCTAAATATGAAATATCAGTATGGACAAACAGTTGAAATAATGCCAAGGGAACAAATAATGTGTGTGTTCCATTTCAGATCACTGTTGATTTGTAAACTGTTCAGTAACCTGCTTATTACTTTGTGGACTGTTATAAAAATAGCATGTTCAATGTGTTCTCCCTCCTCAGGATACTGGAGGAGCACAATGAGAGTGAAGGGAATAAAATGAGTGATGAAATGTTTACCATGCAAAGTTCAGCTCAACAAATAATGTGATATTTCTTTGCTTGACTAATTCACATTTTATGAGAGCTATTTTTAAATGTGTGCCTCCTTCTCTGTTGACTTTGCCTATGCTCCAGGGATTCTGCCACACACAGAAAACATTTGTATTGATATTTCTAAAATGAACTTGTTCATTCATTTGGTATAGTATTTCTAATTCATCCATATCTGCTATCTTAATATGTAGTAACATTATTTTGATTAGATATTAATTAACTACTCTTTCTCCTACTACACATAGGAACTCTATGATCACTTATGAAGGAGAAATCATTCTCCACCCATGCTTCCTCTAAAAGAATAGCTTAAGCAAAGTTTGTTGTAAAAAATATGTGTAGTAAAATAAGTAAGACAGAGAAAGACAAATACTGCGTGATCTCTCTTATATGTAGACTCTAAAAAAATGAAACAAAACAAAAACAAAAACCTCACAGATGCAGAGAACAGATTGGTGGTTACAAGAGGTGGAGGCTGGAGGGTTGGGGATGGGAAATATGGTGAAGGTGATCAGAAGATACAAATGTCTAGTTATAACGGAAATAAGTCCTGGGATGTAACATACAGTATGATGACTATAGTTAATTAACAATAGTGTATTGTATATTTGAAAGTTGCCAACAAAGTAGATGTTAGAAGTCCTCATCACAGTACAAAAAAGCATTGTTACTGTGTGTAGAGATGGATGTTAACTAAACTTATTGTGAAAATCATTTTACAATACATACAAATATCAAATCACTATGTTGTACAATGTTATATACCAGTTATATCACAACTATAAAAAACTCTCTGACCCCATCTACTCTACAAGAATAATAATTATGTATTACATACATATGTATACATAATAATTCATTATGTATAATGAATGTAAATGTGGATGTTTACAATGAAATCCAGATCTAAACCATATTTTTTGGTAGTTTCAGGTTTTTATTTAAATTCCAGTTAGGAGCACCTGGGTGGCTCATTTGGTTGAGCATCTGACTCTGGGTTTTGGCTCAGATCATGATCTCATTTGGGGGTTTGAACCCCACATTGGACTCAGTGCTGCTGGTGCAGAGCCTTCTTGGGATTTTCTTTCTCTCCTTCTCTTTCTGCCCTTCCCTGCTCTCTCTCTCTCTCTCTCTCTCTCTCTCTCAAAAATAAAAAATAAAATAAACTTCTAAAATATTCCAGTTATTTAACATACAGTGTAATATTAGTTTCAGGTGTAGAATTTAGTGATTCATCTCTTACATAACAATACTCAGTGCTCATCACAAGTGCCCTCCTTAACACCCCTCACCCATTAAACCCATCCCTTTCTTATATCCCTTCTGGCAACTCTGTTTGTTCCCCAAAGTTAAGAGTCTGCTTTATGGTTTGCCTCTCTCTTTGTCATCCTATGTTTATCTGTTTTGTGTCTTAAATTCAACATATGAGGGAAATCCTATATTTGTATTTATCTGAGTTATTTTGCTTAGCATTGTACACTCTAGCTCCTTCCATGTCATTGCAAGTGGCAAGATTTCATTCTTTTTTATAGCTGAATAACATTTCATTGGTTGTGTGTGTGTGCGTGTGTGTGTGTGTGTGTATACACCACATCTGCTTTATCCATTCATTAGTTGATGGACATTTGGGCTTTTTTCATAATTTTGCTATTGTTGATAATGATGCTATAAACATTGGGGTGCAGGTATCACTTTGAATCGGTATTTTTTTTTGTGCTTCAGGTAAATACCTAACAGCAAAATTGCTAGATCATAGGGTAGTTCTATCTTTAACTTTTTGAGGAAACTCCATACTGTTCTCCAGAGTGACCGCACCAGTTAGCATTCCCACCAGTAGTGTAAGAGGGTTCCCTTTCTCTGCATCTTTGCCAACATCTGATGTTTCCTGTGTTGTTGATTTTAGACATACTGACAGGTGTGAGGTGATACTACATTGAAGTTTTGAATTATATTTCCCTGATTATGAGTGATGTTGAGCATCTTCTCATGTGTCTGTTAGCCATCTGTATGTCTTTTTTGGAAAAATGCTATTCATGTCTTCTACCCATTTCTTAACTGGATTATTTGCTTTTTGGGTGTTGAGTTTGATAAGTTCTTTATAGATTTTGGATACTAACCCTTTATCAGATGTGCCATTTACAAGATCTGTACTATGAAAACTATAAAACATTGATGAAAGAAATTGAAGATGACACACAAAAAATGGAAAACATTCCATGCTCATGGATTAGAAGTACAAATATTGTTAAAATGTCCATATTACCCAAAGCAATCTACACATTTCATGAAATCTCTATCAAAATACCACCAGCAGTTTTCAGAGAGCTGGAGCAAATAATCCTACAATTTGTATGGAACCACAAAAGAGTCTGAATAGCCAAAGCAATCCTGAAAAAGAAAAGAAAAGCTGGAGGTATCATAGTTCCAGACTTCAAGTTATATTTTAAAGCAGTAGTGATCAAGAAAGTACAGTATTGGCAAAAAAAACAGACACATAGATCAATGGAACAGAAGAGAAACCCCAGAAATGGACCCACAACCATATGGTCAACTAATCTTCAACAAAGCAGGAAAGAATATCCAATAGAAAAAATACAGTGTCTTCAACAAATGAGGTTGGGAAAATTGGACAGCAACATGCAAAAGAATAAAACTGGATCAGTTTCTTAAGCTATACACAAAAATAAATTCATAATGTATGAAAGATCTATGTGAGATAGGAAACTATCAAAACCCTAGAGGAGAGCACAGGCAGCAACCTCTTTAACATCAGCCAGAGCTTCTTCTTGATACGTCTCAGGAGGCAAAGGAAACAAAAGCAAAAATAAACTATTGGGACTTAATCAAGGTTAAAATCTTCTGCACAGTGAAGGTAACAATCAACAAATTTAAAGGCAACCTTCAAAATGGGATAAGATATTTGCCAATGATATATATAAATCATATTCTTAACAATTCAAGAGCCCAAATTTTGTGTAGTCTTTTATAGTTGAATAAGTTAGATCCTCATTATATAAATTGGCTATACTTCCTTCATCTAGACTTCATGCTTTTCAGATTAGCTAATGCTAATTTCTCAAGATTTCTATTGGGAAATTTCTAAAGGCAAATTGTTAGGAAAGGCTGGGTTATGAATTAGAATTAATCATGAGCAGGTAGAAATCTAAGACCTTATTTTATAATGATAATTGAACCAAGAATAGAAATCTGCCAAACTAGTTGTTTATTGTCAACCAGCATAGTAACTGCTTTCAGCATTAATTTCTGCTTTATATGGCATCATCAAAATCTCTTTCCTATCAAAATGATGCATGATTACATTGTGACTGGATGTCACACTTCATCACTGTAGCAGAGTCTTGCTTGGACCAGTATTAAAAATACCTACTCCATTTCTGGTAACTTCAATTTTCCTTTGGAGAACCAGTCTCCTCTCACTCTCAGTCTGTGTGGTTGTGATGAGACTGACCTCATCCCCTAAGTTCACTGACGAGTTAGAGTAACTGTGACTGGTTCAGAATGGGCACCGGATACAGAAGGGGCTCAAGAGTCCCACCCTAAACTTTCACCACTTGTAAAAGGCTTCAGTTTCTCCTGATATTGCTAAACCCATAGAAAATAAGTGAATTTTCTAAGGTTATTGTTTAGAGAGAGCCAAGATGAGAATAGAGCCAATACAGAAGAACACAGAAGTCAAATGCAGACAGCCATTTTCCTGAAGTCACTGTTGAGTTCATAGATCTACCTGTGATCAGAGTTGCAGAAAACTGTACAACTCTAATAAAAAAAATAATGGATAGGGGCGCCTGGGTGGCTCAGTCGGTTAAGTGTCCAACTTCAGCTCAGGTCATGATCTCGCGGTCCGTGAGTTCAAGCCCTGCGTGGGGCTCTGTGCTGACCACTCAGAGCCTGGAGCCTGTTTCAGATTCTGTGTCTCCCTCTCTCTCTGACCCTCCCCTGTTCATGCTCTGTCTCTCTCTGTCTCAAAAATAAATAAACGTTAAAAAAAATAAAAAATAAAAAAATGGATATAAATAAATGAAAAGATAGTCCATGAACATGGCCTGAAAGCCTCAACTGATTTGAAGATTCAAGTGATTCAGAATCTTATGTCTACACAAAAGCCTGCACATGTATGTTTATAACTGTGTTGCTTATGAGTGGCAAAAGATAGATGCAACCTCCAATAGGTGAATAGATAAACAAGCTGGAATATTCATATAACGGAATGTTATTTGGTGATAAAAGAAATCAGCTGTCAAGCCATGAAAAGACATAGTTTAATTTTAAATGCAGACCGTGAAATGAAAGAAGCCAGTCTGAGAGGCTTTATCATTATATCATTAAATGATTATAATTATATGATATTCTGGAAAAGGCAAATTATAGAGGCAGTGACTAGATCAGTGTTAGCTATAGGTTTGGGGGGACTAATGAATAAATGAAACGCACGGGTTTGTTGGGAGCAGTAAAGCTATTCTGTATGATACTCTGATGGTAGATACATGATATTGTGAATTGATCAAAACCCACAGAACCTTATCGCAAAGAGAGCTAACTATGTTTGTAAACATTATAAAAATCATTTAGGGCATTGGGGATCCCAGAAAGAAATGCAGTTTGTGACAAGAAAATCTAACTGTGTTACAAATATAGGAAACAACCCCACTTAAGGTAGGGTGGGAGAAGGTGCTGACTTACGTAATTTCAAAGTGAGTGGATTCTCTAAGAATAGGGGGAAAAGGAACTGCACATAAAGTTTGCTTTGATAAAGTTAATTCCCACAGGAGTACTGGTTGATATTTCTGATATTGCTATAGGTATATACTCGAACTGAACAATTAAGTAAATAGATGGTGGATGGTGAGAGTCATGTTTTTCACTGTTGTTATAAGAATTTATGAACAAGGATCGGGAGAATCCTAAAATGATCTACGTGGGAATAGATTAGAATTAAATATCAGTATGCACTGATATTTAGATTAACATAAACATTGAAGGCTATGTACAGAAATATTTATAAATGTGTATATATGCTAGTTTGTATAAATACCATACTTTTTTTGCTGTCAGCCAAAAGGGCCTACAAGTAACAACATCCCAGTAACAACTAAACATCAAGTATCCAGAACTTGGTTTCTAATACCATACCATACTCCATACATCCCTGGATAAATGGCTGATTTTACGACTAAGGCTGGAATCAGTGAAAGAGTTCTTAATAACCAAAGGGAGAACAATTTGAGCAAATTAAGTCATATTGTATTATAACCCAAAGTATAAAATAAATATCAATAATTTTAGACTGATATAAACGAATGATTGAATAATGGATAAATAGGGAGAAAAGACAAATTTCTTATGCAGAATAATTTCAAAGAATTTTTGAAGGTATACCACTTTCAAAGAAGAAGACATACTCCAACCTCAAGGAGTATATTGTATTATTGTTGCTATTTATATATAGTGCTTATATATTGCATACGTTTATATTTATATTACATACATTATAAATTATGTATTCTGTATATCACATGAATATACATACACACACACACACACACACACACACACACACATATATAGTACTTAACACAGTGCCTGGCTCATAATCATTATTCAAGGAGTAATAATGGTGATAGTAGGAGTCATAACTGAAGAAGTAATCAGTAATAGTGATTATTAAGTAATAATAATAAATGATTGGCACTGGTAGAATCATTTTGGAAGCCTATTGGACAGTATTTACCAAAGTTGAATATTTGTACAACCTATGTCTCAGCAGTTCTGTTCCCAGGAGGAGTGTGTGTGTATGTATCTGAAATATGTACATATTTCACCAAATGGCTTATACTAGAATGCTCATAATAGTACTGTTTATAACACCTAAATGCCTGTGAAAAGTAGAGTGGATAAATAAATTGTGGTATACTTATGATCTTTGGAATAGCAAACAGCAATTAGAATAATAATATGGAGCTACATGTGACAATACAGATGGATTTTACAGGCATAATGTTAAGTTAAGCCAAATATAAAAGACTATGATATATAATTTCACTGATATAAAATACAAAAGCAGGCAAAGATAAGTGTTGTTAGAACTCACGATCCTGGTTAATCTTGGAGTGTGGTAGGGTGGATAGTTACTAAAAGTGGGCATGGAGAGTGTCTAATGCTCTTGGTCTGGGTGCTGGTTACATGAATGTGTTTGATTTGCAAAACCCCATCAATCTGAACACTTACATGCACTTTTCTGTTTGTATATTACACTTCTCCTCGAAAGGAAAAACCCTGAAGGAGCATTATGTAAACCTGTGTGTGCAGACACTACATGTGGGGTTTTTTGTTTGTTGGTTTGTTTTTCATTTCCTTTTTGCAGCTCTTACCAGTTTATCCACCTTCTGTTCTTTTTTTCTACTCAAAAATAAATCCAGGCTGCAATGCAGCTGATCTGTTCACATTCAAAACAAAAACAAAAACAAAAAACCCAAACATCATGTAAAGGTCATTGTGTGTAGGGAAGCTGTCAGTAATTAGCTCTAAGAGCCTGAGCTACTTAACTTCTGAAACTGAGTTTACCCAACTACAATATATCACAGAGTTATTGTAAGGATTAAATAAAATCAAAGTATGTAAAACCATCACAAAAGAACTTAATCATCACTGACTGTACTTGTGTAATGGGTTTTGGACCACTGAATTGTCAGTATCACGGATGTGGAGAAATGAGTGATGTGTTACTCATTTTCAATTACTCTGTATATTTTCTAGCTAGAGTAGGATTACCTCAAACTCAGTCATCAGGGGGGGTCTTCTATCTCTGAACTTGTGTCACATGGCATGACTGCCAAGTAGATGTAAAGTGAAATAAGTTAATATAAAATTTGCTTCCTCACAGTGTCAAAGGATGCCAATAGCTATTTTGGGCAGTGTGCCATGGTGAGAGGATTATTATCACTTTCCATATGACTGTGTTAAGATTGCACCTGGAAAACTAGTTTTTTTTAATGTTTGGCAGCTCAAGAGCCTCCAGCAATAGACCAAGTGGTGGAAGCCTAGGAAGTGGAAAAAGAGTCCATGAAGTTCCATGCCTTTGAGAAAAAGAAAAAAAGAAAGATGATAGGTTAAAAATGCTCATTTTGCTTTGTCAGTGAGAATGAAAATAATAGCTCATAGATATGGGAAATGTATAAATTCTAAAATAAGGACAAATGATCATAGTCTAGTGTAAGAAGGTATATCTATTTTTTAAAATAACAATTTAGGTTAAACACCAGAAAGAAAGGTCTCCTGAGAGTAACAACTATTCGACTATGGGATACTCATTTAAGAGAGGCAATGTGAGCTCCATAACTCAAGACGGTGCAAACAAACGCAGTCTAAGCAGCCAGAGGGTGAGTTATAGGGAGTAATGCTTTGCTGACAAGATGTTGGTTTGGTTTAGCATCCAAAACACAGAAATTAATCTCATTTTAAAATATACTAAGAAGTAACTAACTTCAGATATATATTTTTCTTTATTTTTAGCTTGTCTTGTTACCAATTATTTGTCTCTTAGTGGGTGGATAAGAAAGATAAAAGGTCTGTTTCATAAAATACATTAATGTGTCTCTGTAATGTCATTAAAACAAATGATATTTTAAAAATTTTGACTGAAAAAAAGAGGTTTTCTGTTCATAAAACAGTGTTTTGCAGGCAGGCAGTAAATATTTTTTTGAACAAATGATGAAAAGATTGAACTTAGAGGAAAATGGCCATACCTAAATTAGGCTTAGTATTTAAACATAAAATGAACAAATCATTACGTCATGCCAAGTCCAATTATTGGCACTATAGTGAATTGAGACTCTGATAGAGTATTTAAGTGCTACCGAATAAGTTCAATCCTTGCATATTTGGAAATCAATCATTTTATCTTCCCTGATCCCTTAAAGTTCTTTGAAGTTCAAAACATAGTACAGTGTTAGATTTCCTATGTAGAAATGAAATTACAATGAGAATATCTGATTCTACCAACTCTATTTACCAAATATTTTATTAGTATCACTGATGATATAGAACAATAAACAAAACCATACTTGATGAAATGGACAAGTTACTATTTTGCTGAGATACCACTTTTCCTCACAGAAGAAATCTGTTTTTCCAAGTTCCTCTCAATTCTCTTCTATAAGTGATAAGGATCTTCGACTAAGTTGTACCTTACAGGATGATTAAATTCTCATGAAATTAGCATTTGTTCTCTCTTTTGCTGTCTTCTGGTTTATAATTGTCTATTACATAAAATTGGCATAAACATTCTCCTCAAAAAATATATGTAATAAGAAACATCACATTGTTTTTTTTTAATTCAAATTCTTTAACTTAAATTACTGTTTTCAGAGTTTCTAATAAAAGTCAATATGATGGAGGGTCAGGGAGATATTTTTCCCACCCAAGAATTGTTGTATAAGAGTTCAAGAGATCATACACAATCCAAAAAGTTGGAAAATGATTTTGTCCTTGATCCATCATGGTCTTTCCTGAGAAAGTTATTGTCCAGATCATCCCTTCTCAACCAGGGGTTCCATAAGAGTTAAGCCCTACTGCCCTAAGACATTCATTATATATAATGAATTATCTTTTCTCCTATGTTCCTAAAATGGTACTACCTATAAACCATCCTTGGTAAAATTGGCAAAATATTCATTTCCTGTTAAGCTTAATTGTTGGGGCGCCTGGGTGGCTCAGTCGGTTAAGCATCCAACTTCAGCTCAAGTCACGATCTCAGGGTCGCTGAGTTCGAGCCCCGCCTCGGGCTCTGGGCTGATGGCTCAGAGCCTGGTGCCTGCTTCTCCTTCTGTGTCTCCCTCTCTCTCTGCCCCGCCCCCGTTCATGCTCTGTATCTCTCTGTCTCAAAAATAAATAAACGTTTTAAAAAAAATAAAAAAAATAACTCATTTCTTAAAAAAAATAAGCTTAATTGTTTTGCAGAACCTTGGTTGGGAAAGTGTGGCATAAATCCATGTGATCCATTTTAAGACTATTCTTTGACTACTTAGAGTATCCATTCATCTCCTCTCAGCAACTAGGACTTTTTGATATTTCCAAGGGTTCTTCCTGTACCAGCAATCACATATAACAACTCTACATGTAACAGCTCCACCTCCCAAGGCCCTGCATTATAATAGGGACCAGATTTTATCACTCACAGAGATATTACCTCCTCCACTGTCCCTGAATCCTGGGAAATGCGGTCCTCCCTAACCTTTCCTTCAACTCTACCAAAGGCCTTCCAATTCTTTTCTTCTACTAAAACAAAGCTTTTGGCTTTCTCCTGGGGCAGAGGAAGTCTCAAGATGAATTTGTTCTACTGAAAGAAGAGATATTATCCCTTATGCTTCCTGAAAGATCCTAAGAAGCAACAGGACAAGATAAGCTCTTAGTTTATTTAGACATGAGCATCTGAAGTATCTCCATGTTCTTAACTGTTCCTTCCTAGGGTACAGTATTTTCTGAGCTTCCTGACCTTTCTCAAATCATAGCACATAGAGAAGATAATGGAAGATGTATGATCCACTGGGAAAAAAGGGAGGGAATTTGGGGACATCCCAATGGCGTTTGATCTAAAAAATCATTACATTTTCTTTAGATGGCCTGATTATGATTAAAACCATATAAAATATTAGATAAAATAATACCTTTTTAATTTATATTTTTTCCAAATATATTCTAACAAAAGACTATATTAAAATTTTTCCCATTAATGGGATACATCATCCCTAATCAAAACTTTGCTAAAATGGTCTTTTCAAATTCTTGACAAAAAACTATTTTTGGATCAGTAGTTGATAATAATTTTCAGTCACTACTATAAATCATCATAAATAATATTTAAAACAAACATTTTAACATTATTTCTTCTGAAATTTCTTATAGTAATGTGAATGTTCCTCAAGTTCAATAGATGTTTTTATATCAAGTGTTTCCTGATAACCATCTGTAATTGCAAAACTGCTTGCAAGTGGCCTACGTGGCACTAAAAGGGCACAGGTGTCACCAAAAAAATGTTTCAAATAAGCATAAAGATACTACTACCTAAGGCTACACTCTCTGGAAGCTTCCATCTGGCTATCTATCCCCCATTCCACTAACTCTGTCACATTGTGCTGCTTCAGTAATCCTTGACACCAGTAATCCTTAGGGTTATTTCATTAGCCACTTTATTCATGGAGTATGTTTGCACCTGACTACTGAAGTAGATGCCCAAAAGATAGAGTACCTCCTTGGCAATACTCAGTATCACATACCATACCCTCAAATACTGGAGGATACTGAGTACTATGCTGCCTGCAGTGATTGCAGATTTCATCCAGTGGTGACACATATCCATTGGTGGGTATGGGAGGTGATGAAGGTAAGGAGCAACAGCACTACAAGATTACAGTTGAATGCTCTACTTTTTTAAAATTTGATTTTTTAAAGTAATATCTACACCCAACATGGGGCTTGAACTCCCAACCCCGAGATCAAGGGTTGCATGTCCCACTGACTGAAACAGCTAGGCACCCCCTTGAATGATCTAGCTTTTTAAATTCAGATTTCTCCTTTGCACAATATTGTCAAAATGTCCATCTCACCAGCTACAGCACTACCTCTCTAGTTCCAGCCTTCATTTTTAGAGCTGTAATAGACTTCTACTTCTTTCATTCCCGCCCCATCCCTCAGTGGATTGCATCTGGAGTTAGCAGATTCAGAAATAGATTTTATTAAAATATAAGTCATTTCATGTCACTTCCCTTCTCAAAAGCTTCTAATCTATCAATTTAGAATTAAGTACAAAATATTACCATGGTCAAGCAGCTTTAAATAATGTAGTGACTGGCCACCTCTTCATTCTTATTTCCAATTACTTTCCACCTAACTCACTGGGCTTTAGCCATTCCAGAAACATTCTGCCCTTTGCCTACTGTGCTTTTTTCCCCAGTTCTTCCTCAGGTTCACACACTCCTTCATCCAGGTTTCTCTGATCATGTGTCCCATACTGTACACTGCCTAAAATACCCATTCAGCACTTCATTCCCATACCTTAACAATTTATTTCACTCTCTGAAATTATATAATCATTTGTTGACTTGTTTGTTGTGTGAATCCCCCACAGAGTGTAAACTGGTTAGGGCAGATATTCTGTCTTATTTATGGGCTATTCCCAGCAGCTAAAAGAGTGTCTGATGCACAGTAAGCACTCCATAGATACTAGCTATTATTCATCTTTAGTATTATCTCACAAATTAGTATTACCCTGCCCTGCTCAGAAAATGTTTTCAGGGTCTGAGCCCACAGATAGTCAAGTTCTGGTGTATGGTTGAGAGTAAACTAATTACAGTAATCGGGAAGAATAATTAATATTATCTAACTTATTTTTGATATTATGTAATAGTTCTCTTCCTAACTCATGCTCTTCAGAATAAAGTTTGACCTACTTCTTTAAATATTCTACTTTTATGGCAATGCAACTGTCCGATCAGTAAACCTAAAATTTTTAACTGCTGTTGGCTGTGTACAGAGTTCCAAACAAAGAACATTCCTAAGTTACCAATAAAATGTAAAAGCTGCTTTTATTCTTCACGATTTACTGATTGAAGATGCAGGAAGTGAAATAAAGTACTAATTTTATTTTTTTTTAATTTTTTTTTCAACGTTTATTTATTTTTGGGACAGAGAGAAACAGAGCATGAACGGGGGAGGGGCAGAGAGAGAGGGAGACACAGAATGGGAAGCAGGCTCCAGGCTCCGAGCCATCAGCCCATAGCCCGACGCGGGGCTCGAACTCACGGACCGCGAGATCGTGACCTGGCTGAAGTCAGACGCTTAACCGACTGCGCCACCCAGGCGCCCCAAAGTACTAATTTTATTTGTGTCTCAGTGGCCTGAAAAAGTGAACAGAACTTCTGATGTTTCTTATTTATTCCCAACAATTGGCATACAAGTTGAGAGAATATAGAGTTAGCTGAACAAAAAGAGTTTCCCTTGCAATCTCAGAAACCTTATACTTATTCAGCTCCTGTGGCATATAATCTACTACAGTTATGGCCTCTGATCTACTACAGTTATGACCTATCACTGGAGGAATAAACTCTTCTCATTGGATTTTCCATATTCTCTTATGATTTAAAGGCATAAGAATGTATTTTTTTTAAAGCTTAAAGATTTCTGATTAAAAAAAATTATTTTTAAATTTATGATTTATTCCCCTGGCTTCTTAAGCTGGGAATATTTAACACAACTTTAATTTCCAAGCATTATCATAACTTAAAATTTTAAATTAAATTTAAATATAATAATACTCTATGGAGGTATTGAGATTCATAGGTATTTTCCCACCCACATTAAGCAGCCTCACACTGCTGTGCTTTTTAGTTTCTGTTTCTCATTGTATAACTTCTTCTGATTAAAAATTAATACAAGATTTTGTTCACAAATTGAAAAGTACAGAAAGTATAAAGGAGAGAATAAAAAACATAATCACCACTTAGAGCACTAATAAAATGTATAATTCCTTACAGTGTTTTTTACATTCATACTTTTAAGGAATATTAGGATTTTTTCTTTACTTATATGATTTTTAAAGTATAATTTCAAGTCATATTTATTGCTAAATAGTATATAATTTTATATATAATTTTAATGACTATAGATTATTCTGTTTTATAACTTTACAATTCTTTCTTATAATTTTAGCTTTTAATTGGAGAATTAGGCTGATTTTAACTTTTTTCCTAAAAATTATACTGTTACGAACATTTTTATATGTTATCCTTTTGATCATCAATGAATATTTTATTAGAATAAAAATGCATAAGTTAAATTACTGAGTCAAAATATATTAGCATTTTTAATACTCCTGATAAATATTGCTGGATATCGCTTTAAAATATTGTACCCATAATGCAAATTGGTGCAGCCACTCTGGAAAACAGTGTGGAGGTTCCTCAGAAAATTAAAAATAGACCTACCCTATGACCCACCAGTAGCACTGCTAGGAATTTACCCAAGGGATACAGGAGTACTGATGCATAGGGGCACTTGTACCCCAATGTTTATAGCAGCACTCTCAACAATAGCCAAATTATGGAAAGAGCCTAAATGTCCATCAACTGATGAATGGATAAAGAAATGGTGGTTTATATACACAATGGAGTACTACAGGGCAATGAGAAAGAATGAAATATGGCCCTTTGTAGCAACGTGGATGGAACTGGAGAGTGTGATGCTAAGTGAAATAAGCCATACAGAGAAAGACAGATACCATATGTTTTCACTTTTATGTGGATCCTGAGAAACTTAACAGAAACCCATGGGGGAGGGGAAGAAAAAAAAAAGAGGTTAGAGTGGGAGAGAGCCAAAGCATAAGAGACTCTCAAAAACTGAGAAGAAACTGAGGGTTGACGGGGGGTGGGAGGGAGGGGAGGGTGGGTGATGGGTATTGAGGAGGGCCCCTTTTGGGATGAGCACTGGGTGTTGTATGGAAACCAATTTGACAATAAATTTCATATATTGAAAAAAAATTAAAAATAAAATAAAATAAAATAAAATATTGTACCCATGGAGATTTCCACAGTATTTATGAAAATAAATATTTAACTTCACCCCAATATGAATTATCATTTTTTAAAATAATAACTAGTCATTTGTTATATTTGTTTACATATGAAAATTGCCTGTTAATACATTGTGATCTTTACAATCAAGTTGTTTTCTTTTTAGTTTGAAATAGCTTTTTATATGTTAAGAATAAAACTGTTATTATTGTTTCACATTTTTCCAGGTTATTATTTGCCTTTTTCATTTTATTTTTAAATAGGTCAGTGAAGGAAACAAGGAGAGGAATCACTATGCTGATTTGATTTTTTTGTAAATATCAGTTGAAGAAGTTGTGGATAAAGGCTTGGAAAAATAACATCTCTCCATCTTTCATCAGCTCTTTATTTTAATTGCTCATATATTTGTTCAACAGATAATTTCTAAGTGTTTGTTCAGTGAGTTTATAAGTTAGTGTCAATTCAAAATAGGGGAAACAAACATCGACATAGTGAGATATACACCCAAATTTCTACTAAGCCCCTAGCCAAATACTGTAGTTGTAAGATAGCTGAACTGGACAGGAATCTCTTAAAACTAAAATTATTATTATAACAAAAAATTCCCCATTTGAGGGAAAATAAAATGGTAAAAATAATTGAATCTTGTACCTGTCCAAGAATTAATCAGATAAGCATGTATTTTGAGGGAAATAGAAAAAGCTGAAAATTGGGACATGTACATGATGATAAAACCTTAGAGTAGCAGGAATCTGGAAATACAGAGACAGAAAAGTAAGAAGCATAAATGAGCAGAAGCTAGTTAAAAATGTCAAAGACAATAAAAATGACATTTTTAGAAATGTTAAGAAGAAGAAGAATGAGGCCAGAATAGGCCCACTGCTTGGGGGCAAATGATGCATAATTCTTTAAGGAATAGATAGTGCAGAGGATGACAGAAAGAACATCCAAAAAGATCTCAGCAGGAAACAATGAGGGGCAAAAGCCAACAAGATGAAATTAGATAGAGATAAATGAATCAACCAGCCCTTAGGTTAAAAAACAAACAAACAAACAAAAAAAAAAAACGTCTATGAGTACAAGACTGGAGACAGAGGACAATCCATAGGACAAGTACTATGCAGTTTTCATTGGTTGAAAACTCAGCCTTGTATCAGGATTCAGAGTGTGATCAAAAATGGCCAAAATTGTTATAGGGTACATTTACAAAAAAATATAGAACCACAGAGAAAATTATCCTCTAGTACATGGTTCTCACTGGAACACACCTGTTGTACTTTACACAGTGTAAGTATTTTTATATTAGAGAAGCAGGGACAAGTTAAGACTCCCTAGTATCAGTGACCTGTACCTGATCTTGAAGGGACTTGGAAATTTCTCCCATAAATTTTCGATGTGACACAAGGCATGAAAATTGTAAAATATTTGCATGATCATGACAATAAAAATAGTCTTTACTTGTTTTTTGTTAGTCCAGAAGACAGATGTTGATTTATTATGCAGACTTTTTAAAATGCAGTCTCATCTGGGTCACTGGATGAGTTGAAGAGGTCAGGAATATAGTAAGTAGAAAGGATCTAAACATAAGATGAAATCTAACAAGTATTCTCATGGCCCTGTCAATTCTACCATTATGTGCTAATCTACTTTTCATATTTGGTAATGTAACCTAAGAGCTTGTTCTTAACAATTTCTTTGGTTCTGAAGTAATGATGTGAATGATTGTTCAGTTGAGAAATACATAACATTATATCTTAGCACTAATTTTTTAAGTGTAAGAGAGGGTCAGAAATTACAAATGCATGTAGTTTGAGAAGAAACAGGTATTAACTCTTCTTTAAATGTTTGGTAGAATTCACCTGTGAGGCCATCTGGCCTTGGATGCTTGTTTCTTGGAGTTTTTTTGATTACTGATTCGAATTATTTGCTGGTTATCAGTCTGTTCAGGTTTTGTATTTCTTCCTATTTCAGTTTTGGTAGTTTATATGTTTCTAGGAATTTATGCATTTCTTCCATGTTGTCCAACTTGTTGGCATATAGTTTTTCATATTGTTTTCTTATAACTGTTTTTATTTCTCTGGTGCTGGTTGTGATTTCTCCTCTTTCATTTGTGATTTTATTTGGTCCTTTCTCTTTTGATAAGTGTGGCTAGAGGTTTATCAATTTTATTAATTTTTCCAAAGAACTAGCTCCAGGTTTCATTGATCCGTTCTATTGTTTTTTAGTTTCTGTGTCATTTATTTCTGCTCTAATCTTTATTATTTCCTTCCTTCTAGTGGCTTTAGGTTTTGTTCTTCTTTTTCTATCTCCTTTAGGTGTATGGTTAGGTTATTTATTTATAAAGGACTTACAAGACTCAACACCCCAAAAACAAATAATCCAATTTAAAAATGGGCAGAATATATGAACACATATTTCTCCAAAGAAGATTTAAAAATGGGCAGTAGAGGCATGAAAAGGTAGTCAACATCACTCATCATCAGGGGAATGCAAATCACAGCTACGATGAGATATCACCTCACACCTATCAGAATGGCTAAAATCAACAACACAAGAAACAACAGGTGTTGGTGAGGATGTGGAAAAAAGGGACTCTCTTGCACTATTGATATAAAGGCCAATTGGCACAGCCACCCTGGAAAATAGTATGGAGTGTCTATAAGAAGTTAAAAGTATAAATACCCTACAGTCCAGCAATTGCACTAGTAGGTATTTACCCAAAGGATACAAGAATACTAATTCAAAGGGATACATGCACCCCAATGTTTATAGCAACATTGTCTACAACAGCCAAACTATGGAAACAGCCCAAGTGTCCATTGATAGATGAATGGATAACGAAGAAATGGTGTTATATACAATGAAATATTACTCAGCCATAAAAAAGGCTTCAAGAATGAAATCTTGCCATTTGCAATAACATGGATGGAGCTAAAGGGCATTATGCTAAGTGAAATAAGTCAGTCAGAGGAAGACAAATACCATATGATTTCAGTCATTTGTGGAATTTAAGAAACAAAACAAATGAGCAAAGAGGAAAAAAAAGAGACAAACCAAGAAACAGACTATTAACTATAGAGAGCAAACTGAGAGTTATCAGAGGGGAAATGAGTTTGGGGGATGGATGAAATATGGAAGTAAGGGTACATTTGTGATGAGCACCAGGTGTTGTATGGAGGTACTGAATCACTATATTGTACACCTGAAACTAATATTAAACTGTGTTAACTAACTGGACTTTAAATAAAATCTTAACAAAATAAAAATAAAAAAGAAACGGGTATGAAACCTGTGTCTTTCTGGTTGCAAGAATTTTGGCTTTCTCTTTTGTTTTAGCTATTCATCTTCTTGGCTTTACTAGAATTGCAAACTTTTTACCTTGCATGGCATCTCTGGTCTCAATTGCAGAATCTTTGGTCTCCAAGTCCAAAAACATTGTTTCCAGTTACCAATATATTATGGTCAGTGTTCCTTTTATAGGCCCATATTTTAATTCTGCTTGAAGAATATTTCTTTTCTTTTCTTTTTTTTAAGTTTATTTATTTTGAGAGAGAGAGAGCACGTGAATGTGCACACACACACATATAGGCACAGTGGGGGAGGGACAGAGACAGGAAGAGTGAGAATCCCAAGCAGGCCCGATTCTAGCAGGGCAGAATGCTACTTAAGGCTTGATCTCATGAACCCTGAGATCCTGACATGAGCTGAAATGAAGAACGAGATGCTTAACACACTGAGTCACACAGGCACCCTAAGAATATTTCTTTTAATATTCATTTTGATGAAGATCTTATGTCTAAGTAAATTCTCTTAGTTTTTTGTCTGAAAGAAATCTTTTTCTGTTTGATTTTTAAGGCATTTTTCTGTGCATATGATAGAGTTTTTTGTTTGTTTTTACATTTCATCGCTTCAAAATGTCATTCATTTGTCCTCTGGATTCAGTAATTTTAGGTGAGAAGTCTGAAATTCCTTCTTCTTTTCTTCTGTACGTAATGTGTCATTTTTCCTCTGGCTGCTTTTAATGATTAATCCTTATCACGGGTTTCCAGCAATTTGATTGTGATGTACCTTGTGTGTTTATCCTGTTTGCAGTTTATTGAGCTTCTTGGGTATGTGCATTTGTAGTTTTCACCACATTTGGAAAACAATATGCCATTATTATGTCAAATTTTTTATCTTCCTCTTTTATAATTTATATTATATCCATGCCTCACTTCTTCAATTGTCCTGCAGGTCAATGAGTCTCTATTTTTTTTCTCTCAGTCTTTTTTTCTATCTGTGATTTAATTTGTATTGTGGGTTTGGGGTGGGGTTTTTTGTTTTTTTGTGTGTGGGGGTTTTTTTTTTCTTTTTTCCTTTTTTTTTGCTGTAATTCTAATTTCTATTGTTGCATCTTAATATTCACTGATCTTTTCTTCTTTAGTGTCTAATCTGCTATTATTCTCAAATTACTGTTTTTGATTTCAGATATACAATTTTCCATCTACAGAAATTATATTTTATTGCCTGTTATGTCTATAATTCATATAGTTTCACATTGTTTTCCTCTTTGAATATATTTCTAATATGTGTAACAGAGGTTTTAAAGTATTATCTAATTCCGTCATCTCTGATATCCCAGTTATAGATCACATTTTCCAGTTTTTTTCATATTTAAGATATTAATTGGTTAGTGTATACTGTGATTTTTACACTGTTGAGTAATGGTTGGTAATTTTCGTTAAGATGTGTTAGACTTTCTTTTTTAAATTTTTTTTAATGTTTATTCATTTTTGAGAGACAGACAGAGCATGAGCAGGGGAGGGGCAGAGAGACAAAGGGAGACACAGAATGTGGAACAGGCTCCAGGCTCTGAGCTGTCAGCACAGAGCCCAATGCAGGGTTTGAACTCCAGAACTGTGAGATCATGACCTGAGCCGAAGTCAGATGCTTAACTGACTGAGCCACCCAGGCGCCCCAAGATGTGTTAGACTTTGTTAAGTTACTTACTGAAGAGACTGATAGTTGAGAGGCCTGTTTTGAAGTATTTCAGTATTTCATTCAGATGTAGTTGCCTTTACTCCAGGCATAGGTTAGCCCTCCTACCTATGAGTGCCCCACCTCAGTTTTCCACTGAAGGCTGAGTGTTCAACAAGGACTCTTTTTTGCTGCTTTTGAACCTTAACCTTCCCAGACATCTTGTAAGCCTCAGATTTTAGTTCTCTCATCATTCTGTTTCTAGTCTTGTGAAGTTGCACCTCATGATTGTGGGGCTAAGAATTTAAGCACACACTCAAGGGATCCCTGTAGAGATCTCTTTCTCCTGAAAAGACCCTCCTCTCTAATATTCTGTCCTGAAAATGTTGCTACCTCAACCTCCCAAAACTCTGTTCTTTGTCCCAGAAATTCCATGCTCTGTTTAGTATTTCTTTTCTTGTAACACAATCTGTTAAGTGCCTATAGTCAAAAGATCAGGAGAGAAAACCTTGCTTTTATTTCTCCTCACCCAGAGATTACAATGGTGCTCTGTCTGTCACACAGTATCTGAACAGTTTATTTGAATATATTGTATATAGTAATAGAGTGAATCCAGTCCCATTTACTCCATAATGGCCAGGAGTAGAAATACCCATACTTTATTAAAGGTAGAAATCACTATAAATACATCATTTGGGGTTATTTTTATACATGTTTAAAAGTCATTAATAGTCAAAGGATATTTCGGATATAAATGAGAAATTGTGATGAATACAGTACTAAGTACCATACTTTCTCTAATTTTCATAAGCACTAACAATATTATTAGGTAATGACTTCTAAGATCTATCACCAGAAAACAAAACAAACAAAAAAAAGATAAATTTAGTTTTAATTATCTTCACTTCTTGATATTTAAATTTAAAAATATTCAAAATATTGTTTTCTTTTTTCCCTTTTTACCAGAATCACATTATCAAATCCTACCTAAGTCTTTAGGTATAATCATTTCTAACCACACTGACAAGAGTATTAAGATATTAAATGTACTTGTAACATTTAAAAACTGCCAAATGGTTGGTAATGATTTTGTGATTTTTCTTTTCTTTAATTTTTATACTAAATTAGTCGTTCAGTCACCATACAAATTTAGCTTATAGTAGCTTGAACACTTGAAATCAGATTTCAGAATTAATGTTTAAAATTTTGACCTTTTCAGTTTCTAACCAGTATTGGTGACTGACTTGCTTGTTTCATCAGCTTACTTCATTATACAAAGACAGGTGGTATTTGTTTAACAACTTTTGGATTTTCCTTTGTCCATATTTTAAAATTTCTATGAGTCTTATTTGGGAAGATGGGTGCATGAGTATCTCAGAACTCTTAAATGCTTATTGGCAGAACTTAGGTCCTTAAAGAAATCAGTTATGAAGGATTTTTTTCTGATTAGCTGATAAGTTTAATATGAATTATTTCAGGTTACCTATACACTCATATTCATTGTGTCATTTATAAACCAGCAGGTGGCAAACTTGAGATTTTTTTATACTATGACTCTTGTTAAAGATGTACAAGTATTGAGCCATGTATCACTGGATCTCATGAATAGCTCCTTTGTTGTCCATGATTTAAAAATTAAACCCTCTAACTGTAGAGCCACTGGTATTTGGATAGCAATGCACTTTATTTATTTATGTATGTATTTAGTTTTAATTTGATTTGCAGTTTCATCCTATAATTCTTTCTCTAAAAACCAGTTTTGAAGCATAAAAGATGCCAATTTAAATCCATTTTTGTTATGATTTCTATGATTAAGAATAAATTTTAGTGGTCCTTTTGTTTACTTTGGGGGAACTTTACATCATTGAAAGGGGCATGTAAAATTACTTTGCTCCCAGAACAGGCAGTATTCTTTTGAAAGTTCTAACAGCATTAATTCTCATGTTTTTAAACATAAAACATAATTTCCTCTATGTATAATTATTGGTTTTATTTTATTCCTCTAAATATTTCTGTATAAGTAAGTGTAATTCATTGGTAGTCACTGATAAGTGAAGATAGATTTAATTTCTTCTTTATACATTTGATTTTTAAAAGTTATGAGTTATGCATCAGTTATCTAGGATCAATCAAGATTGATTATATTCAGGCATATGATTAAGCTGTGGGGGCATTTAAGTGAACATATTTCTAGGCATCGCATTCAGAAATAATACAACCATAATATGTGATTTACTTATTTCTTTCTCTTTCTGAAGTCTATCTATTGTTAACACTACTTGTATGTCCTCTACAAAATTAATTTCCCTTCCTTAAGTCACACTCCTTCCTGTATGTCTGCATTGACCAATCTATTTGAACAGTTACTCTAGTTTGTTATTCTCTTTCAAATGGGGGAAGAATTTAAAAAAAAAAAAAAAAGAAAAGGAGTGACTAAAGACAAACCAAAGCTAGGCAACCTGGATACTTCATTATTTCTACATATAAATTGGATCATCTAGATGATTTCTACAATATTTAAATAAAATAAACTGTGCCTCATTAAAACCAAAAAATACTTGAAGGATTCTAACAACTGGCTGTTTGGTGGACTGGGTTTTCAAGACGTGGAAAATGAATTCACTAATTAATCAACATAAATGTTTGAGTTGTTTTCCAAATATCACAATAACTGAGGACTATTAAAGGCCTAATAACTTATAATTCTTCCTTCCTGCTTTTATATTTTTTAAGGTGAGAGGACTCAATTCTTTTTAAATGTAGAATATAAACACATCATAAAGAAAGTAAATTATAATCGTTTGATAATTTAATAGTTTAGTTTAAATGATTAAATAAGCCCCAAATCAAATTTAAGAGAAAACTGAAATTGACACTTAGGCTATACAATATGTATCACTCAGCTTTAGTGATCTCAGCATTAGGGCTTTCAAAAAAGAAACTTCTAATCAGAGAGATGCCTACATTGCATTAGTCTGCATGTATGCAGAGGACAAGATGCCCTGGTTTGGTCTAGTATATCCTCACTCAATCCTCCTCTTTTTTTTTTTAATTTTTTAATGCTTATTTATTTTTGAGAGACAGAGAGACAGAATGCAAGTGGGACAGAGGCAAAGAGAGAGGGAGACACAGATTTTGAAGCAGGCTCCAGGCTCTGACCTGTCAGCACAGAGCATGACATGGAGTTTGGGCCCAGGAACTCTGAGATCATGACCTGAGCCAATGTCTGATGCTTAACAGACTGAGTCACCCAGAAGCCCCTCTCCTTTCTTTTATTTTCCTCCAATCTATCTCCAACTGTGAAACTCAGTTTTTGAGAAAGATGGCCCACACCCCAAAAACACCTTCTCATCTCCCTGTTTCCTGAGTCTCCCTGATGAGATGCCTTGTGATTTTTCGTGAAGTAAAATCAGAGATATGAAAATGGGAAACAGACACAGTGATTTCCATACTTTTGGAACACCATGTGCATCAGATTATAACACAGAAACACCTAAGCTAGGGTTGGCTCCCGCCCTGATGACTCTGACAACTGTCAGTTGTTCAAAGAGCCAGATTTTTGTTTTTAATAATGCCCTTTCCAACGTAATACTTAAATGTACACATGTCTTGAATTTCAATGTGAACACAGGGTCCTAGTCATGCTCAAATCTGGCGATGCATCCCAAACGGATAGCAGTGCTACTGGATAAGAGCAAGGGTCTGCTGAAGAATAAGGACCACCAACATCCCCACTAAAGTGTGTTCGGCCCATTGAGTCTCCACACCTCCGCCACCAACACGCAAGGGACTTGTGGAAACAAAGGAGAGTTGACGCTCCCTATGAGCAGGCTTGAGTCTAGCTCTTTAGAGTGTGGAATTCCTGGGTGAAAGTCCATAGGGGCCCTAGTGAATTTAGGAGTCTGGCCTTTCTCCATCCCTTCGGCTCTCTCTGCCTTTCTATTTCTTTGCCCACTGTGCCCCCACCCTACCCCGTGTATACGCAAAAGAAAGTTTTACACAGAATGAGCTCCGCGTTGACGTAGGCATCCCTCCCCTTCCATCTGGATACAAACCCAGAAGGGAGCAAGCAGGGGAGATGCGAAGGCAGGGATCGCGAGGATCATTGTGGTTAGGGTCCCCAGGGGGGGCCGATCAGGAGCCAGCCAAGAGTATTGGTTCTAGACCCACAAATAGATCAGGCTTTTCCCTCCTCCATCAACCTCTCAAATCCCAATGAGGTCACTGAAATGAAAGAGAATCAGAGCAAGAGGCAGGGAGAGGAAGAGGACGACGAGGAGGGAGAAGAAACCCAGACGGAAAAAGGCCATCAGACAAGGTCGCTTTTTCTGGCGACACAGCAACTACGAGGAGCGTGGTGCTGAATATATCCGCCCGCTCAGCCTGGGGACCGAGGGACTCGCAGAAGCACTTTGTGTTACCACGAAAACAAAGGAGAGGAGACGAGAGCGAGAGGGAGAGAGAAGCTCTGAACAGTTCCGCTTTGGATCTCTGGGAAGCAAGGCTCATCTCCTTGGCAAGGAGAGAAAGGGAAGCCTGAAGGGTCTGGGAGGCTACGAAGGAAGCAGGTTTCCTGCGGAGACTTGGGACGCGGCAGAACTCTGGACAGCGCCTCTCGAGCAGGGCTCCTTTCCTCCTGGCTCCGCCAGGTTTCTGGCTCCTTCCTGAAAGCCCTTCTGCGGGTACACTCTCCTCTCCTGACCCCGACCACCGAACCCGGGAAAATCCGACGATCGCTGTCAGAACGTGCCAGGGGGCGGAGCGACTCTTGCCTCTGGCCCGGTCAGGGAAGAGGGTCTCCGGTTCTGGAAATCTAGTCCTTGTGGAGAATGCTTCGCTGGTGAAGAAAGAAAAGTTTTGGGGTCTGGTAGGGGGTGGAAGGGGTAAGGAGGGTAGTGGAAGAAAGAAGGTGGATGGTTGGTTTCCCTCTCTGATCTGGAAGGAATGATGACCGAGGAAGGATGTGCACCAGCGGCCAGATTATTGGGAGCCTCTTGGTGCTCTCTGTGCTGGAGATAGGGCTGGGGGTGTCCAGCGTGGCCGTGGGGGCGGTCAGCTTCAGCCTGGCCCTCCGAGAGCACAAGCCGCAGCTCGGAGACTCGTCCCCGGTATGGAGCGGGGTGTGTGTACGTTGAGCCATTTCACTCTCTCTTTACCTCTTTACGGTGATGGTCAGTGTGCGTGCGTTAGTCACTCCCTCCCTGGGGAAGAAAATCATAAATCTCTGGCTTGCATGTAGGTTCTTGTTGGCAGATTATTCCTCTTTATGTTTGTCCCTTTATTTACTAATTGGCTTTTTCC
The DNA here is from genome assembly GCF_022079265.1 of Lynx rufus. Lineage (NCBI taxonomy): Eukaryota > Metazoa > Chordata > Mammalia > Carnivora > Felidae > Lynx > Lynx rufus. The sequence goes on along the minus strand of NW_025814856.1, from coordinate 113,011,694 downwards.
CCCTCACCTTGCTTAAGACCAAATTAAATGGCTTTGTTTAAAGTGGTGGTGGTGGTTAGGGGGGTTCAGCAGTTTCCCCTGGCTGAATCTGCAAAAGGCTGCCTAATAGTGCTGATTAGGGAGTCACACCTGTCAAGGGCAGACTCACTTAGCCTGTTTCTTTTACAAGGAATATCAAAATGAAAGTGTTACATCATTTCTTGTATCAGGAACAAGCAAGGGTAGATTGATGCATGTATTTCTGGGCAACAGTGTCCGACTAAAGACAACACTGATAAAACAGAAAGAGAAATGTGTTATGCGTGTAAAAGGAATATTTTATCCCAGAAAACACTGCTCTTAATTTTTCTTTGCTAGCTTTCTGATACTTCACATCTAAAAACTCTTCTGTAAGTTCTAAGCAATAAGTTAAACAATAAATGGTAGGATATGTAACTACATTCTAATTGGAGAATAACTCGGCTTAAAGAGTACCTAATGCTCAGAGAGAATGTCATAATTTCCTCTAGGTCAGATGTCAGACCCAATGACCTTCTTGTTTACTGTGGGTGGAATCTCCAGGAAAGCTTTAGAGACTCTTTCCTTCCACCAAAGACCAATAAAATAACTCAGCACTATTCCTAGTGTGGCCCTGATTGTGAAAAATCATTTTTTTTTCTTCTCCTTTGAGTATATAGACGCTATATCCTTCTTGGTTTCTAGCTTGATTCCAGTTTTCAAGATAATTTAATAAGATGTTGTTCTGTCACTGATGATCAGTAGGTGTAATTAACAATCATGGCTTGAGTATTTTTGTTTTAAGTCAATGAAGAAGAAAAAAGACTATTTGTTTAAGAAAAATCGTTTCAAAGTAATTCAGATTTGAGATACCTTCCAGCATTCCTAAAACTAGTACAATTGTGCTGTGGAAATTAGTTTTTATATTTTAATTTTTCAAAGTGAAGCAAATGTTTTTAAACTGCAGAAGTTAAAAGGAAAAGTAAAAATGGTACTCAATTCTACCACTGAATGTTTCCAAAAATCCTTGTTCTGAATTCAGTAAGTTACTATCATCTCCAAATAATTAACTTTTTCTTTATTATGTAAATTTTATCAATATACATTTTAAACTTAAGTATGAAAGGCTAAAAGGCAAATCTTAAATTTGAGAACTTTACATCTTATATGTAATAGTGATTATTTTGAGAGTTGTAGTTATCACTATTTAAACAGAATTAGTCAGACTTTAAAACTTCTATCAGACAACTATCAAAATTGGATATAATATCAACATTTAAAACAAATGGGGCAAAATGTGACCTTTTGATGACTTATGAAGGAGAATCCTCAAATACTCTTCAAATCACTTCCCCTCTTAATTTTGAGAAATTGGATGAATAAACATAGATTGTCTCTAAGTAGAATTAAAGTATCCACTTTATCTTTAAGAATTAAAAGAATGGTTACATTTGCTTGGCATCACATAAGGAAAATAGATTCTTTTTTTCTCTTCCCAGACAACGTACCATTATCTAAATGAGCCAACATATGTATTTGTTACCAAAAATGAAAGTTTTGAATCTGCCCAGTAAAAAGCAAATAAAATAATTATTTATATATAATATACATGTAGTCATCATAAAGAATTATTTCCATATTTAACTGGCTCTTTAGAGTAACCAAAATTCACCTAGGGTGCTCAAACAACAGTTCTAAATTCTATTGTCTGATTCAATAAAATTTTTAAAAAATACATGTGATTGAATGAATGGATTGAAACAGGGATGCCCCAACAAGTCCCTTTTGGGATCACTTTTATAAACTCAAGTTAAAAAATCAAATTTATGAAGAAATACTCAGTTTTGATCATTATTTATTAAATTATAGACTTCCTAAATTGATTTTTTAAATTGTTTTTCAGAGGTCATTTGTGATATAATCTCAATTATCTCTTATTTCTGTCAATGATGAATTCATATAACCAGTATTTATAGAGGGCTAACCATGTGCATTTTACTATTTAATACAAAGATTATTAAGATAAGTCAGAATAACTAGTAAATCAGACAAGATGAGTGTATCACTAACTTTATCAGTGGTGAGAAATTAAAGTTTGACCTCAGAGAGATATAGGGGCAGATATAAGGGTGAGAGTATGGGGTGGTCAGTGAAATATCCATGGGATAACAATTACTTTTCTCTTGATCTTGGAAGTTTACTGGGACTTGTAATTTATGTAACACAGTGTTAAGTAATGCATCACAGAGTGGACTCCAAAGTCTGCCTGGGTGCGGATCTGTCATTTGTTATCGAGATAACATCCACAGTTCTCATATTCTGTAAAACAGGCCTGTTAAAAGGAATACATGAAATAATGCTCTTAGTAAATATATAGTGTGTAGTGAGCACTGAATAAATGCAAGCCACTAATACTGGGTGCACAAACTGGCAGAAGGGCATAAGAAAGGAAAGCCTTTCAGACAGCATTGGATGAAGGCACAAACTGGGATGGGATGTGTTATGTTCCAGAAAGAATAGGCTCTTCTACTTTTCTGGGGCTTATGTGTGAAACAAAGATAAGGATGGAAAGAGTGGTTGGGGCCAGACCATGATGCAAGGCTGTGTGCCAGTCTAAGGCAATAGACTTATTGCCTCATATTTTTAGTAATAATAATAATAATAATACCAATTCATACTTCCCAAAGAGATTCAAGGAGAAGCAGAGAAAAACTAGATTAAAAAAATTATTAATCTCTTTGGTATTTTATGAATTAAAAATATGTGTTAGTTATAAACACTAGCTGGGATTTTACAATAATTAGCCTGTCACAATAACCACAGTCTATAATCAGAGTGTGCTTTGATTGGTGCCATGAAGTTTTTTTCAATACATTATTGTCATTATTACAAGATGTCTGAATTAAATTTTAGAAATCAATAGAAATAAAACTGTACTGTGAAGGAATTATTTTTTTATGTATGGACTCTGACATAAGCTTTTTATCTAGTCAAGTACACTAAGAATTCAGGCAACTATTTTGATCTTTGAACCCAAATATGCAAATTTTGCAAAATGTGATTTAAAAATTAAATAGTAAAATAAAAGTCTTAGAAACCCAGGGGATGGATGCTTATATTTCTAGTCACTGTTTTATAATGAAGCAAAGGGTGATCAGGTTCCTGTCATGGGTTTAAAGATGTGGCCAATAAGCAGGAAAAAAAATTATTTCACTATACAGAAAGAAAGTTATCAATCCCTTATAGGATTTTTGCTTCTTCTTGTTCATTTGTTATAGCTGATATAGTAACCTTGTTGAAGGAAGACATTACTGCTAGATAACAATGAATGAACTCTTGAGTAAACTGCTTTGGAAAAGAAAGTCATGTGAAATATAATTGACATGTACAATTTATTGACAGAGTTCAATAGACAGAGCTATGTTTCCAAGTTGCTGTATGATAGTTACATTTCCCCATCAATAATGAATCTGTAATGGAAATGGACTGTATTTAGTACTACACAGATTCATGGTTCCAAGAGAATTTTATTTTGCTGCTCTAGGTTGGCACTTGAAAATGTAGGGATTCAGATGGTTGTGTCCAGAACAACATCTAGTGCTAAGTTGTATTTGAGATATGGCATGCTAAATTCCATCCATCTATATCTAATACTCATTCTATAAATCAAAAGTATTAAAATTTTTTTTCAACGTTTATTTATTTTTGGGACAGAGAGAGACAGAGCACGAATGGGGGAGGGGCAGAGAGAGAGGGAGTCACAGAACCGGAAACAGGCTCCAGGCTCTGAGCCATCAGCCCAGAGCCCGATGCGGGGCTCGAACTCACGGACCGCGAGATCGTGACCTGGCTGAAGTCGGACGCTTAACCGACTGCGCCACCCAGGCGCCCCTAAATCAAAAGTATTAAAAGAAACTTTTCTAAGCCTTGTTTAGTCCACAGTCTTTTAAATATTCAAAAAAATATTTACCTTAAAATAATTAAAAGTTTGAATGACTTTGCTTATTTTTCTGGACAATACTTGATTTGTATATTATAACTTTCTCCAGATAATAAATCTGATACTTTAGGTGGGTGAAATTTATAGCATAATCAAGGCCACCTGTTAGGTGGACTCCTGATTTACCATTGCAACAACTCAGCCAATTGGAAGTTTGTGTTGAAATTAATCCTACATTAGCAATGTGAGGGAGGTGCTATATATAAAATGATATCTGCCTCAAAGTGTTATTTTTAATTTTTAAATCTATCCAATTCATTTAAGGAAAAATAAAACAATAAGGAGAAATAAATCTGAAACATTTGAAGTTACTTCAAATGCACAAAATTTGAAGCTAATGTGTCTCTAATCAGATAATATATCAATTTTCTCCAGCTTCAAAATATATAACATAAGAGACTTGTATATCTGAGCATGAGATGAAAGTTCTGCCCCACCTTCATAAAAATTACAAATATACATTTAAAACCAACTTTGGAATTAATTTTAATTACACAAGTAATTCATACATATTCTCATATCAAAGGGTTAAAAAAGAATCAAAGCTGATATTCTCTTTCAACTCATCAAAATTAGCCACCATTATAAATTTAGTGTGTAATCTCATAGGCATTGCTCCACATATAAATAGTATTGTTTGAACATGTAGATCAATTTTGATTAAGTTTTGGATGTAGTGAAGCCCATTAATGGACTCTGTAAAGCCCAGGCAAAGAATCTCTTCCTTATTTGATGTATACGATTATTGTCAAGTGCCACTTTTATCTACTGGGGTTAGGGCCATTAGATATTGGCAATTAAAGAAGTTGGATAAGTCAAACTACTAGGAAGTGTAGTTATTATTCAAGGAACCATACTATGTGTCAAATGAAACATAAATAAAATTCTATTTCTGGTATTGATTGATAATGGTATAATAGAAGAAAAATGGTGACTTTTGTCATTATCTGATGAAGTATTTTGCTTTAGTCTATATTTCATCCTCATAAAGTGACATGTGCTTAAATTTTTATCTAGGGCCTGTGACAAATTATGTCTCAGGATTTTGGCCCTGATCTGAGAGTATAACTATCTTGAAGACTTTGGCATAGGAATATTAGGGGATAATTGATAATAATTGCATCAGTCACCTTTTTGTGGACAGTTTCCTTGATACAAACATGATTTGAATAAAGTCAAACCCTTTCATTTGGATGATTTTGCCTAAAGTGTTCAAGTTGGTTTTCTTGTATTGACATGGTTATTAACCAGATCATCCAATACATGCTTCAAATGTGGCCAAGAGATTTAACTTTCTATATTAGCCCTCAGATAATATTTAATTTTTTTGGTTGGTGGCATAACCCACCCATCCAAACTGAAATGCTTGTCTTTAAAATTCTATAAGAACTAGAATAGATTTTGGTGAAAGTGTGTGTACACAACTACTAGAGGGGGAAAAACCCCAAAAATTTTATGTTCAAATAATGTTGGGTCATTTACTTATGAAGTAAACAGATTTTCATTTTACTACTACACTATATATATATATATATATATATATATATATATATATATATAAACTTATTCATTCAAATGAATTCTATAAATAAATAAGCTCAGAGTCTTAAATAATATTTGACTTTACTGTCTTAGTAATTTAGTAAAATTACCAGGTGGTCACTCTGCAGGTAGATGTTTATTTCAACATGCTAAATGGACAATTCCAGAATAAGTGGGTGGCAGTATATATTTTCATTGAGTATATTTCTAGGAGACAGAAGAAATTGTATGAGTACTTTTTTCTATTATATCGAAAACCATGCAACTTTTCTTGTGAATGCAGATCCAAGCTATATATACTATAGTCAAATTGAATGACAGGTTGGATTCATATATCCTACTCACTATAACTGTGGCACTGGATAACTTCTGTTTCTTTATGAAGTCAAGGAGAGAAATGCCGGTACCAGTTTCATGGATTACCGTCAATACTAACATTGGCATAGAATAAGTGCTCAGTGAGCGTAAATTGCTTCTTTCTTCAACTGCCCTTATACTATCCTAGGACTGCCTGGGACCTAGATTACACCAGTACTACACTGGGTCTCAACATTTCTTCAACACCGTTGATCAATTTTAGTTTGACTCACCTTTTGTTTTTTTTTTCGTATATGGTATGTGTCTAGTTACCTTTTGATTTAATTCACAAGGTACATTATTAACTACAAAAATGTACCAAAATATCTGCATTAGACAGGTCATGTAAAATATTCAGCTTTAAAACTGAATGGGGAAACAGCAGTAAGGCACTTCTCTCTCTCTCTCTCTCTCTCTCTCTCTCTCTCTGTTTTTCTTTTGGGGGTAAAGAGAATGGTAAAAATTCTATCATAAAAATATTCAGTAATAAGATAAATTAGACAATTATCTAAGTCAGACAAGTCAAACAGTGAGGATGTAGGAACCATTATTTATGCCATAAATCAAAGTCCTTGAAAACATATAAAACTATATACGTTCTTATCGTTAGTCAAAATAAAAGTACAAATTAATACTTCTAATAAAGACACATAGTATTGGGACACCTGAGTGGCTCAGGTTAAGCATCTGATTTTGGCTCAAGTCATGATCTCATATTTCATGAGTCCGAGCCCCGCATCGGCCTCTGCGCTGTCAGAGCAGACCTTGCTTCAGATTCTCTGTCCCCCCTCTTTCTGCCCCTCCCTTGCTTGCACTCTGCCTCTCTCAAAGTAAATAAACTTAAAAAAAGATACATAGTATCTTGGAGGTTTTTATGGTTTTGCTTTTGAAGCAATATTTATTACATGTTGTAGTATTAATAGATGCATCAATGAAATACCTAGATTTCAACAATGATTCTTATTAATTAGGGCTCATGGTTTTTAGCACCAGTATCAAGATTCCTGAGAAGAAATTCTAAGCTCCATTAGTTCATGATTTATTATTAAATATTGAACAAAATTATGTGGTCAAGACAAAAAAAGAAAATATTAGTGGCTAAGAAGACCATTTTGGGAGACAGGGTGCCTTGAGCTATTTGTCTTGTAGAAGTAATACAAGATATGATTTATTAATAGTTAACTGTGTTCCAGATGTTTTTATATACATTATTATTTCTAATCTTAACAACGTTGTGAAGAATGTAGTATTATATAAAATTTATGTAGGGAAAAGGACCTAGAATCCACTTTTATTTAATCAGCTGAGTTAGTATTTAAAGATGGACAGTCTCATTTTAAAATCTGCACTTTTTCTATTGCATTGTGTGGAACATGGGAAATTGTCATGAAAAAGTCATTCACTGAAGTCTGATCTCATTATTTGCTCCCATCCCTGAATATATGAGTCAGGCAGAATGGCATAAAGATCCAGTCCCCATCACTGTTTGTACCTGTTTCCCAGAAGAGACTGACATAGTCAACTGATGAACAAGCACAACTTCCATATTCCCAGAAGAATGTGAAATATTAGACCAAATCGTTCTTACCTTTAGAGCTTAGGCTTTAGCCTTAAAAAGTAAACTGAAATTATGCATCTCAAATGATCATTACATATTATGAAAGCAAGTCAGGAATATACAAACCATATTTAAACATAGTTCAAAATGTGAGTTATCAGTGAGGGATCAGGGTTGACTCCCTTGTGGGGGGAGCTCTTTATCCGGGCCTTGGAGATTGGGCAGGTTTCCAGTGGGCAGAGGAGAAAAAGAAGATGTGCTAAGCAGAACTATTAACATGTGTAAAGGAGACTAGACTTGTTAAAGCAAAGAGATGTTCACATAATAATTGGCAAGTGAAGATGTAGCTCACCCAGATATGATAAGACCAGCTTTAAAAGGGTCCTGAAAGAATGGTAAGACTAATCTGCCTTTGATTCCTAACTAAATTTGGTGAGCTTTGCTGGTTAGAACTTGATGATCATGAGGCCAAAGCAGTTGGACCGGGCATTGGTGCTCATTTCAAGGCAAAACACCAGCTCTTGATTCCAAGACATGTGTCCTGTATCAGAAGAAAGATGTGAGGGAACTCTTGAGACTTGAGGGAAGTGTAAATCTACCATCACAAACGTAAACCCACTTCAAGTGGCTTTCCTGTTGATGGTGCATTTGTAAGATGTTCAATAATTCTTACAGCTGCCTGACATATAAGAGTTCACTTATTTAATTGGAAACATCAGCGTTACACTAAGAAATGAAAATAGATTTGGAGGCATTAAGACTTGGGTTCACATTCTAGCTCTAACATTTGTTAGCTTAAGTTTGAGTAAGTCACATTATCTCCCTGAGCTATCAGCTAAGTTATCTGTAAAATAGCAATACTAATACCCATCTTATGGAGTTCAAAAAATTAAAATGAATACTTATATAAAGGGCTTGATACATGTTAAGTATTTAATAACTATGATGAGCCCACAACAATGACTGCATGCTATTGCTGTATGTCTGGAAAATCAATTTTCTGTACGTGGTTTCTATTTTTGTGTTAATAGAAATGTTATTTTTATACATTTCTGAAGGGTAGCTTTTTGTAAGGCCATTGATGAAATTGATCTTGGACTCAATGCTTGGTAACATTTAGGTCATATACCCTCTCTTAGAAAATATGTGCTTTTCATAACCAATTTCAAACATTAATAGTTGTGATTTAGAGTTCATTTTCCAGGGTCCCAGGAATATTATCTAGCTCAACATTGGGATAATTTTTGTGTGTTCTCCCAAATAGAGATCATGTATTTGAGTTTATCATTATTTTTGGCTAGGCTGTTGGAATTCTTATCTCTTTCTCTACTTGTTTCCTGCTGACTATTTTCCTACATTGTTTGCTCTGAAGAATTAATAATAATAACAGTCACATTAATAATAGTAATACTGGCAGCTTATATTTCGAATATACTGCATTGCCTAAGAATTCAAACTGCTATGTTAGACCATTTATCTCAGCAGGATGAGTTTCTTCACCTAAGGAATGAGTACCTAGCAGATTTAGGATTTAGTGATCTAAATCACCTGAAGAGATAATGTGTGCATGTGTGTGTGTGTGCGTGTGTGTGTGTGTGTGTGTGTGTGAACACATGCATGTGCTCATATGCGTATGCAGGGGAGATTAAAAGATAAGAAATTCATACAAGGAAGTTGATAATTGTCACTGATATGCACTATATGCTGCGTTTAGGCTGCTAGTAACCCGACTTGGGTACAAGTTCACAATGCTGTGATCCTCTATGAGCTGCAACTTATTTCCATAACTGGCTGGGTTTCAGAAACTGCCAGGCATGTTGGGTGGACATTCTTCTATGGTGTTGACAATTCTTGGGAAGAACATAACTTCTAGTCCCCTGGAGTCCCTGGCTATTTTCAATTCTGTGAGAACAGGTCACAAATCACAGACTCAAAGCTGGCACGTACCCAAGGAAGTATTTTTTGTTGTTGTTTCATCTTCACCAAATGTATCTTCTACATTTTAAATTTTGTTGTGTTTTCCACATGTATCAAGTTATGGACATAATATTTGAGTGTTGTCCAAATACATTACAGCATCTATGTTAATCTTACTCGAAAATGACATGAAGAAATCTTAAACATAAAAATATAAACAAAAATTATGCAAACTAGGATAGCCCACATTAATGTAAAATTACCTTAAGCTATATACAAATACCTACTAAACTGTCATCACGACATAGGTCATAGAGAGGCCCTATATAATATATATATATATATATATATATATATATATATATATATATATATATATATAAAGTTTAAGCTGCTTTATTTTTTTTTTAATTTTTTTTTCAACCTTTATTTATTTTTGGGACAGAGAGAGACAGAGCATGAACGGGGGAGGGGCAGAGAGAGAGGGAGACACAGAATCGGAAACAGGCTCCAGGCTCTGAGCCATCAGCCCAGAGCCTGACGCGGGGCTCGAACTCACGGACCGTGAGATCGTGACCTGGCTGAAATCCGACGCTTAACCGACTGCGCCACCCAGGCGCCCCTAAGCTGCTTTAATAAACAGAATGTTATTGACAATGTTTCCATACCTGGGTGTTCAATATTGATGACAACTTCTTGTACTTCCCTCCAGAAATAATTATCTTAAAATTTTATGTGTTTGAATTTTGAAATTCATTTATTTGTTGTAATGGCTAAAATAACAAAAATTTGGACTCAGAAGATAAACTCTTCGATTTTGTTACTGCTATACATGAGATAGTTTTATTTTGTTCCATTTTCAGGATTAACATGAGTAATGACTATACCTAACAATTATTTGGGTGATTGACACCTAAATGTGTAGTACTGCAAATTCAGTCCCTCCTACCAAAATTTATAATTTTCTTGCTACTTTTGGAGAAGAAACAGCTCTAACATCAAAAGCCTTATTTACTCAGCATATTCAAAATAGTCAACAGATTATTTTTTAAAAAGAAAAACTATCACAAAGCAGAATTGGAATAGAACACAATGCATAATGCATTAAATACAAGAAAGACTGAGTTCCATGAACACTGAAAGGGAGATGTGAGGGAATGGTGTTGTGAGAATCAAGACTGATTCTTTCTATACATTGAGGGATTTGGGTCCAGGGGCAGTCAGAAGTTTCTGAGGTTTTTGGACTTGGATTCATCTAGAAAAGTTTGACATGCCAATCAGCTACGTGCTATGTTTGATGATTTCTTCTGAAATTCAATCTTGTGATTGTTGGTTTCATTCAGTTACCTTACAGTCTCTGGAAAAGGTTTACCTCACTGCCTGCTGTGCATCCCTTTTTATCACTGTGGGGGTTTTCTTTCCATGTCTCCCTTGAGTGCTTTTGGTTCAATTTATTTTTTCACTGTAGTTGCCTCTTGCCCCATGCTACCTGCTAAGCCACCAAGATGGCCTGATGCTAATGGAGAACTGTTTAGCACAACAACATATCTGTTGTACATTTTATTCCTTTGGTATTTTATTTTTTGTAAAGGTGATCATATTTGTGAGAGGTCATGACTTTCTTGATAAAAATGTACACTTATCCTTTTCCAGTTGAATTTTTGAAATATTGAAAACTTCATAATTTTCTGGAGTGAAAGACACATGGTATATGGATCTATGTGCTTTGCTTTTTTCAGTGCTCTGTTTTGGGGTGGAAAATAAGAAATTAGTTCTAGCTTAAGGGAAAAAATAACACTGCATAATTAGCAGGGTTTTCCATGGACTAAGAAAAGAAAGAAATATAAATAGGAAAGTGGAAAAGTGACTTATTTTAAAGATGAACATTATGCTAAAAATGCAAAAGAATTGGGAGAGGGGAAAGCAGAGGTCATTAAGGAGATTTGTAAATCTAATAAAGGCAGACAAATCCCAGGGAGCTGGGTTGTGGGATAGCATAGCTCAGGGGCAAGGACCCCTAGGGGTTAGGGATATGGAGATGGGGACCATTCCCTGTTGAGATCAATGGTAAAGACATTTAATGGGCCTGAGCTCATCCCACTGGGTTGGGATGAGTCAAGAAGAGGAATGACAATGTAGCATGGAGAAAGAGCTAAAACAAATCAGAAGAGTCAGGTTCCCATTCCAATTCTCATGCCAGATGCTTATTCTCCTTAGTTCTCTTTCCTATAAGATTTTGTCAACAAATATTGATTCTACAGCTACAGCATTTTACAGTCTGAGTTAGGTTCTGAGGATCTAGCAGTGAATACAATAATCATGATTCCTGATCTTCTGAGGCTGATAGATAGATAGATAGATAGAGACATATAGATAGAGATATATAATATATTATATTGTATATTATATACAATATAGATAGATATATATAGATATTATATACAAAATAGATAGAGATATATAATATATTATATATACAATGAACAAATAATGCACAAACATCTAAAACATCTCAAGGAAGCAGTATTTTCTGAAGGATGATGAGGCATTACCCGGATGAAACAGGGGAAGAACGCTGTTCCAACTAGAGGGAACAGAATGGATAAAGACCCTCAAATAGGAAAGGTTTGATGTATTTGAAAAACTGAAAGAAGGCCAGGGTGACTGGATTTATGGCAAATGAGCAGAAGGAGATAGAATGCACTCAGTGAGGTAAAGAGGCAAAAAGGAAAAAATCACTTAAGGCTTTATACACAATTTGCAATGTCTTGATTTTTCCTTATTTATAATAGGAGACTATTAAAAATAATGGAAAGGCTTTAAACATAAAAGTGACAAGATAATATTTGCATTTAAAGAAGCTCATTTGGGGCTTCAGTTTATAAAATATATTTGAGTCAGACAAGAAGTTACAAGTCTAGTTAGGACGCTACTGACATTTATGATATTATGGTTACATGGATGACAGTGAAATATTGAAATAAAATGGAGGAAGCACAGATATTTGAGATACAGAGTTGACAAGACTTAGTGTTTGATTAGATGTCATTGTTGAATAAAGCATTAAGAATGATGGGGCGCCTGGGTGGCTTAGCCGGTTGAGTGTCTGACTCTTGATTTCAGTTCAGGTCATGATCCCAGGGTCATGAGATCAAGCCCTGTGTGGGGCTCCATGCTGAGCATTGAGCCTGCCTGAGCTCCAATCTCTCTCTTTCTCTCTCTTTGTCTCTCTCCCTCTCCCTCTGCCCGTCTCCCCTGCTTTCACTTTCTCTCGCTTTCTCTATCTATCTAAAATAAAAGAAATAATAGTAATAATTAAAAAACAAAAGAACAAGTCTCAGATTTGGGGACTGAGCAACTGGTAGGATCCCATTTACTCTTTTGAGAATTAGATGATTAGAAAAGGGAAAACTGTGTGTGTGTGTGTGTGTGTGTGTGTGCGCGCGCCTAGAATATAATTGTGTAGGATGTGGACAGATCAAGAATTTATTTGTGATCTGTTAGAGGTACCTGTGAGACAGAGACATGCTGTGGACTATTAGATGGGTCTAGAGTTCAGAACATAGAACTGTGGTGAAATCTAAACATGGGAACAGTCTATAAATACATTAAATACATTTAAAGGTATTTATAATATTATTTTTTTAAATTTTTTTAACGTTTATTTATTTTTGAGACAGAGAGAGACAGAGCATGAACAGGGGAGGGGCAGAGAGAGAGGGAGACACAGAATCAGAAGCAGGCTCCAGGCTCTGAGCCATCAGCCCAGAGCCCAACGCGGGGCTCGAACTCATGGACTGTGAGATCGTGACCTGAGCTGAAGTCAGACGCTTAGCTGACTGAGCCACCCAGGCGCCCCCACTTAAAGGTATTTAAAGCCATGTTACTGGTTGAAATTACCCAAAACAAAGCCTTTAGTTCCTCTGAAATTCAGAAGCTGGATATTAATATGAAGGTAAGAAAGAGAGACTGAGAAGTTGTGACCAGAGAAATGTATGGAAAACCAAGAAAGTGTGGTGTTAGAGAAGCCCAAAGGAGAGAGCTTCCTTGTAAGATGCGGACTGTAACATGGAAGTCATTGGTGACCTTAGCAAAAGCAGTTGAAGTAAAGGACACATACTCCAGTGTGAAGTATGCTAAACAAATAATGGGAAGCAAGAATACAGAAATAGTAAGTGTAGTGGTGTAGTGGTGGTGAAGGGGTCTGTGTAGAGAGAGAGAGAGCAATTAATGTGAAAGGATTTGGAGTCAAGGAAGGTTTTTGATTTTAAGGGAGATATTGGAACACTTCTGTGTGCTGAGGTAAATAATGGAGTAGGTAGAAAGGGAGAGAAAGTCTGAGTAGACTAAGGGTGATTTAATGTAGAGATGAAGTGCAGGTCTTGTGTTGATACATTGTATTTTTGTGTATTTAAAAAAAAAGAAAAGCAAGATGAATATGACTGAAGATGCAGTTTATCACACTGAATGGCAAATGGTGAGAGGAGCCTTGATGGCTTCTGTGTTCTCTGTCTCATCTGAGGGCTGTCATGGCTATAGGGGTAAAGAAGAGAATGCCATTAAAATGTTTCCTCTCCCTATCAGTTGAGAAGTATAATTAAGTCACACAACATAAACTGTATAGAGACATAGAAGTAATTTATTCCAAATTCATCCTTTTATAGATAAGTAAACTAAAGCTCTGAGAGTTAACACTGCTGGCTAACTATAGAACCAGGACAAGAGGGCAGTTCATCTAATACTTAGTCTAACCCAGTTTTCATAGATGCCTCAAAATATTGAGTAATCCTTAAGATAAATGCTGAACCGAAAGGAAAATGCAGTTATTTGTTTACTGTCTCAAACTGAACAGGAATGATCTCAAATTATTGGCACTGCTAAACTATCACGAAGATGTAAGTATTTTAACACATTTTAGAGGTCTCCCCCCAGTTGGGAGTTTCAACAAAACAGCTTTTTACAGAAATTATGGCATATTCTCTGTGGTGCTTTTCCAAAGCAACAAGGAAATTGTAGTGAATTTTTAGAGGTTAGCAAATTTTCCAAACCCACAAGAGCTAGTGATCAATTTAGGTAAGTAAGTGAATTGCTTTCAAGAAGCCTCTAAAAAAGAGATTCCAAAGCTCATTTATCAATCTATACACATTCAAAGAGCTTGGATAGGGAATGTCAAAGTCATATAATTCTGAATATTTTCTGTCTGAGGGTTTTCTTCTTAGTTCAAACATAAAGAAATCAAAATTAAGAGTCAGATTTAGTATACAATTGGCCTAAAGTGGCTAGGAACAAATATGTGTATATGCATTGTGCCTTTATCCAATACTGTCTTAAAAATTGTCAAAATATTTTATAAAGATAGATGACTTTAAAAGGGCCACATTTAAAAAAGGTGCACTTTTTCACAAATGTATCCTTGGCTATAGATACAGCAGAGTGTATTTACTAGTGTTAGGGTAAGCTGAGTTTTCCACTGCAATGTTAATAAATTAAAATATCATTATAAAAGATAATAAGTATTCTTATTTATACCCCAGTCACTTATAAAGTAAATGATTTCCTCAAAGGAACAGGTTTTGTTTTGTTTTTGTTTTTGTTTTTGTTTTGGAGAAAGAGGTATAACTTTAACTCATGATTTTGCTGTAGCCAAGGGGTATCACCAAACATCTTACGTCTTCAGACCTTCAAAATAGTCTTAGAGAGGTACATAAGGAGTTTAGGAAATATCAAGGGGAAAGTATCTGATAAGTTAAAAAATACAAATTTGGCAGACATCACCCATTGAATTATCAGGGAAACCAGGCCAATAGAAATTAAATTGTCTCTAGAGCTCACACATAACTGAAATGAACTCGTTTTGGAAAGCATCATATCTCCTGGGTGATATTTGTGGGGGGAACTTTTTTCTTTGGCTTGTGACTGTAATTAAAATCAGGTGTCATCTAGATTTGTACAACTAGAGTAGTCATTAGCCACATATGGCTATTGAACACTTTAAATGTAGCTGATCTGAGTTGAGATGTGCTAAAAGTATAAAATACACATTTGGATTTCAAGGACTGAGTATGGCAAAAAGGACTGCAACATATTTCAAACTTTTCAATGTTGACTTCATGTAGAAATGATAGCAGCATGAATATATTGAGTTGAATAAAATATATTCAACTTTTCATCTTTTTCTTTTTTAATGTGACTATCAGAAAATGCGACATTGTGTATATGACTCAAATCTGTGCCTTATGCTGGATTTCTAATTTATCTGATCCAGAAACATTTTTCTTATCAAAAGAAGTAATTAGCTCATCAGGAAAATCTTCATGCTTTGTTTACCTAAGACGTGAACTATAGATGAGGAAAACCTTTAAGACTATTTGAGCTATTAGTGGACTAGAACGCTAAATTGACTTAGTTGGCTGGTAGAAACAGTATGCTAAGTGTTCTGGTACAGTATTTCCCAAAATGGACACCCAAGTTACCTTCCCCCACGACATAAGCCTTTCAGCCTTTCTTTTTTAAATGGTGAAATCCAAATCTTTGTCTGACTTTTCATTAAGGGGATTTCAGGTATCATTTGGCAAATACCAAAAGTGTTTTGAGAGAGGAGAGGCTTTTCCCCACCTCTCCTACTAACTGGAAATTCAGTCATTCATTTATCCATTCGCCAATGAGTTTTCATTGAACTTTTTGTAAGTGTGAGGTCCTGTGTTAGTGCCAAAGTTTTAAAGGTAAAAAATATGTAATACCTGACTAGGAGTTCAGAGCCTTCGGGAGTGACAGATATGTAGTGAATAATTACCATAAAATATTATCAGCGCATCAGTGTTATAATAGACTTGAATATAATATGTTTTGTTAGGTTCTGACTAGGAGTACATGCAGGGATTGAAAAGACTTCACAAATAAACAATATTTATACTGGATCTTGATGTGTAAGAAAAAAATTTTCCAATTAGAAGGAGAATATAAACATTTATTGGCACCTGCCACATACCATAACAAGGCAAGCACTTTCACTGGATTGTTTCTTTTAATTCCATAATCATGTGATATTAGTATTAGTCTCCTCATTTATATAAAATGAATGAAGAATAACATTTATTATAAATGATATATTCAGTGTCAGAGAGCTGTGATAGTGCCATGGTAGATACTCAAGAAATACCTCATAAATACTGGAGAAATGTCTGCTAAAAATGAGTGGGGTAAAAACAGGGCCACTTAGATTAGGGATCAGAGAATATCAGTGCAGGGAGGAACTCATGAATCCCATACAGTCCAACTCTCTCCTTTTAAAGATCAAGCCCCAGAGAATTCAGTTGACTTGTCTAATATAGTCAAATGACAAAGGAAGACTGAATGGGAGCCTAGGGGTTCTGTTATAAAGTACAGAACATTTTTCTCAATAGTGCATGGTCATAGCCTTTTAGCCCATGACTACAGAAAACAATTCCATCAAAAGCTGCACTTTGGTAACAACACATATCAAACCCTACTGTCATTTCTCATAAGTCTTCAGCTTGTTTGTACAAGATTCCTTTGTGTATTCTCCTGTTTAGAGTTGCAATTACAATATTAATGATAATGTTTTCACATAATTTCCTCCCTTTTAAAAATTCTAATAATTTTCCCTCCCTTTTCCTTGCTTTCCTGAATATTTGCTCCTTCAATAGGACCTTTAACAGGATCTTATTAAAGCAGTTATAGTAATACAAAGCCTTAAGGTATACAGGACCCTAGAACTTTGCAATTAATCAATTTGACAGATAATTACTTGTCTTAGTTTAAATGAAGCACTTTGCTGAGAATTTGGAGAGAGATAATTATCTGTGCTTTGGATCCAAGAGCTTTATACCTGGTGTCACATATGTATGCAAACAATAACAGATATCGAGCACTTGAATTCTTCTAAGTGCTTTGCACCAATTATTTTATCTAATTATTTACAGCAATTCTATGAAGTATGTTCTCTTATGCATCCAATTAAAGAGAAAGCTGTGGCAAATCATTTAAGTAACTTTCCCAAAGTTGCACAAATTGAAAATGATGAAACCATGATTCAAATTCAGCCATTTGACTCTGGAGAAGACATTCTATCACTAAATTATAGTGCCTCCTCCTAAATCCAAATAAACGTAGTTAAATACAGAATGTAGTGTATGAACATCCTGTGGATGCAAAAAGGAAAGTAAAAAGGGAGACAGATGACTTCATGGAGGATGTGACTTTGGTGGCAAGTCTGGAAAAATAAAGTAGGGAGGGCTTGATGGGAAGTGAGGAAAGAAGGGCATTCCAAGTTGGCGGAGACATGATGCATGGAAAGCTTGAGAATGGAAAAGAGAACATAGGTTTCAGAACACACAATGTGCAGAAAAAGAGAGTGTAAAGCGGTAGGTCTGACCTAACTGTGAGGAACTTGCTATGGAATTTGAACTATATGTCTTTAAAGAAATGAACAGGTACTGGGCATCTGTGTGGCTCGGTCAGTTAAGTCTCCAACTCAGTCTCAGCTCAGGTCATGGTCTCAAGGTTTCCTAAATTCAAGTCCCACATCGGCCTCTGTTCTAACTGTGCAGAGCCTGCTTGGGATTCTCTCTCTCCCTCTCTCTCTGCTCCTCCCCCAGGCATGCTGTCTCTGTCTCTCTCAAAAAAAAAAAAAAAAAAAAAAAAACAACTTAAAAAAAAATGGACAGGTACTAAGAATGTTTTAAAGGTTTTGAAAGACAGGAGTAACATGAGCCATTGTATTTTAGGAATAATCACCTAGACAGCGGTGTGAAGAATTAGAGCCATGGGGATTATGTACATCTTTCAGGTTAAAATTTAGAATCAGAAGAAAGCTAACTTGAATGCAAATGGATATTAAAGGGCATATGTGAGAAACTTTATGGAGGCAGATTCAACAAGAATCTGGTGAGAAACAGCCTATGAAAAATGACAGTGGAAGAGATTTGAAATTAAGGCTGACTTTCTGCCCAGGTTAAAGAGAGTAAAACTATACTGAGCTCAGAAAAGCAAAAACAGAGGCATGTTTGTAGGGCAAGAAAACAAATTAAGTTTAGACAAGTTGTGCCTCTTTGATGCATTTATTCATGAAATATTCATCCATCAACTTATGATACACTCTGTATTATATTCTGGTGGTACTATAAAGAACAAGAAGATAATGTTCCTGCCTTCAAGACACAATCTATGGTAGGGATACAAACATTAAACAAATAAATATACAACTAAGCATTTAATTATAATGCTATAAAGGGAAAAGTCAGGATGCTATAAGAGTTTAAAATGGGAACTTAGTCCAGAAAGTTAAGGAGTGGGGGGGGGGGGGGGGGCTTTCATGAGGAAGTAATATTTATGCAATAATATTTAGGTAATATTTAATTCAGGAATAATAGTTAGCCTGTCAGAGAAGAATAGGACTATTTCAGGCTATGGAAATATCAGATGTCAAGTCCCTGAGGGGGAAGGAATTTGATGAGTTCCAAGAAGTTAAGAGAGAAATCAGTGAAGGCTGAGACTGTAGAAGAAGGCAGAATATGAAACACTTTATTGACCATGTCAAGATTTTGATTTTTTTTCTTAAAGGCAATGGGATAAAATTGAAAAAGTTAAAATGTGGAGGTAGCAAGTTCAGAGAAGAGTGGGTTTGATGAAGGTAAGGATGGAAAGAACAATTTGGAAGCTTTTGCTCTTACACTGATGAGGTTTGGAATAGAGTGGAAACAATGAGAGTGAACAGAGCAGATATATTTCTGAGGACAAACCGAATACTGTGTGGTTCACTGACATACCTGAGGGTATGAAACAGGTGTCAATAAGGAGTCCCAGATGTCAAGAATGAGAACTCAGTGGATGGCTGTGTTATTTCCAGAAGTGAGAAATTTTGGAGAAGGATATCTCCAGGGGGATGATGACAGGATTTTCAAGAGAATATTTTCACAATATTTTCAGGGAATGATTTGGGCACTCTGAAGGGTAAAGTATTTTTATGAAGCATCTTAGTGTCTATTCTTCTGGTTGAATTCATTATTTTTTTTTGAAAGAGAGAGTGAGAGCAAGAGCGAGAGAGAGCGAGCGAGAGAGAGAGAGAGAGAGAGAGAGAGATGAGTGGGGGTGGGAAAGAGAAAGAGGGAGAGAGAGAATCCCAAGCAGACTCCATGCTCAGTGTGGCCTGACACAGGGCTCGATCTCATGACCCTCAGATCATGACTTGAGCCAAAACTAAGAGTTGGAAGCTTAACTGACTGAGGCACACAGGCACCCCTGGTTGATGTCATTCTTAGTTTTTACAGTGTAGCCCCTACTATTTCTCAGGTCATATCATCTCCATACATAGGGCAGTGGAAAAGACAGTCTGTTTCTCTGAATGATGAAATAAAATTTCTAGAATTCATTCTTTTCCCTCTGATTGGCCTTACTTGCATCTTGTGGCCATTTCTGAAGCAATCACTATGACAAAGGAGACAGAACATCCTAATGCATTAAAGTTGGTTTACAGAGCTTTGTGGGGTGAGAAACCCATGACTGAGAGTGAGGGATAGATGCCTTCCTCAGCAGAAAAATGAGGTATAATTGCTAGAAGATGGGTAAATAAATTCTGAAGACCAAATAATGGCATTCAACCACCACATAAGATCATTGATACTGTAGAAGTGAATACAGAAAGATAAAAATGTGTAGTTTGAAATTTTGGGAGGGCATCTTTGTAAAAAATATAGTTGGAACTGTTTCAGATAGAGGGCATTCTCAATCTATACATGTGAGAAGTTTTTGGCAGAGAAGTAATAGTTAAAGCTGCAAAGAGTTTAGATGAGAAGAGACTGACACTTCAGGAATACCAGCTTATAGTAAGATAGAGAAAAAAGAACCCAGTAACAGAGACTGAGGACTGATAGACAGAAAAGAATGGGAAAATAAGGAGAGTTGAGTGCCGGCGTGCCTGGGTGGCTCAGTCACTCGAGTGTCTGACTTCTGTTCAGGGCATGTTCTCACAGTTGGGTTTGTGAATTCAAGCTCTCAGCTGGGCTTGCTGCTGTCAGTGAAGAGCCCACTTCGGAATCTCTGTCTCCATCTCTCTCTCTCTCTCTCTGCCCCTCCCAAGTTCATGCCCTCTTTCTCTCTCTCTCAAAAATGAATAAACATTTAAAAAAGAGAGAGAGAGGAGCACCCGAGTGGCTCAGTTAGTTAAGCATCTGACTCTTGGTTTTGGCTCAGGTGATGATCTCACGGTTCCTGAGTTCAGGCCCACACAGGGCTCTGCACTGACAGTGTGGAGCCTGCTTGGGATTCTGGCTCCCTCTCTCTCTGCCTGTCTGCTGCTCACTCTCTATCTCACTCTCAAAAATAAATAAATACCATTTTTAAAAAATAGGGGAGAGCTGAGTCCCGTGGAATCCTGTTAGGAGACTATTTCAAAATAAAGAAATAATCAGTAGGGTGTCATTGATAATCGTTGAGCAATTTTATGAATTATGGGAATAAAAACTGCACGTATTACTTTATACAACAAGTAATTATTGAGAACCTATTGACTGATAAGTACCATGACCAAAGACCTTCCTCTTCCATTCCAACAATTTAATAAGTATGTACTATACATACACCTGGGAGCATTCTAAATATTCTGCTTGGGAGTAGGGTACTGGTGGTAGTTATAAATATGAAAAAATAGTCTCTTCCTTAAAAAGCTTCTTGTCTAGTGATACAGGTAATAAACATAAAAATGACTAGAGTCGAAATAAAGTCCATAAAAAGATGTACATTTGGTACTATGAGAAATCAGAAAAAAAGATGAAATCACATCTGGTCAGAAAACTTAAGATGGGCTCTGCCGAATAGGTAAGAATAAGAACAAAGTTTTGCAAATAGAGAAGTGGATTTAGGGAAAGATGATAAACTGAGTGTGTGCAATGATTACTAAGTCCCTTTGGCTGTAGGATATCAGCAGGAGACTAGTTTGCAAATTGGATTGAAACCATCCATTTAGGGTCTGATGGCAGGCCAAGATATTTGTTGAGTCATTAAAAAAAAGTGTATGAAGAAGTGAGGTATTAAAAATCATGCTTAGGATGAACTTCAAATGACATTAGAAAAACAGAAGGCAGAGAGAGACCCTCTCTAGAAAGCTCATAGATAATCCAGGGGAGGGCTGTTGAGGGCTTGGATGAAATAAGAGATTCACTGTGGATGTAGAATTAATGGCTCACAGTAATTGGATTGATAGGAGTGATACAGAAAGGGGAGGGGAATCAAAAGTGCCTCTGAGTTTTAAGAAAATAGTAGTAAGAGTGATAGAAACAGGAAAGTAATGAATGGAAGCAGACTTGAAATTCACTTGTGAGTATAGTACCCTGCTGGATCTCTTTTGTTGACTTCCATGCATCCGGCTGTGAACACACTGAATTGTAAAATGATTGTAGGCTAAGCTAAAAACAGACAAAGCTTTCATGATGACCAACATCCTGTGTTATTCTCTGATCTCTTAGAACATGGACCCACTTTGGAAATGACATTTTGTTTTGAAATATCACATTCAGGGCAAGTATTATTGGCAACACTTAGAAGACTTCATTGGTATCAAGTAGAAATTAATACATTTGATAATTACTTTCGAAAAGGTAATCCCCTTATAAGCCTTAAAATCTTGTTAATTGCTGCTCCGAATATCACAGCTGGAAGTTGGAGAGAATAATAGTGTCCACATTCCTGAGTAAATATTGATTTCATATGGGACAATCCACCTCCATGAAGGAGGAAACATGAGCAAATATACACAGTTTTGCCATAATGCAAGATTCTGTGAATGAGGAAAATAAACAAAGAATCAATATCTGAAATATTTTGTATAATTCCTCTCAGGAATTCAGACACTAGTCTGTACTCATCAGATACTAAAAAATATTATATAATTTTGTTAATAACTCCACTTATTTATGGTTTATTGGGTCATAAAAATTATACCAAATACATCATAAATATTGTCTCATCAATCCTTTTAATAGCACTGTAAGATAAGTTTGAGGATATTTGTAGTAGTATGCCCATTTTATAGATGGGGAAGTTGAGATTCAGAGAATTTAAATAGCTGCTATGAGTCCCACTACTTTGTGGCATAGCCAGACTTAAAGCCCATGTTTTCTTTACTCCAAAGTCTGTACTCTTAGTCATTATGCTCTATTCCATCCATTTGTTTTAAGCTCTGGCTGTAAAGAATAGTGCTGATTCTATATTCCAGGCCCTAGTGGACAATACCCATCAACCAAGCTTTTCCCAGAGCAAGAAATGTCCTGACACATACATATAGCTCCTCTAATGATTCAGAGGACCCAGCAGTACACTATAGAAAGCTGTTGCAGATACCTTCTTCCTGTTTATAATCTCATTTGTACGACCATCATGCTATATCTTGTAAGGGCAAAGGGATTATTTTCTCTCCCAATATATGTTTCCTCTTCATGCCATTTAATGGTAGAAAAATCATGCCAACCTACTTCCTATTTCTGCATCAAAAAACAATATAACCATGATATCTTCTTCATCTAAGCAGATGCTTTCCTTATTGTTTCCCAAGAAATCAGGGTAAAACTTAAAATTGTATTACAGTTTTGACTATTGTCCTCAGCATGTTCTGACTGTTATAGCTACTCTTCACAGATAACTTTGGAAACAAAACACTATTCGAGGAAATGCACATTGGGAAATTGTAATCTTCAAAAAATTATTTATTTATTTAATATTAATTAATTAATTAATTAATTAATTAATTTATAGAGTGAGAGCACCCTTGAACGGGGGAGAGGGGCAGAGGGAGGCAGAGAGAGAGAGAGAAAGAGAGGAGAGAGAGAGAGAGAGAGAGAGAGAGAGAGAGAGAGAGAGAGAATCCTAAGCAGACTCCATGCTCAGTGTAGAGCACCACTTGGGGCTCCATTCTGCACCCTTGAGATCATGACCTGAGCCAAAATCAAGAGTCAGAGTCAGATGCTCAAATCATTGAGCCACTGAGGCACGCCTAAAAAACATACTTTAAAAAGACATAATACAAGGCACCTGGGTCACTCATTCGGTTAAGCATCTGACTCTTGATTTTGGCTCAGATCATGATGTCATGGTTCCTGAGTTCAAGCCCCATGTTGGGCTTTGGGCTGAGAGAGCAGAGCCTGCTTGGGATTCTCTGCCTCCTCCCTCTTCCCCTCTCCTGTTCATGTGTGCTCTCTCTCTCTCAAAACAAATAAATAAATATTAAAATCAATCAATTAATTAATTAATTAAAATTAGTAAATAAAAAACAAAAAGATATAAAACATGATTGTTTCTCATTCATAGATTCTAAAGCTGCATTTTGGTTACAAATTGTGCAAGCCTCACTTTATTTCTGAGGGAATGATGTCATTTCTATTGAGTTCCATAAATTATAGAACTATTTGTAAAGGAAAGGAATTGGATAATGGATGGTGATTGGTTATAGACTTCTAAACATTGTAGAGCCAATATATTTTACTCACTGTTGTACTTTTTGAGAGTAGAAAATGGCCTGGAATTGACAAAGAATAGCAGAGGGCCACTGCTTAAAACTACCTCCCACCAGACAGAAAATGTCCATAGGTAAAGATAGATATGTGTTAATTCTTGAGAGATACAAGTACCTCTAGGGAGGGCAAGTGTTATAAGCCAGACGTAATAATGATTAGGAACATCAATGAACTGGAAATTTACTAGAAAGAAATCTCCTGACTAAAAGAAGAAGGTGTGCCAATTTATCGATTTGCTTACCAGGCAATTCCATGTCTGACTTTTTTTTTTTCCTTAAAGAGACACAGAGAGAAAGACAACAGAACATTCACGAGAGAGCAATCACAAAGATGACTGAGAAACCAGGGCATGTTTGCCTAGAGAACACACAGGGTTGACGGTGTATTTGTCATAAAATGTGGGCAATGGGTATATATCACAGGGACAATGGCTTCAGGCTTACTGAAAGAAAGAAATTTGTGGCAATCAGAATTATTTAAAGGTGAAAAAGCCTGCCTCTCTTAATGGAAGAGACTGATCCTAAACTGTAAAGATTATTATCAAGTAAGAAATGCAAATAATATATTGATGTTGGGCACATTATGAATCACTAACATTCTAGTTTCCACAGACTGAGCTTAGCCCCAGTAAGCAGAAGTGTTTGTGAATGTTGTGTATTTGGAAGAAAGACGATTAATGGTAGAGAGGAATCTGGAGGAGCTGTTAATGAATATAAGACTAACTCACAAAAAGCCTTGACCTTCCCTTTCACTGAAACAGTAATTTCCAAGACGTTTAGCATTGCATTGGATTATTATCAAAGGTTCTCACATACACATAAAATAGGAAAATCGTGTTTTTCCCACATAGATATCAATTTTTGTGTGTGTGTAAAAGCCACCCAAGTTAAAGGATAGATTTTAAATGGATGCCTTTTGGGGATTCTGTGACTTAATTCAAATAAAGCATTCACATGGTGGGAATTTAAAAGCCAGCAAGGAAAATATTTTGATGAGCTCTTTCCATAGCATATTTTATGAGTAGGTCTTCCTTCACTTTTAAGAAGGTTGCCTCGGCTGACTTATTTTCCATCTTGTTATATTCATTAACTCTTCTAAATGCTAAAGCCATAGACCAATATGATATGATGTAATGTGATCAGAACAGAGTTATGGAAAGATTAAATGAAACATCCTGTTATTTTATATAAGTTTACCTCAGAGAACTGGGAAAATACAAAATTGCAAAAGTGATGTTAAAATGACCAGTGATGCCACCACTCAGAGGTAATCACTATTTACATGGTGATATTATTGCCTTAGCTTTACATGTATGAAAATAGTAATTTTTACAATATAAGAAAAAAATATGCATAGTGTTGTATTCTGCTGTTTTGTTAAAATAGTGTTATAAGGATTTCATCATGGCCTAACATATCCTAAAACAAAATGTACATTTAAGTCCTAAATTTTAGTACCTTAATCCTGTCTTTTGCTTTTAGATATTTCCATAGAATTATTTAAGACTGATATTGTCTAAACCTCCCCAAAAAAGATTTGCCTTAGCTCATTTAGTAGATGACTCCAACTTTCTACCTGACTTTAAAACTGAACAAAATGCATTCTGTATCACCATAAACTCATTTCTTCTTTTCTCTACGTTGGAGAGTGGAACATCCTTAGAATTTTGATACTCCCTTTTGAGCCCCCAAATTAGAAGTCTTTTGTGACGGCTTTCTCCTGTAGAATAATAATACCACTGTCAGAAAGGCAGCATGAGACAGTGGAGAATGCACATGCTTTTGTGTCAGACTGATCTGGATTTGAATTCTGCTTCTGCCATTTGTTAGCTGTGTACTCCATTCAAGTGTAGGCTGGATAAGATCACTTACACTTCTCTGAACCTCACTTTATTCTTCTGTAAAGTGAACTGTACATTAGGACTGAGAAAACATGCTTGAAGTTTCTTTATTATTATGAACACATACTAAGTTAATACTGATTGATTATATGTTCCCTTCTATTTATGGTTTGATAAGCCATCCTGTCTGTTATTTCTGAGCTCTGTCATTAGCCTATTTTGGTCAGCTACACAGTGAACACCTCTGAAGCTAAAAGGTTGAATGGAGGAAACTGGAAATTTTCTATTTTCATTATGTATGATCTTCATTCTAAAGGGAAATCCAAGGAACTGAATGATGCCCAAGACAATAATTAATAATAATAATAACAATAAATATATT
Organism: Lynx rufus; assembly: GCF_022079265.1. Lineage (NCBI taxonomy): Eukaryota > Metazoa > Chordata > Mammalia > Carnivora > Felidae > Lynx > Lynx rufus. The sequence goes on along the minus strand of NW_025814856.1, from coordinate 112,985,576 downwards.
TATTGGAAAGTAAATGTATTGCATGAAAAGGTTAATGAACTGAAAGGAGAAAACTACTCCCAAATAGGAATTAAAGACCACTACTTAAATTCAATTGAAAAACAACACTGTGAATTAATTGGTAGCTACTGCCACCAAGTGGTAGGAAAATACCTCTTTAGAGACTAGAAACCAGTAGCCTTTGGGGGAAAAGCTCCCTTATCACAATTTAGTAATTACCTGTGGATCTGAATTTATTTCATCCCTTCCCATTTGCATCATAACCATCCAAGATCTGATTGTCATTAAATGGAAAATTGCCTTGGATTTCTATTACCCCAATACCAAAATATCCACCTGTCAAAGAGAAAACTTAGGGCTTATTTGGATCTTTGTCCTGGAGCATCCTTTAAAACACAGCACTGGAAATATACAGCACTGAATACTGAAAAAGTTGGGGTAAAATTATTATTGGAAAATATGAAGTTAGTTCATCCTCTAAAGTTTGAAAGGCCAGTGTTTGAATACCAGTTCTGCCAAATGCCAGCTGTGTGGTATGAAAAAATTGTGTGAGGATCAGTTTTCTCAGCTGAAGATGTGAATTAAATAAGGTGATGTATGTAAAATGTTTAGCCCAGAGCCTGGCAAGTGCTCAATAAATGTTATCTCTTATCTTTTTGATAATGGGCTATTCTAACAGGCATGAGGTGATATCTGATTATGGTTTTAATTTGCATTTCCCTAATGACGTGGAGCTCGATCTCAGAAACCAGGGATCATGACCTGAGCCAAAATCAAGGGTCAGTCACTTAGCGGATTGAGCCACCTAGGTGCCCCTGGGGTCTTTTTAGATATCAGTTGTAATGTCTCTTCTTTTCATTTATAATTTGTTGGTTTGGGTCCTTTCTCTTTTTTCCTTGGTTAGCCTAGCTAAGGGTTTGTCTATTTTGTTTATCTTTTCAAAGAACCGACATTTAGTTTGGTTCATCTTTTCTATTGCTTTTCTGTTCTGGACTGCATGCACTTCTGTTCTAATCTCATTACCTCCTTTCTTCCACTAACTTTGGGCTCCACACCTGGTACTGGCTTTGCTCTGGGGTGGTCAGCTCTGCCTGCCCACTCTCTGCTTCAGGGCCCCCGAGCTTTACCAGTGCTCTGTTGTTACCAGCCCTTCTGGTCAGATGGGGCCAGAAGACACTCTCCATAGCAGGCAGTGCTCTGATTCAACTCTTTGCCTGGGCCTGCGCAAACTAGGCTCTCAGGCCAGGAAAACTCCTCGACTGAATGTCTGAATCAGGCATATATGCCCCCTGCTGAGTTCCCCGATCAGAGTGTACCCCTCACTCGGTTCTAGAGACGTACAGAGCTGCTGGTTGGGATTACTCCTTGGGCACTGAGGGTGTGAACTCCGTCTGCTGAGATCTATCTGTGTGCTGGTGGTTGCAAGTCCCTACCCTGCCTTCTCTGTCACAGTCGCTTCCCCAGTGTTTGAGTTTTGTAGATTCCCCTGCAGTCACCATGGTGTGAGGCCAGAGTAGGGGCTCCCACAGAATGACCCACAATGCTGGTGGGGGTGGTTGTCCCTCTCGGGTTCTCTTTTCTCACTGGAGGGGCAAGAGGCTCAGGGGAGACCTCACTGCACGGTAAGGTGCTGGCCTGGGGGAGGGGCAAGGTGGTCAATGAGTAGCTGCTTCTCTTACTCTTCGAGGGCCGTGTGCCTTGGTCTTTGTGGTACAGGGGGTGCTTCAGTCCCAACCCCACGTTCCAGGGTTTTTTCCAGTGGTGTCCTTGAACAGTTGTTAGTTGTTCTTCTCGTGAGGGGGAACAAAGTAAGGACCAACCTATGGCACCATCTTGATTATGTCACTCCTGAGTTCTAAATCTAGTTCTGGCCATAGTTCCTTCCTGCTGAGGTTCTAGGCGGAGTGATAAAGTCCCCTAACTCCCGCAGTGCTCTAAAGAACATAAATTAACTGATGTTTTGGAAAGTGGCCTAAACCAGAAAATCTGTATGTGGATGCCAGTTATAATTTTATACACTAGGAACCATAAAGAGTCATCTATTATTAACCTTAAATAAAAAGAAAGGTAAAAATAGCATGGCTGTTTCTGCAGTTACAGTAAAACGTTAACCAGCATTCTATATTCAGGGGTGTCAATTAACCATACATTTATACATTGTCTTGGCTAATTTATGGTCACTACGATAAATAGCCCAGGACACAGAGGAGCCTGAAATGTCTTCTGTTTCATCAGAGAGAGAGACTGCACAGAGCCACTTTTGTCCCTGGGTGCCAATTTTTTTTTTTTAAGTGATCTTGTAGTCATGTGGTAAATTAATCTCATTCAGAATGTCAGTATATTTCATAGAATCCTACTTCAGTCCCTCATCAGACTTATATCAACTTGTTCTCTGCACCCTAAGAGGTGGTCACTTGGCCACTGTCCATACATTTCCAAAGGGACCTCATTAATGTTGTGAGGAAGTCCAAGCTACTTTGTGGACATGAGAAAAATGTACTTGGTCATGAGTGAAAATCTCACTCCATATAACTCCTATCCTTTATTCTTCATTATAACATTTAAATCCAGAAATAATCAGCAACATTTTAAACTGCCCCCGTTTCCCAGATACATCAATGAAGAGAATTTTGGCTAGTCCTCATTTCACCCTATGAGTACACACGTCCTGCAGAACCAGAAGCACTTATGTTTGAATCAGGTAATCTCATAGACAGGCATTTTTATGGTCTTAGCACTTTAAAATAAATAAAAATAAAGGTTCTCTGAGTTATTTCATCAAAAAAATATCTGGATAGAAAAGAGAATGAAATGCAAAAGAATCACCATTTTTATCAAATCAACTCACATAATACTCAAAAAAGTAATTTTAACTGGGAGCAGAAGAACCCGGAGTGGCCCCTTACACATTGTTTCTTAGGTTTGGCATCCTCTTAGAATCCGCAATCCTGGGTCCTTCAGACGGGATGTGGGATGGCACAGGCATGCATATTAGATGAGATATGCATCAGGAGGGGACCATTGCCCTGCATCTTACAATTTCTCTGTCAGTTTTGCTATTGTACCTCTTGGTTTTTTATCAAGTCCTTTTGTAAATGTCAGCTTGTTTTAGTTGTCTTGAGGAGATAGAGGTTTACCTTACTTTAGGTTTTATCCACACTGGGCTCGAGATACAGCTGGGAACCTGAGGCCAAATATGATAGTGACTATAGGAAAAAAGAGAAAATGGGTACCTGGGTGGCTTAGTTGATTAAGCGTCTGACTTCCGCTCAGGTCATGATTTCGCGGTTTGTGAGTTCGAACCCTGCGTGGGGCTCTGTGCTGACATCTTGGAGCCTGCTTCAGATTCTGTGTCTCCTTCTCACTCTGCCCCTCCCCACTTGTGCTCTGACTCTATCAAAAATAAATAAATGTAAAAAAAATTTTTTTTTAATAAAAACAAGAAAACAGATTCCAGAGGAAAGTTAAAACTAAGGTAATAGTCATTCTTGTATACCTGTCCTTCCCACCAGGGAGATTTCTCTCACAGGCTTTTCATTAGGAACATTTTATGACTTGTGTATTAAAAAGGCTATCTTTGGGGGTGCCTGGGTGGTTCAGTCTGTTAAGCCTCCGACTGGAGTTCAGCTCAGGTCATGATCTCCCAGTTTGTGAGTTTGAGCCCCACATCAGGCGCTGCGCTGGCAGTGTGGAGCCTGCTTGGAACTCTCTCTGTCTGCCACTCCCAGCTCACTCGCTCTCTCACTCTCTCTTTCAAAGTAAATAAACGTAAATAAACTTAAAAAAAGAATATTTTTGACAAGTGTTTCTAATATACTTAGAGCTAACATGAAATGGGGTATAATGCACAATAAGCAATGAATTGGAAACCCCAATGTTCAGCTCTGGTTGAACTCCTGCCACTGACTTGCTGTATGATTTTTTTTGGCTTCTTAATTCTTCTACCCACAAAGTGGAAATATTAAAGACTGTTTTTTTAGACTTCCCAGAAATATTGGAAGAGAGAACCCAAATAGTAAGTGTTGTGAACTTTTGAAAAAGTAAACTTTGGAAATTTGAGAATTTATCCCAACAGAATACTTGAGAAAGTGTTGCCATGTGGGGTCCTTTAACAGGAACCAAACTAAAAGGACTGGAAGATGGGGGTAAAGGTCCATCTGCTAAGATATCTTGTAAACTTTCTTCCAGTAAGGCAAATAATCTTTGTGCTGAAGGATATTGATGGAGAGTGCAGTGTTTAATATTTTCTCCAAAACCCATTACCCAAGTGTGTCTTTTGATGTTCCAAAATTATTTCTTTTTGCTACATTATTATTTCTTCCTGTAATCTTTGTGGGTTTTTCAGTAAAAGCACACCTTAACTCCAGGAAATAGAAAATCTGTCAGGCTTCATCTTTTTGCTTAAGAGCCAGCACCTCTTGTCTGGCTCTACCGAATGTTTAACTTATTTTCTATTCACTGTAGTATCACGTTATAATACTACAAAGACAGGTAAGTGTCTATACAATTTCACCAGGATAATATAGTTACTGAGCAATGAAGAAATGAATCAGTGGGAGGCTGGAAGGAGGGCTCAAAATTATCTTAGGCTAATCTTCTTTATCCAAAGAAAGCTGAAAGCCATCACATCAATAACATAAATCATTGAGACTCAGAAACCACCATTCAGAGCTATTCTGAAACAATTCAGAAACTCGGCATCTTCCCTGGGTCCTTTGTTAACTTAAGTTTATAAATCTTCTACACCATTATTGCACTTCAATTACAATGATTTCTTCCAGGCTTTAGTCCTCAAAAACCTCAGTCTCCAGATTCACTTCCCGGAATCTGATAGTCTTAACAGCCTAATTCAAGTTCTTTAAAGATCTTATTTTAGATGTTTTAAGGCAATGAGAAATTTTTGATCAGTTCTCAATTTTGTACATTTGTTAATGATCTCTTTGGAGGATTGACTTACAAGTCTATTTACCTTGTCAAGGTTTTAGGGCTCTCTGGCAATAAAACTGAACCAAGTTATAGGAAAGATATAATGCACATTTGCCATCATTTGAAACCAGTTTGAAGTTAACTAAATTGGTAAATGGAGACAAAGGATACTTCACCCTTAGTAAATGTCAGGTGTGTTATAAATAGTGCTCCACAACTTTGATTAGCCATGGAGTTTGGAAACATCTTATTCTAGTTTACTCTTTCCAACCTAATGGTTTTCACAGTCCAATTATGTATACTGACAGGCTCTGGCATAAATATATTTAGGAAGAAAACTATAATTTCCTACCTGATCCAAAATATTCATTATGAGAACTGTAGCAGACACAGAAACCTGGCTAAATAATATAAACTGTAATGCTGAACCACAGAGTGGGAGTAAAATTCTTCTCTGTACTTATTTTGCAAGACGCTAATCAGGATTCCAGATTCTCTTAAAAGAGAGTAGACAGAGGGGCACCTGGGTGGCTCGGTCGGCTGAGCTACCGACTTCAGCTCAGGTCATGATCTCGTTGTTTCCGAGTTCAAGCCCCATGTCAGGCTCTCTGCCCACAGCTCCGAGCCTGCAGCCGGTTTCGGATTCTGTGCCTCCCTCTCTCTCTCTGCCCCTTCCCCACTCATGCTCTGTCTTTATCTCTCAAAAATAAACATTAAAAAAAATTTTTAAAAAAGAGTAGACAGAAAACAATGAACAGAAAAAGTTGGGCAAGAAAACTTTCCTTTTGTTAATGCCCTTTAAAGAAACAGTTCTGCCATTTCTTAGAGGCTCTATATGGAGCACTAATAGCCCCACCTTTGCTTCAGTCTGGGTGTTCTGATCACCAGAAGTGATTTATCATCAAGGGAAAATGGGGGGGGGGCGCTTGAAGACCCTAACAGCCTCCCTTCTTTGATGGGGGAAATGTACCTGGCAAAGATAAGCCACTTAAAACTTGCCTTGCAAAGGCACAGAATGTCTAAGATCCCAAGAAAGCAACATCAATTTCCTTCCCCACCCCACCCACCATGGTTGATGGAGATATGCCTGAACAAAACCCCTTTACTTCTGCTGTAAGGCTTCTGATAACTGTCTTAATACCTGGGAATTAAGAGACAAATACTCTCTATTAAATCCTTCAGGAAAGAGAATAAGCTTGGTTCATCATATAAGCCTAGGGAGTCTTCGAAGTCTGATATTAGACATCCATCCGTTGCTGCTCCCTTCAGGGCTACTACTCCCATGCTAAGGTCCCACATCCAGCCAGTTCTTGGCAGGGCCAGCTCACCTAAGTCAAACCAGAGAATTAAATCAGTCCTCGGTTCTATAGCTAAGGTTCTCAAACTATAAGGAGCAAAGCAGTTACCCTGGAATTTATCCAAGATGCAGAGTCTTGGATCCCATGCCACCAAAAATTGATTCAATGGGGGCCCATAACTCTGCATTTATGATAAGTATCCCCATGTCACTCTGTTAAAAATGGTTTACAGATGCCATTGTTTAAAAAATTCTTGTCAGTGTTTATATCTAAGATCATTTGAGCCAAAGTAGGTCAAATCATTAAAGCAGCCAAAAGTGTATTGTCAAAGATTATCCTGGCAGAACAAAAAGGGAGATAGCATGGGTAGCTTTTATTCTCTGCTTAAATCTTAACAGTGTTAGGGCAAATCTTACGACATGAAACTGGATGGATACATATTCAGATGGAATTATCGTGTGAAACATATGTCCTCAAATGGGAAGAGATCCCTTCACTTTGAGATCCTACAAAAGATTTCAAGGAGGATCCCTAAGGTCAGGATTGCTGTAATTGTGACCTAAGGTCTAAAGTTGGATGAAGTTGTTTTTAGGGATCCTTCTCTGCCTACCATAGTATTCTCTAAGGGAACACACGAAGATGGTAGTTACCTACCTCTGATCATAGTCCTTCCAGGACAGGCCATTTCTTCTAATCATAAAATGAAGAACTACTCTCCTTCCTTTAGAATCTCTGTTTTCAGACAGAAAGGCTTGCCAGCTATAGTACCCTGAGGGCTTGAAAGAACTCCAAAGTAACAAACCACTTGATCCCATGGTTAAAAAAATTATATTCTGATTTTTTAGTGTCCTGAAGCTTTTCTGTGATACCCGCTGACTGTTTTTTACATTATTTGATCTTGTCTAAATGAAAAGTATCCAATTTCTTCCAGGAGTAAATTTGAGAATCTTACTGGAATAGTGTGTGCATCAAGAGATGCTGTCTGCATAAAGAGTATTTAAAGGTGGTGGGGTGAGGGTGGGTGGGAGGATGCCTTGGTGGTTCAATCATTTAGCCTCCAACTCTTGGTTTCAGCTCAGGTCATGATCCCACAGTTCCTGAGTTAGAGTCCCACATCAGGCTCGCTGCTATCAGTGCAGAGCCCGTTTTGGATCCTCAGTCTCCCTCTCTCTCTGACCCTCCCCCATTCTCTCTCTCTCTCTCAAAAATAAATTTAAAAAAAAAACATTTAAAAAAAGGATATTTAAAGGGGAGGTTGCCCTATAATCACTCAGAGTCATTTACAGAACAGACTAGCCAATAGTAGGTAATAACATTCAGCTGAGAGTGTTGACACACTGCTCAATTTCTAGTTTCACCAAGGGGAAACACCTACACTGTGTCTATTGAGAGAAAATAAGTCAACAGCTGGAATATATACTCCTAGGGCCCTTTCCCAAATCGTGTTCTGTCCAACATAATTAAGAGCACAAACTAATATAATGTTATATGTCAATTATACATCAATACAAAATTTAAAAAGAATACAACCCTTTCTAGTTTGGGAAGTTACTTCTCACATTTAAAAAGGATCTACTGGCAATTACCACTCAGTGTCAAGGTAATATCTTTTTCAGTGACTTTTGTGTGGAAAAAGGTCCGCTGATGCTGACATCTCAAGGACATCTGAGGTTTGAGAAGGAAACTTTTGAAACCCACAAAGCTGTGATTGTGACATTTAAAAGGTCAACTCCATCCCAATTATTTTCAAATGCCACCATTGAGAAGAGAATTGCCCTAATCTGACCAATCATGAGTGTTCCAGAAAAACAAAAAAGAAGTTAATTGGATTTGATTCAGTGAAAAGACTAATTGCACCCAGTTATGTGTCTTGGAATTTGCTCAATTTGATTAATACTGTGATACATTCATCCATCCATCTACTAATTCATTCATTCAGTTTGAAATTCCATCATATTATCCAGAAACTTGATCGCAACAGCAGAGCTTTGTCTGAGGAGTTATGGCAAGGTTGGATATAAAAATAGATGATTCCCTCACCCCAACAGTACCAGTAATGGCAAATGAAACAGCACATTCAATTCCATTTTTATGTAGCATGCAGTTCAAAACTGTTTCTTTGCTTCATAATTTCTTTTCTTCATTGACTTGCCCATCATGAAGCAAAATTCCCTTTTTCAATACATTTTTTGCTAGAGAATTGAGAGTATCAAAATGCTTTGCAACACAAAAGCTTTATTTCAGCCACTGTTATGAATATGTACAAGTAAAAATTTTTTTCTGAGTAAAAATGAAATATGGTGGTCATTGAAGCTGCATCTATTTTAATATGCGGTGGTTTATGATTCATTATATTTAACTGAGAATAAAACCACTCATCCTGATGGGTCTAGCCATAGTATCATGTAAGAAAATCACAATCATATCGTCACAGTATCAGGAAAAATATGCACTATGTTGGCACACTAGCATTTTGTGTGCTAAATTACAAAATAATCCTTGAAGAACTCCAGTTATCATGCTTTAATAGGTGATTGAAGTAGAATGAAAATATTCAAGAACTGGTGGTAGAAAAGTAAATTATCAAACTTTTGATCCATGTACAAGGAGAAATACACTATTCAACCAGAAATAGATTTCTTTTAAATCCATCCCCCCAACATTTAACGTCTGTTTTCCTGGCAATTTTTCTATATATTTTAAAGAAATGTCAATTTTGGCAAAACTGCATAAATCATTAATGGTATCAAAGTATTAAGTTCAATTTTTGGTTCAGCTCATTACCCTAAGGGGGAAAAAGTAGTGTCATTTCTACTTTATAGTATGTATATCTTCTGTAATGGCTAATGAATTTCAGTGAAAATTGTTTCATCTGAGGTGGTTAAGTGTTACGCTGCAAAAACTATAATAAGCTGTCTTAGAACAAGATTGGCCATCTTTCATAATCTCATCACCCAATACTTGCTTGTTCTGGCCATTGTTTTTGTCTGCTTCCATTACAACCATGGTTTCAACATTTTCCATTATGTAGTTTAAAATTGAGAAATTCTACAGTAGACTTTTTTACTCTTAAAAGTAAAATAAACTTTCTTGGACAGAAAGAAATACTAATAAGGAATTCATTAACCAGCATTTAGGTCAATGCTGAGAGAGAAACAGAGACAGAGAAAAGCAGAAGGAATAAAGAAGTTTTCAATCATTTATTCATTTTAGGGATCTTTGAACAACCCCTTTCCTTCTTTACCTCGTAGACTGTTTTTTCCCTTCTATTTTCCCTCTTATTAGGAAAATTGGGCACATTCACATTTAGTCTGATTGCTTACACTATTGAAATTATTTATACCAACTTATTTTATAGTTTCACTTTATTTCCTTTCACTTTTAAAAAAATTTCCCTGACATCTACTGGTTCAATCTTTATTGTCAAATTGTATTTTTCTCTTTATTTTTATTTTCTCAGCCGCTATATTGTAATGCACAAATTTAAAGTTGTACTTATCTGTCAATATCTAAAACTCGTTAGTTCCTCTGTTATTCTGATAAATGATAAAAGAGTTTTAGAACCACTGCTTACATCTTTACCCCCACCTCACCATCTCTTACACCCAAATCACCTGGGATACTCATTGTAAACAGATATTAATTTTTCCAACCAATACTTTTCAACCTAAAAGATTTACTGGGGTTTTTTTTGTGCTTTTTCTACTACATTCCTTTCTTATCTCATGTCTTTCCCTGTTTGTTTTCCTAAACAACGGCTAGTAATTCTTATAGGATGTCTCACGTGGAATAATGTTTTGGAGCCTGTATTAGTTTCCTAGTGCTGCTGAAAAAATTGCCACAAACTTAGGGGCTTAAAGCAACTGAAATCTATTCTCTTTCAGTTCTGGAGGTCAGAAATCTAAAATAGGTCTATGGGACTAGATTCCTTCTGGAGGCCACTGGGAGAATCGGTTTCCAGCTCACAGAGGCTGCCTGCATCCTGGCCTCAGGGCCCTCTTCCTCACCTTTCAAAGCCAGCAGTATGGCCTCTTCAGATCTCTTTCTCTGTGTCTCTTTGTGTCTTCTTCAAGCCTTCTTTCTCTTTTGACCTTCTTGTCTTCCTCCTAAATGACTCTTGGGATTACATTTAGGGCCCACCTGGACAATCCGCAATAATCTCCTCATGTTCAGATTCTTCATTTAATCACATCTGCAAAGGCTTTTTTTTTTTTTTTTAACATACAAGGTAACATGTGTAGATTCTGGGGAGTAGGACACACATATCTTTGGAGAGCCATAATTCAGCCCACCACAGTACTTTTGCCCAAATGCTCCTGTCTTTTTTGTAATCTCTTGTGGGAATGGAGTTTGACTATACATACAGCTCAAAGTTCAAATGTTCTTTTTTTCAAAATCTTGTATTTTTATCTTAATATTCTTTTAGGCTGTTAGTTATCTTTGGTGCAGATATCTTTTTCTACTTTTCCTGTAGTTACAGTTGCCATCCATATTTGCATATACCCTGGAAATGATAGGCTTTGCTACCCCTTTGCCAGGGGCTTAAAGCATTTGCTTCATAAGAAAGAAGGCCTAAGGACAGAACAGAACTTGGCACCACCAACCTCCCTCTCCCCACACCTACTTACGTGACAATCCATGTCCCCTCCTCCTATCTCTGTAACAAATGGCACAGTTTGTGTATCAGAGTTTTCTTCGAGGGCCTTCTTCCTCTTTAATTGCAGTTATTCCACTGCCCTGGACCTCGACATTCTGATGGGCTTTCAAAGTTATCAATCTATAGTTTTTCTGCTTTCTCTTATTGTTTAAGTGGAAATGGCATCGTTGTTCTTTCTACATCTTAAGCAAAAGCACAAGCCTCCATGGGCTTTCCATTAAGAAAGTCCACTCAAAATATAGGATGCTATTTCCATAATTGCTCCATTTTATCCTACAGTGAGTCACAACTCTAGTTATCTATTAAATGTAATCTAAATTGAAATCAAATGAATTCCCTTTGGAGGGCTAACTGGTTTCATTACATAGTGGCACTTCCTATCAGTAGATCACTTCATTTATGTAACTTCATAGTAAGAGCAAAACAAATGATTCTCCCTGGATTTAAACAGCCCATCTTCTCAGAAATAAAATTATATTTTCTCATGTAAAATTTCATATCTAATTTAGATATTTTTCCAGCCATCATTTTTACTTTTTTTAATAAAACTATTTTTTCACTTGTTTCATGTCGGGCAAGTGCTTTGCATTCTTAATAAAGTTCTATTGAGCACAAACAGTATTTTGAAAAATAACAAATTCTCTGTATAATAAGGTACACTTCACTTTGGACTGTAATACAATTGATTCATCTTGCGATCATTTTTATTACACCAAAAATTAACCATGGCAGGGGGAAACAAGCATTATAGATGACCAGATGTTCATTGAACACTTCTGGTTGGACATAATGTACACTGTACTAGCACTGAAAAATCCTTTTGAAAAGCATTCCATTTTTAGAAATTAACTTAAAGAAGTAAGAATATTACATGTGTGATTTGTGACCTTGATGAGTGACATTGAGCAAGTTGCTAAGCCTGTCTAGACCTCTACTTCCCCGACATGCAAACTGCAAGGGCTGAATTAAGTCATCTTTTAAGATCCTTTCCAGTGCTCTGACTTAGGGTTCAGATAGCCAGTGAAATAAAAGATCATATACTGCTTTTTTTGTGCTTCCTTTATACTTCTTTATAAACTGTGATGGCTAAATTTCAGCTAAAATCCTTTAAATCCTCCTCAGAAATTCCATGATTTTTATACACTGCCCATTACATGGGTTAGTTTTTTTCCTCAGATTCCAGTTTTCCTCCAGGGAATGTGAATTTTGGATACCCTGACAGATGTGACTATTGAGAAGTATTTACACTCCACCCCTGATTGAGAGTGAAAAATATTGTTTGGCTCACCTCATAACTCTACCTTTCCCCTCCCCAGGCCTGAACTTCCTTTTCTTAGTGGACGATAGAAGGAAGCGATTTTATTGCCACCTGGATCTTCTTTAAAAAAATTTTTTTAATGTTTTATTTTTGAGATAGAAAGAGATAGACCAATTGTGAATGTGGGAGGGGCAGAGAGCAAGGGAGACACAGAATCCAAAGCAGGCTCCAGGCTCTGAGCTGTCAGCACAGACCTTGATGCGGGGCTCAAACTCAGGAACTATGAGATCAGGACCGGAGCCGAAGTCTGACACTTAACCCACTGAACCACCCAGGCACTCGTGCCACCCAGATCTTCTAACCAAGTTGCTGGGATGGAGAGCTCTGCCTAAGCTCCTGAGGTCCCCTCAGGCTTGGCTGTGAATAAATAATGGCAATGTTTACAGATTTCAGAAGAGATCCAAGGAACACAAAACTCCACTGCTTTCAAATTATTTCAAGAATGAGTTCTGGGTGAATGGACTTTCAGGGTGAGTAATGGGTTAGTCAGGCAAGCAAGGAAAAGGGCATGTTGAGGCTTTGACCTGAAGCTTGGAAGCACTGAGAGGTACAGAACTAGTCCAAATCTGGAATGGCTTGAGCCAGCCTTGATAGACGTGAGATGGGGTCATCACTTAGAGTCCACATGAGGACAAGTTCATCTAGACCCAGGACACAAAGGGGGGTGACAAATGGTTACTCAAAAGTAGCTTTTTAAAATTTCTGAAAAGTATACAAGTATTTAAGTTTTATGAAGTTCTGAGCTTTTATCTTCTCATGATTTTATGGTATTAAAATTATTTTATTAGTTCAATTTATATAGTGTATTAACCCTTTGTCTTTCATATGCTTTCTAAATATAATCCCAATCTGTTTTATGCCTTTGAGAGATATGTTATTTTTTACTATCAAAAATATAATTTTATGTATTAATATTTATAAGTATTTTCCCTTTTTGTCTGTGACTTTGCTGTTATGTTTAGTGAATCTTTCCCTCTCCTCCAAAATTATATAAATACTTAACTTTGTTAAATGTTACTATACTTTTTTTATACACTTAAATATTCAAACCATTTCCTAGACATTTTGGTGTATGATGTTAAGGACAGTTAATGAACTATCCCAATCCCATTGGATCTTGATCTTTTTCCCATTAATTTGAAAGATAATCTATATAAGAAGCAAATTATAGCATATCCTTGTGTTCCCTGATCTGTCTTGCTGCATCATTGCCTGCTTTATAATCATTTTGTTCCCCTATATAGAAAGTTCCCTGAAAAGGGAAACTTCCCTTACTCATTATTTCTTTATCAAATTTTGTTGGTGTTTCTCACAAGCATATGATTTATTTCAGATAATTAGTAGAATATTTTATGTGTATATTTAATAATCTACCCCTGTGTGAAACACTCATTTAAAACCACTTATGTTATTAGTTCAGGCTTGAGATAGAAAAATGTAAAAGAAAATCAGAAGGAAAACCTTAACAGCATTCAAAGCTTTCTTTGCTAGTCTGAAAGCCCTTAGCAGGCTTATTATTTATTAATGAATGTATTATTTTATTTATATGGTTTTCTTCTAGCCAGATGTATGTATAAATGTACCTTGAAATGGCTCTAAATATTTTTAAACAATTTAAACGATTTGCTGTTTTCCGATAACCAAAATATCTAATAGTGTGTCACTGGTAGACGATTTCATGCAGCTGCTTTTGCAAAGCAATTATGTCACCAATATGCTCATTTACAAGAAATTACATGCCACCAATATTCTCCTTGAGTTCTTCTAACATACCCACAAGGGCAGTATTTCTGATAGAATGAGGAAGGAAGTTACCATTTTACTGACATAGTTTGAGAGATACAAAGAATGTCTCTAAAGAAAAATATTCCTGTCTGATGCCTTATTTTTTGTTTGTGTGAGATTCACTACCTGTAGTAAAGCTCATTGATTTTTAATTGCTTAGAAATCTATTATGAATGAATGTATCATACCACTTCTCTCCCTGAGAAAATAGAAAGGGATAAGAAGACAGTGAAAGAAAACAGGAATAACAAAACTCTAAATTTATTTACTTCCTAATTTTGCCTGGTGTAAAACTGATTCTGGTTTGCTCAAGTCCCACAATTACTTATATCAACCTTACAAAGAACAAATTTTCATTAAAGTTTGCATTTTTATCTCTTACTATTCTAGAATGAGGCATTTTTCTTTCCAGCTTTTGATGGGAATATAACATTTTCAAGCTTCCCTGGAACAAGTGTCATGAGTGAGCTATAAGCTAAAAACTAGAGGTCTTCTTATCTTTGAATGTGGAATAATTGTTATTCTTTTCCTTTTCAGTTTCTTCTTTGTGGCATATGTGGAATATTGTGCGCCAAAAAAAAATCTGGACTTGTCGTAAGTTTCTGCCTTGTTTGTATCGTGCATTGACGTATTTGAAATGTTGGAACCCAAAAATGGAAATGATGAGAAGCCAACTTTCACATAGTGAATGTTACTCATTTAGGATGAAAAGAAGACTGACAAATAAATACTGGCTTTTTCATTTGCAAAAAAAAAAAAAAACAAAAAAAACAAAAAAAAAAAAAAGAAAAACCCAACAACAAAAAACAAAACAAAACCCATCAAGATTATTACAGACTATGACAAAAGAAAAAGAAAGAAAAGCTTTGATATACTCTTTAAATGCATGAATATGCAACCCATAATGACTGCTGTGGTTGACAATCTCCACTTTTCCAGTTTATAGACTCCCAGACACACATGAATTCTTCAGTAAGCTAAAAAAGACATGGCTTGAGTTCATGGGAAATTTAACTGTTTAAATGTGGAACTGGGCCTACAGATTACTGGCTTTGACTGTGAAGTTAATTTTGCAATGCAGCAAAACAGCTGTGTTGTTATAGTTACAGTTAATTCCCAATGATTTTTTTATTTAATTTTATTTTATTACTGTGAATGTAATTGTAAGTGTTTTCAGATGTTTTACGGTACTATCACGACTTTCCGGGTTGTAAGACATTCACCCAGTTAACTCTGATAATGGCTGGAGTACAATTTCTGTATGCTGAAGTGTGGATTCCCCACATCCCTCCATGATGTTTTTTGAGAGTTCAAAAGAAAGAAACAGTGTTGTTTATTTTATCATGTGCAATAGGAAAGATCATAGACCATTCTAAGTTGGAAAAATTAATACTATGCTTGGACCTTACAAAGCAGGCTTTGAGCCTAAAAAGAGTTTTCCAGGGGGAGGCCAGTTATCTGAGGAGGACAGGGATAGGAGTATTACAGCTATTTTTGTTTAACTACTTTTTCAATCATATCTTTTTTTGTGAAAATATCTACTGTGACAAAAAAAAAATGAAGCACCCATTGCTTTAGACATACGAGGTATAATTTTTTAAAATCATATAAAGGGAAACCTTTACATACAAATTTTTGGAGGCTCTTAATTTTCATCTATGATTCTTCCATCACTTTTTAGACTTGGCCTTCATTCTTTGTATGCTTTTATTTTACTACTGTCTTTATAGCCATATAAGAACAATTTCTTAGAACTTAGAAGAAAGAGAGAGAGAGGGAGAGAGAGGGAAAGAGAGGAAGGAAGGAAGGGAGGGAGGGAGGGAGGGAGGGAGGAAAGGCAAGGAAAGAATGAGAGAGGGAGGGGAAAATAGGGAGAGGCGGAGAAGGAGAAAAGGAAGAGGGGTAAGAGAAGGCAGGGGAGATGTCTTCATCCATTTGGGCTATTAACAAAGAAGGATATACTGGGTGGCTTATCAACAACAGAAATTCATTTTGCACAGTGCTGGAGGCTGGACCTCGATTAGGGTCCCTGTGTAGTTGGGTTCTGGTAAGGTTCTCTTCCAGGTTGCAAATTTTTGACTGTGATCTCATGTGGCAAAAGGAAAAAGAGAGCTCTCTAAAAGTCTGTCTTACAAAGGCACTGACCCCATTTATGAGGGCTCTATTCTCCTGACCTAATTGTCTTCCAAAAATCCCATCTGCAAATACCATAGTATTGGGGTTTAGGCTTCAACATTTGTATTTAGAGGGACACAAATATTCAGTCATAGGAGAAGGGGAGGGAAGAAATTTTTTTAAAGGCACTAGTGTCTTTTTTCTGTCTTTCTAATTCTCTTAAGAGTTATAAAAGAAAAAAATCATCAGTGCTAAACTTTTTAGAAACTACCATTCACTTTAACTTCTTTCACCCTCTGATATTCCCATTGATGACATTTGGCTATCAAGGATTCTCACCCTTCAAAGTGCATGGTAATTTCTCCACTCCAAGTATCTCTAGAGTCTAAATTCTGTAGTCTGGTGAAATTCAAACCTCGTATATGGTTTTAAATGTGGGTATAGATTTTAACATTTTAATACCTAGGTGAGAATGTTCTGTTTGCATATGTTAAATGAAGTAGCATGCCTTTAAAGAATGAATAAGAATAATATTAGGAGAGATACATTGTGTTCTTATGATAGCCAAATAATTTGTCATTAACTTTCTTAATTAATAGTAGTTCATCATTTGAAGGCTAGAATGTCACATCTTTCCATGTTTTCTGAGAATATGTAAACACCAAAGTATTTCCCAAGAAACTGCATGCCATCTGAATATCCTTTAAAAGGTAGTATATTGATTCTATGTGAAACTAGGAGCTACAGGTTCCCACTTTGGATGATTCAGTTATTTGGTAATTGATATTCAGTATTATATTTAATTAACTATAAAAAGATACAGTCACCCAT
This sequence comes from Lynx rufus, assembly GCF_022079265.1. NCBI lineage: Eukaryota > Metazoa > Chordata > Mammalia > Carnivora > Felidae > Lynx > Lynx rufus. Next base: position 112,968,646 of record NW_025814856.1, on the reverse strand, counting down.
CATTGGATTTTTAGGCTTGGTAATAAATACTGTGAGACGGACACAATTAGGATGCTGAATTAAGTGAGAGAAACAAAACAAACTACTTGGTATTCTTTCTGCCCACCATCCTATTTCATTATGCTATTTCATACATCCATGGCCTTACCCTTTTCTGGGAGTGGCATGCACTTAGTTTAGATGACATGTTATCAGGAAGCCTTGTCTGAAACCCTTGGTTATGCTAAATTCTCCTTCACCCTACTCTAAGGGCAACCAATTCATCCCTCTTTCTTAATATCTGCTATGCCATGTTGAAATGTTGGATCTTCTCTCACACAAGACCGCTGTGTACTCAAGGACAACAACTATGAGCTATTATTTTTTGTAATGCCAACAGCTGCCTCACTCAGGGCCTAACAGATGCCAGGTACTCAATAAATGCTCGCTAAAGTCAACTAATTGTCGACAGCAAATGATTCCTAATAATGTAAAATTAAATGTTAAATTAAGTTAAATAACTGTTTGTCCTATGGAATTATGCCAAAGGAAGTCAGTAAATCCAGGAAGGCTTTCTGAAGAAGGTAAGGCTAGATTTGAGTCTTCCATCTAGCAATTCAAGAAAAAAGCAAACTAATTTCCAGGAAATGGGAAATATCACTGAGGCGGGAATGAACAAGCTATATGATTGGCAAGAGAGGCAACTGGAGTAGAGACCGTGTTCTGGACAAAAATGGAAATAAGTTTAAATAATTATATTAGTATCACACGCTAAAGTATAAAGGAAGCCCATAGGGGAACTTAGAGAATACAAATACAAAAAAAAAAAAACCCCACGTTGAAGCTTTTGGAATATTCAATATTCAGTTACATATTTATGTAACATTTAGGTTGACTACCATCCACCCCCACCAGCTCTCTTTATAGAGACCCAAATCAAACCAATAATGAGATCAAAAGTAAAGCCACATCCTGTGTTTCCCCAAAACAACCAGATAGTATTTTTGGAATGTATATTGTGTATTCTTCATTGTGGTGCCACAGATTTAAAAAAGATTTGTAGTATAAACGACCAGTTCACAGGGAGTCCCTAACCTATCCTATGGGGGAAACAGATACACGATAAAACTCGTATAAATGAAGAAAACAGGTTAACTATATTCTCTAAGCTCACTTAGCTAGAGCAGTATAAACATTTGAAGTTTGTTGGAACGAATGACAATTCAATGAGAAGATATTTGGATATTTTAGGGGGATTAACATAGTGAAACTGGATTTAGAGTCAGAAAATCTGGATTCAGTCCCTACCTAACCTTGAGTTTTGCCTGTTCACCATTGTCCTAAGTATATATCACGATTTCTCTCAGAGGTTTGCTGGGTGGGTTAATTGAGATGATATCTGCTCAAGTTCCTAGCACATGATAGATAGTAAATATTTAAATCTGAATCTACCTTGAAGACAAATTTTGCTTACTTCAGGGTTTTCAAAAAGATGTATCCCCAGCCTTTACACAGTCAGCTATTAATTCTGAAACACTGGTCTGCACTCTCTTCCCTGAGTTGGGTTGCATGGGAACTTGGTGAAACTATGGCTCTCGTCCTCTAAGACCCAAAGCACTTTCTCTTTATTGTAGCTCAGTCTTCCGGGAGGTGCGGCAGGATGGGGCGCTGTGTTAGGTTGGCTTTGCTTCCTCATCTTTGACACTCTCTTCCTTCTTCCTATCAGATGATCCTTTTTTCTGCCTGCTGCATCTGTGGACTCATTGGGGGCATCCTGAACTTTCAGTTCCTGCGGGCAGTGACAAAGAAGACCTCTTCCCTCTATCCTCTGCATCTCGCCTCCATGTCTCTCGCGTGCATTGGGATTGGTGGCTGCACCCTGTCTTCCTGGCTCACGTGTCGACTAGCCAGCTACGAGCAGAGGAGGATGTTCTCTGAAAGGGAGCATTCGCTGCACCACTCTCATGAAATGGCCGAGAAAGTGAGTTTTGTACCTTTTCTCTCACTGCGAGCGTGGGATGAAGACTGTCGTCAAACCTTGGTGAACCAATTTGCAGCTTAGATGAGAATTTGAGGAACTGGGATTTTATAAAAGTTTGGCCCTATTGGACTAGGAGTAGAAAATTTTTATTATTTTTTTCTCTGCTATTTTGGGTACACCTATTTTCAATCTCATAGCTATCTATATAAAAACACCGTTCCTAAAATAGCATTTCATAAAATATTGAATGCCTTATAAATATGGATTTGTATGTATTGTACTGAGGAAAAGCACGTAAACTAAATACACTTGCAACTCAATAATGCCAGTTTCAGAAATCTGATGAATTCCCCTTTCTAGCTCACCTCTTGTGCTTGTAAGTAGATGCATTTGATTATGTAAATTAGATTTTCGAGCATAAAAGGACCTTTTAATAAGGCCACAAAAAGCCTTGCCTATCAGTGCCCATATTACAATCCACATAAAGCTTCACTAAATTCTCATCTAAACTTCATGCATATTTGGGTAGCTTTGCCTGTATTTTAAGTAATATTCTTGCATAATTGTTTCATGAAACCCATTTATACCGGAAACAACACTTATTGCTTAAAGCACAAATAGTGAGCTGTCTGTGTTTCTGTTACATTTTGCACATATTTCGTAATTCAGTTCCTGTTACTCGACCTCTGAAGGAAAAGATAAAAGATCTGTAAAATAAACTTGCTAAGATAATGGCCACATCATATTTCACTTGGTATCATGGAAATAAAACTGCATGATCACAGGATAGAAGAAAGAGTAGCAAGAGTTACTACTGCATATTCCTTTATAATGTTATCTTGAAGAAAAAAATATTTGTTCTATAGTTTTATGCATTTCCATTTTGTATGCAGTCGATACATTCAAATAAGGGGAGTAGATATTGGATATTCATTCTTAAATTGTTCCGTGGAAAAAGCAATTTTAAACAGATGTACACATGTTCTTGAAAAGAATTTTATAGTACAAATAGCAGGACTGGTAATTTAAAGAAATGGGTTGTTAAAAATAGATTATCATTATATATTTGGATAGTGGCTCTTTTGTTCTCTACTTGTATACTAGTGTGCTTTAGTTTGTTTTGTGTATATGTGCAATATTTATTATATGATTGTTATATTTATATTAGAGATTGAGGGCTATTGAAATAACCGACTTGCCCAGCTGCCCGGTGGTGCCCCCGACACCAGAGTTACCTACAAGGTACGCTGATTTTTAGGGAGTTACCATGTTGTAATGTCACTGCAGGAAGCAACGCCTCTTCTAGGAAGCCATGATGTCAGCAGATCAGTCTGCTGTAATGTCTGTTGTTCCTCAAAGTATTGCTTTCATGAGAACTACTTTGAGGACGCAACATGAACCTACATGGCAGAGTCATGCAGCTTGAAACTTGGTTGAATATTTAAAATATTCAGCCTCCTATAAGCATCCAAACACATTTCTGTTTGGATGATTCGTGACTTCTTTATTTTCTGCTACATCATGATTCTGACTCAATACCATCATTCACAGACCAGAGTTTTGTTTTTAATAATAGGTGACTCTGATAAAGACAAACTATATCTCCCTTGTGCCAAAACTACATGAGCAGGTAACCTAAGTTTGACACTAATATAGTAAAAATGCTATATGAAAGCCATCTTTTCATGAAATTATCTGATGTGATACATTTCAAATTTATTTCCTGTATTTTTGGTTGCTAAAAATAACTTAGTCACCCACCATTCTTGCCTTGATTAAGCAATATAATTGGAAATGTAGAAAGCTACACAGATACTTTGGCCCCATTGCAGAAAGTTTATCCATTTGCAAATAGTCCCATTTGATCCTGCCCAAATTTAGAGTATATTCTTTGTGTTAAGTTGGACATGCCTATCTGCAAATAAACTGAAGATGCTAATACATTTAAAACCTAATTTATGCTGTATTCTCTTATCAGTGATTTTTACTTTGTCCATACTAGTATGAATTTAGTTAGAAAAAACTCCTTTCTTTTGTAAGATTTTTAAACACTGGATTTTTTCTTCACCCTGAAATAAAATATTATACATTAGATTAATTTTTATGGGTTTTAAGCCAATTTTTTTTAAATTTGATTTATTTTTTTTTCAACTTTTTTTTTTTTTATTTATTTTTGGGACAGAGAGAGACAGAGCATGAACGGGGGAGGGGCAGAGAGAGAGGGAGACACAGAATCGGAAACAGGCTCCAGGCTCCGAGCCATCAGCCCAGAGCCTGACGCGGGGCTCGAACTCACGGACCGCGAGATCGTGACCTGGCTGAAGTCGGACGCTCAACCGACTGCGCCACCCAGGCGCCCCTAAATTTGATTTATTTTTAGAGAGAGAATGTGCATACCTGAGCAGGGGAGGGGCAGAGAGAGTGGGAGAGAGAGAATTCCAAGCAGGCTCTGTGCTGTCAGCATGGAGTCTGACACAGAACTTGATCTCACAAACCATGAGATCATGTCCTGAACCAAAACCAGGATTTGGCCCTTTAACTGACTTAGGCGCCCCTGAAGCAACTTTTTGAATGCAAATTCACTTTAAGAGAACAAGTACCTAAGAATCTTACTTCTATAAATTCATTAGGAAATTGTTTTTGTACTAATAGAAGGAATAGAGAAAGCTGAATGAGTAAATTCTGTTACAGATCATTTTTGAAGAATCATTTCTATCTTATCTCGCCACCCACAGTGAGTTCATGAATGAAGCCTCAACTCAGGCTTCTTATCTATAAACTTAACCTCAGGGCAACAATTCCACCGCATTTCCACACTTACTTGTACCATGTACACATCTAGCAAAGCCAACCACTCAGATAGACTGAACCATCGCCAGGCCACCAAAGCAGGTTGCTGGCACCAGAGGACCTTCACTTTCCCTCTGTCTTTACCTCCAAAGAGTTTGAGTTTCTAGACTTACCTTGTAATTCCCTGGCACCTTACTGAGGAGGCACATTGGATACCCAGGTATAAGACAACTCCCTAGGGCCTGGAAGGAGCCAGGCACTTTGCAAAGAGACACAAATCTTGATGTAAGAAGAGGTTAAGTCTCCAATGCATATTGTCTCCTTTCTCAGAATTTTCTTGGAAGGAACTCTACCAAATCTTTAAAAGACAACAAAATTTTCAAAAGCAAAGTTCTAAAAACCAGGTCAATTCCTACCTTCCGGTCCTTCCTGGATCCTCCTAAGTAACTTTCCAAACCACCCAATACAAGAAGCATGAATCTTTATTCTACTTCATCTCCTATATTGAATTTTCAAAGAGAAGAGATTCAGAATAAGGCATGGATACCTTTTTACTTTTCAAATAAATATTTGGAAGAATTCCTAAAGTTTACAAAAGCAAGTACATTAACTTTTAATGTACTTAAAAGGTGAATTTAAATGGTGAATTTCAATTCACCCAAATAGCAATTAGATATAAACTGATGGGCTTGAGATAAATGAGCAAATAATTTTGATTTGAATTTTATTTACTATATATTTTGCAAATAGGCTTGTTCAAGTGTAAAATTCTTTTAGATATTTTTTGCCTAAATATTCTTTATAATATGGTGTACTAATATTATAAATGAGAATGGGCTTCATATCTCCTCATATTTCTTTAATGTTTAGGGAAGATTTTACTGTTCAATAAACATGAATTCAAAACATCTAAATTTTTTTTAAATTAACATTTTCTAAAATTGCAAATGGAACTTATGTTAGTTCATCCTTTATATCTAAATTTCGTTTGCCTTCCATGTAGTTTTCCTTATTAACATCTTAGTAATTGATCCCTTAAAAAACATGTCGAGGTTTTAATGTTTGGTTGGTTGTTTTTTTTTCACTGTAGCATTGATAGTGTCATGAAAACCAATTATTGTGATTTATTAGTAACCCACCATTACATATGAGCAATGATCGCCTTGTGGGCCTAAAATGTCACCCATTTTTCTATAGAATAAGGTAACCCCTAGAATATGTTGGCACTTTGTTGATATGCTCAGCAGAGAAGCCTATGCAATATGCAATGTGCATAGGCTTAATCATCTAGTTTCTAGGTGAGGTATTTCCAAAATAAAGTTGAGGAACAAAAGGAGAGACTCAGGGCACTGGGGACAGATTAAACTGTTTTTGTGTGTAGAAGACTTTGGTCTAACAGACTATCATTTCAGCATTTTCATGCGCTCCAAGATGCCATGAAATTTCATTTTCTCAAATGCAATAACAAATCAATCCTTGTCCTTCCCCAAAACTCAACAAGTTGTTCAGTGGCTTGAAATTTGTTTTGGAAATTCATTAACCAAATCAGTATCTTACTCTGGAAGTAAACTTTAACTAATTCATCTTATTTTTTCTAACAGGAAATGACAGACAACATGAGCAATGGAGGACCACAACTGATATTTAATGGAAGAGTATAATCAATGTTTTAAAGAACTGAACATTTTTTAGGATTTTCATGAGGAAAGGAAATACCAAAGGACTAGGAGATAAAATTAAAACAGTTCTTGCATTTGCTGTTATCTCTCTTGAGCACCCACTGTAATTATTCTCCCACAGTTTTGCCTCATTTATTTCTTCAGCTTTTTTATTGGGTGAAGGCTTCAGTAATGCAGTAATTTTAGCAGAATTTCCAGATTGTTCTAAAGACTTTCCAGGAAAAAAAAAAAGAGGAATAAGCAGATTCATATTCTACAAAACCACTATTTGACTAGCATGAGTGTTAGATTTGTAATGATATATTTCATATAAATAATCAAAAGTACAAATATCAAGAAGTAACAATAACCTACTGATGTCTTTGTTTTGAAAGACAATGGCTTCAAGAATACCACAATTCAAAACCTCAGCAATGCCTTGTTGTAAAAACATTATAATTATTTCCAATTTGTGAATGAACTATATTTCATAATTTATTTGTAAATGATAAAAAAACCAAAAACATAAACAAGAATTTTTTTAGAGAGAGACAATGCTAATCTGTATGATATTTTTGCATTTTTGCACAAGAGTGAAAAATTAAATGAACATCATTTAAGGAAAATAAATATGCTTTCATTATACCGTGCAGATTGATCTGCATGTTCATGAATGAGCCTAAGAATAAAATAAAGTGTGTGTGTGTGTGTACATATACTGTAAATATAGAAAATATATACAGCATATATTTATAGCACTCATGAATGTAAATAGGTAGTCAAAAAGAAATTATAATACTTGTTGGGATATTATCAAGATTCTACCCCCAAAGATATGGGAAAGCAATTTTTCAAGGCTTTTATATGCCCACAAAATCACACATTTGATTTCTACTAAATTTGTTCATTTTTATTCTTTTTATTATGTCTGCTGTGTGTAAATTTCATTGTGACTGACATTTATGGAGTTGAGATATCTGAATAGGGTAGTATAAAGATAGATTACTTATTTGGCTATTTTACTTTTAGGGTATTTATGTAATAACAATGATCAATACTGATTTATAAACATAACAACTTTAAATCACATACTTCCACCTTATAAATATAAACATAATGACTTGTGATTATTCATGATACTTCTATTTCAACACCTTACAGCCCCGATGATGTATGCCCAAAAGGTAAAGTTATAATTAGCTTTGGTAGAACTTAATTTAGTTTTTTTTTAACTTTATAATTTACATGAAACAATACAGACCATTTTTACAAATACATTTATTCAAAGAACCTGAAAGAGTTCTTTGTAGAAGGAAATAGGCCTACATTTATATAGCTAGATTTAAATCTTCCATAATGGAATGTTAAAATAGAAATCTATGACAAAATGAATAGGCAAGAAAATAGCATAGTCTTTGACATATTTATGAGAATAAAACCTCTGGTAATAGATTTTAAAAATGTAATATTTTAAAATATGTAATTCTCACTGTATTGTATACTTTTATTTTTTCCCCAAAGCTAGTCAGTTTTCAAGTCATTTTTATGAGTTACTTATTGAGCCATAGGTAAATTCAACCTTTAATGTTCAGGATGAGAACTTGTTATAATTTAGAAACAAAATATGGGTTTTAATTATAACAAAATAATAATTCCAGTTAATGGAAATCTGAAGGTATTTTAGTTTTAGAGCAACATGATCATCACCTGCCCCATTTAAGTCAACTCATAAGAAAATTCTGGCTGTATATAATCAAAAGAAATAACTGAACTATGGTTGGTGTAGTGTTTGAAGTCTTCTAACTCATATGAATAACTTCTTTATCCAGCACATTACAAAAGTTGCCCATAAATGCAACCTCAATAGTGAATCAACATCATCACTGTTCTATTGATGCCACAAACAGGCATAATCATTGTCACTAAAAATATAAACTATACAATGCAGATATTTTGTATATATCTGGCTCTACTGAATTTACACAAGGATGTAGTTTTGTACTGAAGGAATAACCACTGACTCTAATTTTAGGTGGCATTTCTTTGTAGACGTGTTTGTATAATACAGAGTTATAATACATCAGTAAGATGTTTTAATGCCTTTTGAAATAATCTATGAAATCACCCATCAAAGGACAAAAGTAAGCATCTCAGTGCTTTGATATAGAGTTACGAAGAGATGCTATCATTACAATTATCCACATAGTCTACAGTGTATATAACCAAGTATAGATATGTCTTTAAATGTAATTATTTTAACCCAGTATTTTCAGGGCTCATTTATTTAGAGGGATTTATTTGTGCTTTATAGCAATTCTTTCTGAATTAAACAGGGGAAGTTAGGAAGACATTGTTCAAGTAGCTGAAAATTTAATTTTCACAATAAATTGAGCTATGAACTAGAAAGTGACTGCATTTTAAGTGACTGCATTACAGTTTTAGTATGAGCCTACCCTTGGGAGAAAGTAAGTTAGGAAAAAAATATGTGAAACTAGTGTGGTGGCGTGCTATAGAGACTAGCTACAAAAAGATGCAGTTATTAGAAGCATAAAAGAATAAAAGTGGACTCTGGAAAATTTTAAACATATATGTGCATATATGTATAAACACACATACATACATATATATACAATTGTTTAGAAGTGGAACATGGTATGATGACTCTATGGATATGTCTATGTAATAAAATGGTGTGCTTTGAAACTACATATAGTGTGAACTTTCTTTTCATCATGAAAAAGTAGTTTCTCCCAATAGGTTCTGAGATTGGCAGGGGACAGGATGTTGTGCACAAAGAGGCAGCAAGAGTCCCAGTAGTGGATACGGTATTCAGAAAAGCTATTTTATGAGATAGGAGACACTGAAGTCTGTTGAAATATAGAGAGGGAGTGGTTGAAGATACAGGACAAGATGCACATAAGAAAGTGAGGTCTGGAGGAGGCAGGAGTTAATAAGATACACATTATAGGAGACAGATTTAGCTATAAATAGGACTGAAGTTGTAGGCGTTCTCACAAATGAAACCACAATATTCAGAGAACTCTGCTGACCTGTGTCTGTCAAAAGGTTGCTACTGGCATTTGGGGTAGACAGTAATTCATTGTACAGACTGTCCTTTGCATTTCAGGTCATTAAGCATCTCTGGTCCCCATCCACTAAATGTCAAGAAGATACCCCAGCTGTAATAACCAAAAATGTCCTAACAAATTTTTGCCTCTTTGGCAGGTAATATTGCCCCCTAATTTAGAACCAGTGAGGAAAACCCTTTAATACAATCCAGAGCAGCCAATGTTAATGCTACTTACAAATGTAGACTTGAATTGCTCAGGATCATAAGTTCACTGTTCTAAGGTCTACCTATATTATCTAATAGAGTAGCCACTAATCTAAGCGCGTGTGATTAAATATATGTATAAATTAATCAAAACAAAATTAAATGTTCAGTTTCTCAGTTGAACTAACCACATTCAAAGTGCTTGAATAGCCACATATGAACAACAATTATAGAATATTTCTCAGAAAGTTCTATTGGACAATGCTAATCAAAAGCACACAGAGGGGAACTGTCCCCAACCCTCGGTCAGCCAATTATCATTACAATAAAATGTGTGAAAAGAATCAGTAAAGTCTCCATGGAATTTGAAGTTGATGGATCAGTTAAATCCATGGACTGAAAAAAACTGCCATATATATATACAGTATATATGTATGTACGTATGTGTGTGTATATATATATACTGTATATATATACACACACACACACATATATATAGTAGGCCAAACCCATTATAAAGTCTAAAAGTTGCTATAGAGATTTCATGTTTAAATCTGTTCATGAAAGATTCCACTAAATAACTAAATATTTTATGTTTAACAGGTAAAATGAGATGTGTAACTCCCATTTTTGAAGAAATTTATTCAGCCTATTACCATGCGTCAATGAAAAATTCTGCATTTCTTATGCTTGGGAAGGTGAGAAAAATATGCTGCCCTCCACTTTTTTACTGACTTAGCTCAAAAGTGGCATGTTCAGAAACCGTATGTCCAAGGCTACATTTTCAAAGATGATTTAGCAAACACGTTCTAGAAATTCAGAGAGAGCATCTTAAGTACCATTTGGTTAGAACACAGTTTCCAAATAAAGTTTCAGAACTTGGCATCACTTCACTCTTGTCTCCCTTAAATCATTTTCTGGAAACATATGTGATATTTTTTAATTCAAAGTATATGACAGCCAAGAAATTCAGTTATTCCAAAACCATAAATCACAGGTTGTGAGTTACTCAGAGCAGAGGAAACCAATTCAGAAATTTCTGGAAATGTGGATGCCTAGTAAAATTATACAAAAGGTTTTTTTTCCTCTTTTTTCCAGGAAAATTATTTACTGAATACAAAAGGTCTTTTACCAGGAATGTAAATATACGGGAACATATTGTAAAAAGTCAAACCATAGATCTGAACAAATGTATTTAAAATTTTAATAGTTTGATATTTTCTACATTAACTAGTTATAGGCATATAGCCTTCATCTAATTGGAAATCTTTAAGAACTAGGATCCATCTTTACTTTCCTTCACATCAACTAGGGACTTTTGATTTCAGAGTTTTTTCTTCATTAACACCCAAGGGCTCTACTCTCTTAGCCACACAATACATTACAAGCCCCACCCCAAAAGCCATTGTGTATTTTGTTACTGAAAATTGCCAGATAGACTCTAGAAGTTGTCTGAAGCCCCACAGAAAATCCTAAGATCTTGTCAAATGTGCAAGTGTTTGATTAGCCTCAAGGAATCAGGACTCATGACTTCTCTTTGTATTAATTAATCAAGATATTTGTCCTCACCTACTCACTAAGAGGTCCTCAAATGCCATTTCACGGCATCCCGATGGAGGACTGGAAGATGTCCCTTGGGCTCTCCAAGATCATTGCTCTGGAAAGAAAAGCGGCAGATTCCTTTGTTGGGGGCTCTATCATCCGTTGCTCTGTCCCTAATTGTAAACCAGCCAAGGAAGGTTTTATTCATATAAATACACTCTAAGGGCCCTATGCTGTCTAGATGTTCACTCCCCCTCAATACTATCTAAAAAGTCTTTTGAGATCTGGACTTCTGTGTCTTTTCTATTTATTTTATTAATAACTTCTGCATCAGGGGCGCCTGGGTGGCTTAGTCGGTTAAGCGTCCGACTTCGGCTCAGGTCACGATCTCGCGGTCCGGGAGTTCGAGCCCCGCGTCGGGCTCTGGGCTGATGGCTCAGAGCCTGGAGCCTGCTTCCGATTCTGTGTCTCCCTCTCTCTCTGCCCCTTCCCCGTTCATGCTCTGTCTCTCTCTGTCTCAAAAGTGAATAAACGTTAAAAAAAAATTAAAAAAAAAATAACTTCTGCATCAAATCTCTGAGACAAAATACATTTTTAAATTTAATTTAATTTTAAAAGGCTCTAGTTCTTTTATAATAAAAAAAACTGTTGGAGAGGATATTTTTTAAGTCATCATAAATCATTGTGATATTAGCCTATTGCTATCTATCAAAAGAAAGGATGGTAGTGCAGCAGGTGAAAGGTAGCCTTTGGTCAAGTGCTATATAATGTACATTGTCTCTAAATGTGAATATTCCTCTATCGTATTAATATAACTTATTTAATATGAAATATGGATAAAGCGGTAAGACTTTTATATTTCACCTGAAAGATAAGGTCATTTCTGGTTGTACCCATGAATCTTAAAGCTATTCAACCAAATAATGCAATTTGTACACCCTTAAGTCCATAAAACAAACCACAACTCCAACCCCTGGGATCCACTGCCCTTTATTTGTTCTGCTTCTTTTGATTTCAGATCCAAATTTCTGGTTTTGTGACAGTGCTTTGATTTCAGTTTTTAGTTCCTGCACTTGGACCTGAAACCTTATCTCTGTAGTTGTCAAGTTTGACTACGAAAGCTACTCGCTTTACTCAAGGCACCCAGGTTTGTTTAACAGGACTCCCTACTTCTGAATCAGCTAGTGAAATCCAGCCAGCAGCAGCTAGTGGTGACAGAAGCAGCTTCAACAAAAATGCTAGTCACCTGGTAAACAGACATGTGCTCCAGTAGGAAACGGAATTCAGAAGAAGGATCCCAGATAAGTAAACAGAAAACGTGAGCTCTCCATACCTTGAATATACAAAGGTTGGAAAATGTATGAGATCATTGGAGACAGGCAGGGAGCTAGAAGTGAGAAACTGAGGCAAGATTATTCCTTTCCTGGGTTTCATCGGGGGATTAAGTCAGTAAGCTCCAGAGAAAATTTGTCCTGAACAAAATTTTGCCATCATATATCAGATATGTTCTTTTCTTGCAGTATCTTTTTCTTCTTTTAAATCTCTAGCTTAACGTATTCCCTTGTGCCAAAGAATTGGAAAAAGAGGTTTCATTCAAGGAACACTGTAGGTGTGACTCTAGCGCTGATATGGTGCATGACAGTAGGAATCAAGGGCAAGTGAGACACAAGGGGTTGCTTTCATTAGTCACTGGTCCTTCTCAGCCAGAAATGCCCCTTTCAGTGTGAATCTTGGAGTTAATTTAATTGTGCTATTGGGTATTTACCCAAAAAAAACAAAAACACTAATTCAAAGGGATACATGAATCCCATGTTTATAGAAGTATTATTTACAATAGCCAAATGATGGAAGCAACCCAAGTATGCATCAATAGATGAATGGATAGGGGCGCCTAGGTGGCTAGGTCAGTTAAGCGTCCGACTTTGGCTCAGGTCATGATTTCACCTCTTGTGGGTTTGAGCCCTGCATCGGGCTCTATGCTGACAGCTCAGAGCCTAGAGCCTGCTTCACATACTGTGTCTCCCTCTCTCTCTGCCCCTGCCCTGCTTGTGATCTCTGTCTCAAGAATAAATAAATATCTAAAAAAAATCTAAAAATAAATATCTGTAAAAAATAGATGATTGGATAAAGAAGATATGAAATATATATATACACACACATACACCATACATATATATATATATATAGTGGGATATTATTCAGCCATAAAAAAGAACGAAGTCTTGTTATTTGCAACAACATGGATGGAGCTAGAAAGTATAATCCTCATTTTACTGTTTAAACCAGTCCTTTTTAACTAGAATCTTTCATCCAAATGGTATGTAGTTGCCTTCCTGTTAATAATTGATACCTAGATAGATACTTGCAACCTCAGGTAAGTAGAGCTGAAAATTAGTATGATTTTTATCAAAGTCCATATTTTAAATTATATATGTATATATCTAGATCTATCTATTGAATTATAATACACAAACATAATACATATTCTTAGGTAATAATCAGAGAATCTCAACTACAGCCAAGAGGTAAAACCCAAGCATAAAGATCAGGGAGGATGTTTGAACATTATTGTATGTGGTTACCACACAAGTGAGAAAGACACAAATAATTCCATTGTTAGAGAGTGAGAATCTAATGTGATTTACAAATAATCCATTTATTAAAACTGTAAAAATTGTGTTTATGCCTTATGGACAAGAAGACAGGTTGCGTTTAGACTGCAGAAGTTGAATAAACACTGCCTCTTCATGGGAACCAGAAGTTTATGTGTTCGTTGAGAAATTCTGAATTAACGCAAAAATTAATAAAAACATTTTCAGGTAGGAAGGTAATTGAGGCAAAACAGTATTTATAATAAAATTATCACAGTGATAAACAATTTTTGCATAACTTCTCTTATTTACAAATGAAAACGTGGCCTGTGTATATTTGTAACTAATTAATTAATTTTGAGAGAGAGAAAGAGAGAGGGAGACAGAGTGGGAGCAGGGGAGGGCAGAGAGAGACGGAAACACAAGATCTGAAGCAGGCTCCAGGCTCTGCACTGTCAGCACATAGCTCCATGCTGGGTTCAAACTCCTGAACCACGGGATCATGACCTGAGCCAAAGTGGGCTGCTTAACGGACTGAACCACCCAGGCAATCCTGTTTGTTAAATTAAATAGTTGCGACTCTTATTGCAGTAACAAAATTGCAGGGAATTAACTATGCCTGAGAGAGCACGGAACATGCACACGTGTTAATACAAATTCCCTTTATAGGTAATTATTTTCCTTCCTTCCTGAAGATTGTTCTCTACTCCTTGGAAATAATCATATTTTGACTTAATTTTGTTAGTTTAGGTAAGTTCCAACACACAATTTACCATAATTTATCCCTTTTAGTACAGTCTAGTAGGGAACATAAATTTTCATTCAGTATAGGAAATGTGTGACAATTAAGCAACAGCATTCTATGTCTCTGAGTCTATGCAAATTGTGTACTATTTTATGTTCCTTATTTTGCAAACTTTACTGTGTGTGAACACTAAATCACATGAAAGAAATAATCACCTACATTGTTAATTATTACTGCATTTATGTCAATTATATCTGAATAAAAATGATCAGTCCAGAGTCTCTCCCATAATTCAAATTTTGTTCAAGGCACTGGTTCTTAAACTTCAGCAGGTATTACAATCACCTGTAGGGCCTGGTAAACAGATTACTGAGCTACATCCCCAGAGCTCTAATGCAGTAAGCCTAAGGTGAGGCCTAAGAATTTGTATTTCCAACCATATATCAGGTGATGCTGATGACAGGCAGGGCCATTGGAACCAAACCCAAATCCATCTTCCTGATGGATGCACAGCAATGCCAATCACTGAGACATCAGGTGTGTAGCAAGGAAAGGGTTTATTCAAGAGGCAGCCAAACCAGGAGACCAGAGGACAAGTCTTAAATCCACCCCCCTGAAGGGGAAAGAGCGAGGTTTTTATAATCATGGGGATTGAGATTACATATTGATGAAAAGGGCAGGAAAACTTATGACTATTCATGAAGAAAGATGGGGTATGTGCACTGAGCAGACATATATGTAACATATATCCCATGTTCACTTTGGGGTGGAGACTTGACAGCAAGGAGGCAGGATTCAGCCCCTGATATCAGGAGATTGTTTTAGGACAAGGAGAAAGGACTATGGGCATGCTCCAAGAGCCGAGAGACGCTATCAACTGGATGGGGACTTGGACTCCTTATATCAAGGTGAGGAGCCATATCAGTTGACCTTGGGTCCATGTTTCTGCAGAGACAGCTAATGAATTTGTCAGTAGGGTCTGAAAAAACACAATAGCTTGTTAGGGGAAATTAGTTCTCTGAAAAACAAGCTTTAAACTGCTAGTTTCAACCTCATTAATCCTCTGGGGTATGGTTTCACTACCAATAAAACAAAACGTTATTAAAGCAGTTGTGTCTTAACTTACAGACAGACATATCTGAATTACTTCATTTTTATGTATTTTCAGCAATAGCTATAGTTTGCAAAATATAAAATCTAGCAAATTCAATAAAATACAATGTCTTCTTTTTTTCCCTCAGTGTAAGCACAGTGCACAATCCGTCAGTTAAGCAATCTAATAAGCAAATAGGAAGAGCTTTCAGAGTTAAAAATTTATGCCAGTTCCTTTTTTAAGGATTGTAGGTTAAAAACAAGCCACCAATAAATATTTGCCTTGATTCTTGCCATTCCTGCAGTACTTTAGGCTAACGCGAAACTTTACAAATTTAAAGCTCACATATGCCATCTGCTGACACATTTTGTGAATTACAAGAATAGCTAATTGGACATCAACCAACAGCTAATTGATTAGTATAGGTTCAGACTTAGGTTTGTTTCATTTCCAAAACCCATTAGGCAAATTTTAAACATGCATTTTCCCCCAAAGTACTGTAGTTTTCAATTTATTTAACTACTAAAAACTTATTTCCCAAAACACATTTTTATTTCAAACAGTGTGTTTGTACTGAAGCTATTTTATTCTTCCTACGGACAAAGGAAATTGGAAATTGGTATCTCAGTAAACATAGTTCGTATCTACAGTGAATTTTATCAGTAAAATATTTTAAGAGGATATTATCTTGAACTCTGTTTTAAGCTGAATCAAATGTTTATGTATATAAATTGTTTAAAGGGGTAAGTGCATTGATGAGGAGCTGAAACTAATCATGCTAGTAACACCAAAGCAAAACAAACAAAATTCATTCATGGAGATGGGGCCAAGTTATTCTCCAGTTTATTCATACTGTTACATGAATTTTCCTCTTAGATCCAGGGCTCTGCCTCACTCTTCATCCAAAGAAGTCGTAGCTCCTGTTCACAAAGTCAGCTTTACAGCCTTAATCAGGCTGCACCAGGCATATTATACCTGAAGTGTCGCTCATGGACTCCAACATGCCTATATTATTAAGCACTTACTATAGACCAGTCACCATGTTCAGTATCACACTGTCATTATCTCATTTACTCCTTGCAGCTTCTCCCTATCATTATACTCCTACACTGCAGACTGGGAAGTTGAAGTTTAAAAAGAGTAGACATGTTGTCCAGGGTGAATGAGGCAGGACTGAGACCCAAACCAGCAGACTCTTGCACCCGGTTCCTACACTTCCTACCCGCTGTGCCACATTGTCTGAATTACTGTCTGCAAGACGGCTAGCACTCACACTTTGGCCCAAAGTGGTGCTTCTTTGACATCTTGCCAAGCATGTTAAAAAGGTATTATTTACCAGTTTGATCTGATTCCCACTTTACCGTTTGTTTTTAGGCAGAGGCTAACTAAAATCAGCCACCATTTTCTTGACTCTTAAGATTTCTTCCTTTATCATCTTTGGCCCTGTGTATAGGAAAAGTGAGGATTTTTAGGGATTCAAAGCGTGAGCTTTGCCTGGAATGAGTCATGCCTGGGTTAGCTTCCTTGATTAACAGCTGTGTATCCTTGGAAAACTCATTCATTTGCTCACTCAAGAAATATGTGCTAGGCAGTAGGCCTTCAGCTTTTAACAATACAGACACTGGGGCGCCTGGGTGGCGCAGTTGGTTAAGCGTCTGACTTCAGCCAGGTCATGATCTCGCGGTCCGTGAGTTTGAGCCCCGCGTCGGGCTATGGGCTGATGGCTCAGAGCCTGGAGCCTGTTTCCGATTCTGTGTCTCCCTCTCTCTCTGCCCCTCCCCTGTTCATGCTCTGTCTCTCTCTGTCCCAAAAATAAATAAAAAAACGTTGGAAAAAAAAATAACAATACAGACAGGATTGCAACCTTCATGGGGCCAACATTTTAAAATCTTCCCTAGACTGTAGTCTCCTCATCTGTAAAAATAGTTAATAATGGTAATAACTGCATAAAGATCCTGTGTTGGTGATTAGTTTAAGGCACTTACCACAGTGCCCGGCAGTTTTATCATAAAGTTTAGCTGTGGTGATGATGATCCTGGTGATGTTGATGAAATCATCATTCATGCTAATAATTTCATAAAATTAATGCATAATGGAGTTGAAACTCTTCTTGTCAGGACTGTTATTACTGTATGACAAGCAGGGGCACTTTTAGGGACTTCCCATGCACACCTGGTATATGATAGAAGTAGCCCTGGATCCTTTCTTAGGCAAAGGACAAAGTACTTGAGATCATAAGTATTTCATGCATTGGACTGCATTGTGCAAGAGGCCATATTTTCTCTGGTGCACTCCTTCACTCTCTCTTGCTCCAAAAAGAACACAGCTGCCAGGCAAACAAGGCTACTCCAGCCTGTTGGAGGATGAGACACATGGACCACCCACCGCTGACTACAGACGCTTGAGTGAGTCCAGCTGAGCCCAGCCCCAATTTGTACTCACAGAATGTTGAACTGAATTAGTGATTGTTATTAAAGCCACCCAATTTGAGGATGGTTTGTTATGCAGCAAAAGCCAACTGATGCAAAGGCATTTTTATCTGAATTGCCCTTTATATGAAACTACCTTATGTAAACCTTTACACATAGTTCAAACTTACTAATTCCATTTCTTCAGTAAAGTCTACTCTAACAATTTCAGATTTTTTTATTAAAAAAAAAAAAGAAAGGGGCGCCTGGGTGGCGCAGTCGGTTAAGCGTCCGACTTCAGCCAGGTCACGATCTCGCGGTCCGTGAGTTCGAGCCCCGCGTCGGGCTCTGGGCTGATGGCTCAGAGCCTGGAGCCTGTTTCCGATTCTGTGTCTCCCTCTCTCTCTGCCCCTCGCCCGTTCATGCTCTGTCTCTCTCTGTCCCAAAAATAAATAAACGTTGAAAAAAAAAATTTAAAAAAAAAAGAAAAAAAAAATTTAAAAAAAAAAGAAAAAAAAAAAAAAAGAAAAAGAACTTGCCCAATGCCACACATCTAGTAAGCGGCAGAGCCAGGACTCAGACTCAGTGTAACTTTATCACCCAAGGCTCCTTGAGTTGCACTATATTAAACTGTTTAAAAATTGAGTATATCTTGTAACAACCAAAATCGTCAACAATGGGAACCCTTTCTTAATTTTCTACTTTTTAAAGATATAAAACAAGGCACACTCATTACAATATGTGAAAATTCACACAATTTTAAAAAGCAACTCACCCTCCAGATAACTAACACAGAATTTATACATCCAGATTCTTTTCTAATCATATAAATGTGCATATTTTCTATAAAAATCAGAGCATATGCCACAAATTACACTGTAATTTATTTCAGCAAACTACCAATTATTGCACATTTATATTGCTCCAGGGATTCACTGATTTTGAGGAATAGAAACTAACATAATATAGAGTGTGTGCGCGTGTTAGAGAAGAGGTCAGTGGTAAAAAAAGATAGTTGCAGGGACATTTTTCTTTTTCTTTGGGGTCAGTGGACATAGAGTCAAAGTCACATCTAACCACTCTTCCCCTTATCGAAAAGGGGTTTTCTTAGCACATGTTTGATGACTTTGACTTGACAGGGCTTTTCATGAAACAGGGAACACCAATGCCTGACTTTCCATGTCACTTTGATCAAATTTTAGACCAAAAGACAAAGGTACAGTCTATCTATAGGCCCTTGATCAAACGAAGTTTGTGGATTTGTGTGAGATGGGAGATAGGAGGGGGGAATCTCATTGTATTTGTTTCCTTCCTCCCTGCATGGTAGGTGAAACAGGTGGATTTGCTAAAGTAACTCCATAATGGTGAACATTTTTGTGTAGGCTAGATCACCTTCTCCCTCTTTCAAATCATGCAGATTGTGGATAGCAACCAACAATCAAGACAGGACTTAAAAAAAAAAAACTAAAAAGTAGAAAACAAATTTTTTTTATTTTTTTAAATATTTATTTATTTTTGAGAGAGACAGAGACAGAATGCGAGTGGGTTGGGGCAGAGAGAGAGGGAGATGCAGAATCAGAAGCAGGCTCCAGGCTCTGAGCTGTCAGCACAGAGCGCGATGAGGGGCTCGAACCCATGAGCCGTGAGATCATGGCCTGAGCCGAAGTCGGACGCTCAATGGACTGAGCCACCCAGGCGCCCCTAGAAAACAATTTTCAAAATCAAACAAGCAAATGTCTTACGAGCATGCAAAGGGTTATAAAACTACCCCATATTTATTTCCTACGCTTTGGCTATTTTGAGTCATAGGGGAGTTGCAGTGGTGAAGAAGACAGTTATCATGGTTCCTGCCTTAGTGAGCTTGGAGTGTTTGAAGGAAAGCCAACAGGCAACTGACATAAAATTAACATAAAAACAAGTGCTTGAAGGTAGTAATTTACAAAGATGGGGGACCTAACTAATCCTTATGTGGGGGGCAGGGAGAGGTAGGGTGGTAGTAAACTGCAGAGGAACAGAATGCAGAATCTAAGCTAGAGTTTTCCCATATGAGAGAAACTACTGTATTCCCACCAGGTAGCAGAAACCGAGAAAAAGAGAGGGAGCAAGCTAAAAGTGAATGAATATGGGTGGTGACTAGCAGATAATGTAAAATGGGAAGTGTGATAAATCTAACTCCTGGGCTGACAGCAGATCCTAATATGGTCTTGTAAGTAACTTAAGAGCCATATTAAGGAATCTGTATTATCCTTAGAAAAATGGGGCATGCATGGGGACAAGTCATGGTTACATTTTCGTTTCGGAGAAGGTGCTCTGAGTGTCCTCTTGACCATCCACAGGCACTTCTGTAGTTTTGGAAGCGAGAGCGGAGAGAAGTATCCCAATAGACTGATGTTTCCACTTTGGACCCCACAAGCCTTGGGGCTGATTTGATATTTGAGGGTACAAGAGAGGCTCCAAGGTTGACAGCTGGACTGAGCCATTTGGAAAATGGTGGTAAGATTTCCTGAGTTAGTTATTACAGAATGAAGAGAGAAGCGGGATGAGAGAGATGATGGTTTTATTTTCAGATGTACTGTATTTGAGGCATCTGGGCTGCTTTTTAGGATTGAGTTTCCTGCAGAAAATATACTCCCTAAATATATTAAAATTTATTACTGTACTGTCCACGCTTGTAAAATTTACCAAACCACGTTACTACGGGAAATTATCAAAGCGTGAATCCCTATTATACCTACATACTAACTCTACCGAGGACGTTCGCGAAAACGTCGGTTTGCCAGCCCTGCCTTGGAGCACGTTCCAATTCGCTCAGGCTCCTAGCAACCCAGTCGAAAGAGCGGTTGCCCTCTGCTGGTCAGAAGTGCGTAATGCATCTGAAGGAGAGAAATTTCCTAGGGGCGTGCCAGCTGGCGGATGACGGAGAAACCCGGCGTCCGGAGATAGGCGGTTTTGCCTGCGTCAGCGGCGCGCGCCGCGGGAAACCTGACAGGCCGCATGGCTGCGGGTTGTTCAGAGGCTCCGCCGCCGAAGGCGGCCTCTGAGGGACCAGTGGCGGGACCGGCCGGCGTCCTGCCCTGCCTAGAGCTGCCAACCTACGCTGCCGCGTGTGCGCTGGTGAATAGCCGCTACTCCTGCCTGGTGGCGGGGCCGCACCGAAGACACATCGCGCTTTCGCCGCGCTACCTTAACAGGAAACGCACCGGTATCCGAGAACAGCTCGATGCGGAACTCCTGCGCTACTCCGAGAGGTATCAGTCTCTCCGTCTTTTCCTCCGCGGAGCGCATAACGCCATAACGTAGCTTGCCCCCCTTTCTTTTAGGCGCGGGGAGGGGGGGGTTGCTGGTGGACGTGCTGATGGCGTCGCAGAAAAGGGGTGAACGGGAGAGAACGCGCCGGCCACTCGAGCTTATACTCGAGACGTTATGGAGTTTCCAACTAGCCGAAATTTCCAGTGTGTCCCTAGTCGGGATCTGTTCTTACCGTTTCATGGACAAGAAGGGAAGCGTGAAGGTGACGTGAATTGTGCGGGCGGAGCCGGTGGGGAAGCTTGTTTTAGAACTGGCGTGTATGGGTAAGAATAGATCAGGGGTCTGGAGACCCGGTAAGCCAGTTCTGTGTTTTCCCATTTGACAGTGGGAGTTTCGAATGCATTACTTCAACATATTGTCTCTCATTCTGTAGAAAATTGTACATATTAGTACAGTCTTTTGTTTGTAAACCGTGACGAAGTTTCTGGTTTTTATTTTGGCCCTGGTATTTTCCTTGGGTTCTCTTCTCGTGGGCCTGATCACGGATAAGAGAAGCAATATTTCTGTTTTGTTTTTAAGAGCAGTTTATTAAGTCTTAATTGGAGTGAAAAAAAACTTTGTGGTGCATTTAAGTTAATACATTCAGTAGAAACTTGGAGACTGTTGGAGTTGCGAGAGTGGAGGGTCAGAGGGAGGGGGGGCATATGTACGTTAATACTACTAAAGACTACTTTGTCTCGAAAGCAAGGGTTGTAAAACTAGGGTGAGTGGAATCCCTAGGGATTCCTTGTTGCTCTTAAGGAATTTCATGACCCTCCCTCCTCCCCTCTGGGAAATTTCCTTTCAGTTTTCTTGGGCAAAGTACCCAAAGTGTTCACTTTCTCAAGGGATCCTGAACAGGTTAAGGAATCAAGCAGGTCTAGAATGTACAGCTTACTCCAAACACCTACAACCCACTTTTGTGCCTATTTTGTACGTAAGGGACTTGGGATTAAAAAAAAAACAAAAACAAAAAACCAAGATCCCTGTTTGAAGAAACTGTTATCTCTAGTAAAGATACAAATGTAAGCCAGGTAGATCCAATGAAGTGTTAAAATTTGCCAGAAACAAAGTAAGTTATACTGAAAGAGTAGTGAATTTGATATTAGGACCTTTTTGGAGAACAACTTAATAGGAGAAAGGTTCTTTGTGATGGTAGTATTCAAGGGAAAAGGTGTGGCATAAACAAATGGATAGTAGATATAAAATAGACTGGTTCGGTCAGAGATTTATAAGTACTATATAATTGGAGTAAGGTTTATTTTAGGGGAAGGACATTGTGTGCAGTTGGAGAGAGGAGGGCAAAGACAGCTTGGGGGACAACTCAGGATGACCATTTTGCTTTTTTCCTCCTTTCTACTAGGTTTTTGTTTTTTAACCTTTTTCTGTTTGCTTAAGCAGACTTAGCACTTCATCCTTTCAGTGTGCCCTCCAACTCCGAAACTTGGTGCAGTCCGGAGAGAGTAGTATGAATCTGTGATCTCCGGGACATAATCAGACACACAGTTCAAGAAACCACACTTGGTAGCATTAGCTGATGGCTTAAGGAAGGTGAGACTGTAGACATGGAGACCAACTAAGAGACTGTTACAGTTGTCCAAGAGAAAAATGATGAGAGTATGGGTTTGAGAGACTTAAGGATATAAATATGGTCATAAAATCTGGGAAGAGGCAACTGTTTGATGTATTTTACCACTTACTGTAACCAATCAGTGCCTCCACTTGATAGGCTAGGGGGAAGCCACCTGAAGTGTCTCCCGTCAGAGCCCTTATACCAGAGATACAAGGAACCAGTTGAACGGTAATTTTTGTAACCAAACGATATAGTGTGACTATGTGGAGCAGGTTGCACTTGAGCAGATCAAGACTGCGCGCTCTACACCCTCCTCCCCCACCCCCACCATTACTTGTGGGCTGTGGTTAAGACTCTGGCTTACTCAGTGCTGATAAAGCAGCACACATTAACTGTGTATTTCTAAGTAGGGACAGAACATGGAACATACCAACAATTGTAATGTCAGTCAACCACTTATGTATAGTTAGATTTACAGATTTCGGGGCCATCCTATAGAATCAGGAGGACTTGCTTCTCTTTTTGTAAGAAACAAGGAAAAGAGAGTGTTGGAAGGTGGAGGATGCACAATAAAGTATCCCCTAAACTGAGAAGGCACTTTGAGATTAGAAAACGAAGCAGGTGACTCCATACAGTTTACACAGAGTTTTATTCAGGGTAACTTACTGACCGGGGGATTGGGCAGGTGATGATCCAAGTAGCTGCACAGCTGTTCTTCACAAAGTCTAGACCTCAGTCCACAGATTTTATAGAGTGTGAAGGGATGTGCAGAGGGCACTGTGGTGAGGACACAGGGTTTAACACTTAACAGACCCTGTGGCACCACATGTACTCCAAATGATGGGGGAGGAGTCAGTTCAGTTAAACAGTTGTCTCATGGCTTTCAGTCAGGCCTATAGTGTGTAAGTAGTCAGGCAGAAAATTATCCAAATAATCAAGGAAATCATTAGAAGTCAGGATCCAGCTAGTATGGTAAACAAGAAACATGCAAGGACAATTACAACTAGAATCTTACACCCATAGAGGTATGTTACTGAAACATAGTTTTTTCCTCACCAAAATCACCCTCGTTTCCATCAACAATAGCCAAAATAAGACTAATATGTTTGTAAAACAAGTCCATTTTTCACAAATTTGGCCCAGATATTTTTGTAAGTACAGCAAGAATAGTAACTGGCCTTACATGTTCTCTCAGATCTTCTTTGCTGGAATTTTTTTTCATAAGGAATTTCAGATTGAGCTTTTGAAAGCCTTTCAAGGCAAAGAGCCAAACCAAATACTTGCCATCAGACTCGCTTGTAATAACTAAAGAAATGAAATACTCCCTCGCTTTTCGGGGTCCCCCAAATATCCTGAGGTTCCTGAGCCTGCCAGGAAGTGACCTTCCTTACTTAACCTCGTAAGGCTCCAGGAACCTTGTTAGCATGGTACCAGCCAGGCCAGTTATTCTAGGGGGCTTCCTTGGCACCATAAAGTCAACCCTAGTTCCTTAGCTTTCTGGTCATATCTGAGTCTATGCATGTCTTTCTCAAATGTGACATTCTAGTCAAAGCCATGGTAATAGAATCAATTTCTCTAATGGTGACCTGTTACAAGAAATTCTTACCTAATTTATGCAAATAACTTAAGTGCCATGAGGGTAAGAATACTCACCAAGAATTCAGGAGGGATCTGAATTCAGGAGGGATCAGGTTGGGGGAAAAAGATAAAATGTTTTTTAAAATCCCGAAGAGCAAACATTAGATAATCAGTGATGTTTCAAACGAGTCATAAAAACTGTAATAATCTTCCTTGATTCCTTTAGTCATGTTATTAATTCTTGTTCAGTTTGAGTATGGTTTCCCGTTCCCAGAAATTCTTATTTGGCTTAGTTTTATTATCTTAAGGGTATCACAAACCTGTGTTTGTCAAGAGTCCTCTCTATGAATGTCCTTGAAGATGAAACACATTTGTAGGAGTACAAATCAGAACAGTAACTGTAAATAACAAAGGACTCAAAAATGAGCATGGTTAAAGATGTGATGAGAGTTCATTATAGTGTAATGAACATTATAGTTGATAAGGAAATTTGGTTACTTCTGGGATAGACAATACTTCAATACTTAGAATTACAAGTAATGATTATTGGGATTTTGGGATTTCATGGCATTCACTTATGCAGTAGAACCTTAAAAGGTTTCTGATAATGCTTCCCATGTAGTTTAACATACCATAATAAGTAAGCCTGATTAGTTAAAAAGACTTAATTTAGAATTTGAATTTTGGGAAATTTGTTAAAAATATCAAAGTTTTAAAGCACATGCTGAATGGTGCGCCTGGGTGGCTCAGTTGGTTAAGTGTCTGACTTTGGCTCAGGTTACGATCTCCGTCAGGTTCCTGAGTTCAAGCCCTGCGTCAGGCTCTGTGCTGACAGCTAAGAGCCTGGAGCGTGCTTTGGATTCCGTGTCTCCCTCTCTCTCTACCCCTCCCTTGCCCATGCTCTGTCTCTCTCTCTCTCTCAAAAATAAATAAACAGGGGTGCCGGGTGGCTCAGTTGGTTAAGCATCCAACTTTGGCTCAGGTCACGGTCTCATGGTTCATGAGGTCGAGCCCTGTGTTGGGCTCTGTTCACAGCTCAGAGCCTGGAGCCTGCTTTGGATTCTGTGTCTCCCTCTCTCTCTGCCCCTCCCCCTCTCATTCTCTCTCTCTGTCTCTCTCTCTGTCTCTCTCTCTCTCTCAAAAATGCATAAATGATTAAAAATATTTTTTTTAAAGCACACTCTTAAGAAGAAACACAAATCATTAAAAACTTAAAACTTATTTAACCTAGGTGGCAATAAGAGATTCTAAAGGCATATACAGAAGGTTACATAGTTGTTAGCAAAACTTAGCTCTTTTAGTATTGATGAGATTTAAATTTATTAAGTAAAGACCTGATAGCAAACTTTGTATTTTCAGGGCAGATAAAGGAAAAACCTTGTACTTTTTTCTGTCAAAAACAGACCAATATTCCAGGATAATCCTCATTTCAACAGAGAGAAAAACCAAACTCCAATCATGAACCAGTATATTTTTAAAACTCATTAATTCCAGTCTTTGTCCTGACCACACATTCTTTAGCAAAGACTCCTTTTTCACAGACTTTCTACAACTTTTTTTTTTTTAAACATTCATATTTTCTCCAGTTTTCCCTTTCTAAACCAGTCTCATTTTAGGTCAAATTCCTTTCTTTTCCCTCAACAAAAATGTATTCCCATTTCTCAGAATTTTCTTAACAAAAACACATATCTTATTTTCCTTGCACACAGAGTGCTTCCTTCATTATTTCCAGTAGTCTTAATGACATTTGTTAGAATTCTTAATGCTTAGAAACTACTTTCTAGTGAAAACTAAATAGTAAGCAATATTAGTTTCAGGTTTACCATAGTGCTTTGAGAGGTCTACATATTACTAAATACTCATCCTGATAAGTTCACTCTTAATTCCCTTTATCTATTTCACCCATCCCCTTCACCTACCTCCCCTGTGGTAACCGTCAGTTCTAAGTAGTTGAGTCTGTTTTTTGGTCTGTCTCTTTTCTTCTTTGTTCATTTGTTTCTCAAATTCTGCATATGAGTGAAATCATATGGTATTTGTCTCTAACTTATTTCACTTACTGTTATCCCCTCTAGATCTATCCATGTTGTTGCAAGTGGCAAGATTTCATTCTTTTTCATGGCTGAATAATACTCCATTGAGTATATATACCACTTCTTTAACAGTTCACCTGTTGGTGAACACTCAGACTACTTGCGTAATTTGGCTGTCATCAGTCATGATGCGGTAAACACATGGGTGCGTGTATCTTCTCACATTACTGTTTTTGTATTCTTTGGGTAAACACCCATTGATAGAAATACTAAATCACGTGGTAATTCTGTTTTTAAATTTTTAAGCAACTTCCTTCTTCCCATTTTTTAATTGGATTATTTGTCTTTTTTATGTAAAGTTATATAAATTCTTTATGTATTTTGGATATGAACCCTTCATCTGGTATGCCATTAGCAAATAACTTTTCCCATTCCATAGATTGTCTTTAGTTTTGTTGATTGTTTCCCTTGCTCTGCAGAAGCTTTTTTTTCTTTTTAATATATGAAATTTATTGTCAAATTGGTTTGATACAACACCCAGTGTTCATCCCAAAAGATGCCCTCTTCAATACCCATCACCCACCCTCCCCTCCCTCCCACCCCCCATCAGCCTTCAGTTTATTCTCAGTTTTTAAGAGTCTATTATGCTTTGGCTCTCTCCCACTCTAACCTCTCTTTTTTTTTTTTTTTTCCTTCTCCTCCCCCATGGGTTCCTGTTAAGTTTCTCAGGATCCACATAAGAGTGAAACCATATGGTATCTGTCTTTCTCTGTATGGCTTATTTTACTTAGCATCACACTCTCCAGTTCCATCCACGTTGCTACAAAGGGCCATATTTCATTCTTTCTCATTGCCACGTAGTACTCCATTGTGTATATAAACCCCAGTTTCTTTATCCATTCATCAGTTGATGGACATTTCGGCTCTTTCCATAATTTGGCTGTTGTTGAGAGTGCTGCTATAAACATTGGGGTACAAGTGCCCCTATGCATCAGTACTCCTGTATCCCTTGGGTAAATTCCTAGCAGTGCTATTGCTGGGTCATAGGGTAAGTCTATCTTTAATTTTTTGAGGAACCTCCACACTGTTTTCCAGAGTGGCTGCACCAGTTTGCATTCCCACCAACAGTGCAAGAGGGTTCCCATTTCTCCACATCCTCTCCAGCATCTATAGTCTCCTGATGTGTTCATTTTGGCCACTCTGACTGGCGTGAGGTGATATCTGAGTGTGATTTTGATTTGTATTTCCCTGATGAGGAGTGACATTGAGCATCTTGTCATGTGCCTGTTGGCCATCCGGATGTCTTCTTTAGAGAAGTGTCTATTCATGTTTTCTGCCCATTTCTTTACTGGATTATTTGTTTTTCGGGTGTGAGCTCTTTATAGATTTTGGATACTAGCCCTTTGATATGTCATTTGCAAATATCTTTTCCCATTCCATTGGTTGCCTTTTAGTTTTGTTGATTGTTTCCTTTGCTGTGCAGAAGCTTTTTATCTTCATGAGGTCCCAATAGTTCATTTTTGCTTTTAATTCCCTTGCCTTTGGGGATGTGTCAAGTAAGAAATTGCTACAGCTGAGATCAGAGAGGTCTTTTCCTGCTTTCTCCTCTAGGGTTTTGATGGTTTCCTGTCTCACATTCAGGTCCTGTATCCATTTTGAGTTTATTTTTGTGAATGGTGTGAGAAAGTGGTCTAGTTTCAACCTTCTGCATGTTGCTGTGCAGTTCTCCCAGCACCATTTGTTAAAGAGACTGTCTTTTTTCCATTGGATATTCTTTCCTGCTTTGTCAAAGATTAGTTGGTCATGCGTTTGTGGGTCTAGTTCTGGGGTTTCTATTCTATTCCATTGGTCTATGTGTCTGCTTTTGTGCCAATATCATGCTGTCTTGATGATTACAGCTTTGTAGTAGAGGCTAAAGTCTGGGATTGTGATGCCTCCTGCTTTGGTCTTCTTCTTCAAAATTACTTTGGCTATTCGGGGCCTTTTGTGGTTCCATATGAATTTTAGAATTGCTTGTTCTAGCTTCGAGAAGAATGCTGGTGCAATTTTGATTGGGATTGCATTGAATGTGTAGATAGCTTTGGGTAGTATTGACATTTTGACAATATTTATTCTTCCAACCCATGAGCACGGAATGTTTTTCCATTTCATTATAACTACTTCAGTTGCCTTCATAAGCTTTCTATAGTTTTCAGCATACAGATCTTTTACATCTTTGGTTAGATTTATTCCTAGGTATTTTATGCCTCTTGGTGCAATTGTGAATGGGATCAGTTTCTTTATTTGTCTTTCTGTTGCTTCATTATTAGTGTATAAGAATGCAGCTGATTTCTGTACATTGATTTTGTATCCTGCAACTTTGCTGAATTCATGTATCAGTTCTAGCAGGCTTTTGGTGGAGTCTATCGGGTTTTCCATGTATAATACCATGTCATCTGCAAAAAGTGAAAGCTTAACTTCATCTTTGCCAATTTTGATGCCTTTGATTTCCTTTTGTCGTCTCCTTGCTGATGCTAGAACTTCCAACACTATGTTAAACAACAGTGGTGAGAGTGGGCATCCCTGTCGTGTTCCTGATCTCAGGGAAAAAGCTCTCAGTTTTTCCCCATTGAGGATGATGTGAGCTGTGGGCTTTTCATAAATGGCTTTTATGATCTTTAAGTATGTTCCTTCTATCCCGACTTTCTCGAGGGTTTTTGTTAAGAAAAGTTGCTGAATTTTGTCAAATGCTTTTTCTGCATCGATTGACAGGGTCATATGGTTCTTCTCTTTTTTTTGATTAATGTGATGTATCACGTTGATTGATTTGCGAATATTGAACCAGCCCTGCATCCCAGGAATGAATCCCACTTGATCATGGTGAATAATTCTTTTTATGTGCTGTTGAATTCAATTTGCTAGTATCTTATTGAGAATTTTTGCATCCATATTCATCAGGGATATTGGCCTGTAGTTCCCTTTTTTTACTGGGTCTCTGTCTGGTTTAGGAATCAAAGTAATACTGGCTTCATAGAATGAGTCTGGAAGTTTTCCTTCCCTTTCTATTTTTTGGAATAACTTGAGAAGGATAGGTATTATCTCTGCTTTAAACGTGTGGTAGAACTCCCCTGGGAAGCCATCTGGTCCTGGACTCTTATTTGTTGGGAGATTTTTGATGACTGATTCAATTTCTTCGCTGGTTATGGGTCTGTTCAAGTTTTCTATTTCCTCCTGGTTGAGTATTGGAAGTGTGTGGGTGTTTAGGAATTTGTCCATTTCTTCCAGGTTGTCCAGTTTGTTAGCATATAATTTTTCATAGTATTCCCTGATAATTGCTTGTATCTCTGAGGGGTTGGTTGTAATAATTCCATTTTCATTCATGATTTTATCTATTTGGGTCATCTTTCTTTTCTTTTTGAGAAGCCTGGCTAGAGGTTTATCAATTTTGTTTATTTTTTCAAAAAACCAACTCTGGTTTCATTTCTGGTTTCATTGATCTGCTCTACAGTTTTTTTTAGAGAGGACAGCAGAGAATCTATTGCTACAGAGATCAAGGGACTAAGGAACAGACAGGAGGAGCTAAAAAATGATATAAATGAGCTGCAAAATAAAATGGAGACAACCACAGCTCAGATTGAAGAGGCAGAGGAGAGAATAGGTGAACTAGAAGATAAAATTATGGAAAAAGGAAGCTGAGAAAAAGAGAGATAAAAAATTCCAGTAGTATGAGGGGAAAATTAGAGAACTAAGTGATGCACTAAAGAGAAATAATCTACGCATAATTGGTATTCCAGAGGAGGAAGACAGAGGGAAAGGTGCTGAAGGTGTACTTGAAGAAATAATAGCTGAGAACTTCCCTGATCTGGGGGAGGAAAAAGGCACTGAAATCCAAGAGGCACATAGAACTCCCTTCAGACGTCACTCGAATCGATCTTCTGCATGACATATCATAATGAAACTGGCAAAATGCAAGGATAAAGAGAAAATTCTGAAAGCAGCTAGGGATAAACATGCTCTAACATATAAGGGGAGACCAGTAAGACTCCTGACGGATCTCTCTACTGAAACTTGGCAGGCCAGAAAGGAATGGCAGGAAATCTTCAATGTGATGAACAGAAAAAATATGCAGCCGAGAATCCTTTGTCCAGCAAATCTGTCATTTAGAATAGAAGAAGAGATAAAGGTCTTCCCAAACAAACAAAAACTAAAGGAATTTGTCACCACTAAACCAGCCCTACAAGAGATCCTAAGGGGGATCCTGTGAGACAAAGTACCAGAGACATCGCTACAAGCACAAAACCTACAGACATCACAATGACTCTAAACCCATATCTTTCTATAATAACACTGAATGTAAATGGACTAAATGCACCAACCAAAAGACATAGGGTATCCGAATGGATAAAAAACCAAGACCCATCTATTTGCTGTCTACAGGAGACTCATTTTAGACCTGAGGACACCTTCAGATTGAAAGTGAGGGGATGGAGAACTATTTATCATGCTACTGGAAGTCAGAGGAGAGCTGGAGTAGCCATACCTGTATCAGACAAACTAGACTTTAATTAAAGCCTGTAACAAGAGATGAAGAAGGACATTATATAATAATTACAGTGTCTATCCATCAGGAAGAGCTAACAATTATAAATGTCTATATGCCGAATACGGGAGCCCCCAAATATATAAAACAATTACAAACATAAGCAACCTTATTGATAAGAATGTGGTCATTGAAGGGACTTTAAACACCCCACTTACAACAATGGATAGATCATCTAGACACATGGTCAATAAAGAAACAAGGGCCCTGAATGATACATTGGATCAGATGGACTTGACAGATATATTTAGAACTCTGCATCCCAAAGCAACAGACTATACTTTCTTCTCGAGTGCACATGGAACATTCTCCAAGATAGATCACATACTGGGTCACAAAACAGCCCTTAATAAGTATACAAGAATTGAGATCATACCATGCATACTTTCAGACCACAATGCTATGAAGCTTGAAATCAACCACAGGAAAAAGTCTGGAGAACCTCAAAAAACATGGAGGTTAAAGAACACCCTACTAAAGAATGAATGGGTCAACCAGGCAATTAGAGAAGAAATTAAAAAATATATGGAAACAAACGAAAATGAAAATACAACAGTCCAAACGCTTTGGGATGCAGCGAAGGCAGTCCTGAGAGGAAAATACATTGCAATCCAGGCCTATCTCAAGAAACAAGAAAAATCCCAAATACAAAATCTAACAGCACACCTAAAGGAACTAGAAGCAGAACAGCAAAGGCAGCCTAAACCCAGCAGAAGAAGAGAAATAATAAAGATCAGAGCAGAAATAAACAATATAGAATGCAGAAGCTTTTGAGTTTGATGTAGTCTCAGTAGTTTATTTTTGCTTTGTTTGCCTTGCCTTGGGAGACATATCGAGAAAAATGTTGCTAGGGTTGATGCGGGAAAAATGACTCCCTGTGCACTTCTCTAGGATTTTTATGGTTTCAAGTCTCACAATTTGGTCCTTAATCCATTTTGAGTTTGTGTGTATGGTTTAAGATACTGGACCAATTTCATTGTTTCACATGTAGTTGTCTGGTTTTCCCAACACCATTTGTTGAAGAGACTGTTTTTTCCCCATTGTATATTTTTGACTCCTTTATTTAAGATTAATTGACCATATTATCATGGGTTTGTTTCTAGGGTATCTATTCTGTTCCTTTGATCTTATGTGTGTGTGTTTTTTGTGCCACTACCATACTGTTTTGATTACTGTAGTTTTGTAGTATAACTTGAAATCTAGGATTGTGGTACCTCCAGTTGTGTTTTTCTTTTTCAAGATTGCTTTGGCTGTTTGGGGTCATTTCTGATTCCATAGAAATTTTAGAATTGTTTGTTATAGTTCTGTAAAAAATTCTGTTGGGATTTTGATAGGGATTGCATTAAATTTATAGATTGCTTTGGATACTATGGACATTTTAACAATATTGATTCTTTCAGTCTGCGAGTGTGGAATGTCTTTCCACTTGTGTTGGCTTCAATTTCTTTCATCAATGTTTTTAAAAAAAAAATTTTTTTTTAATGTTTATTTTTGATAGAAACAAAGTGCGAGCAGGAGAGGGGCAGAGAGAGAGGGACACAGAATCCGAAGCAAGCTCCAGGCTCTGAGCTGTCAGCACAGAGCCCAATGCAGGGCTCAAACTCACAAACTGTGAGATTATGACCTGAGCCAAAGTTGGACACTTAACCGATTGAACCACCCAGGCTCCCCTTTCACAATGTTTTATAGTCTTCAGAGTACAGGTATTTCATCTCCTTGGTTAAGTTTATTCCTAGTTTATTCATTATTTATGGTGCAATCATAAGTGGGATTGTTTTCTTAATGTCTTTATGTTACTTCATTATTAGTGTATGGAAACAAAACAGATTCTATATATTGATTTTGTATACTGTGACCTTACTGAATTCATTTATCAGTTCTAGTAGGTTTTTGGTGGAGTGTTTCAGGTTTTCTCTATATAGTATCATGTACAAATGGTGGAATTTTTGCCTCTTCCTTACCAATTTGGATGCCTTTTATTTCTTTTCATTGTCTGATTGCTATGGCTAGCACTTCCAGAACAAAGTAGTGATAGCAGACATCTTTGTCTTGTTCCTGATCTTAGTGGGAAAGTTCTTGGTTTTTCACCATTAAGTATAATGTTAGCTGTGGGTTTTTCTTATATGGCCTTTGTTATGTTAAGGTATGTTCTCTCTAACCTACTTTGTTCGGGTTTTTCCTCATGCATGGATGTAGCACTTTGTTAAATGCCTTTTCTGCATTATTTGAAATGATAGCATTTTTATCCTTCCTCTTTTTGATGGGGTTATTACACTGACTTGTAAATACTGAATCTTTTGATCATGGTGAATAAATTTTTTAAAAGTACTGATGTATTCACTTTGCTAATATTTTGTTGAGGGATTTTGCATTTTTGTCTTCTTTAAATGTTTGATAGAATTCACCTGTGAAGCCATTTGGTCCTGGCCTTTTGTTTGTTGGGAGTTTTTTAGATTATTCATTCAATTTCATTGCTGGTAATCAATCTGTTCAAATTTTCTACTTCTTTGTTGAGCTTTGGGCAGTTATATGTTTCTAGGAAGTTACCTATTTCTTCTAGGTTGTCTAATTTGTTGGCATACAATTTTACGTAATCTCTTAAAATCTTTTGTATTTCTGTGATGTTGGTATTTCCCTTTCAATTCTGATTTTGTTTGAGTTCTCTTTTTGTCTCTCTCTTGATGAGTGTGGCTAAAGGTTTATCAATTTTGTTGATCCTATTAATGAACCAGGTCTCGGTTTCATCTGTTCCATTTTTTTTTTTTAATTTCTATTTTGTTTGTTTATGCTCTAAACTTTATTATTTCCTTCCTGCTACCAGTTTGGGGTTTTGTTTGTTTTTTTTCTAGCTCCTTTGGGTTTAAGATTAGGTTGTTTGAGATTTTTTTCTTGTTTCTTGAGGTAGGCCTGTATTTCTATAAACTTCTCTCTTAGAACACCTTTTACAGCATCCCAAAAACATTTTGGACCATTGTATTTTCATTTTAATTGATCTCCATGTATTTTTTGATTTCTTTGATTTCTTGGCTGACCCATTCACAGTTTAGTAGCCTCTTATGTAGTTTCCATGCATTTGTGTTCTTTTTAGGTTTTTTCTTGTGGTTGATTTCTACTTTGATAGCATTAAGGTTGGAAAAGATTCATAATATGACTTCAGTCTTTTTTAATTTGTTGAGTCTTGTTTTGTGGGCTAACATATCTCTTTTGGAGAACTCTCCGTGTGCATTTGAAAAGAATGTGTATTCCCTGTTACAGGATTGAATGTTCTGAATAGATCCAAAAGATATATCTGTTCTAATGTGTCATTCAGAGCCACTGCTTTCTTGTTGATTTTCTGTTTGGATAATGGAGGTGGGGTGTTAAAGACCTCTACTATTATCGTATTATTATATTACTATTGATTACTTCCTTTATGTTTGTTATTATGTTTAGTGGTGATGAATTTCTTTCACTTAGGTTGGGAAAGTCTTTATCTCTCCTTTTATTCTGAATGATAGCCTTGCTGGATAGAGTATCCTTGTTGCAGGTTTTCTCTTAACAGCACTTTTAATGTATCAAGCCATTCCCTTCTGGTCTAAAGGGTTTCTGCTGAAAAACCCTCTGTTAGCCTTATGAAGTTTCTTGTGTGTAACTTCTTTTCTCTTGCTGCTTTTTAAATTCTCTCTTTATCATTACTTTTTGCCATTTTAATTACTGCGTGTCTTGATATGGACATCTTTGGTTTGCTTTTGTTTTTTGTTTTTTTTTTTTATTTTATTTTTTTTTTAATTTTTTTTTTTAAAGTTTATTTATTTTTGAGACAGAGAGAGACAGAGCATGAACGGGGGAGGAGCAGAGAGAGAGGGAGACACAGAATCGGAAGCAGGCTCCAGGCCATCAGCCCAGAGCCCGACGCGGGGCTCGAACTCACGGACCGCGAGATCGTGACCTGAGCTGAAGTCGGACGCTTAACCGACTGAGCCACCCAGGCGCCCCTGGTTTGCTTTTGTTACGGGCTCTCTCTGCCTCCTGGATCTGGTTGTCTGTTTCCTTCCCCAGATTCAGAAAGTTTTCAGCTATTACTTCTTTTTGCTCCCTGTGTCTCACTTCTCCTTCTGGGATCCTTATAATGCAAATGTTATTATGCTTGATAGTGTTCTGAGTTCCTTTAATCTATTTTCAGTTTTTATTGTCCATTTCACTCCTGTTCCATCTTGATGGCTTTCCATCATGCTTTCCTGTAGATCACTGACCCATTCTATTTTCTCTAGCTGTTATTTATTCCCTGTAGTGTAATTTTAATTTTAGTTACTGAGTTCTTCATGTCTAATTGTTTTTTTTATGTTTTTTTGAAATATAATTTATTGTCAAATTGGCTTACATACAACACCCAGTGCTCTTCCCAACAAGTGCCCTCCTCAATGCCCATCACCTACTTTCCCCTCTCCCCACCCCCCATCAACCCTCAGTTTATTCTCTGTAAGAGTTTCTTATGGTTTGCCTCCCTCCCTCTCTGTTTGTAACTATTTTTTTCCCCTTCCCTTCCCCCATGGTCTTCTGTTGAGTTTCTCAAGATCCACATTTGAGTGAAAACATATGGTATCTGTCTTTCTCTGACTTATTTCACTTAGCATAATACTTCCAGTTCCATCCATGTTGCTGCAAATGGCATGATTTCATTCCTTGTCATTGCTAAGTAGTATTCCATTGTGTATATAAACCACATCTTCTTTATCCATTCATCAGTTGATGGACATTTGGGTTCTTTCCATAATTTGGCTATTGTTGAAAGTGCTGCTATAAACATTGGGGTACATGTGCCCCGATGCATCAGCACTCCTGTATCCCTTGGGTAAATTCTTAGCAGTGCTATTGCTGGGTCATAGGGTAGTGCTATTTTTATTTTTTTTGAGGAACCTCCACACTGTTTTCCAGAGCGCTGCACCAGTTTGCATTCCTACCAACAGTACAAGAGGGTTCCCATTTCTCCACATCCTCGGCAGCATCTGTAGTTTCCTGATTTGTTGATTTTAGCCACTCTGACCAGTGTGAGGTGGTATCTCAGTGTGGCTTTGATTTGTATTTTCCTGGTGATGAGTGACATTGAGCATCATTTCATGTGTCTGTTGGCCTTCTGGATGTCTTCTTTAGAAAAGTGTCTATTCATGTCTTCTGCCTACTTCTTCACTGGATTATATGTTTTTCAGGTGTGGAGTTTGGTGAGTTCTTTATAGATTTTGGATACTAGCCCTTTATCCAATACGCCATTTGCAAATATCTTTTCCCATTCTGTCAACTGCCTTTTAGTTTTGTTGTTTTCTTTGCAGTGCGGAAGCTTTTTATCTTGATGAGGTCCCAATAGTTCATTTTTGCTTTTAATTCCCTTGCCTTTGGAGATGTCTTGAGTAAGAAACTGCTGAGACTGAGGTCAAAGAGGTTGTTGCCTGCCTTCTCCTCCAGGGTTTTGATGATTTCCTGTCGCATATTTAGGTCTTTGATCCATTTTGAGTTTATTTTTGTGTATGGTGTAAGCAGGTGGTCTAGTTTCATTCTTCTGCATGTTGCTTTCCAGTTCTCCCAGCACTATGTGCTAAAGAGACCGTCTTTTTTCCATTGGATCCTCTTTGCTGCTTTGTCAAAGATTAGTTGGCCACACTTCTGTGGGTCCAGTCTGGGTTCTGTATTCTATTCCATTGGTCTGTGTATCTTTTTTTGTGCCAATACCATACTGTCTTGATGATTACAGCTTCATAGTAGAGGCTAAAGTCTGGGATTGTGATGCCTCCTGCTTTGGTTGTCTTCTTCAGGATTACTTTGGCTATTCGGGGTCTTTTTTGGTTCCGTACAAATTTTAGGATTGTTTGTTCTAGCTTTGAGAAGAATACCAGTGGGGCACCTGGGTGGCGCAGTCGGTTAAGCGTCCGACTTCAGCCAGGTCATGATCTCGCGGTCCGTGAGTTCGAGCCCTGCGTCAGGCTCTGGGCTGATGGCTCGGAGCCTGGAGCCTGTTTCCGATTCTGTGTCTCCCTGTCTCTCTGCTCCTCCCCCGTTCATGCTCTGTCTCTCTCTGTCCCAAAAATAAATAAACGTTGAGAAGAATACCAGTGCAATTTTTATTGGGATTGCATTGAATGTGTAAATTGCTTTGGGTAGTATTGACCTTTTAACAATATTTATTCTTTCAGTCCGTGAGCATGGAATGTTTTTCCATTTCTTTGTGTCTTACTCAGTTTCCTTCATAAGCTTTCTATAGTTTTCAACATACAGATCTTTTACATCTTTGGTTAGGTTTATTCCTAGGTATTTTATGGTTCTTGGTGCAGTTGTAAATGGGATCAGTTTCTTGATTTCTCTTTCTGTTGCTTCTTATTGGTGTATAAAAATGCAGCCGATTTCCATACGTTGATTTTGTACCCTGTGACTTTGTTGAATTCCCGTATCAGTTCTAGCAGTCTTTTGGTGGGGTCTTTCGGGTTTTCCATGTAGAGTATCATGTCATCTGTGAAAAGTAAAAGTTTGACTTCTTTGCCAGTTTTGATCCCTTTTTTTTCATTTTGTTGTCTGATTGCTGATGCTAGGACTTACAACACTATGTTAAACAACAGCAGTGAGAGTGGACATCCCTGTCGTGTTCCTGATCTCTGGGGGAAAGCTCTTAGTTTTTCACCATTGAGGATGATATTAGCTGTGGGCTTTTCATAAATGGCTTTTATGATGTTTAAGTATGTTCCTTCTATCCCAACTTTCTTGAAGGTTTTTATTAAGAAAGGATGCTGTGTTTTGTCAAAATGGTTTTTCTGCATCCATTGACATGATCATACGGTTCTTATCCTTTCTTTTATGAATGTGATGTATCATACTGATTTGTGAATATTGAACCAGCCCTGCAGCCCAGGAATGAATCCCACTTCATAGTGGTGAATAATCCTTTTTTATATGTTGTTGAATTCTATTTGCTAGTATCTTGTTGAGAATTTTTGCATCCATGTTCATCAGGGATATCGGCCTCTAATTCTCCTTTTTTGTGGTGTCTCTGTCTGGTTTGGGAATCAAGGTAATGATGGCTTCATAGAATAGGTCCAGAAGTTTTCCTTCCGTTTCTATTTTTGAAATTCCTTGAGAGGGATAGGTATTAACTCTGCTTTAAATGTCTGGTAGAATTCCCCATGGGAAGCCATCTGGCCCAGGACTCTTCTTTGCTGGGAGATTTTTGATAACTGATTCAATTTCATTACTAGTTATGGGTCGGTTCCAATTTTCTATTTCTTCCCATTTTAGTTTTGGTAGTGTATGAGTATGTAGGAATTTGTCCATTTCTTCCAGGTTGTCCAGTTTGTTGGAATGTAATTTTTCATAGTATTCTCTGATAATTTCTTGTATTTCTGAGGGATTGGTTATAATAAATACACTTTCATTCATGATTTTTTCTATTTGGGTCCTCTCTTTTTTTTTGAGAAGCCTGTCTAGAGGTTTATCAATTTTATTTTTTCAAAAAAAAAAAACAAAAACAAAAAACTCTTAGTTTCATTGATCTGTTCTACTGTTTTGTTTTATTTTGGGGTTTTTTGGGGATTCTATATTTATTTCTCCTCTGATCTTTATTATTTCTCTTATTCTGCTGAGTTTGGAGTGTCTTTGCTGTTCTGCTTCTAGTTCCTTAGGTGTGCTGTTAGATTTTGTATTTGGGATATTTCTTGTTTTTTGAAATAGGCCTGGATTGCAATGTATTTTCCTCTTAGGACTGCCTTTGCTGCATCCCAAAGGGTTTGGATTGTTGTGTTTTCATTTTCATTTGTTTCCACGTATTTTTAAATTTCTTCTTTAATTGCCTGGTTGACCCTTTCATTCCTTAGTAGGATATTCTTTAACCTCCATGCATTTGGAGGTTTTCCAAACTTTTTCCTATGGTTGATTTCACGTTTCATAGCATTGTGATCTGAAAGTGTGCATGATATGATCTCAGTTCTTTTATATTTATTGAGGGCTGTTTTGTGATTCAAATGTGATCTGTCTTGGAGAATGTTCGATGTGCACTTGAGAAAAAGGTATATTCTGCTTTAGGATGAAAATTTCTAAATATATCTGTCAAGTCCAACTGGTCTAGTGTATTGTTCAGGGCCACTGTTTCTTTATTGATTATCTGCCTAGATGATCTGTCCATTGTTGTAAGTGGAGTATTGAAGTCCCCTGCAGTTACCACATTCTTACCAATAAGATTGCTTATGTTTGTGATTAATTGTTTCATATATTTGGGTGTTTCCAAATCCGGTGCATAGACATTTATAATTGTTAGCTCTTCTTCATGGATAGACCCCATAATTATTACATAATGCCCTTCTTCATCTCTTGTTACAGCCTTTAATTTAAAATCTAGTTTGTCTGATATAAGTATGGCTACTCCAGCTTTCTTTTGACTTCTAGTAGCATGATAGATGGTTCTCCATCTCCTCACTTTTAATGTGAAGATGTCCTTGGGTCTAAAATGGGTCTCTTGTAGACAGCAAATAGATGGGTCTGGTTTTTTTATCCATTCTGATACCCTATGTCTTTTGATTGGACCATTTAGTCCATTTACATGCAGTGTTATTATTGAAAGATACGGGTTTACAGTCCTTGTGTAGGTTATCTGTAGGTTTCATACTTGTAGTGATGTCTCTTGTCCTTTGTGGTCTTTGCAACATTTCACTCACAGAATCCCCCTTAGGATCTCTTATAGGGCTGGTTTATTGGTGATGAATTCTTTCAGTTTTTGTTTGGGAAAATCTTTATCTCTCCTATTCTGAATGACAGGCTTGCTGGATAAAGGATTCTTGGCTGCATATTTTTCCTGTTCATTACATTGAAAATTTCCTGCCACTCCTTTCTGGTCTGCCACGTTTCAGTAGATAGAGCTGCTACTACCCGTATGTGTCTATCCTTGTACGTTGAGGCCCATGTATCCCTAGCTGCTTTCAGAATTCTCTCTTTATCCTTGTATTTTACCAGTTTCACTATGATATGTCATTCAGAAGACCAATTCAAGTTACCTCTGAAGGGAGTTCTCTGTGCCTTCCCCAGACTGGGAAGGTTCTTAGCTATGATTTGTTCAAGTATACCTTCGGCCCCTTTCTTTCTCCTTCTTCTGGAACTACTATGATATGGATATTGTTCCGTTTCATGGAATCACTTAGTTCTCTAATTCTCCCCTCGTGATCCAGAATTTTTTTTATCATTTTCTCAGCTTCCTCTTTTTCCATAATTTTATCTTATATTTCACCCATTCTTCCCTCTGCCTCTTCAGTCCTCGCTATGACTGCCTCTATTTTATTTTGCACCTCATCTATAGCATTTTTTAACGCATCATTACTAATTTTTAGTTCCTTGATCTCTTGGGCAGTAGATTCTCTGCTGTCCTCTATGCTTTTTTCAAGCCCAGCGATTAATCTTACGACTATTATTCTAAATTCTTGTTCCATTATATTGTTTACAACTCTTTTGATCACTTTTTTAGCTCTTACCTTTCCTGGAATTTCTTTTGTGAATTCTTCTGTTTCGTCATTTTGCCTAGTTTTCTGTCTCTTATGTGTTTTAAAAGCTTGTTATGTGCCCTGCACCTGTGAGCACTACTATATTAAAGAGAGGTCATACACTGTCCAGGACCTGGCCCTTTAGGAAGTGTTTTTTGGAGAGTGTTACTTGCTCTCTGTTGTTGTGACTCTGGTTAGTTTATCTCCCTACTCGTAGTGATGTTTTGGACCCTCCACCAGGTGTGCTTTGATTTGTTTGTTCAAGTAGCCCTGGAAAGGAAAACAAATAAGCAAAAAAATAGAAAACAAAAACAGGCAAACAACCAAAAAAACCCAGAAACACCAGCTACAAGTAAACAGGGTGGGCGCAGTACTGATGGAAGAGGCCTTATCCTGTACAAAGAGAGAAATGACAGGGGCAGGGACAAAGAAAGAATAAAAATTGACCAGAGAAACTATACGGCTTAATCCAGAGAGAAAGAAAGGGAAATAGAGAAGGGGATGGGGAAAAAGAAAAAAGAAAAGAAAGGTATGCAGACAGAGAAACTATAAGGCTTAATGCAGAGAGAATGGAGAATAAAGAAGGAGGTGTGGAACACGTATTAAGAGAATGGATTAAATATGTCTGCTTAAACTAACAACCAGAGATAAGAATGAGAAAAGGAAGGAAGAATATATATAATAAGAATTGTCTGAGAATTAATCAGGCAATGCAGCAGTGCCTGTCTGGAGGTAGGGCGTCTGTTTCCTCACTGTCAATCCTTCTCCTGTAGCTATGCAGTTACCAGGTGCAGATGGGCGTGGTTTGGTATAGGCGGATCCTGCCTCCACCGTGGGCCCTGCTGGGCCCTACTGTCTGGTCCTTGAGGTCCCACCTTGGTGGTGGTGGGGAGAAAAATGGCAACCCCCAGTCTCTCGCAGACCGGGTGTCCCAGACCACTCTGTTCGAGCCATCCTCATTGTGCCACAGGTGCAAATGAGGCAGTTTGTCCACTCCACTGACTCCTGTGCCTAGCTCCGCATGCCCCGTACTGGGGAAGAGCGGCTCCACGCCTCCCGATATGTGGTCCCTGGCTGGCAGGCACAGGCATGCTTTGTCCTGTCCCTCAGCACTCCAGGGAGGGAATCGCTTTCTCCTTCTGTGGACTGCACCCCTGACCTAGCCACCGAACCTGGGGCTGGCTCCCCTCCTCCCCAGGTACGTGATGCAGGGGCAGCCGTCCCCAGACCAGAGAAAGCCCACAGTTAGATTGATCTTTCTCTCTCCTGGACTGAAGTTTTTCTCTTGTCCAGATACAGGCCTATGCTTCCTTTTCTCTTTTTCTCTTCCTTTTGTCTCTCCACAAAAGGGGATCCCTCCTGTCTGTTCCTTTTCTCTCTCCCAGTTTGCAGTCACACAACTACGGCCCCTCAGGCTGTCCCAGTGGGTCCCTGGAAGCCGGCTGTCTCTTTTCCTCCCAGACTCTTGGGGTTCAGAGTCCTTCGGCTTCAACACTTCTCTTTTTTATGTTTTTTACCTTTGTTTCTAGCTCCTTTGAGTGTAAGATAAGGACTACGATTAGGACTGATGTTCTCCACTCATTTCAAATCCAGTGATTATCTTTATGATCATTACTTTCTTTATTAGGTATATTATTTATCTCCCTTTTGTTTAGCTCTCTTCTTTTGAATTTGTCCTTTTTTTTTTTTTTTTCTTCATTTGGGACATATTCCTTCTCATTTTGTCTGTCTTTTTCTGAGTGTTAGGGAAGTCACGTGCTCTTGAAAGCAGTGCCTTTATGAACAAGAGGTCTTGTAATGCCCTGCAGTGCAGTGTCTCCTATTTACCATAACCTGGCGCTTCAGGGGTGTCTCCTTTGTGTTTTGCATGTGCCCCAATTTTGTGGCTGAGCCATGTTTTCCTTCATTCCAGTTATCTGCAATGGGTCTCTTTGCTGTTGTGGGCAAGGTTTGGTCCTTGTGTTTTTAGTGGACCAGTCTGGGGCTACCTTGGGTTTAAAGTGAACCAGAACAGGCATTTGCCAGAGCTATGGTAGCTCCAAACTCAAGGGTGCTTTCTTCATGTTGTCACTAGAGAAACTTCTTGGTGGGCTAGGCCTGCAGTTCAGCCAGGTGTCTGACCAGCCTACTGCTGGGGCTGTAGTTGGACTGAGGTGTGCTGTTACTTTCCCTCTCTCAGGGGCAAGAGTCACTTTGGAGTGGTGCTCGCCCCTATTGGGGCTGCTTGCACACCACAAGGCTTGCCGCACTGCTTGGGATAGGCTCAGCCAAGGTCTACAGGAGAACACGGGGGCTGGGTGTGCTGCACATCATGCCAGCAGGGTCTGCACTGGGCTGCTGTGGAATGGAGCTGAAGCAGCCTGGGAAAACTTCTGCCCAGGCAGAGGGTTGAAGGGAGTATATTCACGGAAGTATGTGGCTGGGGTGCACTTTTTGCAAGTTAGGTGGAGATCATTGCAGTGTGCTTGTTCCCACAGGTGTCCGTGTAATTAGGCTGGGGATGGGGAGTGGGGGAGGGAAATAGCACCCATCAGTTCTTTTGTTCTTGGAGAAATCTCTCAGATTTCCCTGACTCTCCAGCACATGCTCTGAGACCATTAAATCTCTTTTCTGTACACCCGCGGCATTTTTCAAACTGTTGCTTCTGTGCTGTATCTAAGTGGAGCTGTTTGTTGTGCTGTACTTTAAGGGCAGAGACTCAGTTTTCTGTTACCCTCCTGCCTCTTAATCTATTGAGCCTGTTGATTTTCAGAGTTCAAGGTGTGAAGCCCTTCTGATTGTGGAGGTGGGGAGGGGACAAAACTGAAGAAGCTTCTGGACCTCTGGTTTTCAAAGCCAAATGTTACAGGGATTTGTCTTCTCAGGGCAACCTCTCAACCTGAGTGCCTGGGGCAGGGTCCTCTCCTTTCCCCTCTGTGCCCGTGGAGGCACTCCCTCTCAAGGTCAGTCCCACTTGATGGTACAGTCTTTCAATAAGCATAAAACATCTTTATGAACAAATCCAAATTTCCTTTCTCAAGACAAAAGTAGATAAAACAATATTTAGTAATCACTGTTTTGGTATTTTATTTGGAAAACAATTTGATGTCAATAAAGGGTTTCTCGGGTTTGATGGATTTACACAAATCTATTTGGGTTTAGGGCTCTATGGTTACATTCCCTGGTTACCAATTTTGAACCCTACATAACCCAATACCTCTTTCTTATGGGAAATATTTTGCAGTACTACCTTTACTATCATGAAAACACATCGTTATTGTGAATTGAAACTTAAAGGTAATACAAGCTACTTACAGCACTTACAGATTTTTGTTTTTTTTTCCAAATGTGTAATACAATACAATACAATATACTTCCGTGTGAGAATACTCAAGCATGACTACCTGGGAAGACTGAAATAGTTGGATGACATATGCACTGATACCTAGAATCATGAATGTGTCTAGAAAGGTAGATTGATGCAGGGGTTTTGAATTGACAACTCAGAGAACACATACAGTGTCTCCAATGGCAAAATGCTTT
Source organism: Lynx rufus (assembly GCF_022079265.1). NCBI lineage: Eukaryota > Metazoa > Chordata > Mammalia > Carnivora > Felidae > Lynx > Lynx rufus. Next base: position 112,924,530 of record NW_025814856.1, on the reverse strand, counting down.
TCTGAAGTAAGGAGTACTTCTCAGTAAAGTTCCATACTTAATAATCTACCCTTGAATTTTAATTTTATTTATTTTGAGTGAGAGAGTGAGCGAGCAGGAAGGGGCAGAGAGAGAATCCCAGGTAGGGTCTACAGCAGTGTGGAGCCCGACTCATGGCTTGAACTCAAGAACCGTAAGATGATGACCTGAGTGAAAACCAAGAGTTTGACGCTTAACCAACAGATTGACCCAGGTGTCCTTCCTGGAAATTTTTATGTATATTGAAACCATGCAAACATGATTTTATGCTGATATGTATGTATTTATGTGTGTGTATATGTATACATATATATATTTAGAATTAGATTTTGTGTCCAGCTATTTATAAATAGGTTTGTTCCCTCATTGACAAGTCTGGTGGACTTCTGGGTTTCTGTGATGGTGTAGTTCCTGCTTGGGAAAACACATTGAGAAATTAACAGTTCAAAAAGGGCTTTCTGGAGTAAATCTCTAAATTTAGGATCTTCTTGATTTGGTAGTTATTAAAGTTCCTTTCCAGTGGCTCCTGGCTGTTTTATTAAGCAACAGCTATTGGGGTAAATTCTTTCTCTTATACTGTGTGAATACTTTTAGGAATTTAGTAGAGTTCTACAAAGTGTTCTGTCTTCTCAAGGGTTTTTGAGTAGTGTGTGGAATACAAACATACACAGAGCTAGAGTCAGTAAACCGAGATGAAGCACACTTAGGATGCGATGCTGTGCCATGGAGTCTTCTAGGAGTGATTTAAGCCTTTCCTGGGGAGTCAGTGAAGTTTTTGTGAGTAAGTAGTGGGTGTGCTAGTGAAGTCACCAGGTTTGCCTTTTTAGTAGTTAAAATTCCTTAAGTACTTGGAAATGACCTTTTGAAATAGTAGTTGTCCCCTAATCCTTTCATACTATGTAGACTAAATTGGCAAAATCAGTTTTGTTTTTGAGAGAGAGAGAATGAGCGTGTGCATGAATGCATATACACAAGTGCACAAGCAGAGTAGGGACAGAGGGATTGGGAAAGAGAATCTTAAGCAGGCTTCATGCCCAGTGTGAGCCTGATGTGGAGCTTGATTTCTTCACTTTGAGATCATGACCTGAGCCAAAGTCAGGAGTCAGAGCCTTACTGCTTGAGCCACTCAGTTCCTAATAAATGAAATATGTAGTTGTATTTAATAACATTTCTATTTACTATTAACAGTTATAATTTGAGGATTTTTCTCCCATAAGTCATTGGCTTTAATATTCAGGGCCTTCACCTTTAATACTGATCTTGCTATGGGCCGTCTAGTACAGAAATCTAGTAATGGTGGGTAATACCAAAATTGCCTTCATTCAGTTATACTCAGAAATTAGAGACATTTTTCTCTCATTTTTTTTTTCTTTCTCTCATTGGAGAATGACTATAATTCCAGTGCATAGCTATTAGAGAAGAAAGGTCAACCTGCTCATGCATAATTGGACATTTTGTTTCTGGGTACTTATGTTGAATAATCCTTTTAAATTTAGTATATTGGAAGCTTTTGGTCAAGTTGAATTACTCAAGTCATTATGGACTAATGATAATGCTATTGTATTTTGGCATGTGTGCTGATGTTTAAGAGATAGATGTATAATTTTTGGACTCGGCCAGTTTAATCAGGACATTGGACTATTTTGAAAGAGAATAAAACATATCATTTTTTCTTTTTTTTTTTTTTAACAGCCTTTTAGGTGTCCCCATTGCATATGATAACATCAAAGTGGTAGGTGAACTGGGAGATATTTATGATGATCAAGGACATATTCATCTTAACATTGAAGCAGATTTTGTTATTTTCTGCCCTGAACCAGGGCAAAAGCTTATGGTATGTATATATATTTAAAGCTTTCTTTGTATAATGGTATAATTTGGAAGATTTTTAAGACTATACACCTCGAGAAGTAAATGGCTTGCTATTGTGGGTAGCTAAAAGTTATTTTTTAAAATGTTTATTTTTGAAAGAGAAAGCAGGGGAGGGGCAGAGAGAGGGGGGCAGAGGATCTAAAGCAGGCTCTGCACTGACAGCAGATAGCCCATCATGGAGCTCTAACTGATGAACTGTGAGATCATGCCGTGAGCCCAAGTCAGATACTTAGCTGACTAAGCCACCTAGACACCCCTAAAAATTATTTTCAAAGAAAAAAAGTCAATTCAACCTTGGTAAGTTTTTAAACTCCATTCTTCTAGAACTCACCTGTATATGCAGAGTATGTGTGTCATATAATTTATTCTCTTCTTTGTATAGCACCAGAACGATCTTAAGTGATAAAAAAAAAATCACTAGTTTCTTCTCAATTATATACCAATAGTTTCTTTATAAAGGATGTAAACAGGGGCTAGGGGCTCCTGGATGGCTCTGTCAGTTGAGCTTCCTAATGCAGCTCAGGTCATGATCTCACAGTTTGAGTTCGAGTCCCATGTCAGACTGTGCTGACAGGTCAGAGCCTGGAGCCTGCTTCAGATTCTGCTTCTCTCTGTCTCTCTCTGCCCCTCCCCCGCTCATGCGCATGCACTCTCTCTCTCCCCCTCTCTCTCTGTCTCAAATAAACATTAAAAAAATATTTGAAAGATTCAAACCTTGTAGTAGTGTTTCAAATAGGAGTTGAAAATTCAAATAGTTGTGGGACCAGGCAGGTAATGAAAGTGAATGAACAATGAGGTTAGGGCACCCATCAGATGCCATGGTAATGAAGGCCCTGTTGGGAAGGTTTTTTAAGACAATCTAGATATACAGATGGATGTGAAATTGACTGTCTTCTACCAGCAGTTTTGAGTGTATTTGTTGATGTGTGTGTGTGTGTGTGTGTGTGTGTGTATTCATACATATGTTTGTATGTTTTTTTCTTTAAGTACTTCCTATAAAATTTTTTATTAATGGTTCTTATAAGATTAACCTTTATTGTTAATGAATATACTGATCAAATTTCACTGACAAATTCTACAAGGCATTTCTAATTTAAAAAAAATTTTACAGTGTCGGTTAAACTGGTAGAAATAGTATCCTGGGCCTGCCAAAGTTGGGTTATACAGCTAGCCTCCATACTATTAAAGTTGGCAGATTTGTACTTAAAAAAATTCCGACACTTAACTCATCTGCTTTGTGTAAGTTACCATAGATATAAACATGGAAATAACATACTGTACAGAAAGTATGAAACTAAGAATAAAATTATTCCTTTTACTCTATTCCCCACAATGAGATCCAGTCTTCAAATACATCTGGGCAGTTTTTTCCAGTTTTTAATTTTAAACATTTTAAACATAATTTACATACAATAAAATAAGAGATCTAAATTATATACAACAAAATGCATAGATCATAGTGTTCAGTTCAATGAATTCTGACAAGTGCATATATACCATTTTATTTGAGAATGACCGTCATGCCCTTTCCTGGTCAATTCTCTCTTCTAGATCCAACCACTATTCTGCTTCTGTTTATCATAGATTAGTTTTGCTTAAGCTTCTCATTTTATATTAGTGGAAATTTTCATTATACACTCTTTGATGAAAATCTGACCTCTTTTGTTCTACATGTTTTTACACTTCATCCATGCTGTTTGATGGTATATTGGTAGTTTTATTCCTTTTTGTTCATAGAATTCGGTTATATGAGTGTATTACAATTTGATTGTTCATCTTCATTGATGGACATTTTGGTTTCCAGTCTGGAGCTATTATGAATGAAGCTGTGTGAATGTGTATTTTCATTTCTCCTAGGTAGGAACTGTAAGCTGTATTGTAAGTCAGAGGGTAGGTGTTTGAGGAATTAGCCTGTTTTTCATAAAATTAAACATTCAACACTATTAGTTGCTCTGTGTCCTTGCCACCATCTGGTTTTGTTAGTCTTTTAATTAAACTGATGGATAATACTAGGTTCTCCTTAATTTGTGTTTTCCTTCGTGAGATTTTTCTTGTGTTTCAATAAGAAAGGCCTGTTTAAGTGCTTTGCCCATTTTTAGCTGGACTTTTGTGTTACGGAGGTTTAGTAGTTCTGTTTATAAACTTCATACTTTTTAGCTTTAAAGCTTCTAAAAATGTTTTTGTGATTCAGAGTAGCCATGCTCAAGATCTACTGATGAAGGATAAGTTGTCTTCAAATACAGTGCTTATTATATCCTACTAAAGTTAATTGTTAAATAATTTTTTTTATGTTTATTTCTGAGAGAAACAGAATGTGAATGGGGGAAGGGTAGGGAGAGATGGAGACACAGAATCCAAAGCAGGCTCCAGACTCCCAGTTATCAGCACAGAGCCTGATGCAGGGCTGGAACCCACAAACCTTGAAATCATGACCTGAGCCAAAGTCAGGCACTTAAGTGACCATGCCTTCCAACAATGCTTTTTAAGCTTTGAAATTCAGACTGTTTATGGAAATATAATGTGGATCCTAGTTATAAAAAAACATATGCTTCCTGCCTTGAGGTCTTTTCACATTTAGGTAATATCAAACAGTATTTTCTGCTTGGTTTCAATATGGTTATAATCTACTCCCCAGGGAGTCCTGTAGCCGGAGCTGAGGTAGGTTGGTTTTTTTTTTTTTTTTTAGAGGTGTAAGAGTTGTTTATCCAGTTAGGCAATTGATATGCATGCAGTTTACCAAAGTTCCAGCCTTCTAAAAACTCTACAGTGTTTTAAAATGGTTTAGTATAACATGTAAATTTTAATTGAAAATCTTTTTCCATATGAAATTATTCCATTATTTCAATGTTTTCTCTTTAAGATCAGTTTGAAGCTTATAAAGTTTTATTTACCTTTTAAACTCTTTAGATAGCTTGATGCTTTTTCTTTTTCTTTCTTCCCAGGGTACAGTTAACAAAGTGTCTTCTAGCCACATTGGCTGTTTAGTACATGGGTGTTTCAATGCCTCCATCCCTAAACCTGAGCAGATGCCAGCTGAGCAGTGGCAGATCCTAGAGATAAATGTGGGTGATGAACTAGAATTTGAAGTATTTCGTTTGGACTCAGATGCTGCTGGAGTATTCTGCATTCGGGGAAAATTAAATACCTCTAGGTCAGTTCCTCATCACATTATTTTAATTTTGGTAGTCATTTCTGTTTAATTCTGAATTTAGAGAACATAAGCCCCTCTTTCGGAAAGTAATTTAGAATATGCCATAAAGTCAATGTAAATTGGAATCTTAAGTGTTTTGACAGCATATTGAATATTCCAAAGGCCTGCACTTCTAGCTAATGGGTCTGTAGTTTACTAACTCAATCTTCCTATTTTCTAGTTTGGTTAATTTTTTAAACAGTTGATCCTTGAGCTTGAAACTGCTGAAAGCTTAATCATATTTGATTAATGTCACTATGCCAGGTAGATAATTTCTGTATTTTTCTGTTAGCTCATTGAAATTACTTAGTTAGATGTAGCTAGTGCTACTGGATGGGACTCTGCATCCAGTAGAGAGGGCTACTTCACTGATCCTTGGTTTTTTGTTTTTTTGGTTTTTTTTTAGTGTTAACTCACAACTTTGAAAAAAATGAATAATTTGAAACAAGGATTCATAGATGGGAAATTCCATTAATTTTGGTAGACAGTACACGTGTATTTTTTATCGCTCGTCAGTTGTTTGGCTACTAAGCCTGAGTATTGTGATGTTTCATGCACAGTGAGCAAATTTTTTTGAATCAAAACAAAATTTATAAGGTACATTTTGATAAAAATTTATGTCATTTTTATGTATGAAAACAGTCTGGAAGGACTTTGGAAAAATTTTAACTTTTCCAAGACATTTTAATGAGCTGAGGGATAATAGAATAGAATATTTATAGATATTTATGCCATACTTCTGTATCTTGTACTACTGTCATTATTTAGAAGAAAGATTAACATTTGGTATATTCTTGATCTCATTATTTTTGTTTATTGCTCTGTAATTTTTTTTTAACTGTTATTTTAGTTTACAAACCAAGTGCTCTACAGTTTCTGAAGAAGTAACAGAAACTGGCACTGAAGAAATTGTAGAAAAACCTCTGAAGAAGAAAAAGAAAAAGAAGACAGACCCAGAGCCATATGAAGTGGAGAGTGATAACAGAGAACTAGCAGATTTTGCAGATGTCACTGTGAAAGAAGAGACAAACCTGCAGATTAATAATACGAATGGCTTCCAGAACGAAGAGCCAAAGAAGAAGAAGAAGAAAAGGCACCAGGAGGACCAGGATCCTGTTTTCCAAGGTAGTGACTCCAGTGGTTATCAGAGTGACCATAAAAAGAGAAAAAAGAAAAGAAAACACAGTGAGGAAGCTGAATTTACCCCACTTTTGGAACACTCATCTAAAAAGAAAAGGGAAAAGTAATTCCTTTAGTGCATTTTACTCAGTTTTTTGAAGATTGATTTACATACAGTAGACGAATAAATGTGGGAATCATATGAAATGCTTGTGTATTCCAGTAGTCTGCAAAACAGGAAACATTTCATTAGTAGGAATTTTTGGTGCTAAAATTATTAAAGTGGTAATTACTTTTGGAAATACCAATATTATCAAACTGCCATTTTATTGTATACAGAATAAGAGGATAAGACCTCTCTCAAGTCTTGCATTTTTCCAGTTTTTACATGCTACATAAAATTATTTCTGTCATCTGAAGACTGGTAAAGGACTTTGTAATAGAGTGTTATTTGTATCATTACCGAATGGTTTTGAGCTTGTGTATTTTTTAGCAGGTTTGACCTTCAGTCATAATATTATATGAGATTTTTAGATTTTCTCTTCTCTGGCTACTACGAGATTTCTATGGTTCAATTTAGAATGGTTTGCCAAAGGAGCTCTGAAGTCTCCAGAGCTCATTAGAACCATGCCACTATTGACAGTGGTAGGAAACATTGTTCACTGTTCTTCCCTTCCAGATGTATGTTGGTTTTTGTTTCTGTTTTTGTTTTTTTTTTGTATAAGAGGTTGATGTAGAGGGCTCTTCTCTTGTACTTGTTTATGTGTGCCTCAGCTGTAAATGCCATTCTTACTAGTAGGAAATTTCTCAACTACTTTATAATTGGGTTAAGGTATTAAAAACGATTCTTAAGAGAAAATTGCACTGCGAAATGTGGACTGTGATGAAATGACAAGCTGGTTCAGGCTGATAATCAATGCATGGCCACATTCATTGATTTAACAGTACCTGACCACTTTGCTGTGTGTAAAACATTCTACTAAGGAACAGATGTATAATGATTGTAGTCCCTTCCCTTATGTAGTGTCATAGGAGAAACAGATGCACACATGCACAATATATATAAGTAAAATACAGAAAGGCAGTAATTCTGGGAAGTACTAAAAACAAGAGTGTCTACTGAATGTTAATTGTGTTAATATCTGTAAATGGATGAATGGTTGAAATGAATTTCAAGTGGCAACCATTTTGTTGCCGTTTATCTAATATCAGATGTAGTACTGGTCTCACACTATTAAATTTTACTGATATATAAATTCTGCAGAAAGTGTATCTTGATCCAAATCTATAGTAATAGAATACAGAGTTTGGAGAGTAACATACGTTCACACGCTTGTTCTTAATTAAATTAAGAAGACCAGACAATGGACCAGGCCAATTTCTTTTTCTACAGTTTGTGTGGGTATTGAGCCCTTAAAACATGGCTAATGCAAATTGACCTAGCAGTATAAAATACAAGATTTTGAAGATGTACAAAGAATGTAAATTATCTCAGTTTTGTATTGGTGAAATTCTATTTTTGGTATAGTGTGTTAAATAATGTTATATCTAGCTTTTTTTCATTTTCTGGCTAGAAGATTAAAAATTGTAGGTGAAGCTATTTTGTTTAGGATTTTTGCATTTAGGGTCATCAGAGATACTGGTCTATAGTTTTTTTTGTTGTTTTGGTAGTGTCTTTATATGATTTTGGTGTCAGGGTAATTCTCAACAAAATATTGTCAAAAAAAAAATCTAATACATTACAACAAATCATTCACCACAATCAAGGGATTTATTCCAGGGATGTAAGTGTGTTCCAATATATGCAAGTCAGTCACATTATACATCACATTAAGACAAAGGATAAAAACCATATGATCTTCTCAGGGGAGGCAGAAAAATCACTTCATAATAAAAACTCTTTTAACATTGTAGGTTTAGAGGCTACATACCTCAACATACTAAAGACCATCTATGAAAAACCCACAGCTAACATCATACTCATTGGTGAAAGATTGAGGTTTTTTTCCCCCTCTAAGATCAGGAACAAGGATGTCCCCTTTCACCACTTCTATTCAACATAGTACTGAAGTCCTCACTGTCTTATACCATACAAAAATTCAAGATGGTTTAGTAAAGACCTAAATTTGGGACCTAAAACCATAAAATTTCTGGAAGAAAACACAGGCACTGATTTTTGATATTGTTCATAGCAACAGTTTTCTAGGGATGCCTCCTCAGGCAAGGGAAATAAGCAAAATAAAACCAGTCAGACTACAGGAAAATGAAAGGCTTTTGTAAAGCAAAGGAAACCATCAATAAAACAAGGCAAGCTACTGCATGGGAGAAGATATTTGCAAGTGCTATATCTAATTAGGAGTTAATATCCAAAATATATAAATAAAAAATGGGCAGAGGACCTGAATAGACATTTTTCCAAAGGAGACATATAGATGGCCAACAGACACATGAAAAGACGCTCAACATCAGTAATCAGGGAAATGCAAATCAAAACCATGAGACATCACCTTACACTGGTTAGAATAAAAAAGACAAGAAACAAAAAAAGACACCAACAAGTGTTGGTGAGAATGTGGAGAAAAGGGAACCCTGGTGCACTATTTTGGGAATGCAAACTGGTGCAGCCATTGTGGAAATTTTATGAAGGTTTCTCAAAATTAAAAATAGACATGGGGCGGGGCGTCCAACTTCAGCTCAGGTCATGATCTTGCGGTTTGTCAGTTCAAGCCCCGCATTGGGCTCTGGGCTGACAGCTCAGAGCCTGGAGCCTGCTTCCGATTCTGTGTCTCCCTCTCTCTCTGCCCCTCCCCTGCTCATGCTGTGTCTCTTAATAATAAATAAACATGGAAGAAAAAAACAGACACGGACTTCTAGGAAGATGGTGGAAGATCATAAGCTCAGCTTTCCCAACACACACACCAAGATAACCACATCAGTGTAGCTAATTCAGAAAATGACCAGAAATCTAGCAGAATAGACTTCCTACTGTTAATCATAGAGAAGAGGCCACATCTAAAAGGGTAGAAGACGTGGAAACATGGTTGGGAATCAAGCCCTTGGTGAGACTTAACCAGTAATGGGAGAGACCCCTACAAGCATGGAGAATCAAGAGTATCAGACCTCACATGAGGCACCAGGGACCTGCACAAGGAAGACGAGTCCCCTTAACATGTGTCTTTGAAAGCCAGTGGCACTTTGTGAGTTTTACAATCATCAGGGCATAACATGGAGTACTTTAAAAATCAGCATACTTAACTCCAGGAGAGCCTGAGGGCCATAGGAAACTGAGTCCGTGCCCTTAAAGGCCCCTAACATGGCTGAGATACAGCACAGAAACAGCAGTGTAAAAAGTGCGTAGGATAAATGTGAAGATTTATTTGCTAATCTCAAGGTGTGCAGGAGAGGCAGGGACCTTTAGAAGACTCCTCTAAGAACAAAATATTTGACAGGTACCATTTCTCCCCACCCCCAGGTCAGATAGCAAACACTTGTTAGAACCCACACACACACTATCTTGCTAAGATCTCATGCGCCATCTGCATGTTCTGCATATTTTCCCCATCCAACTCACCCCATTTGGCAGGTGTCTCCAAAGTAGCTCCTGTCCCAATACACCCTGCAAGCAGCCCCAGTAGGAACTGGCACCACTCCAAAGTGACTCCTGCCCTGGGGATAGGGGAAAATAACCACACACACCAGTGTGCCCACATACCCAGCAGCTCTTACAGCTGGCAGCACAGAGAATGCCCTGCTCATCAGTGGAATTGCAGCCTCAGGAGAAGGACTGGGAGCAGGCATTGGGCCTCACCACAAGCCTCGACCTATCAACAGAAGCCTCCAAGGGAATAAGCAAGTGAGAATGCTTTGCCTATGCATGGACTACAGCCCTGGTAGATGAGCTGAGGGTAGGCATCTGGTCTGACCACTGATAACGACCCAACTCTAGGACCATGGTGACCCCCACACCGGCCCCTTAACAGTACAGGGTCCAAACCCTGCCCATTGCACCCCCAACAGGCAAAGTAGCCTCTTGCAACTGACTAGGCTGAAGGTGAACACGTGTCACCAACAACAGTACAGCACAAACAGCCCACATAGGAAATAGCTCTGAAGCACCTGGTCCTGGTGAATGGGAGGTATTGCACTATAGGGGATACCTGGACCTCTTCTTCCTAAGGCCACTACTTTCAAGAGCAGGAGATGTAGCTCACTTCCCTAATTCTTAAAACCAGACAAAAGGAGACTATGAGCCAAATGAAAGAACAGTGCAAAATCACAGCCAAAGGGCTAAATTAATTGGAGACAGTAATTCCCAATAGAGAATTTGACCTAATAGTCAAAAAGCCACTCAGTGGACTCGATGTGAGAGTGGAGGATCTCATTGAGAGCTTTGACAAAGAGATAGAAAACACAAAAAGGAACCAGAGATGATGAACTCAATAACTGAAATTAAAAATAGACCAGGGGTGCCAGGGTGGCTCAGTCACTTAAGCATCCAACTCTTGATACTGGTTCAGGTCATGATCTCACAGTTCATGAGTGTGAGCCCTGCCTTGGGCTCTGTGCTGACAGCATTGGGATTCTCTTTCTCCCTCTCTCTTTGCCCCTCCTCCACTTGCTTTTTCTGTCTCTCAGAAGTGAATAGATAGATGGATAGATGGGTGGATGGATAGATGGATGTGTATACACACACACACACACTAGAAAGAATAAATCAATAGTAGACTACAGGATTCAGAATGGATCAGTGATACGGAAGAGAGAGTAATGGAAAGCAACCAAGCTAAACAAAAAGAAAAAAAAAATGAGATGAAGGGGTGTTGGCAACATCATCAAGCCTAATACGTTTGCGTTATAGAGATCTCAGAAAAAGAGAGAAAGATAGGCAGTAAAATTTGAAGAAATAATAGCTGAAAACTTCCCTAATCTGGAGACGAAAGCAGACATCTGGATCCAGGAGTCACAGAGAACCCCAATCAGAGGTACACACCAAGACAGTAATTAAAATGGCAAAAAGTACTGATAAAAGAGAATTTTAAAGCAGTATGAGAAAGTTACATACAAAGGGAAGCCCATAAAGTTAGCAATAAGTTTTCAGCAGAAACTCTAGACGCTAGGGAGTGCCATGAAATATTCCAAGTACTGAAAAGAAAAAAATCTGCAACCAAAAACACACTATTCAGCAAGGTTATATATTGGAATAGACAGAGAGATAGTTTCCCAGACCAACAAAAATTAAAGAAATTTATCAATTAACCAGCCTTACAAGAAATGTTAAAGGGAATTCTTTGGAAAGAAAAAGCCATAATCAAAGAAAATTATGAAAGCAAAAATTTCACAGATAAATGCAAACAAGAGTATATTAATCTCTTATAAAACTAGAATGGAGGTCAAAACACTTAGGCAGGAAAATCATCTATGAAAATCAGTCAAGTGTTTCATAAAATAAGAGGATGAAAAGTATGATATCATGTACTAAAATGTGAGAGATCAAAGTAAAAATGCTTTTAGAATGGGTTAAAACTTAAGCTAGCCATTAACTTAATATAGACTGCTATACACCTAAGATATCTATGAACCTAATGGTAACCAAAATTGAAAACCTGTAACACATGCGCAAAGAAAAAGAAAAGGAATCCAGGAGAGCAGATGGCAGTAGAGAAAGGACCCCAGGCTCACCTCTTGCCAAGAATACAACTAGGTAACTATCACATCATCATAAATACCCCAGAAACTGACCTGAAGACTGGTAAAACAAGCTCCATAACTAAAGGTGGACAAGAGGCCTCACCGAAGAAGGTAGCAAATAAGGACATACAGAGATGTGGTTTGGAAGAGAAATGGATTGTGGCCGCTGCAGTGGGGAGGGAGTTACAGTCACAGGGAAGGGGGTGGGGGAGACAGACTAGCATACAGGGGAGTACACCAAGAAGAGGAAGCCCCATAGGAATTCGTTTGGAAAGCCTCTAAGGGGCTGAATTTCCTGACTTCTTGCAATAGGCAGGGCTTAAAGCCTGGAGTTCTAAAGGTCAGTGGCTTTACTTGGACAGAGCCCAGAGGGCAGTGTACTGCTCTTGGAGAGAAGGCAGGACAGACAGTCCACAGACCTACAGTGTGGAAACAGTGATCCAAAGAGTACCTGGGGCACACAGTAGGGAGTTTATTTGCTTATATCACAGTGTGTCCCAGAGAGGCATTAATAGAGAGATCCCTCTGAGAATAAACTGGCAGATGCCATTTCCCTCTCCTACCTACCACTCAGTATAAGTGCAGGCCACTTACGGGAACCAGCACAGCACCAACACTTGCTACCAAACTTGATTACACTAAGCCCCGCCTTCCCATGGTCTGGTTGAACTGCCCTTCCCAATCACACATGCCTCAGTCCCAGCAGGGCAGGCCCCCTCCCCCAGAGGACTGGCCCAAACCTCTGCCAACACCACATTTCCTGACCCAAGAGTTTTGCAGGACCTCAGTTCTGTTGGCAGACCAGAGTCCACCTAGTTACAATGTACCACATTCAGGCCAGAGACCAAACACTGCCCACAACAGGCAAAGACAGCCTCTGCAGACTGGCATGACAAATAAAGAAGCCAAGAAAAAACAGCAGAGCACACACAGCACACGTTGGAGACACTTAGAAGCACCAGGCCCTGGGGAACAGGAGACACTACACAGCAGGACACTGTAGGACCTCTTCTTCATAAGGCCATTACCCTCAAGAACAGGAGATATAGCTGACTTTCTTAACACACAAAAACAGGCACAGAGACTTAGGCAAAGTGAGAAGACCGAGAAATGTGTCCCAAGTGAAAAAACGGGATAAAGCCACAGCCAGCGATCAAAGTGAAACAGAAGTAACATGCCTGAGGGAGTATTTAAGCAATGATCCTAAGGATACTCACTGGACTGAGTTACATACAACAGACACCCCATAAGGCTATCAGTGGATGTTTCAGCAGACACTTCAAGCTATAAAGGACTAGCACGATATATTCAGAGTGCTGAAAGGAAGAAATCTGGAGCCAAGAATATGCTAGCCAGCAAGGCTATCATTCAGAATACAAGGAGACATAAAGAGTTTCTCAGACAATAACTAATGGCATTCAAGACCACTAAACCAGCCCTCCAAGAAATACTAAAGGGGACTGTGAGTGGAAAGCAAAGACCAAAAATGACAGCATGAAGGCAGGAACAAGAGCAGTAAAAATTCTTATTTCTATAAAAAATCAGTTAAGGACGTCTCAAAATAAAAGAATGTGGAATATGACAACATGTATCTAATAGGTGGGGAGTAAAGAATGGGTTTAAACTTAAATGACCATCAACTTAATATAGATTGCTATATACAGAAGAGGTTATATACACATATAATGGTAACCATATATCAAAACCACTAGCACACATGCAAAGAATAAAGAAATCCAAATATATCACTAGAGCAAACCAGCAAACCATGAAAGAAAGATAACAAAGTTTCAGAGAAAATCTTCAGAAACCACCACAAAACAGGTAATAAAATGACACAATGTATTAAAAAGTAAGACCCATCTACTTGCTGCCTACAGCAAACTCATTTTATACCTAAAGACACCTGCAGATTCAAAGAGGGAATGGAAAAGCATCTATCATACAAACGGATGTCAAAAGAAAGCCAGAGTGGCAATACTTAGACAAAATAGACTTTAAAACAAAGACTGTAATAAAAGACAATGGACACAATATAATAAAGAGGACAACATAACAGGAAGGTATAATAATTGTAAATATGCACTTAATATGGGATGACCCAAGCAAATAAAACAGTAACAAACATAAAGGAACTAATCATTAATACAATAATAATAGGGGACTTTAACACCACACTTAACAACAAACATATGATCTAAACAGAAAATCAACAGGGTAACAGCAGCTTTGAATGCCGACTGGACCAGATGAATTTAACAGATATATTCAGAACATTACATTCTTAAAACAGTAGAGGGGTACTCAATCTATTAAGTGTCCAACTCTTAATTTTGGTTCAGGTCATGATCTCACAGTTTGTGGGATGCCCCATGCTGGGCTCCTTGCTGTCAGCACGGAGCCTACTTGGGATTCTCTCTCCTCTCTCTTTGCCCATCCTCTACTCATCATCTCTCTCTCTCAGAATGAATAAACATTAAAAAATAAAACAACAGAATACACATTTTTTTTTCAAGTGCACATGAAACATTCTCCAGAATAGGTTCCATGTTAGATCACAAATATCAGCAAATTTTTAAAAGATTCAAATGATAACATGCACCTTTTCTGACCACAGTGGCATAAAACTAGAGTTCAATCACAAGAAAATAATCTGCAAAGAACACAAATAGCATGGAGTTTAAATAACATGCTACTAAATAATGAATGAGTCAACTGCAAAATCAAAGAGGAAATGAAAAAAAAAATACATGAAGACAAATGAAAATGAAAACACAGCTGTTTAAAACCTTTGGTATGCAGCAAAAGTGGTTCTAAGAGGCAAGTTTAGAACATAGGCCTACCTCAAGAAAAAGACCCAACAACCTAACCTTATACCTATGAGAGAGAGAGGTAAAGAATAAACAAAGCCCAAAGCCAGTAGAAGGAAGGAAATAATAAAGATTAAAGCAGAAATAAATGGCACAGAAACTTAAAAAAACAGTAGAAAGATCAATGACAGCAGGAGGTCCTTCTCTGAAAAGATCAACAAAATTAACAAACCTTTGGCCAGACTTATCCAAAAAGAGGAGAGAGGACTCAAATTCAGAAGTGAAGGAGAAGAAATAGTAACTGACACCAAAGAAATGCAAAGGATTATAAGAGACTATTATGAAAAATTATATGCCAAGAAATTGGACAACCTAGAAGAAATGGATACATTCTTAGAAACATTTAACTTTCCAAAACAATGAGGAATAAAAAAATTTGAATAGACGGACTACTAGCAATGAAAGTGAATCAGTAATCAAAAAACTCCCAAGAAAGCAAAAGTCCAGGACCATATGGCTTCTCCGGTGAAATGTACCAAACATTTAAAGAAGAGTTAATACCTATTCTAAACCCACGCCAAAAAATAAAGGAGGAAGGAAAGCTTCCAAATTCATTCTATGAGGCCAATAATAAATACCATGATACCAAAACTAGATAAAAGACACCTCAAAAAAAAAATAAATAAAGGCTAATATTTCTGATAACCAAAATCAAAAGTACTCAACAAAGTATTAGCAAACCAAAGCCAACAGTACATTAAAAAAAAAAAAAATCATTCACCACAATCAAGAGGGATTGATTCCAGGATTGCAAATCAGTCAATGTGATACATCACATTAGGAAAGGATAGGGGCACCTGGGTGGTTCAGTCAGTTAAGCATCTGACTTCAGCTCAAGTCATGATCTTGTGGTTTTCCAAGTTGGAGCTCCACATTAGGCTCTGTGCTGACAGTGCAGAGCCTGCTTGGGAATCTCTCTCTCTTCTACCCTCTGTCCATCCCTCCCTCCCCCTCCCCCTTTCAAAATAAATAAAAAACTTAAAAAAAAAAGGAAAGGAAGGATAAATACGATATGATTATCTCAATAGATGCAGAAAAATCATTTGACAAATGCAACATCCATTAATAAGAACTCTCAACAGTGTAAGTTCAGAGAGAACAAACCTCAATGTAATAAAGGCCATACATGAAAAACATATAGCTACCATCATACTGAATGGTGAAAACCTGAGAGCTTTTCCTCTAAGATCAAGAACAAGATAAGAATGTACACTTAAACCATTTCTGTTCAACACAGTACTGGAAATCCTAGCCACAGCTTCAGATAAGAAGAAAAGGCATCCAAACTGGCAAGGAAGAAGTAAAACTTTCACTACTTGCAGATTATATGGTACATTATATAGAAAATTCTAAATATCTAGTGAAAAACTACCAGAATTGATAAATTCATTCCGTAAAGTCACAGGATACAAAATTAATATACAGAAATCTGTTGCATGTCTATACACCACTAGTGAAGTAGCAGAAAGAGGAATTAAAATCTCATTTACAATTGCACCAAAATAATACAATATCTAGGAATAAACTTAACCCAGGAGGTGAAAGAGTTGTACTCCAAAAACTATAAAATTTTCATAAAAGCAAGTGAAGATGACACAAGCTATTCCATGCTCATGGACTGGAAGGACCAGTATTGTTAAAATGTCCATAATACTCTGGTTTCTCTTCAGATCGTATAAATCTTTCGCCTTTTAAAATGTCCATACTACCCAGAACAATCTACAGATTTAATGCAATCCCTAACAAAATGCAACATTTTTCAGAGAGCTACAACAAATAATCCTAAGATTTGTATAAAACAACAAAAGACTCTGTACAGCCAAAGAAATCTTGAGAAAGAAGAACCTGGAGTTGTCAAAATTCCAGATTTCAAGATATACAAAGGTGTATTAAAACAGTATAGTGCTGGCATAAAAATATACATTTAGATCAACAGAGCAGAACAGGGAGCCCAGTAATAACCTCATGCTTACATGGTCAAGTAATATGTGTCAAAGAAGCCAAGAGTATACAATGAGGAAAAGACAGTCTCTTCAACAAACAGTGCTGAGAAAACTGGAGAGCTACATACGAACAAATGAAACTGAACCACTTTCTTAAACCATACACAAAAATGACTCAAATGTGAGACCTAAAGCCGTAAAACTCCTGTAAGAAAACACAGACAGTGATTTTTGATGTTGGCCTTATCAACATTTTTCTAGGGATGTCTCTTCAAGCAAGGGAAACAAAGCAAAATTGAACTAGTGGGACTACGTGAAAACGAAAGGCTTTTGCACAGTGAAAGAAGCCATCAATGAAACAAAAAGGCAAGCTAATGCATGGAAGGAGCTATTTACAAATAATATAACAGATACGGAGTTAATATCCAAAATATTTAAAGAACTCACTCAATGCTAAGAAAAAAAAAATCTGATTAAAAAATGGGCAGAGGACCTGAATAGACATTTTTCCAAAGACATAGATGGCTGGCCAACAGACTCATGGAAAGATGCTCAACATCACTAGTCATCTGGGAAATGGAAATCAAAACCACAGTGAGGTATTACATTGGTCATAATGGTGAAAATAAAAAACAAGGAACAAATGTTGGTGAGAATGTGGAGACAAAGAAAGCCTGGTGCACTATTGTGGGAATGCAAACTGGTGCAGCCACTGTGGAAACTGTATGGAAATTTCTCAAATAATTAAAAATAGAATTGCCATATGATCCAGTAATTCTACTATTATGTATTTATCCAAAGAAAACACTAATATGAAAAGATATATGCACCCCTATGTTTATTACAGTATTATTTACAGTAACCAAAATATGGAAGCAACCCAAGTGTCCAATAATATATGAATGGATAAAGAAGTGGTATGTACATACATTAGAATTATACTCATCCTTAAAAAACAATGAGATCTTGCCATTTCCAACAACATAAAGGGTATGATGCTAAGTGAAATAAAACACTAGGGAAAACACCATATGATTTCACTCGTGTGGAATTTAGGAAACAAAACAACAAACAGAAAAAAAAGGGACAAACAAAAAAATTAGACTCTTAAATACAGAGAACTGGTGGCTGTCAGAGAGTTAGTGGGTGAGGGGATAAGTGAAATACATAAATGGGATTAAGAATACTCTTATCATGATGAGCACTGAGTAATGTATAGAATTGTTAAACCATTATATTGTATACCTGAAACTAATATAGCACTGTATGTTAATTATACTTCAATTAAAAAAAAAATCCACAGGATACCAAAACTTCACCACACTTTCAGAAAAATAAAAGTCTTGATGGAAGATTTAAAAAATAAAATAATTTTATACACTAGCCTTCTGTGAGGCAAGATATGCCAAAGTCTTGTGTATGTTATTTGCCTTCTTAAATTACCACTGGTTTTATTTACCAAATTTGCCAGTTTCTGTTTTGTCTTTTCTAAATCCTGAGTTTCAGCCTACTTTTTGTTTTCTTGGGTCCTTAGATTCTTAGTTCCTATTTAATTTCAAACTTTATCCTTTTTTAATGGATGCATCTGACCCTAAAATCTTCCTGTGATTTCACTCTCGTTATGTATCCGAGATGATACATATGTACTGTTCTTACTGTTCGTTAACACCTACATATCTCTGAATTATTTGATCCAAGATTTATGTAGACGGGTATTGTTAAAATTTCTAAGAGTTTCTTTGTTGATGATGTTTATTGTTAGTTTTTTTCTTTTCCCCCCCCCTAAGTTTCTAGCTGTTTTTTGCACTGTGGCCTTCAAAGTTAAGCTCTGATTTCTACTTTTGGAAATTGAGATTTTCTTTGGAGCCCAACGGTCAGTTTTTTAAAAATATTCTTTAGGCACTGAAAAGAAAATATATCTTTTTGCAAGTACACAAATCACTTTAAAAATAGTCTTAATATACCGTTCAGTGAGAACAAAACTAAAATGTAATGGATACCTCTGTACATGATCTGACGTTTTTTGGCATTTCTTTCGAGTAATTCATGGAAAATGTAATAAATGTTGAACTCAGTGTGTTATTGGCTCTCCTTACTAAAAACAAAGATGTTCAAATATTTGGTCTAAACTGTTTTCTCTCTCAAACCTCTGTCCTGACAGCAGTAAATAACTTCATATTATGTTTTGTCTTCTTTCATATAAATATTTAGTACACTGGATCATCTTAAAGCCCAGTTGCCTTTCCTCGGGCATTAGACTGATAAACCTGTTCCCACTTACTTACATTATTTTGGTAACTTGAATTTTAAAATTTTATAGTAGGGTAAATATTTAGTAAGTTATAAAATTCGAATAATTAAGAATAGAAGCAGAATCAGCAAATACCAATTTGCAGCCAAGAGTTCAATAGCAAATAAGCTGCAGTGTGTATAGTTGTAGGTAACTAGTTCCACATTCACTTGACATAAATAGAAAATGCTCTGGTACATACTGACCCAAAGGAAAACCAGGACGAATGAAATACCTTACCCATTTTTGTCTTGTAAACAGTTGAAAATACAAGGTAATAGATCCATGAAAGAGGACCATGATCCCTAATTTAAAATTAGTGTGTTAGTAAATAAAATTACCTAGAGATTTATGAGATTAGGAAGGAAAGAAATCTAAACACAGTGTGTCTAATACATGAAAGAAATTCCTGCTAATTCTGCATCCCACTGTATTTTGTTAATTCTAATGTCTTTCTGACAGACTGTAGGCCAGATCACCAGTTAAAGAAGATTCTTATAGGCATTACAAGATATATTTTGTCTGTTACTATTCATGCATATGAATCCTGAAAGAATACAGTCCTCAGTGCCTAGTGTTCTCAGATATTTATACCCAATTTTTTATTTATTACTTTTAATACTGGCATGTTAAATGACAGTGGCTAACCCATGGGGGGGGTTGGAATAAAGCCAACGTGATTGTGAATTTAACGGATTCTTATCAATTTGTTACTTTGAACAATTTTGCTTACCTCTCCAGTGTGTGTTCTTTTTGGTGCACAATGATAACATTCTGTTGGGGGCTGGATGATCTAAAGATTTCTTTCAGTTTAAAACCCTAAATGTCATGTGTACTGCTGTATATCTCAAATAGTTTATTACATACCTGGAATCTCATTCCTTTACTTGAATCTGTTAAGAACAGTGAGGAGTGACATTTCAACCTACTTGCAAGCTAACAAGTTGATTTGCCATAGTTTCATGGAATGCTGGCATAACATGAAACTCTCAGGTGACGAACACGGGACTTTTATTATTCATGGCACACCAAGAAGCTTGAGCTTCTTGTTTTGTCAGTTCCTTTTGCCCTGCCAGTCCCCTGAGGACAGTGCTGAGGGCCTGTGATAGATGTTGTGCCTGAAGCAAGCTTGTGTTACAGCTAAGAAACCCTATGCTTAGGGACTCTAAGCATTTATAATGGCTGCAGGCACACTTGCCCAACCTTTGCCCCAGAGGGAGATGTTATTATTACAGTGGACAGCAAACCAACATGGCCTCTGACATGAAGGAAGACGCTTTTTACTTTCCATGGCTTTAGCTATATCTAACTTTGAAAAGTTAGTCTGGACCAGAAGCTGAGTGACTCTTGGTCACAAGACGTGCAAAAATGCAAGAGACCTGTGGAAAACTGTCTCTTGACATCACTTCTTCTCAAAAGATAAGGCAAATTTATATCCTTTATATATTTTATACATATACTATATATCACTACAGTTTGATATAATATATACAGATGTATACAGGGATATTTTCATATTATAGCACCCATGATCTCAACTTTAGTATCAAACTTAACTAATATTTTTTATTTTATGGATTCACCTTTAGAAAACTTTTCTTCAAGTTGCTTACTGTTTATGTCATTTGTCTTATTTTAAAACTAAATGTCAAATAAAGTGCTAACGTCTTGGTCATTATATGCACACATATATACATTCACAGATACTAGTGGAGATCTACTAATTTTTCTGTGTCATATCCCTTTTAGAAAACACCTCTCCTCTACTCTATGGATTAACATGGGGTTATGAAATCATGGGACCCAATATTGGGGCTCCATGTGACCCCATCCCAGCAATTATGGTTTACAAAATAACCAACTGATGAAGCAAATGACCAGTGAGCTTTGGGAGTACTAATTTTGAAACTGTAGGAGAGAAGCTTGTTTTCTTATCTTGGAGATCATTCAACCTCCTTGGGAATAGACATCTCACAGACCTCCCAAACAGGGAGCTTTATTAGCTAACTGCCCTAGCTGCTGCACTCTGAAATCCATACAACATTTACACAAGGCCATGCTCTACTACTGGCACTGATGGCATGGTAGCATGAATGTAAGACAGTCATTCCTGGGAGGCACAGGACTTCCCTAACAACTGGCTTTGACTTGAGGACTCCCTAATTGCCCTTCTATGAGCCACCTTTCGAATACACAGCAACCTAGAACATCTCTACCTAACTTTCCTTACCTCTCTATTTCCTTCTCTGTCAGACTTGCATTGCAGTTTGACAGCTTACCCTGTCTTCCCCAGTTCCCTCCAATTCTCTCTTTCTCTCAGGCATTTTCCCTAACAAAATCCTTACATGTTTAACTGTGCTTAAGTGCCTGTTTGTGGTGGAGCTGAGTAATACAGATCCCTAGCTGTTAGGTTCTAAAGGTGATGGTAACTATTTTGACCATCATGTGGAATTAACCTATTTTCAGGAAAACAGGACAACAGAGCCAAAGAGATGGAGAGAAGTTATAATAATCTGAATGCCTACAACCAGTCAACCTGAAGTCAGAAACATCTTCTTGAATGTCTGCAGCCCACAAACCAAGAAATCTCTCTCTCTTCTCCCTCTCCCTTTCCAGGAGAGCAGAAACATTGCCTCTGAATTTCAGATAGTACACTGCTGATCACACAGGAGGCACTAAATACAGATTTGTCAAATGAGTGAAAAAATTACACTCCAATTCCATTCCTTGTAACCTCTAACTACTGAAGCCGAATTATTATAGAGATATAAAAGACAGCCATGGAGCCAAGTGTATTCTTTCAGTCCAGGAGATCCAATGGGCAAAATTTTTGTTTGTTCTTTTTTAATGTTCTTTTTAAGGGTCCAAGTAATCTACCCTTAGGAGAGAAAAGCACTTAAGTCTACTTTAATATGATACAATTCAGCTTTGCTCTTCTCTGTAGAGCTCTATGCCAATAACAACATGTTTTCTCTTGCTTTGTTTTTCAGACCCACATTGTCTTGTCCCATCAAATTAACATTTTCCACCTTGACAGGCTCTGTTGCGGCAAAAAATTCACAAGAATTCACAAGAACTTCACAAGCAATATATAGATTTCTCTCCCCATAAGCCCATCATTTATAATTATTCCCAAGTAAAGGAAGCCTACTATAATTTACTTAAGCTTAAAGAAAAGTGAGAGTTGTTATATGAATTCAGCATTGCTGTAGGAATTCCAAGACAAGTATGAAGCTGGACCTCAAGAAAGATTCGAAGTTACTGCACAGTACCAAGAGTTTTGATCACTCACAGACCTTCTCTACAAACATTTTACAGCCCCAACCATACAGAGAGTGATTCTTGGCCCTCAGTCCCCATAGCAAATTGTCAGGGGAAAGAATCTGGCCCAGGTGGGAGCTGGTGTCCACTGCTGGAAGTACTAACATGGCTGCCTGCCATCCTGACTTGTGAGAATTTATTACAACTTGTGAAGACTTGTACAAACAAGTCCTCCCAAAAGGGGATCACTGTTATCTGACAGATATCCCAAAAGGTGACTTCTATATCTGGTACCCAATAGACATAATATTTTTATCTTAATAAGCATTTTGAAATGGTAAAATTTCCTTTTTGTATTGTTTCTTTCCCCACAGAGTTCCTGACTGAATGACATCTTTTGTTCAGTGAAAAAGGCATGGGATAGAAATAGCAACATTCAAGAGTCATAGAATGATCCTAACCCATGTATTATTAGTATCTGAATCTACCAACAGATGGCTCAGGCTATTGCTAAATGAATCAGTCAAGTTGGGAACATTTAGCTTTGAGACGATGTAGGTTCTGTTTTTATAACTCAAAAGTAACATCCTAGTCATCACAAGGGGTCATAAGTGGTGGAAGGATTAGCAGAGACATTTACAAATTTATTTACAAATTTATTACGATACAGTACTGGAAGTTTGTATTTTATCTATGAAATACATGGCCCAATCATTTCGTCCTTTCAAAAAAAATTCTTTTAAAAGAGAAAGAAACCATTTATTTTTAAAATCACTCATTAATTATAGCCATCCCTGGGACAGTGCGTTTATTCTATTCTTCCCATTCATTTGTTTGATTCTGTGTTCATTGCCCTTGAGGCTGTGGCTTGTGGTGCTGGCACACCACAAGAAAAACAAATGAAAAAATAAAGGGGGCTGCCAAAGTGCCTTTGTGGGTGTAGTCAGATTAAAGACAAGTCCAGAGAGGTATTGTTTTCATCCAGCTGAATGTTGGAGATTCTGTATATTTTACCAACACACATGTGATGGGGGAAGAAAGAATAAGTACACACACCTAGATCTGGGTTCATTTGTTAACTGTCTCTACATTTGAGTTCAAATTATTTCAAAATATGGAAAACCCGTACTGCTGACACATTCAAAAAACAAATGAAGTCATTGCTGGGAAGATGATGGAGTAGGAGGACCCTAAGCTCACCTTGTCCCAGGGATACAACTAGATAACATTCACATCAGTATAAATAATGCAGCAAATGCCCCACGACTGGTAGAATAAACTCCACAAGTAAATGTAGACAAAAGGCCACATGGAAGAGGGTAGGAAGGGCAGAGACACAGTGGGGAGCAAAAAGGACCTTGGGACTGTCTAAGGGAGGGAGGGACCCTGAGGCACAGAGAAGGGAGGGAAAGAAACATTATCATACCAGGAAGCCCACAGAAGGAAGCTAGATCCCTTTAACATTTGGCTTTGAAAACCAGAGAGGCCGAATTTCATGTGTTTTTTTTTGTTTTTTTTTTTTGTTTTTTTTTTTTTTTGTTTTTTTTTTTTTTTTTTACAACTAGCAGGACTTAAAGCTTGGAATTTTAAAAATCAGTGGGCTTGGCTCTGGAAAGCCCAGAGGGCCAGAGAAAGCTGAGACCCTGCCCTTAAAGACAGACCAGAACAAATAGCCCATGGAGATATAGCATGGAAGCAGCAGTTTGGAAAACAGTTGGGGCACAATGGAGAATGATTTACTCATGTCAGAGTGTGCCCCGGAAGGACAGAGATCCTGGGAGACTCCTCCAAAAACAAAGGAGCTAGAAGGTGCCATTTTACTCCCAGCTCCCTCATATAAACACAGGGCCACCTGGAGGAAGCAGCACTGTGGACATTCACTGTCTAACTTGCTTACATTCTGCCCTGTCCTTTGGGGCTTGGGGATCCACCCCTTTCACCCAGGCCTGCCTCAGTTTCAGCACCATGTGTGCCCTCTCCCAGAGGACAACTCAAATCCTACCACAACCCTGACTGCTGACCTGTATTTGTGGGTCCTGGGTCCTGGCAGCAGTGGGTCTCCTCTCACTGAGGACCGGCTTGCAAATGGATATACAAATCCGTGTGTTGCATACCCACACACTTTGCAGATCTGCCCCTCTCCAATACTATTCTTGGCCAGAGTCCACTCAAGCCAGGTCCCCAAGCCTGTCAGTGTGCAAACAGCCCCAAGTAGCTTCCACTACTCCAACATGACTCCTGCCCTGGAGGAGGCACATGAAGGAAAGGTAACTACACAAACCAGTCAGAATGTGTTTCCAGCAGTGGGCTGATCTGATTCCAGGTCCTGCCCACCAATGAAGCTTCTCAGGGGACAACACATGGAAAGCACCATGCAGTTCTGTGCTACTCCATCTCTGGGAAATGCTTGGTCTATCTCACCTCAAGCCTAAAGTGGCCCCAGACTGGCCCACCAACACAACAGGGACAAAACCCTCCCCACAAAAGCAAAGTGAGCCACTGTGAACAACTGGACTGAAGGAAAACATGGCTCAGACACAACAGGGCACCCACAATACATCTAGGAGACACTCCCGAAGCCCCAGTTTCTGGTAAACAGGTGGACATTGCATTTCAGGGTACTATAGGACCTCTTTTTCGTAAGGCCACTACTTTTGAGAGCAAGAGATATAGCATAGTTTCATAACACACAGAAGCACAAAGAATTAGACAAAATGAAGAGACAAATAAATATGTCCCAAATGAAAGAACAGGACAAAACCATATCAAGAGACCTAAGTGAAACTGAGATAAGTAATATGCCTGATAGAGAATTTAAAGTAATGGTCATAATATACTCACTGGACTTGAGCAAAGAGTAGAGGGCACTAGTGAGACATTTAACAAAGAGATAAAGAACCAACTAGAGATGAGGAAAACAATCAATGAAATTTAAAAAACAATTATAATTGCAATTTTAAATAGGATAGTGAATTAAAGTATCATTAGAAGGTGAAATTAGAGTCGAAAGATGAGGGAATCCAGAAGTAGAGAATTTCAGAGTTGGGGCATAGTCACTGAAGAGGCCTAAAGATAGGAAAAGTATCCTGGGTTTCATATTTCTGAAAGTTTTCCAGCCCCAGGATACCTATGTGGCTATAGCAGAGTGAGCAAGTTGAAGATGACACGCGATGAGTTCAGAGACAATTTTTCCTTTTACATCTTTGCATCTTTGACATCACTTAATCTTGGCCAATAATCTAAAGAAATTACTTTGAAGCAGTTAATGGTGTTTGCTTAATAATTATTTGAATATCAATGATATCAAGGATAAATGAGGACCTGTAATTGGGAAGTATATTTAAAATATTAAATGTCACATTAAATATGCCTTATCTGTTTTAGTTTCAAATTACAAAAGAAATATTCATAGGTTTTTAACTTGTATATCATAATAAGATCAAATAGCATTCCTTCTGTTTAATATTGATGTAGTAGCTTCCATGGGGCGCCTGGGTGGCGCAGTCGGTTGAGCGTCCGACTTCAGCCAGGTCACGATCTCGCGGTCCGGGAGTTCGAGCCCCGCGTCAGGCTCTGGGCTGATGGCTCAGAGCCTGGAGCCTGTTTCCGATTCTGTGTCTCCCTCTCTCTCTGCCCCTCCCCCGTTCATGCTCTGTCTCTCTCTGTCTTAAAAATAAATAAACGTTGGAAAAAAAATTAATATTGATGTAGTAGCTTCCAGATGTTATTTTTTTTTTTTTTGGTATTTTATCTTCCAGTGAATTTAAATGACTGCCTATGCTTTCTTTGAAAGCACAGACATGCATAATACTTAAAAGTCTGTGAAAATACCTAGTCTGATAGTTTGCATTGAAACTAGATGACTTAACAGAATAAGGAGGTGAATATGCAACTTAATATCCTATTGCAAATAAGTGATAAGAGAAATGCACCTTAAGTATAACTAGAAAGGGGGGCACCTGAGTGACTCAGTGGGTAAGTGTCCAACTCTTGATTTCAGCTCAGGTCATGATCTCACAGTCGTGAGATCGGGCCCCATATGGGAATCCATGCTAGGCGTGGAGCCTGCTTAAGATTATCTCTACCTCTGCCCTTCCCCACGTTCTTGCACACACACGCACATGCTCTCTCTCCCTCTCTCTCTCTCTCAAAAAAAAAAAAAAAGTATAACTAGAAATGAAGTTTCTCTCTTCCCATGTGCACCCTCTTTAACCCAGTCAGGCCTGGCCCACAATTCCAATAAGGGCAAGCCTTTGTTTTCTAGCCATGTTGATTCGATCAGGGATGGACAATGATCCAAACTGAAATCAATGTATCTTTCTGAAGACTGTGGAATATAGAAATAGAGACTAAATCAGCATATTCAGTGGAGACTGGAGCTGTAAATTCATGGAGAGTAGAAATAACGTCAGAAAAATAATCAGGTGGATTCTGGTGCAAGATACAATTACTGAAAAGCAAAAATCAGGACATTACAAAGAGCTGGTTTTCTGTGAGAAGACAGATTACTCCCAGAAGGGTAGCGTTTGAGAGACTGGCTGCCAGCCAAATTTCTACTTCATGTAAGGCCTACCTACATTTCCTGCTGTTGGTTGCCATGAGAATATTCTCCTCTTTATTTGCACACTTATGAAGTTCAAATTTGGTTCTTGCAACCAAAGAGCCCTTTACTATTGTTAGAGACTGGTTATTGTAAGGATTTGACTTAGGTTAAGTAAGTAAACTTGTTGCATTGTTTAAGCAGTCTTTAAAATATTGTTTATAGTAAAAAGTTGCTCAGATTTCTAATAGGTATCCACAACTGATATGACTGTCAGCTTTTCCTCCTTCTTCCTCATTTGAGTCAAGTTTAGTGACTATCCTGCCATATTTGGGCACTGTGAAGTCACATTTGTGAGTGTGTAGCATACTCACTATTTGGGGGAAACATGTAGGCTTATAATAACTCTCATCTAGATGTGAATGGGTCTTAATTTCTTCAGTAATTTGAAAATATAACAACTTCCCTTGTAAATATCTTTTTCCCCTTTCCGCATTTTATAACAAACTAACTAAAGTAGATGGAAAACTCCAATGAGAGAAAAGATTTTGTAATTTTTATTTTTAACACGTTAAAAATAGTGTATTAAAGGTACTAATTGCAAGTTTTATGTTAAGTATACAGAGGGCTACAAATATGATTAACAGGTGGTATCCATATTCTTCCATTCCCTAGAGAGGAATTTTTGAGGTAAAGAAAATCTTTTTAAAAGCAATGGCATGCTCTGGACTGTGTGACTACAATCAAATTTTGTTCACTGTGACGGCCAAATAATGCAGATCAGTTAACGTTCTCTTAGGGTAGAGACTCACCTTTAGGAAGTTACTATGTTAACTTTCTCACAAAATGCCTAAGATTTCTGGGGTAAATCTTAAAGTTACTATAACATTTTTATAAACATTTAATAAGTTTCTCAAAGATCCTAAGAAACTCTTCAACCAGTAGCAAGATTTAGGTTAGTGTTTTAAAAACCAAAACCAGGGGCGCCTGGGTGGCGCAGTCGGTTTAAGCGTCCGACTTCAGCCAGGTCACGATCTAGCGGTCCCTGAGTTTGAGCCCCGCGTCAGGCTCTGGGCTGATGGCTCGGAGCCTGGAGCCTGTTTCCGATTCTGTGTCTCCCTCTCTCTATGCCCCTCCCCTGTTCATGCTCTGTCTCTCTCTGTCCCAAAAATAAATAAACGTTGAAAAAAAAAAAAAAAACCAAAACCAAAAAACAGATAAAACACGTGTATGGGAGGGCCAAGGGGAGGTCTAACAATAGTTTTAATCATCAACTGGTCATCTATTAGATTAGTAAATGATATCAGAGAAATACTGTATGCTGTCTGAAGTAAAAATGAAGGAATTATTTTGTAAGATGAAACAGTGTTTACAGTAAACATTATCCTCACTTATTACTACATTGTAATATAGTCAGTAACATTATTAAATATTAGTCCTAAATTTTTGTTTTCAGGTAGCAAATCTATGATATGATGAATGTGGGAGAGGAAGATATTTTGACCTACATTTTGGCAATAATATATACATATATATTTTTTTCTAATGCAAACTATGCCCAACTCTAAAAGTCAATACGAAAAAGACCTTAAAAGCTTTCAAGGAGTTACCACATTAAAATTACTTTATTAAATTATAATTATTATAAGCAAAAGCCATGCTATTATGGTAAAAGTTATAATGCTATATATCAAAGATACAGATATAGTTAACAAATTGAAGGTTATTCAGAGAAGAACAGAAATAACCAAGGACCAGATAGGTTTATGCAAGATTAAAATAATCTAATAAGTCAATAATAGTACTTAATTACTGTTAAGTGGATGACAGTAATCACTAAAATAACTTGGACATGTAAAAATTAGGATAGAAATAAAACTGATTATAACAGCATAAGATGGACAAAACCACATGAAACACTGGACAAAAACACAATGATAAATATAACTGAACTGATAATCATCTAGAAGAAGTGATTTTATTCATTCAAAGTCAACTGTGTTTTTTTTTAATCATTTTTTAAGATCTGAAACAAAATGAATAGGACATCATATAATTTTTCTCAAAGGTAATGAGGTCAGCAGTTTTATGAACAGCATGAGGCCAAGGAAAGAGAAGTCTGCTTGGGACCTCCCAACACTATGAGCGAGTGAAGATGAAGGAACATGAATAGGGATCTTTAATTTCTCCTATTTGGGCTAGAAAGAATATATTCCATTACTTTTTTAATTTTTTTGCTTCTGTAGAGAATTTAAATTAACATTCTGATTTCACAATTCCCAGGATACAAAAATAACACCTTTCTTACTGTTCTTGTCTCTTAACTCCTCTCATTTTCTCTTATCTTTCCATTGATACTCTTTTTCATCATATCAACTTCTCTGCCCCTCCTCCTATTTTCCTTCACTTCTCCATACTTGAATCTTTTAGTATATTGGAAATAATCATTCATATGGCAGATGGTCCCTTGAAATCCACTCCAGTTCATAGATCTACAATATAATTACTTTTTCATAATATCCTTCTAATTAATTGACTCCTCATAAATGTACTTAAATTATGTGAATTTTAAATAATCAAAAGAATCTTAAAAATCAATAAACATATGGGAGGACTTCCAATTTCAGGTTCTACATATAAGGGGCCACTCCATCCTAACAATAAGTAAAAAGCTGAAAAGACTAAAAACTCACCAATTCTTCTTGGATCCATATGAGAGGAGAGGACACAGGGCAAACTCCTGCCCCCAAATCATAGAGGCTGACAAGTGAATACAGTGAGCCACAGCTTTCCGGAGCAGAGACTCCTAAGTGGAAACCACCCCGAGGAACCAGTGCTCAGGGAGGAAAACCTAAACTCTAATTGATGAACTGCTGGAGGCTCAGGGTAGGCAAATCTAAAAGTTAAAAACTCCAGGGGGAGGTAGTCATAGGGAGGATTCCACAATATTGTAAGATCTCCAGAAGCTTGACCATGTTCCCACAGTAAACATCCATGAAAAACCCACTGTTCTTTTGGCATCAGAAAGGGAAAGAAACCATTTTGAAAGAGGCCAGAGCACACTGTTCTTCTTAATAAGGCCTGCCTTCAGGGGCAACTAGTTAAGGAGACCCTAACCTGCTGGGATATAATCAGAGCCTAACTGACTCATAGGAAGGAAACTAACCAACAATTAGCTCTAGTCTTCCATGTAAGAGAAGGAATAAACCTAACTCCAGCCCACTCTAGTCATCCTGTCCCACCTAGGGAGAGAAAAGAAAAACCCTGAAAACATTTTAAGGTTTACAGTTCAGAGGCCCAGGCTCACTAAAACAGAGAGCTGATCATAAGACTACAGAATGCTTCCCTTCCTCCCCATATCTATCACCACATTACTAAAGACATATTTACAGTAGTTCCTTTTACCTGGTACGTCATGCCTAGATACCAAGAAAAAATTACATGGCCTGCTAAAAGGTAAAACATACAGTTTAAGAGACAAAGCATCAGAATCAGATATACCAGGGCTGTTAGAAATACCCAACTGGAAATTAAAAACAAAAACTATGTTAATATGCTCAGACTTTTCAATGGATAAAGTAGACAGCATATGAAAACAGATGGGCAATGTGAGCACAGAGACAGAACTCCAAACAAACAACCAAAAAGAAAAGCTGAGATCAAAAATACTATAATAGAAATGAAGGTTGCCTTTGATGGGCTCATTAGAGGCTAGGCACCACTAAGGAAAGAATCTCAACCTGAGGATATCTCAGTAGAAACCTCCAAAACTGAGAGGCAAAAAGTACAAAGACTGAAAAAAACAGAACTTAGTATCCAAGGACTATGGGACAACTACAAAAGGTAGTGTATGCATAATGGAAATCACAGAAGAAAGAAACAAAAGACATATTTGAAACAGTAATGATTGAGAATTTATGCAAATTAATACCAGACACCAAGCCAAAGATCCAGGATGGTAACAGAACAGAAAACAGGGTAATTGCCAAAATCAACACCTAGGCATATCATTCTCAAATGACAGAAAATTAAAGGAATCCAGAGGGGGTGAAAAAAAAAAACAAAAAAACCTTACCTATAGAGGACCAAATATAAGAATATCATTAATTTCTCCTCAGAAACCATGCAAATAAGAAGAGTGGAGGGTAATATTTGAAACGTTGAGAGAATAAAACCACCAAATTAGAATTCTATACTCTGTGAAATTACCTTTCAAAGGTGAAGGAGAGAGACAAAAAGACTTTCTCAGACAAAAATTGGGGGAATTTATTTCCAGTTGACCTGCCTTGCAAGAAATGTTAAAAGAAGTTCTTCAGAGGAGAAGGAAAGTAATATAGGCCAAACACTCACATATACATAAAGAGCACTTACTTATTCTTAATCGATCTGACAAGAGTTTGTTCAAAATAATAATGGCAACAATGTATTTGATTATTACAGTAAGCAAAATAAGTCAATCAGAGAAAGAGAAATACCATACGATTTTAACCAAATATGGAATTTAAGAAACAAAACAAATGATCAAGTGGAAAAAGAGAAGCAAACCAAAAAGCAGACTCTTAACTACAGACAACAAAATGAGGGGGATGGTGGGTGGGTGGGGAATGGGTGAAATACCTGATTGGGACTAAGAAATGTGCTTGTGGTGAGCACCGGGTGATATATGGAAGTATCTAATCACTATATTGTATACTATTATATACCTGAAACTAACATTACACTGTATGTTAACTAGAATTTAAATAAAAAGTTTTTTAAAAACCACAGAATAATTGTGGCAACAATGTACTTGATTAGGAATGCTTATGTTATACACACACACACACAGACACAGGTATGTGTGTGTGTGTGTATGTGTGTGTGTGTGTGTGTATATATATATATATATAAAACTTGTAAGTATATATAAGTATTTTATACATATGTAATACATGAGCATACCTAATCAAATACATTGTTGCTAATATTTTGTTATTGTTTATGTATATATACACACTTAAGTATGCTTTATGTAGGTAAAATGAATAAAAACAGTGATACGAGGAATAAAAAGTAGAATTCAGAATTATTTTGTTATAAGGCATTCATACTATTCATGAAATATTATATACTGTTACTTGAAAGTGGACTATATTTAGTAGTAAATGTATATTGCAAACTCTAGAGTAACCACTAAAAAAAGAAGGAAAGAATTTTAACTGATAGGCTAAGAAAGGAGAAAAAATGGAATCATATAAAAATCTCAGTTATGAGTACCAAAGGCAGAAATAGAAGACAAAAATAGGGACAAAGAATAAGGGCAAACAAATAAAAACCAGTAACAAATATGGCCAATATAAATACAACTATATCACTAATCACTTTGAACTTCGATGGTCTAAATGTAAAAAAGAGATGGTACAACTGGATGAAAACACAAGACCCAAATAACTGTCTGTAAGAAACCCACCCTAGATATAAAGACACATATTAATTAAATATAACTGGATGCCTGGGGGTGTGGAGGATAGGCAAGATGGGTGGAAGCAAGTGGGCGATACAGCCTTCTAGTTATGGAATACATAAGTCACAGAAATAAAAGACACAGCATAGGGAATATAGTCAGTGATATTATAATACCTTGTATGGTGACAGATAACAGTTACACTTACCGTGAGCATGGCATAATGTACAAACTTGTTGAATCACTGTCATACACCTGAAACCAATGTAACATTGTCAGCTACACTTCAATTAAAAAAAAAAAAGCAGAAGCAGCTAAATCAATTTTAGGCAAAGCAGACTCTAAACAAGGAATATTATCAGGGATAAAGAAGGACATTACATGAAAAAGAGGTCACTCCTCCAAGAAGATATAACTTAATGTGTATGTGCCTAACCACAGTGCATAAAATATGTGAAGCAAAAACTGATCGAACTGCGAAGAGAAATAGATGAATTCACTATTATAGTTGGAGACTTCAACATACCTTATTAGAAAGGGACAGACCCAACAGTCAGAAAATCAACAAGGACATAGTTGAACTCAACAGCACTATCAATCAGCTGTATACAATGGACATCTACAGACTATTTCATCCAACATCAAAATACACATTTTTACCAGGGTTACATAGGAAAATTCACCAAGCTAGACCACATCTGGGCCATAAAATACACCATAACAATTTAAAAGAATAGAAATCATATAATGTCTGCTCTCAGACCACTATGGAATTAAACTATAAATCAGTAACAGAAAGATAACTGAAAAATCCCAAAATATATGGAAACATATATTAAACAACACACTTATAAATAACCCATGGGCCATAGAAATTTCAGGAGACATTGAAAAATATCTTGAACCAAATGAAAACAAAAACAGCTTGTCAAAATTTGTGGGATGCAGTAAAACGAATTCTTAAAGGGAAACTTAAAGCATGGAATACATGTATTAGAAAAGAAAATTTCTTATTAAACTAAACATACTTTTACAATACAGTACAGTATTCATGCTCTTTGGTATTTACCCAAAGGAACTGAAAATTATATCCACACGAAAACCTGCACGTGGATATTTATAGTAGCTTTATTCATAATTGCCAAACCTTGCAAGAAACCAAGATGTCTTTATTTTCAGTGCTAAAAAGAGATGAGCTATCAAGAGGGGGGGGACTTAAATGCCTATCACTAAATGAAAGTATCCAATCTGAAAAGCTAAATATTATGTGATTCAAACTATATGACACTTTGGAAAAGGAAAACCTATGGAGATGGTAATAAGGTCAGTAGGTGCAAAGGGGTGGGAGCACACAGGGAGGAAGGAATAGGCAGAGCACAAAGGACTTTTAGGCCAGTGAAAATACTCTGTATGATACTATAATGATGGATACATGTTATTATGCACTTGTCTCAATCCACAGAATGCACAATACCAAAACTACTCCTTAAGGTAAACTCCGCACTTTGGATGATAATGATGTGTTAACGTATGTTCATCAATTTTAACAAATGTACCACTTTAGCAGGGATGTTGATAATGTGGGAGGCTACTCATGTGAAGAGGCAGGCAATAAATGGGAAATCTCTATAACTTCCCTCTGATTTTGCTGTGGACTTAAAATTGCTCTAGGAAGATAAAATTAGATAAAAAATTAAAAAGAAAAATATTTATAAAGGACAAAAGAAACACAAACACTAATATATTTGATGAGAACTCTCTAGTCTCCTCATTCTCACTTGGAGACTTGAAGTATTTATTTCTTAATTTATTCATTTGTTTAATTTAATTTTGTTTGGATTAGTCTTTCCACCTGCAAATCATAGGTCAATGAACTTATCACTATTTTATTTATTAATGTTTCACTACCAACTCCTTAATACATGAGAAAATTTAACGTAATTTAATATCCTTAACACGTGAAAAATTAATTATCACTTGCATTTTCTGTATTTCATTCTCTTCTATCCTTAAGATTATCATATGTGGTGGGGGTAAGGCAGGAAACTAGCTCATAAAGTACACCTCAACCCTTCAGGAACATATTCTAACTAAAATGCTGTTAAATTAAAAATAATTATATTTTAAGTTTTTAGAGGTGGTTCTGGTTATGGTCAAGACTGAATATGCAAGATCCACCCTATTTGAGTTTAATTAAAAACCTTGGATGAATACATAGAACAACTATTTGAGGACTCTGGAGAGTAGTAGCAGCGGGTGGATTAGGGAAGGAAAGCAGAAAGTAATGTACCATTGAACCAATAATGAATTTGGTCATTCCTTTTTCCCTGGTTATCTTCTGGTCTACACTTGAAAGAGTCCTGAAACCAAGCATTGTGCATTGCAAGCAGACAGAGTTGCAAGAGAAAATTTCTATTTCTCGTCAATCCAAAAAGTAGGATTGACTTCCTACACCTGACAATCCAAAAAGCTGACTTCCAAGCACCTCTTCCAAGGTGGTGGCAGAGGAATTTTTTTCCTTTGACCAGAACTGTGGTCTCAAAGAGCATGGGGAGAATGTCCATTGCTTTATTTTTACTCTTTACCTTCTCACCATTTGGCTCTGGTGGAAGACACTTTCAGGAATGCTTGGCAGAGTAGGAAAACTAAAGCCACAGTTTTTTTATAAGGAGGACCAGTAAGAGGGACCTCTAAAAATCCCAAACATATGGCAGTGTACAGAGGGGAAGAAACTTAAGAAGGCAATACCCTAAAGTTGTGTGTTAGCTTTTTCTCTTACTCTCTAGCTACACAAGCATGGATCCAACCCTAAAATATATACCAAAGTCTTTAAAAACTAAACACTCAGTTTAGACTACCACTCAGGTCTCCTATTGGCTATTGGGTATCACTCTGAAACTGGAGTCAC
Organism: Lynx rufus; assembly: GCF_022079265.1. NCBI lineage: Eukaryota > Metazoa > Chordata > Mammalia > Carnivora > Felidae > Lynx > Lynx rufus. The sequence continues at coordinate 112,889,388 of NW_025814856.1, read as the reverse complement.
ATTGAAACTACAGGGCATGGAAAGCAGGTAGGAACTCAATGCTTCAAACTAACAAATGCTACCAAACATTTAAAGAATAATACTATTTTACACAATCTCTTCCAGAGAAAAGAAGAGGGAGCACTTTCTGATTCATTTCATGAAGCTAGATTTACTCCAAACTAGAGAAAATACAAGAAAATGAAACTACCAATTAATATTTATTGTGAACAGACACAAAACCCTCAACAAAATGTAAACAAATTAAATTAATATATAAAACGTCTAATCACCATGATCAAGTGGGCTTAGTACTAGAAATGCAAGGCAATTTCAATATTCCTAAAATAAACAATGTAATTCATCATATTAATAAGAAAAGCTACAAGATCATATTGTTGCAGAAAATTCATTTGGCAAGATTCAACATCCATTGATTATTAAAAAAAAAATTCTCAGCAAACAAACAAGAACTTCTTTTTTTCTGATTAATGGAATCCAGAAAACATCCACAGCTAACATCCTATGTAACAATGAAAGAATGGTTTCCTCCTAGGTTTGTGGAAAGTCAAAGATGTTCATTCCGACCACTCCTAATCAATATAGTACTAGAAGTCCTTATCAGTGCAGTGATATGCAAGAAAGAGAAATAAAAGGAATCCAAATTAGAAAGCAAGAAATAAAATGGTCCCTATTTGAAATATCATGATTGACACCAAAATTCCCTAAATTGATTGATTGATTGATTTTATATTTTAAGAGAGAGAGAGATAGGGAGAGAGACAAAGGGCAGGCATGGGAGGGGCACAGGGAGAGAGAAGAGAGAAGAGAGAAGAGAGAAGAGAGAAGAGAGAGAGAGAGAATCTTAAGCAGGTTTCATGCTCAGCACAGAGCCTGACTTGGGGCTTGATCCATGACTCTGGGATCATAACCTGAGTCAAAATCAAGAGTTGGACTCAACCAACTGAGCCACCCAGGCACCCTGAAAACCCCTAGATATTTATCCCAAAAAGCAAATAAGTAATATTTTAGTTTACTATGTTAAAGGATATAAGGCTAACACAAAAATATTCAATCATACTTCTATACACTAGTAATGAAGAATTAAAAATTAAACTCTTGGGGCACCTGGGTAGCTCAGTTGCTTAGGCATCTGACTTCAGCTCAGGCCATGATCTTGTTGTTCATGGGTTCAAGCCCCGCGATGGGCTCTGTGCTGACAACTCAGAGCCTGGAGCCTGCTTTGGATTCTGTGTCTCCCTCTCTCTCTGCCCCTCCCCTGCTTGTGCTGTCTCTCAAAAGTAAATAAACATTAAAAAAATAAAATTCTTACGTTTCCAAATTGACTTATAGTTTCATGTAAACCCAATCAAAATCCTAGTATAATAGTTTTGAAACTATAGACAGATTCTAAACTCTGTATGATAAGATGAAGTAAATAGAAAAAAAAATAGAAAAGGAAAAAATATTGTTAGAGAACTGACACTACCCCATTTAAATATTTAACATATCACGACAATAATCAGACTATGGTATCAAAGGGGTAGATGCAAAATCAATGAAAAATAAGAGACCAGAAATAGACTCTCATAAATATGGCCAGTTGATTTAAAAAGTTTTTTTTTAATTTTTTTAAAGTTTATTTATTTTGGGGGAGAGAGAGAGATAGATAGAGATAGATAGATAGATAGATAGATAGATATAGATAGATAGATAGATAGATAGATAGATAGATAGATAGATATAGATAGATAGATACGGGGGGCGGGGGGAGAAAGTGCGTGTGTGCGTGGAGGAAGGGGCAGAGAAAGGAGAAAGAGAATTCCAAGCAGGCTCTGTGTACTGTCAGAGACATACCTGATGTGGGGTTTGAACCCATAAACCAGGAGATCATGACCTGAGTTGAAATCAAGAGCTGGATGCTTTACTGACTAAGTCATCCAGGTGTCCCCATTTTTTTAAATTAATGAACATTTTATTTTAGAACAGATTCAGACTTACAGCAAAGTTGTAAAGATAATAGAGCCTTCCAGTGTACCCAAATCCACTCTCTACTACAATTAACACTTGACATTAGTATGGCACATTTGTCACAATTAACGAACCAGTAGTGACATATTATTATTAACTAAAAATCCATACTTTATTCAGATTTTCTTAGTTTTTACCTAACACCCTTTTTCTGTTCCAGTATTCCATTCGGGATAATCATCATGTCCATTAGTCTCCTCTTGATTGTGAAGTTTTTTTACAGTTTCCTTATTTTGAATGACATTGACAGTTTTGAGCAGTACTAGTCAGGTATTTTCTAAAATATTCCTCAGGGCTTTTCCGATATGTTTCTCATGATTAGACCAGAATTATGGATTTTTTGTGAAGAAGGGGTAAAGTACTGTTCTTAACATGTCAAGGGGACATACTATCAACACCACTCACCACTGTTGATATTGACCTTCATCACCTGACTGACATGGTGTTTTTCAAGGTTCTCCACTGTAAAGGGACTTCTCTCTCTCTCTCACCCCAGCCTGCTCCTGCTTTCCAACTTTTCTCTTAAGACGGAAGTCTAAATTACATACAGCTCACATTTAAAGAATAGGGAGTTATACTCCACCTCTTTTTTTAAATCTTTTATTTAAATTCCAATTAGTTAGCATAATATTAGTTTCAGGTGTACAGTATAGTGATTCAACACTTCCATACAACAAATGGAGCACATCACAAGTGCACTCAGTAATCCCCATCACCTATTTAACCCATCCCCTCACCCACTTCTCCTTTGCAAACCATCAGTTTGTTCTTTCTAGTTAAGAGTCTGTTTCTCACTGTGTCTCTCTCCTTTTTGTTCCTTTGCTCATTTTTTTTGTTTCCTAAATTCCACCTGAGGGGTGCCTGCATGGCTCAGTCAGTTAAGCGTCAGACTTCGGCTCAGGTCATGATGTTGCAGTTTGTGAGTTCAAGCCCCATGTCAGGCTCTGTGCTGCCAGCTTGGAACCTGGAGCCTGATTCAGATTCTGTTTCCTCTTTCTGTCCTCCCACCACTCTCCCTCTGTCTCTCTCTCCCTCAAAAATAAATATTTTTTTCAAAAATTCCACTAGTGAAATCATATGGTATTTGTCTTTCTCTGACTCATTTCATTTAGCATAATACTTTCCAGCTTCATTCATGTTGTTGCAAATGGCAAGATTTCATTCGTCTTTAGGGCTGAGTAAAATTCCGTTGTATATATATATACCACATCTTCTTTATCCATTCATCCATCCATGCACATGGGCTGCTTCCATAATGTGGTCATTGTAGATAATGCTGCTATAAACATCAGGGTGCATGTGTCCCTTTCGATTAGTACTTTTCTAATTGCTCCACATCTTTATTTTTTTTTTTACACACGAAGAGATAAGGGATATTTATTGTGTGAAAAGCTGAATAGCATCAAATTGAAATACTCATAAAAACATACTACCCAATGTTTATGAGGAAACCCATCTAAAATTACCCAGTAGACAATAGACATTTAAAACAAAGTCTTCTAAAATTATTTTTTTATATATATGAAATTTATTGACATATTGGTTTCCATACAACACCCAGTGCTCATCCCGAAAGGTGCCCTCCTCAATACCCATCACCCACCCTCCCCTCCCTCCCACCCCCCATCAACCCTCAGTTTGTTCTCAGTTTTTAACAGTCTCTTATGCTTTGGCTCTCTCCCACTCTAACCTCTTTTTTTTTTTTTCCTTCCCCTCCCCCATGGGTTTCTGTTAAGTTTCTCAGGATCCACATAAGAGTGAAACCATATGGTATCTGTCTTTCTCTGTATGGCTTATTTCACTTAGCATAACACTCTCCAGTTCCATCCACGTTGCTACAAAGGGCCATATTTCATTTTTTCTCAATGCCACGTAGTATTCCATTGTGTATATAAACCACAATTTCTTTATCCATTCATCAGTTGACATCCAGATGGCCAACAGGCACATGAAAAGATGTTCAGTGTCGCTCCTTATCAGGGAAATACAAATCAAAACCACACTCAGGTATCACCTCACGCCAGTCAGAGGGGCCAAAATGAACAAATCAGGAGACTATAGATGCTGGCGAGGATGTGGAGAAACGGCAACCCTCTTGCACTGTTGGTGGGAATGCAAATTGGTGCAGCTGCTCTGGAAAGCAGTGTGGAGGTTCCTCAGAAAATTAAAAATAGACCTACCCTGTGACCCAGCAATAGCACTGCTAGGAATTTATCCAAGGGATACAGGAGTACTGATGCATAGGGGCACTTGTACCCCAATGTTCATAGCAGCACTGTCAACAATAGCCAAATTATGGAAAGAGCCTAAATGCTCCACATCTTTAAAGGTGTAATTCTTGGGGCGCCTGGGTGGCTCAGTCGGTTAAGTGTCCGACTTCAGCTCAGGTCATGATCTCGCGGTCCATGAGTTGAGCCCCGCGTCGGGCTCTGTGCTGACAGCTCAGAGCCTGGAGCCTGTTTCAGATTCTGTGTCTCCCTCTCTCTCTGACCCTCCCCCGTTCATGTTCTGTCTCTCCCTGTCTCAAAAATAAACATTGAAAAAAATTTTTTTTTCAAAAAAAAGGGTGTAATTCTTATTTGGAATTCTTCTGCAGAGGAAATCTATTCTCTATTTATTTACTTACTCAATCATTAATTATGACAATATGGACTTACGGAGATTGATTTAATACTTCGGTTTGTAATTCTATATTCCTTTAATTATTTTGTTGTTAAATTATTCTAGCTTTGGCCATGGGAGTGCTTTCATTTCTTTTACTCATCACAGAATGGTATTAGAAACCAGGACCTGGGTGCCAGGTGTGCTCACTGCTGCTGGGCTGTTGTTCCATTTAGGCCTTCTCAGGTGACACATCCAGGAAACACATGTGTGTATAGTAACCCACAGAGGTGTATGTGTCTACAAATACTTACGTCTGTACTATATTAGGGTAAACATGGGTTCTTACTCATGTCTCCAACTCTAACCTATCACCATGATTCTAACCCTCTCCCTTGCTTTATACCCTCCCTCTCCAACAAGAAACCTGAATCACTGTACATTTAATTGTTCAATTTCTGCATACATATATAGCATATATAGTATTTTCAGAGTTGTTAACTGACATTCCTATGGAAAACAACTTTATCAACCAGAGTATTGTGCTTATGTGTAGCTTCATCTGTATGTAATGTTACAGGCTCATCTCACTGTCAAAGTCACATAGGTCAGCACTTTTCCCTCCACTCCCTTCCATGAAGTTGTCTCATGTATTTGTAATACTTAGATCGTTTTGTCACATTCTGCATTCTACCTTAGGACCCCTCTGAACTCCCAAATGAATTTTTAAACAAATATGCATGAAGTTCTCCATTTTTGCCGTAAAGTTCTTTGAGTTTCCACAAATACATAGTTTCATGTATCCACCATTATGGTATCATATAAAATAGATACACTCCCCAGTGAGTGTTGTATTCAACCCTCCCCCTACCACTAAACCTCAGATCTTTATGCCATCTCTATAATTTTGCCTTTTCTTGAAAGCCACATAACTGGAATTAGACAATACATACCCTGGTTTCTTTCATTTAGCAACATACATTTAATATTCACCCCTGTATGGATGCATCAGTTTGTTTATCCTTTCACCCTTTAAAGGACACCTTGGTTGCTTCCATTTTTGGCAATTATGCTGCTACAACATTTCAAACCAGCTGAGTAAATACCCAGGAAAGCAACTGCTGGGTTTTATGATAAGACTATTTTTAATTTTGCAAGAAACTTCCAAACTGTCTTCCCAAATAGCTATATGAATTTACATTCACATCAGCAGTGAATAAGAGTTCCTGTTGCTTTGCATCCTCTCCAGCAGTTAGTGACATCGGGTTTTTGTTTTGTTTTGTTTTAGTCATTCTAATAGTTATGTAGTGGTATCTCATCTTGTTTTAATTTGTAATTTCCCTACTGACAAATGATGTTGAGCATCATTTTTTACTGAGATAGAATTGACATATTGTATTAGATTTAGATGTACAACTTAATGGTTGATATTTAGATATATTCCAAAATAATTACCACAATAAGGCTGGTTAACATCTAACATCACACATAGAATTCTTTCTTCTTGTGATGAGAACTTTTAAGATTTACTCTCTTAACAACTTTCAAATATATAACACAGTATTATTCAGTGTAGTTACCATGGTGGTTGAAGGGTACAAACTTCCAGTCGTATGATAAATAAATTTAGCATTTTTTCATGCGCTTAGCTGCCATTTGTATATATATATTTGGAGAGGTGTCTGCTTTTATTTTGGCCAATTTGTTAATTGAGAGGTTTTATTTCCTTATTGTTGAGTTTTAAGGTTTTGGAATTTTGTTGTTTGCCTTTGCATACAGATAAAATTCCTTGATTACATATATGTCTTGCAAATATTTTTTTTTCTCAATCTGTGGCTTTTATTTTCATTCTCAAGTGTTTATCAAAAAGTAGAAATTTTCGCTTTAAAAAATCCAACACTTTCTCTTTCATGATGTTTTTGGTAATATATCTGAAATTTCATCACCAAATTGAAACTCAAATAGTTTTTCCTTTAATTTCTCCTATAGGAATCATAATTTTGTATTTGATGCTTCTATGTTCTATTTTGAGTTAATTTTATGTAAGGTGTAAAGTCTGTGATTAGGTATGTATTTTTTTTACTTATGAACATCTAATTACTTCAGCACCATTTGTTGAAAAAATTATTTTTCCCCCTTTGAATTGCCTTACACCTTGGCCAAAAATCAGTTGACTCAATAGGCATGCATCTCTTTGGGGCTCTCTGTTATGTTCCATTATCTTCCATCTATGTATGTATTCTTTCAATGATACCTTGTTGTCTTAATTTCTGGAGCTTTGCCATATGTCACAAAATTGAGTAGTGTGAGTTTGCAAACTTTGTTCTTGTTTTTCAATACTGTATTCACTATTCTAGGTCATTTGCCTTTCCACAAAGACTTTAGTAAAAGATTGTCCACATCTTCAAAATAATGTGCTGAGAATTTTGTTGGGATTCCATTAATTCTAAAGATCAAGTTGAGAAGATTCACATCCTAGTTACATTGCATTTTCAAATCTGTAAACATAAAATATCTCTCAATTTATTTAGATCTTCAGTTTCTTCCTTCAGTGGTTTGTGGTTTCTGCATGCAGATGCTATTCATAATTTGATAGATTTATACCTAAGTGTTTCATTTTTGGTGCTGTATAAATATAATATTTAATTTTGACTTCCATTTGTTCATTGATGGTATATAGATAAGAAATTGACTTTTGTATATTGACTCTGTATTCTGTGACTTTTGTATATTGACTTTGTATTCTGTATTCACTCATTTGTCGTAGGAATTATTGTGTAAGTTCATTGGTTTTCCTACACAGACCATGATTTCATGTGCAATTAAAAACATTTTTTCTTTGTTCCTTTTAATATGCATACTTTGTATTTCCATTTAATATGCATTTTAATATGCATATTTGTATTTCCCTTTCTTCCCTTATTGCATTAAATAGGGATTCTAGTGTGATGTTGAATATAAATGGTATGAAATGACATCCTTGTCTTTTTCCAACTCTTAGGGCAAAAGCATCCAGTCTTTTACCAGTAACTATGGTGTTAGATTTTTATAGAATAAACCTCTTTCAAGCCTGTTTCAAAAAAGTATTAGATATTTTTACTAAGTTAGGAAAATTCCTCTACTCTTAGTTTGTTGAAAGTTTTTATCATGAATCAGCAGATGTTTTCAAATGCTTTGCCCTCCACCAATTAATATGCTATAGTTTTTATTCAGCCTTTCGATAAGGCAGACTACATTAATTGAATTTTGAATGTTGAGACAATCTTGCATATGTTTAATAAATCCCATTTGGTCATGGTGTATAATTTTTCTATATTACTGAATTCAATTTGATAATGTTTGGTTGAATATTTTTATTTCTATGTTCATGAGATACATCAGTCTGTAGTTTTTCTATCATTTAATGTCTTTATGTGGTTTTTGAAATACGGTAATATTGGCCTCATAGAATAAATTAAAAAGTTTGTCCACTGCTTTTTTTTTCTGACAATATTATGGAAAATTAGTACTTTTTGCTCCTTAAATGTTTGATAAAATCCACCAGTGAAGCAAAGTGGCTTTGGTGTTTTCCTTTTGAAGGTTATTAATTATTAATTTTCAGAAACATGTTTAGGGCTATTACAGTTATCTCTCCTTGAGTGTGTTTCCTTAGTTTGTGTTTTTCAAGTAATTTGTTCATTTAAACTATTCACTTAAACTACAAATTTGTCGACAAATTTGTAGAGTTGTGCATAGTATTTCTTTATTATAATTTTAATACCCATGAGATCAATAGTAATGACCATTCTTTTATTTCTAATATTGATAATTTGGGTCTTTTTTTTCTTCATTAGAGGTTTACTAATTTTATTGATTATATTAAGGAATCAGCTTTTGTTTTCATTGATTTTTCTCTTTTTATTTGTCAATTTCATTGATTTCTGCTCTAATTTTTGTTCTTTATTTTCTTCTGTTTAATTTAGTCTTAAATCATTCTTCTTTCTTTACCTTTCTGAGGTGGATGCTTAGATTGATTTTAGATCTTTCTTCTTTTGGGGTATAAGTGATTAATGCTATAAATTTCCCTACAAGCACTGTGTTCACTGCATCCCACCCATTTTATAAGGTCATATTTTCTACTTCATTAATTCAAAGTATTCTTTTTTTTGAATTTAAATCAAGTTAGTTAACATATAGTGTAGTATTGGTTTCAGGAATAGAGTTTAGTGATTCATCACTTACATATAACACCAAGTGCTCATCCCAACAAGTGCCCTCTTTAATGCTCATCACCCATTTAGCCCATCCCCCACCACCTTCCCTCCGGCAACCCTCAGTTTGTTCTCGGTATTTAACAGTTCTTATGGTTTGCCTCCCTCTCTCTCTTTATCTTATTCCATTTTTTTCCTTTCCCCTGTGTTCATCTGTTTTGTTTCTTAAATTCTATATATCAGTGAAATCATAAGATATTTGTCTTTCTCTGATTGACTTATTTCTTAGCATAATACATTCTAGTTCCATCCACATTGTTGCAAATGGCAAGATTTCATTCTTTTTGATTACTGATTAATATTCCATTGTATATGGTGTATTATATATACACACACATCTTCTTTATCCATTCATTACTAGATGTCAAATATTTTTTCTATTTTTGACTTTTCTTGAGGCTTCCTTTTGAACTGTTGATTATTCATAGTTGTTTAATGGTCCATCATGTGGTCTATCTTTGTGAAGGTTCATGTGATTTTGAGAAGAATGTGTATTCTGTTGTTGTTTGATGGAATATTTTATAAATGTCAATTAGATCAAGTTGATCGATAGTGTTGTTTAGGACATCTAAATTTATATTGATTTTCTGCCTTTGATTGATCTGTTGATGATGGAGGGATATTGAAACTTCCAACTATAACAGTGGATTTATTTATTTCTCCTTTCAGTTTCCTTCATTTATACTGAAGATCTTTTGTTTGGTGCACATGTTTAGGATTGTTATCTCTTTTTAGGGCATTGACTCCTTTATTTAATATCCTTTATTCCTGATGACTGACCTTGTTCTGAAGTCTCTCTGTGCTATCTAAAATTAGCACAGCTACTTTCATTTTCTTCTGATTAGTAGTAGCATGATGTACCTTTCTCCTTTCCTTTTCTTTAAACCTATCTGTATTTTTTTCTATCTCATGCTATTGTTTATCTTGATACATGTGCCATGGCCACTTGAAAAAAAATGTATTGTCTTGTTGGGGAGAGTGTTCTATAAATGTTATTAATCTCTGTTGGTTGAGGATATTGTTGAGTGCCTCTAATCTTGCTGATGTCTGTCTAGTTGTGCTATTAATTATTGAGGGAGGGGTGTTGAAGACTCCAGTTATAAATAGGGATTTGTCTGTTTTCCTTTTTAGTTCTATCAATTTTGACTTCACATGTTTTGTAGCTCTATTGTTTGTTACATACATATTTAGGCTTGCTATACTTTCTTGGTGAATTGATGCTTTGGTCAATATATGAACTCCCTTTTTGGCTCTGATAATTTTCTTTGCTCCGAAGTTTTTTTGATATTAATATATCCACTCTCAGTTTCTTCTGATTGGTATTTCCACTGCATAAAGAGAAGAAAATATATCTTTATCATTGTTTCTTATAGATAGCATTTGGTTCTTGTTGTTTATTCACTCTGACAATATGCCTCTTTTAGTTGGCATACTTAGATCATCTGTTTATTCACTGCATTTGTTCCTTTTTTAAATTTATATCTTCTGCCTTGTCCAGTTTTAATTATTTCATATGAAACCTCTATATCTTATCTTAAAGTATCAATTATACCTTTTAAATAAAATTAGTGATTTCTGTAGTATTTGCAATATAAATTGTTAACTAATCTATGTCTGCTGTCAAGTAACTATACTTCTTGTGTCATGCAGGTAGTCCTAGTTTGCTCTCATTCCTTTAGATGTTTTGTTAATCTTCTGACTTATGCTCTAACAAGCCAGTATATTATTAATATTCTTATTTAAGAGGGGCCCTTGGGTGGTTCAGTCAGATGAGCAGCAGACTTCAGCTTGGGTCATGATCTCATGGTTCAGGAGTCTGAGCCCTGCATCAGGCTGCTGTTGGCATAGAGCCCACTTTGGATACTCTGTCCCTCCTCCACTCTTGCGCTCTCGCTCTCTCTCTCTCTCTCTCTCTCTGTCTCAAAAATAAACATCAAAAAATATTCTTATTTAAGAAAGTAGTTACTGCTCCAATCAAATATAAAACATTTTATATTACTCATTTATTTCTTCTTCAATGTTCTTTCTTATGCAAATTCAGTGTTTGTCCTATATAATTTTTCTATTTCCTGAACAACTCCTTACAACCTGTCTTACAGAATGGGTCTGTTTTTGATGAATCCTCTCAATTTTTGTTTGAGAAATTCTTTATATCTTCTGCACTTTTGAAGACAACCTTGCTGGATACAGAGTCCTAGGTTGGTGGTGTTTTTTCTCTTAACACTTTATTTCACACCAATTTCTTCCTGCTTGCATGGTTTTTGATGAGAAGACCATTGTAATTATTGTCATTATCTACAGGTGAAATTTTGTTTTTTTAAATTTCTCTTCAGTTACTTTTAAGATTTTGTCTTTGTCTTTGGTTTTAAACTTTAAATATATGTATAAATATCCATAAAGAAAACAATGTAAGTTAAATTTTATAAAAATTTAAAACTTTTGCTTCATGAAAGATACTAATGACAGAATGACAAGACAAACTACAAACTGGAAGAAAGTACAGGTGATTATCATTATTCACAGTAGTTTTCTCTATAAAGTACTATGAACACTGAATTAATGAATACTAAACAAATTATTCCTAGAGGAAATACAGAGTTAGTTTGCTATGAGTCTCTGGTCACAATATTTTCATTGACCGATTAATATATACCCTTATTCTATGTATGTTTCTCTTTAAAGACATCTTATTCAATAAATATTTTTGAGTCATTAACACTAAACTCATGGCCAATGGCACTATAACTCATTCTAGAGTGAATTTTATCTAACATACATATTTTCTCCATAACACACATCACAACTTTCTTATGCTAAGGAACATTAGATAGACTTCATCATAATGAATGGGGGCTATTCTAAACAGTGAAATTACCAACAAAAGAGACAAAATGTTAAAACGTGGCACTAAATAAACCAAGAAAGAAACCCTTTTTTTATAGCTGAAATAAGAAGGAAGGATGTGGCCATATTCGAATTCAGCTGGGAACATGCACATCAGGCAATTAAAAATTTTGACCATTCTGTGCATGTCTGTGAATGACCATAGCAAGATGGTATGTAGTGATATGAGAGATACAAATAAATTTTGGCAAGTAATCAAATGTGCAGACATAGAATCTGCAAATAATGAAGATTGGTTCTATTTTCAAATTATATAACCACCAAAGGATTTATATCCTAAATATATAAGGAACTCTCAAACTCAACAGAAAATTTTTAAAAAATCCATTAAAAAGGGAAAGGGGCAAACATTTTGAACAGATATTTCACCAAAGGAGATATAGGAATGGCAAATTAGCATATGAAAAAGATTTTCAACATTGTATTAGTGTGGGGAAACGCCAATTTTGTGCACAATGAGCTGCTAAAACACACCTATTAGAATAGCTAAAATAAACAAACAATGTAAAATAAAACAAATTGACAATGCTAGGAAGGATTCAGAACAACTAAATATCTCATAGATTGCTGGTAAAAATAAAAAATGTATAGCTACTCTAGAAAACAGATGGTCAGTTTCCTCTAAACTTAAAAATGCATTCAAAATATGACTCAGTAATCCAATTCCTAGTTTTTTATCCTAGAAATATTAAAACTTTTGTGTTAGAGACTTCTGGGGAAAATGGCGGAGTGGGAGGACCCTAAGCTTACTTTGTCCCATTGATACACTTAGATAACACTCACATCTGTATAAATAAACCCAGAAAATGACCTAAAGACTAGTAGAACAGACTCCACAGCTATGAAATGCAGAGATGTAGAGAAGAGGCCGCATGGAAACGGTAAATTGGACAGAGATACTGTCAGGAACTAAACTGACCTGTGAGATTGTCCATGGGAGGGAGGAAAACCACAGGCAGAGAGAAGGGAAAGGAGCAAACCCCACACCAGTCACCCCAGGCACAGGTGACCCACACTGGGAAGATAAGTCCTCATATTTGCCTTTGAAAACCAGAGGGGCTCAATTTAGTGAGTTCTTATAATTAGAGGTGTTTAACACCAGGAACTTTAAAAATCAGTGGGCTTGGCTCTGGGAGAGCTGTAGAGCAATAGAAAACTGAGTCTCCACCCTTAAAGAGAGAGACAGTATTAACAACATCCCTACTGAGATACAGCACAGAAGCAGGAGTCTGAAAACTCAGGCGTATATGGGAGGGAGATTTGTTCACTAATCTTAGAGCATGGGCAGGAGGGGCAGGGATCTTTGGGACACTTCTCCAAGAACCAAAGAACTGGAAGGTGCCATTTCCCTACCCTGCCCTCCAGCCTAGATACACAGACACCTATAGGAACCAGCATAGTGTGTCCACTCTCCACCTAGTTGGCTAACACCATGCCCCTGCCCACCACTTTTCTGTGGAACCACCTCCTCCCACCTGTCCTCAGAAGTTCACTAAAGCTGCTCCAGGTCCCTTTCACAAAGAGCCCAGAGCAATCCTTGCTAACACTGCTTGGTTTGCCCCCATGTTCTGTGAACCCACGCCCTCCAACATGCCTTCTGCAGGTGTTTATCCAAAGCAACACCATAAGCATGGCAGTGTACAAGCAGCACCAAAAGGAGTCAGAACCACTCCAAAGTAACTCCTGCCCCAAGAAAAGGGGAAGATAACCACACACACACCAGTTCCACTGAACTTCATCAGTGCACTGGGGGCAGACATCTGGTTTATTGTAGGCAATGTCCACCATTGAAGGTTTCTCAAGGACAACAGAGGGAGAGTACCCTGCAATTCTGTGAAACCACATCTCTAGCAAATTCTTGGTCTCACCCAACTCAAGCCCAAGGCAGCCAAGACTGGCCCAATAACAACACAGGGACAAAACTCTGCCTACAATAGGCAAAAAGAGCCATTGCAGACAACTGGACTGAAGGAAAGCATGGCTAAGCAACAACACTAGTGTGCACACAACACATAAAGGAGATGTACCCCTTAAGTGCCAGATTATGGTGAACAGGGGACATTGCTCTGCAGGTTACTCCAGGACCTCTTTTTCATAAGGCCACTGCTTTCAAGAGAAGACATAGCTGACTTTCCTAACACAGAGAAACAGACACAGAGAGACAAAATGAGGAGACAGAGGAATATGTCCCAAATGAAAACACAGGACAAAATCACAGCAGCAGAGCTAAATGAAACAAAGATAAGTAATATAACTGATAGAGAATTTAAAGTAATGGTCATAAAGAAACTCACTGAACTTGACAAAAGTGGAAGATCTCAGCTAGACCCTGAAAAGAGATAGAAAACATAAAAAAGAGAGATGAAGAACTCAATAAATGAAGTTAAAAATAAATGAGAATAAATAGTAGACTAGAGAAAGCAGAAGAATTGGTCAGAGACCTGGAGAACAGTAATGGAAAATAAACAATCTGAAGAGGAGAAAGAAGAAACATTAATAAAAATGAGAATAGATTAAGGGATCTCAGTGCCACCATCAAACATAATAACATTTGCATTATAAGGATCCCAGAAGGAGAAGAGAGGGAAAAGGAGGCATAGAATTTATCTAAAAACATAATAGCTGAAAACTTCCTGAATCTAGGGAAGGATACAGGAATCCAGATTCAGGAGGCTCAAGATTCCCCAAACAAAATCAACCCAAGGATAAACTGCAGGCCAAAATGGAGTGAATGATATATTAAAAGTGCTGAAAGAAAAAAAAAAACCTGCAACCTAAAATACTCTATGCAGCAAGGCTGTCATTCAGAATAGAAGAATAAATAAAGAGTTTCTCATACATACAAAAGTTAAAGGAATTCATGGCCACCAGACAAGCCTTACAAGTAATGTTAAAAGGGATTCTGTGCGTGGAAAGGAAAGACTATGGCTGGAGTAAGAAAAATAGGCAACACAAAAGCAGTAAGAATAAGTCCATCTATAAAAATCAGTCAAGGGATTCACAAAATAAAAGAATGTGTTACCTAAAACATGGGGGGAGAAGAAGAAAAATTTAGTACTTCTACAATAGGTTCAAATTTAAGCAACAATCTACTTAATACAGACCACTATATGCATAAGACATATAAACCTAATAGCAACCATAAATCAAAAACCAATAATAGATACGCAAAAAATAAAGAGAAAGTGTACAAGTATACCTCTAAAGAAAACTAGCAACTGTGAGAGAAGAGACCAGGAGAAATAAGGAACAGAGACAAGTATAAAACAATCATAAAACAAGCAAAATAATGGCTACAAGTACATACCTGTCAATAACTACTTTGAGTGAAAATCGTCTAAATGCTCCAATCAAAAGACAAAGGGTGATGGAATGTTTAAAAAAGCAAGACCCATCCATATATTGACTCCATGAGACTCATTTCAGACCAAAAAACACAATCAGACTAAAAGTAAAGGGATGGAAAGCATTTATTATGCAAATGAAGTGAAAAGAAAGCATGGGTAGCATTCATATGGTACAAAATAGACTTTAATACAAAGATAGTAACAAGAGACAAAGGACACTGTATAATCATTGAGGGAAGAATCCAAAAAGATGTATGACTTATAAATCTTTTTAAATAATTTTTAATGTTGATTTTTGAGAGATAGAGACAGAGCACAAGTGGGAGAGGGGCAGAGAGAGAGAGGGAGACACAGAATGTGAAGCAAGCTCCAGACTCTGAGCTGTCAGCACAGAGCCCAATGCGGGGCTTGAACCCAGGGACTGTGAGATCATGACCTAAGCTGAAGTTGAACACTTAACCAACTGAGCCAACCAGGCGCCCCAAGAATTATAAATGTTTATGCGCCCAACATGGAAGCATCTGAATACATAAAGCAACTAATAACAAACATAAAGGAAGTAGTCAATAGTAATACAATAATAGTAGGGGACTTTAACACTTCACTAACATCAATGGATAGATCATCCAAACAGAAAATCAACAAGGGAACAGTGGTTTTGCATGAAAATTGGACCAAATGGATCTAACAGATAAAGTCAAAATATTCCACCCTAAAATGTCAGAATGCACATTATTTTCAAGTCCACAGGGCACATTCTGCAGAACAGATCACATGTTAGGCCACAAAAGAAGTCTCAAAAAATTAAAAAATATAATCACACCATGCATCTTTTCCAACCACAGCACTATGAACTAGAAATCCACCACAAGAAAAAATCTGGAAAGAACACAAACACATGGAGGTTAAATAACATGTTACCAAACTAGGACTGGGTCATCTAAGACATCAAGAGGAAATTAAAAGTACAAATATAGATGAAAGACACAAATGAAAATGAAAACCGAATGGTCCAAAATTTTTGGGATGCAGCAAAAGCAGTTTTAAAAGGGAAGTTTATAGCAATACAGGCCTACATCAAGAAGCAAAAAAATCTCAAATAAACAACCTAACATTACACCTAAAAGAGATAAATAAGAAGAACAAACAAAACCAAAACCAAAACTGTAGCATGAAGAAAATGATAAAGATTAGAGCAGAAACAAATGAAATAGAAGCAAAAAAAAAAAAAAAATCATCAATAGAATGCATCAATGAAACCGGGAACTGGTCCTTTGAAAGGATCAACAAAATTGATAAACAACTAGCCAAACTCATCCAAAAAAAAAATGACTGAAATAAATACAATCAGAAATGAAAGAGGAGAAATAACAACATTACAGAAATACAAAGGATAATAGAGAATATTATGAAAAATTACATGCCAACAAATTAGAAAATCTAGCAGAAATGGATAAATTCCTAGAAACATATAACCTCCCAAAAGTGATTCAGGAATAAATAGAAATAGAAATAGAATAGACTGATTATTGGCAATGAAATTGAGTCAAAATTTTAAAATTCCCAATAAACAAAAGTCCAGGACCAGACAGCTTTACAAGTGAATTGTACCAAACATTTAAAGAAGAGTTAACCCATTTTTCTCAAATTATTCCAAAATGTAGAAGAGGAAAGAAAGCTTCCAAATCATTCTGTGATGGCTGCATTTATCTGATACAAAACTAGATAAATGCACTACAAAAAAAAGAGAACTGCAGTCCAATATCACTAAGAACATAAATGCAAAAATCCTCAACAAAATATTAGCAAACTGAATTCACAATACATTAAAAATCATTCACCATGATTAAGTAGGATTTATTCCTGAGATGGTTCAATATTCACAAATCAATCAATGTGATAGGTCACGTCAAAGAGAGAGAGAATAAAAACCCTATCATCATTTCAATATATGCAAGAAAACATGTGACAACACACATCATCAATTCATGGTAAAAACCCTCAGCAAAGTAGGTTTACAGGCAACACACCTCAACATAATAAGGGTCATATATGAAAAACCCACAATTAACTTCATACTCAATGGTGAAAAGCAAGAGCTTTTCCCTTAAGATCAGGAAGAAAACAAGGATGTCTACTTTCACCACTTTTATTCAGTGTAGTAAGTACCTTAAGTCCTAGCCACAGATTTCAGACAACAGAAAGAAATAAAAGACACCACAATTGGTAAGGAAGACGTAAAACTTTCACTATTTGCACATGACTTTATACTATATATGGTCAACCAAACAATTACTAGAACTGATAAATGAATACAGTAAGGTTGCAGGACACAAAATCCATGCACATAAATTTGTTGCTTTTCTATACACTAATAATGAAGTAGCAGAAAAAGAAATTAAGAAAACAATCCCATTTAAAATTGCACCAAAAATGCCTAAGTATGAACTTAAGCAACGAATTGAAAGGACTACACTCTGAAAACTATGAAACATTTATGAAAGAATTTGAAGATGACACAAACAAATGGAAAGATATTCCATGCCCATGGAGTGGGAGAATATTGTTAAAATGTTCATGCTACCCAAAGTAATCCACAGACTTAATGCAGTCGCTATCAAAATACCAACAGTCTTGGGGCACCTGGGTGGCTCAGTTGATTAAGTGTCCGACTTTTGATTTAGGCTCAAGTCATGATCTCATGGTCTGTGGGATCAAGCCCTGCCTCAGTCCCTGCACTGACCATGAGGAGCCTGCTTGGGACTCTCTCTCTCCTTCCTTCTGCATGTACTCTCTCTCAAAATAAACAAACATTTAAAAAATTACCAACAGTCTTTTCCACAGAAGTAGAAAAAATAATCTTAAAATTTGTATGGAACCACAAAAGACCCTGAACAGCCAAAGCAATCTTGAAAAAGAAGAACAAAGTTGGAAGTATCTCAATCTCAGTTTTTAAGATCTATTACAAAGCTGTAGTAATTAAAATAGTATGGTACTGGAATAAAAATAGACTTATACGTCATTAGAATACAATAGAGATCCCATACATAAACCCACACTTATATGGTCAATTAATCTACTACAAAGAGCTAAGAAGATGCAATAGGGAAGGCAGTCTCTTCAACAAATGATGCTGGAAAACATGGACAACTATATGCAAAGCAATGAAACTATATCACTTTCTTACACCATATACAAAAGTAAACTCAAAATGGATTAAAAACCCAAATGTGAGACCTGAAACCATAAAAATCATAGAAAAGAGATCAGCAATTTCTCTGGCATTAGCCATATAGACACCTTTCTTTTTTTTTTTTTTTAAATTTTTTTTTTCAACGTTTATTTATTTTTGGGACAGAGAGAGACAGAGCATGAACGGGGGAGGGGTAGAGAGAGAGGGAGACACAGAATCGGAAACAGGCTCCAGGCTCTGAGCCATCAGCCCAGAGCCCGACGCGGGGCTCGAACTCACGGACCGCGAGATCGTGACCTGGCTGAAGTCGGACGCTTAACCGACTGCGCCACCCAGGCGCCCCGAGACACCTTTCTTGATATGCCTCCTGAGGCAAGGGAAACAAAAGCAAAAATAAACTACTGGGACTACATCAAAATCAACAGCTTGTGCACAGCAAATGAAACAACCAGCAAAATAAAAAGACAACCTATCAAATAGGAGATGATATTTGCAAATGATGAATATGGTAAGGGGTTAATATCCAAAATTAAAGAAAAAAAACTTATACAACTCAACACCAAAAAAGAAAATAATCCAAATAAAAATGGGCAGAATACATGAACAGATATTTCTCCAAAGTACATATACAGATGGCCCACAGACACATGAAAAAGATGTTCAACATAACTCATCATCAAACCAAACCATAGCGAAATATTACTTCATACCTGTCAGAATGACTATGTAAAAAAACACAACAAATGTTGGCAAGGATGTGTTCAAAAAAAAAAAAAAAAAAGGAACTCTTGTGCACTGTTGGTAGGAATGCAAACTGGTGTAACCACTGTGGAAAACAGTATGGAGGTTCCTCAAAAAATTAGAAATAGAATTACTATATGATCTAGTAATTTTACTACCGGGTATTTACCCAAAGAATAAGAAAACAATAATTTAAAAAGATATATGGTCCCCTATGTTTATTATAGCATTGTTTACAATACCCAAATTATGGAAGAAGCCCAAGTATCCACTGATACATGAATTGATAATATAATATTACTCAGCCATTATAAAGAATTAAATCTTGCCATTTTCAACAACATGGGTGGATCTAGGGGGTTTAACACTAAGTGAAGTAAGTCAATTAGTCACTCAGAAAGAAATACCATATGGCTTCACTCACATGTGGAATTTAAGAAACAAAAGAACAAAGAAAAAAAGAGAAACAAAAAAACAGAGTCTTAAACACGGAGAACAAACTAGTGGTTACCAAAAGGGAGGTGGGGTGGGATGGGTGAAGTAAAGGGGATGAAGATTACTGTTACTATGATATTTCTATGCGCCGAGTAATGCATAGAATTGTTGAATTGCTGTATTGTACACTTGAAACAAATAAAACACTATATATTAATTATACTGGAATTTAAAAATTAAGAAGAAAACTTCTATGTTAAAAAAATAGTACATGAATATTTATAGCAGGTCTACCATAAGTACGAAGAACTGAAAATAGTCCAACTGTACCTCAGAGGCAAGTGAATCAAACCAACTGCAGTCCATTTCTACAGTGGTAACTACTCAGCCATAAAAAGGAATGAATCATCAATACATGCAACAATACAGAGAAACGTCAATGGCAGTGTGTTGAGTAAATGAGAGCAGTATGAAATAGTTACATATTGTGTGATTTTATTTATATGACATTTTGAAAAAGGTGAAACTATAGAAAAAAAGACAGCGTCAGTGGTTGCCAGATTGAGCCATGAGGAGATAGCTTGACTACAAATAGCAAGAAATGTTTTGGGCGGGAGGGTTATGGAACTGTTCTGTGTTTGGATTGTAGAGTTAGTTACATAAATCTATGTATTAAAACTGAAGGCTGTGTACTAAAAAAAGTCCATTTCAAATTACTTAATAAAAACATTAGTGTTATAAAAATGCTATGGTTGGAAACAGAATTCAATATCCTCTCCTTAAAAGTTTTATTGTTTCTCTTTTCATATCACTATGTTAAATAAGAAATAAAGACAATACACACAGTTTCTATGTGTTTTAACACATAGAAATTCTCTCTCAGTGAGAGAAGGAATACATGTTTGTGTTTGTGTATAAAATATATAAAATTGTGTAGTTTCTCCCCCTTTTTGTAAACCTTTTCTCCACCATGTGTGCTCAAAGATATGTTGTTAAAGTCTACTACTTAATTTTATGGGTCCAAGCTCTGAAATCACTTCTAAAATAGTGCAATGTAGTTGTAAATTTATCTAGATTTTGGAGAATATTCACTCTTGAGTTAAAAAAACATCTTTCAAAACAATTCAATCAACTTCTTATATTTAATTTGAACTCTTACAAAATGACATTTACATTTTCCTTTAGTATGAATTTTAAGGGTTGATTTTGATGTTATAAATCCAAGTGGCTTGTGGGTATGGATAGTTTTCCTAATAAAATATCATTCCTATTGTATTTTATATTAATGAATTGTTAATTAAAAGAGGGTCTGGTCACCAGTTCTTTAAAGACTGAGAAGGCTCCAAGATTGCTGATTGTAGCTTCCTCATTTCTAAGTAGACTCTTCCTGCCTGGAAAGCCATTTTAAAACAGAGATGACAAGTAAATTTGGATTTTTTTTCTTACTGTTTAGAACATCTTCAAAGCACAATTCTTTCAGTTTTCCAAAAATAACCACGTTGGGGGAAATCAAGGAATCATGATGCTTTCCCCAAAGGAGAGCTATCCTTCACTCCATATGATAATTTTGATATGCTTGAAAATTCTGATAAATATGTTGTTAGCTTATTCCCTAAGTAAAATTATGTCTCCACCCTTAAGCTTTTCCTCTTAAGTGCTTTCAGGATATTCCATTTGGATTAGCTGAGCGACCGACTGCTAACTCAGACTATAGTAATCAAGTATTTTCAGCCCATGAATACCTCCTGTTGGACTTCCTCAATTTGTTCACCTTTGTTTTCATAAGGATACTTAAAAACAGACTTTACATTTTAATAGAAGACTAATTTACCCTAACCTAAAGTGATATTTTGTCTTCTAACTCTTGCATTGTGAACTTATATATACAGGCACATACAGACTCGCACATTGTCTTTAAAGCTTTTAAAAATTTCTTTTACAGGGGCGCCTGGGTGGCGCAGTCGGTTAAGCGTCCGACTTCAGCCAGGTCACGATCTCGCGGTCCGGGAGTTCGAGCCCCACGTCAGGCTCTGGGCTGATGGCTCGGAGCCTGGAGCCTGTTTCCAATTCTGTGTCTCCCTCTCTCTCTGCCCCTCCCCCGTTCATGCTCTGTCTCTCTCTGTCCCAAAAATAAATAAACGTTGAAAAAAAAAAAAATTAAAAAAAAAAAAATAAATAAAAAAAAAAAATTTCTTTTACAATAGCAGTATGTTATTACTCATTTATTTTATATAAACTTAATCCTGTATCTCATGGTTTGTAAGAAAAAAATGAGCCCTTTTCACATAATTTGTGAAATCTGTTTTGTTTTATAAATGAACCACTTTACCCTGGCCTTGCCAAACAGAAAAGTTATTCAAGGAGGGTAGGGGCTTGAAATGTGGCAGAATTAGGCCCAAATCTTTGGGCAGATTACTTAATTCTGAACCTGTTTCTTCATCTCTCAAATGGGGACAATAAGATTTATGTTTTAGGAAAACTATAGGTTTAGGGATAGTGTAAGAAAAGGACTTGGTCAATTGGCTGGCAATGGTTGGCCCACAATTAATGCCGGCTCTTTGAAACATCAATTTCTTTACAATTAGAGATTTTCTCCCTTAAAAAGCAAAGACAGAAAAATTTGCTGATTTAAAGAAGTGCGCCCTTAAAAATATCAATACTTTTACTCAAATACCTCTATTAAACTTCAAAATGATTAAGATCACCTGATTTTAAGTTAAAAACTGTATTGGCTATTGAGATTTCAGGATAATATTTTGCCAATTTTTTTTAAACACCGGGTTTCTGGGGCGCCTGGGTGGCGGCAGTCGGTTAAGCGTCCGACTTCAGCCAGGTCACGATCTCACGGTCCATGAGTTCGAGCCCCGCGTCAGGCTCTGGGCTGATGGCTCAGAGCCTGGAGCCTGTTTCCGATTCTGTGTCTCCCTCTCTCTCTGCCCCTCCCCCGTTCATGCTCTGTCTCTCTCTGTCCCAAAAATAAACATTGAAGAAAAAAAAAAATTAAAAAAAATAAACACCGGGTTTCTTTTTACCATAAACAATGCTCCTATTAAATGTGCTTTTTCTTATGGTGTAACTATAATTTATAAATCATTTATATATGCATATGCATACATATATTAATTTTAGTTTTTAATTTTTGACTTTTCTGAGATTCTAAAAAGTCTGTCTTGTTTTTTTTTTATTAGAGATAACCAACCTAGCACTTCTATTTTATATTTCAAATGTATTTTTAGCAACATATGCATATTAAAATAGGGCAATATGGTGTTTTTTTCTTTTCAAAGGTCTGTTTGCTCCAAATTAAATGGAAATTTTGCTTTTGTGTAATTACTTGAGAAATAATTATTTAAAATACGTATAAACCTTCTAGCATTTTCTCAAACAGAAAAAGTCAAAAGAAAGAAAAAAGGTCTACTTCTGATTCAACAATTTTGTAATCATTTCTTAGTTCTTGAAAAAATTTCTATGCATTTTTCATATTCTACCACAGGGTGGAGTATTGCTTTAAATATGAGACCTTTTTACCCGATGCACTTCTAACTAGATTAATTCTATTACATACATTGATCAATAGTGAGGTAGGGCTTTGGTGAATGCTGAAATTTTGGGGTACTAAAATTTTGAATACTATAGGAATAATCTGAATTACTATTCAGGTATAATGAAAAACAAACATTAAACAAATATTTCATTCAATGACCCCCATAGAAAAGCAAAACAATCTATTCCAATCCTGTGGAGACTTCATGACGTAGTGTCTTGAGATGGTATTTAGTTTTCATGCAACTGTGTGTTTTTTCTTCAAAAGCAGAAGTCATGACATAGTCTACTGCTTTATTTGTATTTTGTATACGTGTATTAATTTTTTTCATTTTATTTTATGCACATATTAATTGTGATAACATAATTTGTATTGAAAAATATTTATTGAATTATAGTCCATTATTTTGTAAATATGGTTGTGCTACTAAATTGCTTCAGGATTATCATGTGAAAGATTTGACTTACTGAAACAAAGTCTGTTTACTGACATTAAATAATTCCTAGCTGGGATACAGCAGTCTCCTTTCAATTACTCAATGCTGCTTTTAACTCAGAGCAAACACAGATAATATCCCTCGAAGCTAAGGCTACTTGGACCTTATGGATTTTTACATATTTGGCAGTCATGAAATTATATCTCTATGACATCTGCCTTATTTCTCTTGTTTGTTACCAAATAGATTAATGACAGGAGCTATGATTGGGCAGCAACACAGATCAAATGGCAATTATGCATGAAAATAAAGAAAGCATGTTTAAGTAGTACCAAGTGGTTCACATCTCACATCTCCCGAAGACCTCTTGAGTGCTGCTCATGACTCACACCAAAATGCTTCAGAACCCCCACCCAGACTTATCTATCTCTTCAAAATATTCCAACTTTTGAGCATTGGATAAAGCAAATAGACAAGGAAAAGGATACTTTCTGTAGCCTCCACATCATCCTCAGCCCATACAGAGAGCCAAGGTTAAGGCAATAATGGAAGACAAATCCAAATTTGGAAAGAGAAAGATGACGTTTAAAGTGATTATTTCAGAACTCAAAAGTTGTTTTTCTTCTTGTAATTGTTGCATGGTAACAAACCAACTATTTATATGTTTAGCCTAACAACTTATTTTTTTATTGAGGTAAACTAAACTAAAATACAATTACCCATTTTAAAGTGTACAATTCATTGTCATTTAGTGCATTCAGAATGTGCGACTACCATCTTTCCCAGTTTCAAAACTTTTTATCACCTCAGAACACCCTGCACCCATCAAGCAGTCATTCTCCATTCTCTGCTCTTTCTGCCACTGGGCAATCACTAATGTGCTGTCTCTATGGATTTGCCTATTATGGATATTTCATATAAAATGCATCATATAATACGTGACATTTTGCGTCTGGCTTCTTTTACTTAGCATAATGGTTTCAAGACTCATGTACATTATGGCATGTATCAGAATATCATTCTTTTTTATGGCTGAATAAGATTCCATTGCATGTATATACCGTATTTTACTTATTCGTCCATCGATGGGCACTTGAGTTGTTCCCACCTTTTGACTACTGTGAAAAATGCTGCAATGAACACTGGTATCAAAGAATCAGTCTGAATTCCTGTTTTCCATTCTTTTATGTATATATTTAGAAGCGGAATTGCTGAGTTACATGATAATGCTATGTTGAGCTTTTTGAGGAACTGCCAAACTGACCATTTTACATTTCCACCAACAATGTATGAGGGTTCCAATCTCCTCACATCCTTGTCAATATTTGTTGTCTTCCTTAAGAAAAAAATTACAGCCATCTTAGTAGTTGTGAAGTGCTAACTCATTGTGGCTTTGATTTGCATTTACCTAATAACTAATCACGTTGAGACTATTTTTTATGTGCTATTGACCATCTGTATATCTTCCTTGGGGAAATATCTATTCAAGTACTTTGTTCATTTATTAGACTTAGTTTTGTAGAAGTTTAGTGGTTCTTTATATATTCTGGATATTAAACTTTTATCGGATATATGATTGGCAAATATCTTCTCCCATTCTGTAGGTTTCCTTTCATTTTCCTAATATCACTTGATGCACAGATTTTTTAATGTTTATGAAGTCCAACTTGTCTTTTTTTTCTTTTGTTGCTTGTGTTTTCTGTGTCAAATCTGAGGATCCATTGCCAATCATGAGGTCATCAAGAATTAGCTGGTTTTTTCTTCAAATAGTTTTATAGTTTTAGTTCTTAGATTTATTGATCCATTTGCAGTTATTTTTTATTATTTTTTGAGAGAGAGAGAATCTCAAGCAGGCTCCACACCCAGCACAGAGCCTGACATAGGGCATGATTCCATGACCTTGGGATCATGACTTGAGCCAAAGTCAAGAGTGGGACACTCAACCCACTGACTCACCCAGGCACCCTGGAGTTGTTTTTGTGTGTGTGTGAAGTGAGGTAGGAACCTGTGGGAAAACAATAGCTATGTCCTGATGAAGGAGATTATAGCAAACACATTACACTGCTTTCTGGCTATGTTCAAAACAGCTAACCAGTATCTAGTTAATGTGTATTTAGGAGTTAGGTCCTGCCTGTGCTCAGGAATTCCTTAGACCAGGTATTTATGGAATATCTTATTTTGTTCTCCACTTTGCTTTCGGCAACTACTCTTTTGTAGTCTTGGGAACACCTTGGTTTTTTTTCCATGCTTTCTATGCTTTCTATATGTTTTTACTGCCATGTAGCCATGGACATATGGCACAATGTTTTCCCTAGAATATATGCCTAATAAATACGGGAGCTTGAGAGCACCTTGGGGAGACTTCTCTTAGCCTCCCTCTCATCTCTCTTGACTTGTGGAGTCTTGAGTAATCCTTTCTGTTGAACCTATGGGAATCCAACTTAATTCTTTTACATATGGCTACCCAGTTGTCTTAGCATGTTATGTTACATATGTTAAAGAACTATTCTTGGGGCACCTGCGTGGCTCAGTCAATTGAGTGTCTGACTTTGGCTCAGGTCATGATCTCATAGTTCTGGTGTTCAAGCCCCACATCAGGCTCTCTGCTGTCAGTGCAGAGTCAACTTCAGAGCCTCTGTCTTCCTTCCCCTCTGCCCCTCCCCCATGCGCACGCATGCTTGCATGCACAGGCTCTCTCTCTCTCACTCAAAAATAAACATTAAAAAAAATAAAGAACTATTCTTTCCCCATTGAATGGTCTTGGCACCCTTGTCAAAAATCAATTGTCCATAAATGTTTGGGTTTATTTCTGGGTTCTAATTCTATTCCATTTGTCAAAATTTGTATCCTTATGCAAATACCACACTGTTTTGAATACTCTTTGTAATAAATTTTGAAACCAGGAAATGTGAATCCTTCAACTTTGTTTCTCTCTTTTGATGTTGTTTGGGCTACCTGCAGCCTCTTAAAATTCCATGTGAATTTTTGGACCAGATTCTCCATTTCTGCAAAAAAGGGAAATGGAATTTTGATAGGAACTGTTTCAAGTCTGTAGATTACTTTGCCATCTTTAAAATATTAAGTCTTCCGGGGCGCCTGGGTGGCGCAGTCGGTTAAGCGTCCGACTTCAGCCAGGTCACGATCTCACGGTCCGTGAGTTCGAGCCCCGCGTCAGGCTCTGGGCTGATGGCTCGGAGCCTGGAGCCTGTTTCCGATTCTGTGTCTCCCTCTCTCTCTGCCCCTCCCCCGTTCATGCTCTGTCTCTCTCTGTCCCAAAAATAAATAAACGTTGAAAAAAAAAAATTTTAAAAAAATAAAAAAAAAAAATATTAAGTCTTCCAATCCATGTGCACAGAATATTTTTCCATTTATTTAGGTCTTTTAATTTTTTTTCAGCTGTGTTCTATAGTTCTTAGCATGCGAGTCTTTTAATTTCTTGGTTAAATTTATTCCTAGATATTTTATTCTTTTGAATGCTACTGTAAATAGAATTGTTTTCTTTATTTCATTTCAGGTTGTTTATTACTGGTGTAAGAAACACAACATCTTTTCTTCATGTTGACTCTGTAACCTGTAATTTTGCTGATTTTGTTTATTCGTCCCAGTAGGGTTTTGGTTTTTGGTTTTGATTCTTTAGGATTTTCTATATGTTGAATCTCATCATCTGCAAATAGAGATAGTTTTATTTCTTCCTTTCCATTTGGATACTTTCTATTTTTTTTTCTTTTTTCTTCTTTGCCTAATTACTCTTGCTAGGACTTTCAATACAATGTTCAATAGCATTGGGAAAGAAGGCATCCTTGTCTTACTCCTGATCTTAGGGAGAAAGCTTTCAGTCATTCACCATTGTGTGTAAGAATAGTTGTGGATTTTTTTTTGTGAGTGTCACTTATTATGTTGTGAAATTTCCTTTCTATTCCTAGTTTTCTGAGTGTTTTTATTATGAAAGGTTGTTGGATCTGGTCAACAATTTTTTGAGATGACCATTTTTGTTGTTATTCCTTTGTTCTATTAATGTGCTGCATTTCATTGACTGATTTTCTCGTGGCAAACCACTGCTGCATTCCTGGGGTAAATCGCAGATGACCATGGTGTATAAATATTTTAATGTGGTGTTGGATTTGGTTTGCTAGTATTTTGTTGAGGACTTTTGCATTTATTTTAATAAGGGTTATCGATCTATTGTTTTTCCTTTGTTTTTGTAGTGTTGTTGTCTGGCTTTGGTATCAGCATAATGCTAGCCTGATAGAACATGTTAGGAAGTGTTCCTTTTTTCTTTTTTTTTGAACATTTTTGTTAGAATTGGTGTTAAGTTTTCTCCATGTTTGGTAGCTTTAATCAGTGAGGTCATCTGATTATGTTCTTTTCTTTGTTTTAAGGTTTTTGATTACTTACTGATTCATTTTTGTTATAAGTCTGTTTAGATTTTCTATTTCTTCCTGATTCAGTTTTTTTTTTTTTTTTTTTTTTTTTTTTTTTTTAGGTTTCTACTCTGCCTTTCTTTTTTTTTTTTTTTTTTTTTTTTTATGAAGTTTATTGACAAATTGGTTTCCATACAACACCCAGTGCTCATCCCAAAAGGTGCCCTCCTCAATACCCATCACCCACCCGCCCCTCCCTCCCACCCCCCATCAACCCTCAGTTTGTTCTCAGTTTTTAACAGTCTCTTATGCTTTGGCTCTCTCCCACTCTAACGTCTTTTTTTTTTCTCCCTTCCCCTCCCCCATGGGTTCCTGTTGAGTTTCTCAGGATCCACATAAGAGTGAAACCATATGGTATCTGTCTTTCTCTGTATGGCTTATTTCACTTAGCATCACACTCTCCAGTTCCATCCACGTTGCTACAAAAGGCCATATTTCATTTTTTCTCATTGCCACGTAGTATTCCATTGTGTATATAAACCACAATTTCTTTATCCATTCATCAGTTGATGGACATTTAGGCTCTTTCCATAATTTGGCTATTGTTGAGAGTGCTGCTATGAACATTGGGGTACAAGTGCCCCTATGCATCAGTACTCCTGTATCCCTTGGGTAGATTCCTAGCAGTGCTATTGCTGGGTCATAGGGTAGGTCTATTTTTAATTTTCTGAGGAACCTCCACACTGTTTTCCAGAGCGGCTGCACCAATTTGCATTCCCACCAACAGTGCAAGAGGGTTCCCGTTTCTCCACATCCTCTCCAGCATCTATAGTCTCCTGATTTGTTCATTTTGGCCACTCTGACTGGCGTGAGGTGATACCTGAGTGTGGTTTTGATTTGTATTTCCCTGATAAGGAGCGACGCTGAACATCTTTTCATGTGCCTGTTGGCCATCTGGATGTCTTCTTTAGAGAAGTGTCTATTCATGTTTTCTGCCCATTTCTTCACTGGGTTATTTGTTTTTCGGGTGTGGAGTTTGGTGAGCTCTTTATAGATTTTAGATACTAGCCCTTTGTCCGATATGTCATTTGCAA
This sequence comes from Lynx rufus, assembly GCF_022079265.1. Lineage (NCBI taxonomy): Eukaryota > Metazoa > Chordata > Mammalia > Carnivora > Felidae > Lynx > Lynx rufus. Next base: position 112,860,472 of record NW_025814856.1, on the reverse strand, counting down.
ATATCTTTTCCCATTCCGTTGGTTGTCTTTTAGTTTTGTTGGTTGTTTCCTTTGCTGTGCAGAAGCTTTTTATCTTCATAAGGTCCCAGTAATTCACTTTTGCTTTTAATTCCCTTGCCTTTGGGGATGTGTCGAGTAAGAGATTGCTACGGCTGAGGTCAGAGAGGTCTTTTCCTGCTTTCTCCTCTAAGGTTCTGATGGTTTCCTGTCTCACATTTAGGTCCTTTATCCATTTTGAGTTTATTTTTGTAAATGGTGTGAGAAAGTGGTCTAGTTTCAACCTTCTGCATGTTGCTGTCCAGTTCTCCCAGCACCATTTGTTAAAGAGGCTGTCTTTTTTCCATTGGATGTTCTTTCCTGCTTTGTCAAAGATGAGTTGGCCATATGTTTGTGGGTCTAGTTCTGGGGTTTCTATTCTATTCCATTGGTCTGTGTGTCTGTTTTTGTGCCAATACCATGCTGTCTTGATGATGACAGCTTTGTAGTAGAGGCTGAAGTCTGGGATTGTGATGCCTCCTGCTTTGGTCTTCTTCTTCAAAATTCCTTTGGCTATTCGGGGCCTTTTGTGGTTCCATATGAATTTTAGGATTGCTTGTTCTAGTTTCGAGAAGAATGCTGGTGCAATTTTGATTGGGATTGCATTGAATGTGTAGATAGCTTTGGGTAGTATTGACATTTTGACAATATTTATTTTTCCAATCCATGAGCAGGGAATGTCTTTCCATTTCTTTAAATCTTCTTCAATTACCTTCATAAGCTTTCTATAGTTTTCAGCATACAGATCCTTTACATCTTTGGTTAGATTTATTCCTAGGTATTTTATGCTTTTTGGTGCAATTGTGAATGGGATCAGTTTCTTTATTTGTCTTTCTGTTGCTTCATTGTTAGTGTATAAGAATGCAACTGATTTCTGTACATTGATTTTGTATCCTGCAACTTTGCTGAATTCATGTATCAGTTCTAGCAGACTTTTGGTGGAGTCTATCGGATTTTCCATGTATAATATCATGTCATCTGCAAAAAGCGAAAGCTTGACTTCATCTTTGCCAATTTTGATGCCTTTGATTTCCTTTTGTTGTCTGATTGCTGATGCTAGAACTTCCAGCACTATGTTAAATAACAACGGTGAGAGTGGGCATCCCTGTCGTGTTCCTGATCTCAGGGAAAAAGCTCTCAGTTTTTCCCCATTGAGGATGATGTTAGCTGTGGGCTTTTCATAAATGGCTTTTATGATCTTTAAGTATGTTCCTTCTATCCCGACTTTCTCAAGGGTTTTTATTAAGAAAGGGTGCTGGATTTTATCAAAGGCCTTTTCTGCATCGATTGACAGGATCATATGGTTCTTCTCTTTTTTTTTGTTAATGTGATGTATCACGTTGATTGATTTGCGAATGTTGAACCAGCCCTGCATCCCAGGAATGAATCCCACTTGATCATGGTGAATAATTCTTTTTATATGCTGTTGAATTCGATTTGCTAGTATCTTATTGAGAATTTTGGCATCCATATTCATCAGGGATATTGGCCTGTAGTTCTCTTTTTTTACTGGGTCTCTGTCTGGTTTAGGAATCAAAGTAATACTGGCTTCATAGAATGAGTCTGGAAGTTTTCCTTCCCTTTCTATTTCTTGGAATAGCTTGAGAAGGATAGGTATTATCTCTGCTTTAAACGTCTGGTAGAACTCCCCTGGGAAGCCATCTGGTCCTGGACTCTTATTTGTTGGGAGATTTTTGATAACCGATTCAATTTCTTCGCTGGTTATGGGTCTGTTCAAGCTTTCTATTTCCTCCTGATTGAGTTTTGGAAGAGTGTGGGTGTTCAGGAATTTGTCCATTTCTTCCAGGTTGTCCAATTTGTTGGCATATAATTTTTCATAGTATTCCCTGATAATTGTTTGTATCTCTGAGGGATTGGTTGTAATAATTCCATTTTCATTCATGATTTTATCTATTTGGGTCATCTCCCTTTTCTTTTTGAGAAGCCTGGCTAGAGGTTTGTCAATTTTGTTTATTTTTTCAAAAAACCAACTCTTGGTTTCGTTGATCTGCTCTACAGTTTTTTTAGATTCTATATTGTTTATTTCTGCTCTGATCTTTATTATTTCTCTTCTTCTGCTGGGTTTAGGCTGCCTTTGCTGTTCTGCTTCTATTTCCTTTAGGTGTGCTGTTAGATTTTGTATTTGGGATTTTTCTTGTTTCTTGAGATAGGCCTGGATGGCAATGTATTTTCCTCTCAGGACTGCCTTCGCTGCGTCCCAAAGCGTTTGGATTGTTGTATTTTCATTTTCGTTCGTTTCCATATATTTTTTGATTTCTTCTCTAATTGCCTGGTTGACCCACTCATTCGTGAGTAGGGTGTTCTTTAACCTCCATGCTTTTGGAGGTTTTCCAGACTTTTTCCTGTGGTTGACTTCAAGCTTCATAGCATTGTGGTCTGAAAGTATGCATGGTATAATTTCAATTCTTGTAAACTTATGAAGGGCTGATTTGTGACCCAGTATATGATCTATCTTGGAGAATGTTCCATGTGCACTCGAGAAGAAAGTATATTCTGTTGCTTTGGGATGCAGAGTTCTAAATATATCTGTCAAGTCCATCTGATCCAGTGTCTCATTCAGGGCCCTTGTTTCTTTATTGACCGTGTGTCTAGATGATCTATCCATTTCTGTAAGTGGGGTGTTAAAGTCCCCAGCAATTACCACATTCTTATCAATAAGGTTGCTTATGTTTATGAGTAATTGTTTTATATATTTGGGGGCTCCGGTATTCGGCGCATAGACATTTATAATTGTTAGCTCTTCCTGATGGATAGACCCTGTAACTATTATATAATGTCCTTCTTCATCTCTTGTTACAGCCTTTAATTTAAAGTCTAGTTTGTCTGATATAAGTATGGCTACTCCAGCTTTCTTCTGGCTTCCAGTAGCATGATAAATAGTTCTCCATCCCCTCACTCTCAATCTAAAGGTGTCCTCAGGTCTAAAATGAGTCTCTTGTAGACAGCAAATAGATGGGTCTTGTTTTTTTATCCATTCTGATACCCTATGTCTTTTGGTTGGCGCATTTAATCCATTTACATTCAGTGTTATTATAGAAAGATACGGGTTTAGAGTCATTGTGATGTCTGTATGTTTTATGCTTGTAGTGATGTCTCTGGTACTTTGTCTCACAGGGTCCCCCTTAGGATCTCTTGTAGGGCTGGTTTAGTGGTGACAAATTCCTTCAGTTTTTGTTTGTTTGGGAAGACCTTTATCTCTCCTTCTATTCTAAATGACAGACTTGCTGGATAAAGGATTCTTGGCTGCATATTTTTGCTGTCTAGCACCCTGAAAATCTCGTGCCAATTCTTTCTGGCCTGCCAAGTTTCAAAAGAGAGATCAGTCACGAGTCTTATAGGTCTCCCTTTATATGTGAGGGCACGTTTACCCCTTGCTGCTTTCAGAATTTTCTCTTTATCCTTGTATTTTGCCAGTTTCACTATGATATGTCGTGCAGAAGATCGATTCAAGTTACGTCTGAAGGGAGTTCTCTGTGCCTCTTGGATTTCAATGCCTTTTTCCTTCCCCAGTTCAGGGAAGTTCTCAGCTATGATTTCTTCAAGTACCCCTTCAGCACCTTTCCTTCTCTCTTCCTCCTCTGGGATACCAATTATGCGTAAATTATTTCTTTTTAGTGTATCACTTAGTTCTCTAATTTTCCCCTCATACTCCTGGATTTTTTTATCTCTCTTTTTCTCAGCTTCCTCTTTTTCCATAACTTTATCTTCTAGTTCACCTATTCTCTCCTCTGCCTCTTCCATCCGAGCTGTGGTGGTTTGCATTTTGTTTTCCATTTCCTTTAAAGCGTTTTTCAGCTCCTCGTGACTGTTCATTAGTCCCCTGATGTCTGTAGCAAGAGATTCTCTGCTGTCCTGTATGCTGTTTTCCAGCCCAGCGATTAATTTTATGACTATTATTCTAAATTCACTTTCTGTTATATTATTTAAATCCTTTTTGATCAGCTCATTAGCTGTTGTTATTTCCTGGAGATTCTTCTGGGGGGAATTCTTCCGCTTGGTCATTTTGGATAGTCCCTGGTGTGGTGAGGGCCTGCAGGGCACTTCCCCTGTGCTGTGGTGTATAACTGGAGTTGGTGGGCGGGGCCGCAGTCCGACCTGATGTCTGCCCCCAGCCCACCGCTGGGGCCACAGTCAGACTGGTGTGTGCCTTCTCTTCCCCTCTCCTAGGGGCGGGATTCACTGTGGGGTGGCGTGGCCCGTCTGGGCTACTTGCACACTGCCAGGCTTGTGATGCTGGGGATCTGGCGTATTAGCTGGGGTGGGAAGGCAAGGTGCACGGCGGCAGGGGGGGCAGGCTTAGCTCGCTTCTCCTTAGGTGATCCACTTCAGGAGGGGCCCTGTGCAGCCGGAGGGAGTCAGATCGCTGCCGGAGGTTTGGCTCCGCAGAAGCACAGAGTTGGGTGTTCGCGCGGAGCGAGCAATTTCCCTGGCCGGAGCCGGTTCCCTTTGGGATTTTGGCTGGGGGATGGGCGGGGGAGATGGCGCTGGCGAGCGCCTTTGTTCCCCGCTAAACTGAGCTCTGTCGTCCGGGGGCTCCGCAGCTCACCCTCCCTTTGTCCTCCAGCCTTCCCGCTTTCTGAGCAGAGCTGTTAACTTATGACCTCCCAGACGCTAAGTCGCGCTTGCTGTCGGAACACAGTCCGTCAGGCCCCTCCGCTTTTGCAAGCCGGACTCGGGGGCTCTGCTTGGCCGGCGAGCCGCCCCTCCGCCCCGGCTCCCTCCCGCCAGTCCGTGGAGCGCGCACCGCCTCGCCGCCCTTCCTACCCTCTTCCGTGGGCCTCTCGTCTGCACTTGGGTCCGGTGACTCTGTTCTGCTAATCCTCTGGCGGTTTTCTGGGTTATTTAGGCAGGTGTAGGTGGAATCTAAGTGATCAGCAGGACGCGCGGTGAGCCCAGCGTCCTCCTACGCCGCCATCTTCCCTCCTCCTTCCTGATTCAGTTTTGATGATATGATATTATACTTGTTTTCTTTGTGTCTTATATCTTTTTGTTCCTCATCTCCTCCAATACTGCCTTCGTTCTGTTTGCTGGTTATTTCCCTAGTAAACCATTTTGACTTCCTCTTCATTTCCATATATGGAATATATGTATATATTCCATATATATGTGTCTATATATATATACATATATATACATACACACACACACATACACACACGTGTGTGTGTGTGTGGGTGTATTGTTTACTGAGATAGAATTTTTATACAATGAAAATCACCCTTTGTGAAATACAATTCTATGAGTTTTGTTAAATGTATACAATATTAACTACCACCATAATCAAGATATAAAACAGTTCTCTCCCCACCAAATAATCACTTGTGCTCCTTGTAGTCAACCCTCTTCACAATGCCAGCCTTTTATAACTACTGATCTGTTCTGTCTTTACAGATTATCCTTAAACTCAGTTGGTTAAGTGTTTGGCTTTGGTTCTGGTCATGATCTCAATGTTTGTGGGTTCAAGTACCGCATTGGGCTCTGTGCTGACAGCTCAGAGACTGGAGCCTGCTTCAGATTTTGGGTCTCCCTTTCTCTCTGCCCCTTCCCCACTCGTACTCTGTCTCTCAGAAATAAATTAATAAAACATTAGAAAAATCATGTATCATGTAGACTTTTTTTGTGGTAAGAATACATAAAATATGCTTTCTTGGCAAATGTTAAAGTATATAATACAGTATCATTAACTACAAGCAATATGCTGTACAATAGATCTCTAGGACTTTTCTTGTATAACTAAAATTTTCCACACTTGGACTAATATTTCTTTTTTCTCCCTCCCCACAGACATAGGCATCTATTATTCTATTCTGTGTGTAGGAGTCTATTTTAGATTCCTTATATAAGTGGTATCATGTATTATTTAACCTTCTGTGACTGGCTTATTTCACTTAGTATAGCATCCTCCAGATTTATCCATGTTGTCACAAATGGCAAATTTTCCTTTTTTAAAGACTGAATAATATTGCATTGTAAGCATCTACCACATTTTTTTATCCATTCTTTTGTTAATGGACATTTAGGTTGCTTTCATGTCTTAGCTATTGTGAATAATGCTGCAATGAACATAGGCATGCAGAGATGTCCTGAAGACCCCGATTTCATATCTTTTTGGAATATACCCAGATGTGAGATTGCTGGTATAGAGATATGGAAGTTTTGCTTTAAAAAAAATCCAAGGAACCTCCATGCTTTTTAACATGGTGGCTACATCAACCCATCAATAGTGCACATGGATTCCCTTTCCTCCATATCCTCACCAACACTTGTTACACTGGTTATCTCTCTCTTTTTTTGGTGATAGCCATTCTGATAGGTGTGAGGTAATTTCTCTTTGTGGTTTTAATTTGCATTTCCCTAATGATTAATGATGCTGAGCACCTTTCATAGCTCTGTTGAGCATTTTTATGTCTTCTTTTGAAAAATGTATATTCAGGTTCTTCTATTTTTAAACTGGGTTATTTGTGTTTTATGCTTCTTTTCTTACAATTGACTTGTAGGAGGTCCTTTTATATTTTGGATGATAACCTCTTATCACATATATGGTTTGAAATTATTTTATACCATTCAGTAAGTTTCCTTTTCATTTTGTTGATGATTTTCATTTTTGTAGAGAGCTTTTTAGTTTGTTGTTGTTCTATTTTTCTATTCCTGCTTTTGTTTCTTGGGCTTTTAGTGTCATAGCCAATAAATTATTGCCAAGACCAATGTCAATAACTTTTCCCCTGTTTTATTTTAGGAGTTTCTTGGTTTCAGGTGTTACATTAAAGTCCTTAATAAACTTTGGGTTATTTTTTGTGTAAGGTTTCAGTTTCATTCTTTTGAATGAAAGGGTCCAGTTTCATTCTTTTGCATGTGGATATTCAATTTTCCCAATACTTGATCAGTCATAGATAAAACTAATAAGTAACAGCAAAAATGAAAAACACGGTAGACAAGATGGAGCTATCAGACACATACAGAACATGCCATCCTAACAGAGCAAAATACATGTTCTTCTCATATACACAAAGAACATTCTCCAGAACACATCATATGTTCCACCACAAAACAGGTCTTAAAAAACAGAATATTGAAATCACATCAAGCATGTTTTCTTTAAAAAATGTTTTTTAACATTTATTCATTTTAGAGAAAGCTTGAGCAGGGGGAGGGCAGAGAGACAGGGAGACACAGAATCTGAAGCAGGCTCTAAGCTCTGAGCTGTTAGCACAGAGCTTGATGCAGGGCTTGAACTCAAAGAGCTTGAGATCAGGACCTGAGCCAAAGTCAGACACTTAGCCAACTGAGCCACTCAGGCACTCCATGTCAAGCATACTTTCTGATCACAATGACATGAAACTAGAAATCAATAAAGAAGGAAACCTGAAAAATTCAACAAAAATGTAGAAATCAAACAACACATTCCTGAACAACCAATGGGTCAAAGAAGAAATCAAAAGAGCTATCATAAAATATGTTGAAACAAAAACAAAAACACAGCATACCAAATCCTATGGGATGCAGCAAAAACTGCATCCTTACAAAAGGAAAGTTTATCGCAAACACCCAACTCTGTGCTTCTGCGGAGCCAAACCTCCAGCAGCAGATCTGACTCCCTCCCGCTGCCACAGGGCCCCTCCTGAAGTGGATCACCTAAGGAGAAGCGAGCTAAGCCTGCCCCTCCTGCCCCCGTGCACCTTGCCTACCCACCCCAGCTAATACGCCAGATCCCCAGCACCACAAGCCTGGCAGTGTCCAAGTAGCCCAGACGGGTCACGCCACCCCACAGTGAATCCCGCCCCTAGGAGAGGGGAAGAGAAGGCACACACCAGTCTGACTATGGCCCCAGCGGTGGGCTGGGGGCAGACATCAGGTCGGACTGCGGCCCCGCCCACCAACTCCAGTTATATACCACAGCACAGGGGAAGTGCCCTGCAGGTCCTCACCACACCAGGGACTATCCAAAATGACCAAATGGAAGAATTCCCCTCAGAAGAATCTCCAGGAAATAACAACAGCTAATGAACTGATCAAAAAGGATTTAAATAATATAACAGAAAGTGAATTTAGAATAATAGTCATAAAATTAATCGCTGGGCTTGAAAACAGTATACAGGACAGCAGAGAATCTCTTGCTACAGAGATCAAGGGACTAAAGAACAGTCACGAGGAGCTGAAAAGCGCTTTAAACGAAATGCAAAACAAAATGGAAACGACGACAGCTCTGATTGAAGAGGCAGAGGAGAGAATAGGTGAACTAGAAGATAAAGTTATGGAAAAAGAGGAAGCTGAAAGAGAGATAAAAAAATCCAGGAGTATGAGGGGAAAATTAGAGAACTAAGTGATACACTAAAAAGAAATAATATACGCATAATTGGTATCCCAGAGAAGGAAGAGAGAGGGAAAGGTGCTGAAGGGGTACTTGAAGAAATTATAGCTGAGAACTTCCCTGAACTGGGGAAAGAAAAAGGCATTGAAATCCAAGAGGCACAGAGAACTCCCTTCAGACGTCACTCGAATCGATCTTCTGCACGACATATCATAGTGAAACTGGCAAAATACAAGGATAAAGAGAAAATTCTGAAAGCAGCAAGGGATAAACGTGCCCTCACATATAAAGGGAGACCTATAAGACTCGTGACTGATCTCTCTTTCGAAACTTGGCAGGCCAGAAAGAATTGGCACGATATCTTCAGTGTGCTAAACAGAAAAAATATGCAGCTGAGAATCCTTTATCCAACAAGTCTGTCATTTAGAATAGAAGGAGAGATAAAGGTCTTCCCAAACAAACAAAAACTGAAGGAATTTGTCACCACTAAACCAGCCCTACAAGAGATCCTAAGGGGGACCCTGTGAGACAAAGTACCAGAGACATCGCTACAAGCATGAAACCTACAGACATCACAATGACTCTAAACCCATATCTTTATATAATAACACTGAATGTAAATGGACTAAATGCTCCAACCAAAAGACATAGGGTATCAGAATGGATAAAAAAAAAACAAGACCCATCTATTTGCTGTCTATGAGAGACTCATTTTAGACCTGAGGACACCTTTAGATTGAGAGTGAGGGGATGGAGAACTATTTATCATGCTACTGGAAGCCAAAAGAAAGCTGGAGTAGCCATACTTATATCAGACAAACTAGACTTTAAATTAAAGACTGTAACAAGAGATGAAGAAGGGCATTATATAATAATTACAGGGTCTATCCATCAGGAAGAGCTAACAATTATAAATGTCTATGCGCCGAATACCGGAGCCCCCAAATATATAAAACAATTACTCATAAACATAAGCAACCTTATTGATAAGAATGTGGTAATTGCAGGGGACTTTAACACCCCACTTACAGAAATGGATAGATCATCTAGACACACGGTCAATAAAGAAACAAGGGCCCTGAATGATACATTGGATCAGATGGACTTGACAGATATATTTAGAACTCTGCACCCCAAATCAACAGAATATACTTTCTTCTCGAGTGCACATGGAACATTCTCCAAGATAGATCATATACTGGGTCACAAAACAGCCCTTCATAAGTTTACAAGATTGAAATTATACCATGCATACTTCCAGACCACAATGCTATGAAGCTTGAAATCAACCACAGGAAAAAGTCTGGAAAACCTCCAAAAGCATGGAGGTTAAAGAACACCCTACTAACGAATGAGTGGGTCAACCAGGCAATTAGAGAAGAAATTAAAAAATATATGGAAACAAACGAAAATGAAAATACAACAATCCAAACGCTTTGGGACGCAGCGAAGGCAGTCCTGAGAGGAAAATACATTGCAATCCAGGCCTATCTCAAGAAACAAGAAAAATCCCAAATACAAAATCTAACAGCACACCTAAAGGAAATAGAAGCAAAACAGCAAAGGCAGCCTAAACCCAGCAGAAGAAGAGAAATAATAAGGATCAGAGCAGAAATAAACAATATAGAATCTAAAAAAACTGCAGAACAGAGCAACGAAACCAAGAGTTGGTTTTTTGAAAAAATAAACAAAATTGACAAACCTCTAGCCAGGCTTCTCAAAAAGAAAAGGGAGATGACCCAAATAGATAAAATAATGAATGAAAATGGAATTATTACAACCAATCCCTCAGAGATACAAACAATTATCAGGGAATACTATGAAAAATTATATGCCAACCAATTGGACAATCTGGAAGAAATGGACAAATTCCTAAACACCCACACGCTTCCAAAACTCAACCAGGAAGAAATAGAAAGCTTGAACAGACCCATAACCAGCGAAGAAATTGAATCGGTTATCAAAAATCTCCCAACAAATAAGAGTCCAGGACCAGATGGCTTCCCAGGGGAGTTCTACCAGACGTTTAAAGCAGAGATAATACCTATCCTTCTCAAGCTATTCCAAGAAATAGAAAGGGAAGGAAAACTTCCAGACTCATTCTATGAAGCCAGTATTACTTTGATTCCTAAACCAGACAGAGACCCAGTAAAAAAAGAGAACTACAGGCCAATATCCCTGATGAATATGGATGCCAAAATTCTCAATAAGATACTAGCAAATCGAATTCAACAGCATATAAAAAGAATTATTCACCATGATCAAGTGGGATTCATTCCTGGGATGCAGGGCTGGTTCAACATTCGCAAATCAATCAACGTGATACATCACATTAACAAAAAAAAAGAGAAGAACCATATGATCCTGTCAATCGATGCAGAAAAGGCCTTTGACAAAATCCAGCACCCTTTCTTAATAAAAACCCTTGAGAAAGTCGGGATAGAAGGAACATACTTAAAGATCATAAAAGCCATTTATGAAAAGCCCACAGCTAACATCATCCTCAATGGGGAAAAACTGAGAGCTTTTTCCCTGAGATCAGGAACACGACAGGGATGCCCACTCTCACCGCTGTTGTTTAACATAGTGTTGGAAGTTCTAGCATCAGCAATCAGACCACAAAAGGAAATCAAAGGCATCAAAATTGGCAAAGATGAAGTCAAGCTTTCGCTTTTTGCAGATGACATGATATTATACATGGAAAATCCGATAGACTCCACCAAAAGTCTGCTAGAACTGATACATGAATTCAGCAAAGTTGCAGGATACAAAATCAATGTACAGAAATCAGTTGCATCCTTATACACTAACAATGAAGCAACAGAAAGACAAATAAAGAAACTGATCCAATTCACAATTACACCAAGAAGCATAAAATACCTAGGAATAAATCTAACCAAAGATGTAAAAGATCTGTATGCTGAAAACTATAGAAAGCTTATGAAGGTAATTGAAGAAGATATAAAGAAATGGAAAGACATTCCCTGCTCATGGATTGGAAGAATAAATATTGTCAAAATGTCAATACTACCCAAAGCTATCTACACATTCAATGCAATCCCAATCAAAATTGCACCAGCATTCTTCTCGAAACTAGAACAAAGAATCCTAAAATTCATATGGAACCACAAAAGGCCCCGAATAGCCAAAGGAATTTTGAAGAAGAAGACCAAAGCAGGAGGCATCACAATCTTAGACTTTAGCCTCTACTACAAAGCTGTCATCATCAAGACAGCATGGTATTGGCACAAAAGCAGACACATGGACCAATGGAATAGAATAGAAACCCAACAACTAGACCCACAAACGTATGGCCAACTCATCTTTGACAAAGCAAGAAAGAACATCCAATGGAAAAAAGACAGTCTCTTTAACAAATGGTGCTGGGAGAACTGGACAGCAACATGCAGAAGGTTGAAACTAGACCACTTTCTCACACCATTCACAAAAATAAACTCAAAATGGATAAAGGACCTGAACGTGAGACAGGAAACCATCAGAACCTTAGAGGAGAAAGCAGGAAAAGACCTCTCTGACCTCAGCCGTAGCAATCTCTTACTCGACACATCCCCAAAGGCAAGGGAATTAAAAGCAAAAGTGAATTACTGGGACCTTATGAAGATAAAAAGCTTCTGCACAGCAAAGGAAACAACCAACAAAACTAAAAGGCAACCAACGGAATGGGAAAAGATATTTGCAAATGACGTATCGGACAAAGGGCTAGTATCCAAAATCTATAAAGAGCTCACCAAACTCCACACCCGAAAAACAAATAACCCAGTGAAGAAATGGGCAGAAAACATGAATAGACACTTCTCTAAAGAAGACATCCGGATGGCCCACAGGCACATGAAAAGATGTTCAACGTCGCTCCTTATCAGGGAAATACAAATCAAAACCACACTCAGATATCACCTCATGCCAGTCAGAGGGGCCAAAATGAACAAATCAGGAGACTATAGATGCTGGCGAGGATGTGGAGAAACGGCAACCCTCTTGCACTGTTGGTGGGAATGCAAATTGGTGCAGCCGCTCTGGAAAGCAGTGTGGAGGTTCCTCAGAAAATTAAAAATAGACCTACCCTATGACCCATCAATAGCACTGCTAGGAATTTATCCAAGGGATACAGGAGTACTGATGCATAGGGGCACTTGTACCCCAAAGTTCATAGCAGCACTGTCAACAGTAGCCAAATTATGGAAAGAGCCTCAATGTCCATCAACTGATGAATGGATAAAGAAATTATGGTTTATATACACAATGGAATACTACGTGGCAATGAGAAAAAATGAAATATGGCCTTTTGTAGCAACGTGGATGGAACTGGAGAGTGTGATGCTAAGTGAAATAAGCCATACAGAGAAAGACAGATACCATATGGTTTCACTCTTATGTGGATCCTCAGAAACTTAACAGAAACCCATGGGGGAGGGGAAGAAAAAAAAAAAAAGAGGTTAGAGTGGGAGAGAGCCAAAGCATAAGAGACTGTTAAAAACTGAGAACAAACTGAGGGTTGATGGGGGGTGGGAGGGAGGGGAGGGTGGGTGATGGGTATTGAGGAGGGCACCTTTTGGGATGAGCACTGGGTGTTGTATGGAAACCAATTTGACAATAAATTTCATATATTAAAAAAAAAACAAAAGGAAAGTTTATGGCAATAAGTGATTATATTAAGAAAAAAGAAAAATCTCAAATGTACAAACTAACTTTATACCTCAAGCAAATGAAACAGAACAAACTAAACCCAAACTTAGCAGGACATAATAAAAAGCTGAAATAAATGAAGTAGAGAGTAGAAAGACAACAGAAAAAAAAATCAAGGAAACCAGTGATTTTTTTTTAAGATAAACAAAATTGACACACTTTTAGCTATACTCATGAAAAAAAAAAGAGGACAGAAATAAACAAAATGATAAATTAAAAGAAGACATTACAACTGACACCCTATGAAAGATAAGAGGCTACTATGGACAAGTTTAAGAAAAAAATTGGACAGTCTAGAAGAAAGGAATAAATTCCAAGAAGCATATAACCTACCAAGACTAAATAAGGAACAAACAGAAAATCTCTATAGCCAAGGTATTGTTAAGGAGATTTAATTCATAATTTAATACCTCTCATCATACAAAGCATGGGACCAGATGGCTTCACTAGAAATTCTACCAAATGCTTAAAAATAGATACTAATGCTTCTCAAACCCTTCAAAAAAAAATGAAGAGGAGGAAACACTTCCAAACTCACTTTGTGAGACTAGCATTCCCTGATACTAAAGCCACACAAGGACACTACAAGAAATCAAAATTACAGGTGAATATCCTTGATGAACATAGATGCAATAATCTTCAAAAAAAATTTTAGCAAATTAAATTCAATGGCAAATTAAAAGGATCAATACACCATGATCAAGAGGAATTTATTCTTGGTCCTAAAAAATGATTCAACATATGCAAATTGATAAATGTGATATACCACCTTAATAAACAATAAAATCCTCATGATCACCTAAATAGGTATATAAAAAGCATTTACAAAATTCAACATCCTTTCATGATTAAAAACTCTTAACTGGGTAAGAGGAAATGTACCTCAACATAATAAAGCCCATATATGATATGCACACAGCTAACATCATACTCAATGTTTAAGTGCTGACAGCTTTTTCTCTAAGATCAGTAACAACACAAGAGTACCTACTCTCACCACTTTTAAACAAGAAAAAAAAGTAAAGAGAAATAAAAGTCATGCAAATCAGAAAGGAAGAAGCAAAATCATTTTTGTTTGCATACAACATGGTATCTTGTTATTTTATAAAAAATCCTCAAGACTCCACCAAAAAACTGCCAGAACCAATAAACTTATTTGTATTGCAAGACACAAAATCAGTATAAAAAATTAAGCAGCATTTCTATATACTATCAATGAACTATCTGAAATTAAGAAAACAATTTCATTTATAATAACACCAACAAGCATACTTATGAATGAATTTAACCAGCCGGCAAAAGACCAGTACACTAAAATAATAAGACACTGATGAAAGGGTTTGAAGAAGACAACAATAAATGCAAAGATATCCCACGTTTGTTCCTCATTCAAGCTACAGATAAGTTTTAGAAAGCTCATAGCAGTTATCCTATATTCAGGTCACAGATCATTTTCTGTTCATGCCAATCATTAGGTCCTCTGTTCACGGATATGTATTTCTATGGGTGTAAGCTTCCATTACTATTAAAAATGGTGACAAATTTTTGGAGTGAATTTTAATTTGTAGTCATACATACTATCTTCTCACCTAGAGTATAAATGCACTAAGGTGCCGATTTTCATTTTATACTCCCACCCCTCTTCTTTTAAAAGCCTTAACTAACAAGGACCTAATATTTGATAGTTTCATTGATTTTCTTCTGAAAAGTTTCCATTAAATTTACCTAAAAAAGTGGTAGGATTTATGTCAATGTTCCAACTGCAGGTGGCACTGACTGACTTAATTTGTCAGCTCTGTTCTTATTCATTCTTAACCTGGAAGTGAACAGAATACTACACATCATGAATCATGTTGAAGGAAAAGCCTGAAGAATGGTTCCTTTGAGGGAGCAGTTTCATGTGGGAAACCATTTTCCCTTTTTATCTATTGTGCTCCTAGGAGTCCAGCCAGGACCGCATCTGTTTAGTTTATTTGGAATATCTTAGAGTCTAGTATGGTGACGTGAGCATGTAGACATTTGATAAATGTTGTATCATGATATTACTGGCTATCATTATTAGAATGACTATGAAACCCATTCAAAGTGATTTGATGCTGTGAATATCATGTAATAGATGTTTTGTCTCCAGATTTCTTTTTAATAGAAGCCTTGAATGAACTATGTTTGTTTAAATATTCAGTGAATCATAGGAGAGAATCGTAGAGGCTACCTAGTCCATATACCTTATTTTACACGGGAAGAATTTGTGGAATGGGAAGGTTTGACTTGTTCAGCATCAAGGGTGTAGTTGGTTCCAGATATAGGAGAAAAAAATTGGTTTTCTGATCTTAAGCACAATGATATTTCTACTATAATAAAAGAAGTTGCTTTCACTATTATAAAATGGTAACTTATTGTCCTATTAAAAATTGTGTTTTAGAGTTATGTTTTAGAATTCACAACAGAATACAAAGAATACTGAAAATGACTTGATGTAATCCTTTCCAAGTTTAAGATTTTGATAGAGGGAGTGGGCCCGTCCCATTTTATCAGGCATTTATTGAATAGTAATAAAATCCAGAGCTAAGAGAATACAACCTAATTAAGTCTAGCTGTGTAGCCAATTTCAACCTCAGCTGACAGAGGAACATGAAAGATTTAAGCGAACAGAACTTCAGAGTGTGTATTAATATTGGCTTTGGGGAATTAAAAAAATTTTAGAGATTTACCTACCTGGCGAGATGACCAGTGTTGAAAGCAAATCTCCTTTACAGTGACCCACATATCGATTTCTCTTGTAGTTCAGGGAAAAGACTGAGGATTTCATAATACACAATATTGTATATATTCTGACATTAATGATTTTTATTGGCTGAGGCAAATTGATGTAGTAGAAGAGGAAAATCCTATACATCCCAAAGTAGGCCTGATGCAAAATGCAGCTACCACAACAAACCTCAAAAGACATTTGTTCATTTTGTTAATTTTGTGGCCAAATGTTTTATTTCATAATTCTGGAAGTCAACCAACTTGCTGTTCCCTCACTACATTTCAGCTCTGAATAAATACAGGGCTGGACTTGGCCCACTGAAAACGACCTGCTATCACTCATGCAGGCAAAGCCACAGATTCTGAATTGATTTGGTCCTCCTTCTGGATTGTGGTAGGGAAAATAAACGCGCACAGTGACTTATGTCTGTTTCTTCAGGTGACTTTCACCTTGGCTGACTTGATTTGTGCTGGGGGGACCACAGAGAGACCTTCCTCTGCTTCCCAGCAACCAAAGGTCAACATATTTTCATCGCTTCTCTCTCATTTTCCTTCCTTCTGAGATTGATCCTGTTCTTTCAGGTTTTATATTATTGTCACACCTTTTTTTTAAACCATTTTTTCACTTTGTGATTAATTGCAGGGACCCTTTTAAGTATAATGTAAACCTATTTATTATTTTACAAAAAAAGAATTCTTATGTAGAGTCTTCTCTTTGTCTCTGGTCCCAGCCAAGCTGAACCATTTGCTATTTTCCAAAGGGGTGAGGCATCTTCATTTCTTTTTGCTTTTGTGTATGCTGCTTCATTTGCCTAAAATGTCCTTTCTTTCCTTCTGTGTCTGACTGGCTTCTATTCTCTGTAAACCTTAGCTTTATCATAACCTAAAAAAACTTTTCTTGTCCCATTTGGTCTGGATTAAATGCTTCTAATTGTATTTCCTACGTTATATCCTCGCTCATCATTTTACTCCTCACACTAGATTGTTAATGCTATTTTGTTGCCCTCATGTACCCTAGCACAGCCTCATAAGCCAGCTCAGAGCAATCACTGGCTTCTTTTTTTATATCGCATATGCCCAGCATAGGGCCTAACACACAGTATGTACACAACACGATAGGTGAATAAATGGATAGGCATTTGGAAGAACAATCAGCTCACAGGACTGTTCGTTTCTTTTTTTTTTTAATTTTTTAAAATATTTATTTCTTTTTGAGAGAGCGAGCGAGAGAGAGAGAACGACCAAGGAGGGGAGAGGCAGAGAGAGAAGGAAAAACAGAATCCAAACCAGGCTCCAGGCTCTGAGCTGTCAGCACAGAGTCCCATGCGGGGCTCAAACTCAAGAGCTGCGAAATCATGACCTGAGCCGAAGTCAGATGCTCAACTGACTGAGGCATCCAGGCGCCCCTGGACTGCTAACTTCAAGCATACATTTTACAGAAAATAGTTAGGTTATATAGATGGAAGAAAATTAGATTTAGAATCAGAGGGTGTGATGTGACCTAGACAAGAATCCCAGCTAACCTTCATTCCAACGTACTCCTCTGTAAAACTGTACTAATGGATTTCTAATGATAAAAACCATTCTTAGAGACAGATTTTTCTCCTCTGCAAGAGTGAAGTGTCTTGGCAACTTCTAGTCAATTAAACAACCATATACAGAGGCTTTAATACATATTTGTCACAGTGTACAATGTTCATGGCACTTAAATAATTCAGAACTGGGCTGACATATAAATGTTCAAGTAAGTAAATGTTTTAACCATAATAAAACTTATTTACCAGAGATCACAAGTTCACATGCTATTATGTTAGGAAAAGGAAGTACCAACTCAGGATGGTTGGGGGGAGAAGTGCTAAAGGAAAGGAATTTTACAACTTAAGGAATGAGGACCATGGAAGAGTAACAGCATTTGAGAACTGAATGGGTCCTACAGTCACCTACTCTTGATTTAGAACAAATTCAGTTGACATTTGAGGAGTTAACCAAATCAAAGAAAAGGAATCCTGCCTGGAATGGATGATTCCCAGTCTGGTACCATGACACCTGACCTCTTATATGAAGGCTGAGTCTACAGCCAGCAGTGACAAGGCACATGCAAAGTCAAGGGAATAAAGAAAAAAGTAGTGGGGGCGCCTGGGTGGCGCAGTCGGTTAAGCGTCCGACTTCAGACAGGTCACGATCTCGCGGTCCGTGAGTTCGAGCCCCGCGTCGGGCTCTGGGCTGATGGCTCAGAGCCTGGAGCCTGTTTCCGATTCTGTGTCTCCCTCTCTCTCTGCCCCTCGCCCGTTCATGCTCTGTCTCTCTCTGTCCCAAAAATAAATAAACGTTGAAAAAAAAAAATTTAAAAAAGAAAAAAGTAGTGGAGTCAAGGCCCTTGAGGAGCACACGTCAAGTTGAAATTCCAGCTAAATACTGTAGACAAAATTCAGACATCTGTAATTCCAAATGCTACATGAAGTAATTATCTGCTCTTAGTTTTCCTGCCCAGTATCACTGTCTTTGATAAGAAAATTCTAATTTTCCTCAGTGAACTATCTCTTCCAGACTTTCAGTCCTTAGAGCTTAAATGGAGTCTCTGTGTCTAGGAGAAACCTTGTTGCTAGTCTGTAGATTTCTAATTTATTTATCTTAGACGTTTGTAAATATTTCAAAGTGGATAAAAATATTTTTAATCTAACCTTTGAAAACTCTGCAATGACTTGATGAAGATCATCATCCATTCTATAATAGTGTATTTATGCCATACTTTAGTTAAATATTGAAGACTTGTCCACTTCTGACATTGTGAGCCTTTGCCTTTAACTACTACAACCTTCCCTAATATACTTAAACTTCATTCTCAACTCTCCTAAATGCAGATCTCCATCACTAGGTTTCTACACTCTGTTCCACACAGCTTCTTAGGGTCCATATTATCAATGCTAACAGTGTGATTTTTCTTTGTCATGTATATTTTTGAACATTGCCTCTTGGTTTTATAAAAGAATCCTGGCTCTCCAGATCAACACCTTTGGCCTTGAATGTTGGCTGTACCACATGTTAGTGATAGTATCTTGGGAAAGCTAATGATCAACTTTTAGCATAATTTTCTTTATTTGCAAAATAGACAATAACTTATCTACCTCATGTGACTATCGTAGATCTAAAGTAATATAGATATGATATGTAATACATTTATCAGAGTTCATGGCATGCAGTAAGCTCTACAAACATTAGACATTATTATCATTATTCTCATTCCAGAGCATTTACTCTAGGTATTCTTTTCCACATTAAGATGTTTAATTTTTATACCATCTTTCAATATTTTGACGGCTGAAAACTTAGTCAAGTTTTACCGTAAGTCACAAACTCACTATTGCTATTGGAACTTTTGGTCATTTGATGATAAAATAATATTTATCTCTAATAACTCTAAGCATGTTAGAGGATAGGTAGTTTTCAGTGTGAATATCTCTACTCTCTACCACTAGACTCCAGCATCTGTCTTAAGGAAGTACTGAATGTTTGTAGATCTTACTATCTACAGCACCTATATAATATGATCTGGTACTAAGAAAGGGAGGGAGAAAGATAGGGAAGAGACACCAAAGAATTACCTCAGAGTATTTCTAATTTTTTTCACTCTAAAATGTAGAAAACATTTTGAGGTGATGCATGGAAATTATATGTATTTACATCATACACACATGTATATTTTTTTCCATATAAACAAAATGTCAAAAAACTGTCCACACTCCTCATAAAACTATAATGTGTACCTTTCTTTGAATGAATGTGCTGGTTGATCTTTGTAAAACAGTGTGTCAAGACAGAGATATTGCTTTGTTATCTACTTTGTGTAAATACATTTCATTCATTCAGTGTAAAATCACCTACTGTGGGGTAAGCAATATGCTGAATATGCTGAATATTGGAAATGTGCAGATAAAATATGATCTGTGATTTGTTAGAGATTATAGATTAGTGAAGTATAATGGCTAGTCAGTAGAAAATACGTGATATAACATGGCAAGCATGTGATTTGATGGAGTTATTAAGTTAGCATAGACAGTTATTGAGTAACTACCACAATGGGAAAGTGAATGGCTGTGCTAACACTAGCTTTTGGTTTGGTTATTTTTGCCAGAACAGAATGCATTTATTTATAAACTTAAAAAAATCTTGGGGCACTCAGGTGGTTCAGTCAATTAAGCCTCCAGCTCTTGGTTTTGATTGGCTCAGGTCACGATCTCGCAGTTTGTGAGATTGAGCCCCATGTTGGGCTCTGAGCTGATGGTGTGAAGCCTGCGTGGGATTCATTCTCTCCTTCTCTCTCTGCCCCTCCCATGCTCATGCTCTCTCTCTCAAAATAAATAAAATAAACATTTTAAGAAATCTATAAAATATATAAAAATCTGTAAAAAAATTAATCTTAATTTTGTTCTCTCATAGCTTGGTCTTTGAAGACCACTCAGTAATACTCTTCCTGCTTCTCTTTACTGGTGTCCATAGTTTCTTTTCTAACTCAACTCTATCATTTCTCTCTTCCCCAAAATGGAGGAGAGCATAGCCAAAGGTGAAGGCAGGAGTGAGGGCATGACAAAATTATTAGGATATAAGCGGATAGATCTTTGGACGCAATGACAGAAACTCAATCCACACTTGCTCAGACAAGAAAGGTGATGTGTTGTCCTTCACAACCAAACTGTATATGAGGAATATGCCATCTTCAGCTAGGCAGCTGGGGGATTTGAAAACTGACAAGATCCTGTCACCATTCCACGTGTCTACTATTTCCATACACATTTCTTTCTCCCAGATGAACATCATACTAGTGAAACAACAGTTCCTGGTGGCTTCCAATCTATTATAATACAGTAAGAGACCCTTCTGTCAGTTTCCACTTGAAAAACTCTAGAAAAATTTTGATTAGATGTGATATGAACAATGAACAAGGAATAATGAAATGTGACTCCAATATTGTGGTTCTTACTCAACCACACAGTGATCAAACAGGAGGAAAGAACACACTTGAGAAGAAGGGGAAGGAGTGGTCAAACAGAAGCAGTCATACATACAGGCCAGCTTTCAAGAAATATTTACTGTGTTCTTACTATGCACCAATCACTAGACTTGATGCCACAGTCTAATGGGCAAGAATAATGTTATTCAAAGAATCTATAAATAAGCCTTCTCAAAGGAGTACAGGGGCAGTGGTCCTGATTCAGGTGAGTCCCACTTCCCACCATCTCCCTGAACCTGACCAGAGCCAGCTCCATCAGCCTGGGATCAGTCAGGAAAACAGACCCACTGGTATAACTCTTCCAAAAACAAAAGGTTTACTTAGAAATTACATTTTGTATAAATTATGGAAGATCAGGGAAGGGAAGATCAGAGAGTTGCCATGGAAAATCAAGGGCACTGAAGCTGCAAAGTCCGGGAAATTGGTAAAGACCTCTGCCATCTGAAATAATGATATGGGTAGCTCTTATGTGCTCACTGAAAAGCTGCCGTGATTCTCATGCCTGCCTACAAGTCTGGCTGCCACCACATCCATACAGTAATATATTTAACTTCTCTTCTGCTGTCTAAACATCATGCAACTTCCTCTCAAAGGGAAAAGGGAAATCGTACCCAGTTTGCAATAAGGAAGTAGAGTTTGGGGAATTCAATTTCCCAGGCATTAGAAAGGTGTAGTTACAATGCTGAGTTGGTAGCAGACAATTCATCCCGGCATCCTTACCCAAATCAGATGTTAACATGTTGGCCAACACTTATTGATGACCAGGCTCTTGCCAAGCACTGTGGTCAGCATTTCAGTTTTTCTCATTGAAGCCTTATAGCAACCCTAGTGCTGGTGTGAGACAGGGAGAGAGAGCTTTCTAGAGAGAAGAAAACTAAAGCTTTCCACCTTTTACAGATAAGAAAACTAACGCTAAGAAAAGGAACTGACCCTAGTTCCATAGCTGAAGTCACAGTGGAACTGTAGTTCAAATCCAAATCTCTGCCAAGAGAACCCAACTTTCTGAATGGCACACTACACTGTCCCTCTAATCTAATCCTTCTTTGATATAATTGTTGGTCATGGCTCAGGGAGCCAAAGGCAGTTTATTCTCCCATGTGGTTTCATTGACTCTTCTAATTTCAATGACTCTTGTGAAAGAGTCATTTGGGGAGATATGTTTAGACGTATAAGGTTAAAATCCTAAAAGACAGATGGACTCCCAAAGAAAATTTCAGCAATTTTGAGAAAAGCTAAATAGAATGTATACACCATGAATGGATAGGACTCCTTGTTCAAAATTCTTTAAGGCAAAAAAAAATATCTAGTTTTATCAATAGTATTAATCTTTTTAAAAAATCTATACTCTTGTGAGTTGTTGCATAGTATTAAAGTATGTTGAGATGAAGAAAGGTGTTATTGCAATGAAAAGGAAAAGCAGTTATAATGGAAAAGGAGACAAAGAGAGATTGCCAGAGAGAAAAAAAAATCATACGAGTGGCTTTAAGAACAATTTTAGAAATGAAGAAAAAAAAGACAAAGAACAAGAGAGTCAGAGAATAAGTGAGTGTGAGGGAAAATGAATCTGTATGGAATATTCAAGTAACATATTCTGTCCTCAGAAGGAAGTAATCTGGAGATCAACAGTGCCCAAAGGGCTTAATGAAGAAGCCTTCAATTCCACTCTAGCCCTTTTGTATGATCTCACATTGCTTGATTTCTGCTTGCTTATTTGACTTCTAAATGCTTTGATATTAGAAGTGGGGTATCTTGCATGGTAGAAATGATCTTTTTTATTATTGGAAAGATGTTCCAAGATAAATACATATACGTGAAATTTACTGATAAATGTATTTCTGGTACATATATAATCACTTCCAACTTTCTCAAGATCTCTCCGTAGAATGGGTATCCTGAAATCCTGGACACAAAAACCTGAGAGCCAAATACTAGAACCCTATGACAACTCCATCAATACTCAGAAACCTTCCAGATGTCATCTTGAGATAGTCTGCAGCCTTAGCTTCCTGTATCCACAAGAAAAAATGCAGAGTATATTTTGGTCCAGATGAAGATGAGAAAATTGTGTCAAATGTGTACCACTGAGAGTAGTGTCCTGTAATCCTGATTTCTTAGCTTGTAAGGGGAGGATGTTTCAAGGCTAATTCCATTTGGTATCTATGATGATTTAAACACCTGTTAAATAGGCAGCAAAACTACCCTCTACATGAATGGTAACAGTTTTAACAATAGGTTTCCCATTTTAGAGGGATGGAGTCAAGAAATTAATTATTATTATTATTATTATTATTATTATTTTACTATTTATTTTGAGAGAGAGAGGGAGGGAGGGAGAGAGAGAGAAAAAGTGCATGCGCGCATGTGAGCAGGGGAGGGGCAGAGATAGAGACAGAGACTCCGGAGCAGAATCTGTGAGGTCAGTGCACAGCCGGATGTGGGGCTCTATCCCTTGAACCAGGAGATCATGACGTGAGCCGAAACCAAGACTTGAACTCTCAACCAACTGAGCCACTCAGGCGCTCCTGTTATTTTAATTTTTTTAACGTTTATTTATTTTTGAGACAGAGAGAGATAGAGCATGAACAGGGGAGGGGCAGAGAGAGAGGGAGACACAGAATCTGAAACAGGCTCCAGGCTCTGAGCAGTCAGCACAGAGCCCAACGCGGGGCTTGAACTCATGGACCGTGAGATCATGACCTGAGCCGAAGTCAGACGCTTAACCGACCGAGCCACCCAGGCACCCCAGGCGCTCCTGTTATTAATTCATGAGGCACAAGAGACAAATTATCAATGATCAAGTGGTATTTTTTAAAAATATTTTTGGTCAAATTGACTGGTATTTTCATATCCCATCAATAAGCATCATCAAAAGTGAGGTCATGAAACTCAGTAATCTGCTAATTCCAAAGACTTTTCACTCCAAACTTTGAGAAGAAAAAAAGAATGCCACTGTGAGAAGCAAACAGGCTACCTTCAGTAGTTCATAGTCATTCAACTGAACTACTCAGATTTCGCAAAGGAAGTGATGTCTGGCTATTCCTAGATAATTTCTCCAAAGTCCTTAAGCTTTTTATTCAACTGGCAAAGGCTACTTCATGCCAACCTGTCATCATTCTATCATCTCGACCACTGAAATTCTAAAGCTCTTAAGAGGGCTTAGAAACAAATGCAAAATTGTGAAATTTTCAGTAAATAAGGCCCCTAACCAGCAGTCAGGCAGCACAAATTTATTGTGAAGCTCAATGCACCCCCAAGGATATTTTGCTACCTCCCCTTAGGTTGGCTGCTACACTGTGGCTGGGAAAATGCGAAAGAGAAGTTGAAAGAGCCATGTGGCAAGGGGATTTGGTAAAGCAACTCTTCATTTCTGGAAGTCTGTGTGAAAAATAATGCCGGGATCAAAATCCAAAAGTGTTGGGTGGAGTGAGCCCAGTCTCTGGATATATAGCTGTACAAACTCAAAAGGCCCAAGACTTATGGCCAAATGCACGGTGATTGGCAGCTCACAGAGATGGCCGGGATGGAAATAGCAGGCATGTGGATCAGAGCTGAGGTGAGGCAACAACTGTGTGGATCCCCGGAGAAAGAGTATGGAGGCAGACAAACAGTATTTTGGCATTCAGGGAAGTTTCTGGATTCAGTACATCATACTGAATAAAAGATAACGTGTACTTGGCAAAAGATATGAAACTTAATGACTCATTAGTTGAGATACATCTGATTCCTCTTGAAAGAAATTCCTTCTCAGGTTGCAGTCTGAGTAATTACATATGTCAAGAAGCAACCTATTTTATTTATAATCAGAACAGGGGTGAATCTGAATAGTAGCAAAAAGGAAAATGGAGAAATAGTTAATAAAAGCACTCAAAAGAGTATAATAGTACTTGGGCAGGGGCAAGAAATTGCCAAAGTGTTAACATTCAGTCTCCAAACATGTGATATATGGCCCCCTGGGTTGATTTTTATTTTATCTAAGTTGGTGTTCTCACCAGTAAATCTTCTACCAGCCAATTCCAAAATGAAAAGAAAAACACACACACAGATCCTCGTTGCCATAAAAATTCAGTCTTGAACCTTGAACCTCTAAACATGTGGTAACCAAGAATGCAGATATGAAGGAGAGTCTAACACAATCAGCAGCACCTGATTATCAAGTTTTAGACACTTTTGTTTACTCTGTAATCTGAAATGTGTAGTCTACAGATTCATGCTGAAATATCTTTGAAATGAGGAAGTTATGATGGAGAAAGGTTTTACATGGTATAAACTTGGGTCCAAGAAGACATATGAACATGTCACAGAAAAGAAAGAAGGAATAAAGGAAAGAAGACAGGAAAAAGGGAGAAAGGATGAAAAGGAGGGAGAGTGAGGAAGGAAAGAGGGAAGATGAGGGGGGAGAGGAATGAGGGAAGGAAGCAAGTTGGCTGATGTTATTAACATAACATGGGGCGCCTGGGTGGCTCAGTCAGTTAAGCGTCCGACTTCGGCTCAGGTCATGATCTCACGGTTCCTGAGTTCAAGCCCCACATCAGGCTCTGTGCTGACAGCTCAGGGTCTGGAGCCTGCTTCGGATTCTGTGTCTCTGCCTCTCTCTGCCCCTCCCCCACTTATGTTCTGTCTCACTCTGTCTC
The DNA here is from genome assembly GCF_022079265.1 of Lynx rufus. Lineage (NCBI taxonomy): Eukaryota > Metazoa > Chordata > Mammalia > Carnivora > Felidae > Lynx > Lynx rufus. The sequence goes on along the minus strand of NW_025814856.1, from coordinate 112,835,013 downwards.
TCAAAAATAAATGTTAAAAAAAAACACATAATATACATGTTACTAATAATACGTAAAAACATATACTCAGGGAATCCAACTGTTATGATCCAGATGATTAGGAGTTAGAATAATAGGCTTGTAATGATAAAGATACCCAAGGTATTACATGAAGTGGGAAAATGAGAGGGGCATGCTCTGAGGAATGATATGAAGATAAAGACAATTTGTACTGTAACAAGGTACCACAGAAAGTTTCTATGAAGGCAGTGTTCTGGTCAGCGGACACAGAGGACTGTTTTGATGATGATAATCAGTTTATATGTAATAATATGCAGAGAACTGTAATCTATATAAACCAAATAAGAATGGACAAATTTATAAATTTCATAAGGATTATTTTGCAAATTGTTTTAAGGTTTTACTTATTTTTTGAGAGAGAGAGAGAGAGAGAGAGAGAGAGAGACAGAGCATGAACAAGGGAAGGGCAGAGAAAGAGGGAGACACAGATTAAGAAGCAGGCTCCAGGCTCTGAGCTGTTAGCACAGAGACTTAGGTAGGGCTCAAAATCACAAACCATGACATCATGACCTGATCCGAAGTCAGGCACTTAACCGACTGAGCCACCCAGGCACCCCATATGGATTACTTTGAAAAGAACTGTTTGACTGAAAGTTTCTCATCATACAAGAAAGATGGCATTCAAACATATAACATGTTCTAGTTGGCTTACCTGAGTTAGGTACAGTTCTCTGAAGTCTGCTGAATTCTTGTTTTTCTCTTCTACACCACAAGCTAGACTGGAAAGCAATGAATTGAGAGTATTATTATTATAGGGATGGCCTGATATTTGCTTTTCTTCTTTAAAATAAGGAAATCATCTGCAAATCCCAAGGGGTGGTCTTTGCTCCTTGACATGTTAGAGGCAATGTTTAAGGGTTTAAGCATTTCTATAGCTAATAATATGGTTCACAGTTCTGAATGTTGGGTAGAGCCCAGTCTAGTGTAAAATATATTTTCCCAGTTTTCCAAAGCCTTGTGAGTTTTCCCCGAGGGGTCTGTAAACATCGTGAGGGCATTCTTTTTGCTGTTGTTGTTGTTGTTTTTTTTTAAGATTTTTGAGAAAGAGAGGAAGAAGACAGAATCCCAAGCAGGCTCCGGGCTCCCAGCTGTCAGCAGAGTCCCACACAGGGTTCAAACCCATAAGCTGTAAGATCATGGCCTGAGGTTAAGTCAGATACTTAACTGACTGAGCCACCCAGGCACCCTGCATAAGGGCATTCTTAATAGGTTGTAGCATGGGGGTAAGGAAATCTTCAGAGAGAATCTTGTTGCTTCAAAGACAAAGTGGGGAGTTGGCGTTCTCTGGAAGGAGGTGTGATAAAGGGGTTGGCTGGTAGTAAGGAGGCTTGGGTTCCTTGAAAACTTTTTTATTTACTTTGCATGGGCCTGTATCTTCATAAACATCATCCTCACTCAGGGAGAGAATGGTCGCAGGGACAGTAGGCCATATAAAAATAACCTCAGGCGGTACATTGGTGCCTTCTGTCTGGCGTGCCCTTAGTGTTTTACCTATTTGTTCCCAAATGTGTAGGTCGAAGGTTCCTTGCTTGGGAAACCAAGGGCAGTGTTGCTGGATATTCATTAATAATTTAAGGAGTGCTTTACCAATGTATTGTTTCTGTTCTGGGGACAAGGAATATCCCATAATGATTCTCTCAAAAGCTCTGTGGCAGCAAATCCTAAGATAGTTTCGCTTTTCTCTTACCTCGTCAGAAGAGATTGTGCACCTTTTCTTCTTTAGAGCTCCAGTCATTCCATGGCATTCTGCCGTCCCTGAGTTACCTCTGCTTTTTAGCCCCGTTGGCTTTTCTTCCAATCACTTCGCCTTCACGTTGCCTTCTATCACGTTCGGATCACCACCTGTCACAGATTATGAGTCTGGGGTTCTCTCCAGCAAAAGAGTGGACACAAACTTAAAACGAAAAAGACTAATGTCTGGGAGGAGACAAGAGCCTCGAACAGGGGTTTCGTCTCCGTTTTTATTGAGCTCACAAGATATTACCCTTGTGGTGAACGTGAAGAAAACAGTCAGACAGTAATCATTAACTTTTGAGTGTAAGCAAAGGGTCTGGGACGCAAGTGGAGTTTGTGATCAAGGTACATTGGCGCCAGATGGTAGGTAATTTCCTGCAGGTGATACAAGTTACTCTTGATCTCATTACAAGATCTCGCTAGCTAACCTCGGGTACTTTCGCCCCCTGGTGGCGGCTTACCTCCCTAAGCTTTTTTCTAACCCATTTATGTAAGTAGAACCTATTTCCCTATGTCTTTGAGCCTTTTAATTTTGGTCATTGTATTTTTCAGTCATAAAATTTCCATTTGGTTCTTCTTTACATCATCGATTACTTGCTAAGACTTTCTAATTTTTCACTTGTTTCAAGCATGTTTTTAGTTGCTCACTGAGGCATTTTTATGATGGCTCTTTTAAGGTACTTGTCCTATAATACTAACATCTAGGTCACCGTGGTGTTATCTTTTGATTATTTCTTTGCATCTTCCTCGTTCTTGATTTGATGAATGAATTTCTATTATAACCAGGCAATTTTTGCATTATGTTTTGAGACTCTGGATCTTATTTAAATCTTCTGTTTTAGCTAGCTTTCTCTGACACCGTTCTGGTGGGGATAGGGGTAGCAGTTCAGCAATATTGTTAGGTGGTGGTTAAATCCAATTTCCCACCTGTCCTCCACTGACACAAGAAACAAAGCTCCTCATTACTGCTGCATGGGCTTAGCTATTGTGAAAGTCTTGACTTTCCACTAGGGCTCTTCTGACACTACCCAAGAAAGAGGGGAAGGGATTCCTTCTGGGCATCCCACCTTCTGGGTAGGGGTGGAAGTCCAGGTTAAATAGTTGGTCTCCACTGACACTGAGGGTTAGAATGAAGGCTTATTACGGGCCAGCATGAATGAAAGTCCAGCTCTCTACTTGGCTTTCCCTGGCATTACTAGTTGGGGGAGTATTGGGATGCCTCGTTACAACCTCATAAAGGTGAATTTTAGGTTCCTCACTCAGCTTTTACAGGTGAGCGTTGGAGTGACAGGACAGAGTTTTATATGACATTTGGCTTGGGTAGATTATTATCTAAATGTTTTCTATATTGGATCATATGATTTCAATATTTGAAGGAACTTTAAAAATCATATAGTCCACTCCTTTAATTTTACATGAGTACCAGAGAAATTAAATATATTGTCTATGATTATATTATCTAGTTAGTACCAGATATTGAATTAAAACATGTCTTTGGATTCCCACTTCAAGGCTTCTTCTCTTTTGCGAGGCACTTTACACAGCCACAATTAATTCAGGGTTAAAAGAGTACCATCGTAAATATTTAAAAATTATTTTTATTTTTTAGATAACTATGTGTTTGTAAATCTCCAAACATAAATGTTCCACTTTATCAATGTAAATATGACATTACAGCAAAATCCTCAAGTTTCTTGAGCTATAATTTCAATAAAAATTGGCATATTCACATGATCTTAGATATTTCTTTTCTTTCCTCTCTACAGATTTCCCCAACACTGCCTTGACATTTCCTTCTACAATATTTCACTCTTTGAAGTTCAATAGCATAGATGCTTTTATAAGAAATGCTATCTTTTCAGAACTGTGTCTTAAAATTAGCTCATTTTTCATAATTTTCAGTGGCATATGTAATAGGAGAAGATGAGGCATATTTAGAATTTATGGTGTGCTCTCTGGAAGAGATCTTTGCCTTAGAAAGAAACATTTATTTAGTCCTGGATAAGAGTAACATGATTGAGATGTTACCCTTAACACTAGGATTAGAGAATTAGTAACTATCCAAAATGGATAAAAAGACTAAGTCTACCAAATTCCAAAACACTTTTTATAGTAAGATCTCACTTAAAAGTGTTTCTTCAGGCCATGCCTACTTTTCAGTGTTGGGAATTAGAATGTGAATTTATCTTACTGATAGTAATGAATGAGAATTCTGTCTGTGTTTTCAAGAGTGACTCACTGACAGCCAATCAGCAACTTGAAATAAAAAATAATATTTAGCTATAGAAAAGAAATGAACGCACAAATGTTTTAAGATTTAACCATCTACTTTAATCTCTTCTAAATAATGTGTTATTTATATTAAAAACCTAGACAGATTTTTTGCATGATAGAAAGTGTGGGGTGAGTAGAAGCAAAAAGCTACTACATTGTGTGGAAGACAAAAGAGTACATTAGACAAATAGCAGGAAAATATGAAGTATTGTAGGAACAGAGTATAAGAGAGAGGTAATGTTTTCTAGGAGCTGTATGAATCAGATCATTACATGATATTTCTATATATGTGTAATAATTTTAGTATTCTATTATTTAAGACTTTACATCATTTAGGTGATTTACTATTGCCATTTTAACATGCAAATCAACATTTTAATGTAATACTTACTGATTACATAATAACATAATAATTTATTGTAATGTTAATATAATAATTTACTGAGTACTTACTATGAACTGGTCACTGAACCAAATACTAAAAACTGTTAAAAACTAATCATGTCTTTTTGATGTTTATAGTTTTGTGACATGGTGTAGACTTGCTAATGTGCAAAATTATAATCAAGATCATGTGATATGTGTTATAAGAGCAATATATATCATTCTATTACAGAAGATGAAAGATAACAAAACACTGACTTCCTTTGAACTTCTAAATTCAAGCACAAGGCAACATGTAAAAATACTCCATGGTTAGAAAAGCCCAGGAATCTTGTTTCTACGTTTCAAGTCTAACATGGAAGAGAGGATGATTTTCTTAAATTTGCACATAAGAAAGAAATACAGGCACACAGAGCCAGAAAAAAAAAGTGACTTAATGTTAATCTACTTTGATAAAGATTTATATTCCTCTATGAAACCAGATGGTAAAGATTATATATTTTGATATAAAATAGGTAAGTATGCTATGATGGAAAGAAAGGATTATGGAGAGAACTTTGATCTATGGAGGTGCTAGAAACAATTAAAGATATGAAAGAAGTAAGTATCACCAGTCCCAGATGGAGTTCCTGTGAATTCGACTAAGTGTTCCAAGACTGTTTGACAAGCCCTCTAGCAGATGTTTTTAATCTTGGATTGAGAGCCCAAGCATTACCTGGATGCATGAAAAAGGCTACTTTGGAAGTGATGGCAGGAAAGGAATAAGGATCTTGACTCTGGTCTTCATTTTGATTGGTCTCCCTGGCATCAGTGTCTATCAGCCAAAATTGACTCTTTGTTGATTATCTCCGTAGGAGGCATAACAAAGGATGTGGGTCATTCGAGATCATTTGAAGGATATAATAAGAATTATATCTATTCCCTAAAAGTATCCAACAGTGAAGTTTTACATAAGAACAAGCTAATTAAAAGAAATATAGGTTAGTTTCTTTTGATAAAGGTAGACTTACAGGTAGTATGTCATCCATCTGAAAGGCAGAACAGAGGACATCTCATCTTGACGTGGCTCAGTTATTCTGGACACCTTAGACTTTAATTTGGGTGTTCCTTTGGAAAATTACTATTTAAAAAAAAGAATCTTGGCAGGATCAAAATGGTGAGTTGTCTCTTATCGCAGCCTGGAGTTTAGATGCAACCGAAAAGTTTGAGAAAAAAAGATGATTTTAGGTTCAATGATGCCCACTTATTAGATAACAAACAGAAAAAAAAAAACGCCATTTACTTCCTTATTATTGGGTAATTTGAAAATAAGTATATTTCCAAAGATAGGGAAAGTGATCAGTAGACGTTTCAATCACACTTCTGAAGTTTTTTGTTAGCATCTTCCAAATCTCACTTGGCAAAAGTCAAATATATTCTCAACTGAATGCAAATGTGCAAAACTCCAAGAATTATCTGCCAAGAATCCCTTTCTCTCTCCTTCCTTCCTCCACTCCCCATCTTTCTCCTGCTCTCTTGCTCTCTCATTCTCAATCTCTTTTATTCCAGACACTTCCATTTGGAGTCCTAGAGAAATAAATATTTTGGAGAGGAATTCCATGCTTTCTTTGGAGGAAAAATTCCCCAAGAGTTCAATAATGCTCTATAGAAACAGTGGTGGGAGGCCTTCCCTACAAAATTTAAGACAATATTATCAGGCATGCCAATTAAAATCCTTGTGGGACTGGGTGTGGCAGTAGAAGCACTTTAGGTCACTTCAGAACACGGAGAAAATGTTCAAAGCAATCCTCTAAATGAAACTGGGTCTCTTTTCCTCCCAGCTTACTAGAAAGGATGGTTCATTCTTATATCCACTCTATTGTTGATATAACCTTACAGTTTTGGCAACATGTCTCAGAAAAACTGACCACATCCCCACCTTTTATTCCATGAAAGATGGGGAAATGCTGATCTGGATAAGTTTCTGAGGAGACAGAGAGAAGGTTCGTGAACCTTAGCATTATTACAGTTCTCAAAGCAGAACTGTTCCAAGAACAAGTTTAGATAGAGGGAGAGCACAATTATTTTCCATTTTAGAACTCTCTTCTCTAAGTTTTTGTACGACTGACCACCCAGTATAATAAAGTATTGTTATACCATAAATGGGTGGCAGTCAAGTATTTATGAATCAGTAGATTTTAATAACGTGTCTGGTAAAGTAATTTGATACATAAAGAAAAAGAGAAAAATGACTGTATTTGTATAATTATAAGCAATACTTATTTTCACATTTTAACATTTCTGTAGTTTAATGCATTTTTTCTAATTGATGTGTACCTTTGTGGTGGACTTTTTAAAAGTAGACTTTTAAAAAAGGTGTTAGTAAATTGGTGATGCCTTTTCGTGTTATCATAGATTTTTAAAAGTACATTATTTGCTAAAAACTGACACTGTCTAATTTTCTATGGATTTTATTACTCTGCTTCTCCTGTCTATCATAAAGAAAAGGCTCTGCATAAATCAAATGATAGCTATTACATGATTAGATTTGGAACACTCATATCTCCTCCCCGCCACACACACACACAATTATGAAGTACTATATCACCTTCTTCAAACATCAAAGAAAGCTACTACTGAACACTTCAGATAATAAAAGTAGGCCACAAGCCAGAGTGTTAGTTCATTTGGATTGATAACAGGATACCATAGACTGTGTGGCTTAGAAACAAGAAAAATTGATTTCTCATACTTTTGGAGGCTGGAAAGTCCAAGATCAAGGCCCTGGCAGACTTCATATCTGGTGAGAGCCAACTTCCTGGTTCACAGCTGGCTGCCTTGTCACTGAAACCTCACATGATGAAAAGAGGGCAAGAGAGCTCTCTGAAGCCTGTTTTAGAAGGACACCAATCCCACTCACGAGGGTCCTACCCTCATGCTCTAATCATCTCCCAAAGGCCCCACGTCCTAATACTCTCACATTAGGTATCAGGATTTAACACATGAATTCCAGAGGGACATGAACATTCAGTCTATAGAAGCCGGTGAGAAACCAAATCAGCATTCTGGACAACAGTTAGGCTAAGTCTAAAGAGACAGACCTCTTCAAACTATGTTGTGATTTTAACCCAAGTGTTTCCCTTCTACATTGATATAAATGCAGTTGTAGAGAATGTTTGAGGTAGTATGAGAAAGTCATGATTGTCAGTCAGTGGGAAATAGAGGCTTGAAGTTGAGTTATCTTCCTGTCTGGAATGTTCCTTCTCTCCTATGTAATCCCACCACTGTGATATTGGAGTAACCAAGGCTATACTTAATAGATTTCATTATTTCTCATTTGACCTAAGGGTTGCCTGGTACATTACTTAGTATGGACTGAATCTAACAAATATGTCCTTATATAATTGTTGATTTAAAGTCTTATGTTGGATTTTTATATACATGGGAGAAAATGGACAAATAAAGCATTATTTCTAAAGAGTGTGAGATGAGATACTAGACATTTGGACAGAAGTTTTGTGGGATAAGGGGTTGGTTAAGGCCAAGAAGAAGACATGTAAACTCCCAGGCAGACTTGGGAAATTATTCATTAAATTGCTCTTCAACCTACAAAATCTAGTCAACATTTGTTGCTACTAAAAAGGAATTGCAGTTCCTAAAAGTATTCAACTCCCTCTTTTACTGCATGCATCTTTTTTTTTTTTTGAGATATATTATACTATGCTTATAAATTGGGTAGGCCTCAAAATGTTGGACAAAATCTCCTTAAGACTTTAAGACACTAGTGAATATTTCAAGGAAGTGTAGAATAAACTACTCTTAAATATTTTTAGAGTAGAAAAAAAAGCCTATTGTTCAAACTACTGCTGTTGGAAAACAAGAAACATCAAGAACACAATTGCTTCAAAATATTTGGATTGCATCCCCAACCATCTTAAATGTCTGTTTCAGAAGCCAGACATTATTGCCCTAAAGTGAACAGCTTCACCAAGGATGCCAACTCTCTCCCTCTTATGTGAGCTTTGGAATCAATTGTGCTTAGAAAATTCTCAAGCTATAAGATCTCACTTAGGGCTGGAGAGGAAAGTGGTGGGAGAGAATGGTTTGGAAAAGATGCTTTCAGTTGGTGGTTCCTTTTTAAAGTTCTATATCTAGTTCTTAATGACATTACGCACATGTAAGTGCAAAATACTCATATGCACATATAAATAGACTCTTTATGAGTCTGTTTTCCATGGACTCATTATAATCTATATACATTTTACATCACCTTTAAATATCTGCTTCTTCTCCCTACACTGCAATCCAGATTCAGATATAGTTTAGATCTCTGGGCTTTTCCATGGAGATGAAATTCCTCTGTCAGCTAAGTCTGAGGCAGTTGACAATGAAATAGTCCTGACTGAATGTCAGCACTCTCCTCAGTTTGACTACAGATATTTAGGTAGGTAACAACCAGCTCCCATACATGTACCAAAACTTGTTGTCTGACTTCTACAAAGATAAAATCTTCAAAATATAAACAGTTCTTTAGAACATGGCCTGGTCTCAAATGAGAAGTGTATCTGGCTGTTGATACGTTTTCCAGCACCAGACAGAAAAGTCACATCAGTCAAGCCATGCCTGAGTTATCTTGTCAGGATTTCACACAGACAGTGGAAACTTTTCAACATTGTACCTCATAAAATTGTAAGTAGGTTGATAAATCTGTTTATTTTCCTCTAAGTGTGTTCTGGGTTTCATAAGACAAATTTTTGTAAGTGCGCTAATGAATGGCAACGCTCTCATTTGAATCTCAATCTTCATACTCTCTCTGCCAAGAAATTTGTTTTGTGAATTTTCAACTTTTGTTTTCCACCCCCAAAACAGTTTTAGCTTGAAAGAAGTCTTTGCAATTTTTTCTAATGCACTTACTTTGATAGCTGAAAATGACCTCAAAGAATGATTAATACCTTGAGGGGGTCGATGACATAAATCTGCTCCAATGTGCCCGATGCAAGTTCTCTCAGAAGGAATGTTACAGCTATATTGCTGTGGAAACCTGGTGACACTGAGCAGACCACACCAGATATAAAATCTTCAAAAAGCATAACTACTTAACCTGTACTTGAATTTATATGTACTTGACTTGTCACCAAAAAAATGCAGTGAACTATTTTCCCTAGAAACTGCATAATGTGTTGCAATACTACCCAGAAGAAAACCCCTCTCCTTTAACAGTTTCAAATGTGCTACAAAAAAAGAATGAGTTACTTTCTGATGATCTTAATTTCTTGGGTCCCTTAAGCGTGTTTTTCTCTTGCCTGAGGGAAGAATAGTGCAGCGAGGGCAATGGGTGGTGGGGTAAAACAGGTACCAAAAGTCTGTCAAGTGAGTGACTACACAGGATACTGATACAAAATAATACGCTTGGTCAAAATGTTAGGGAGGGCAATCTTTAATGTGGTTGACTGAATGATTTTATGGGATACTCGTATACATAAATCAACTAATAAAAAGTTGATTCAATGCTCCTACCTGACAGACTAAATAAATTATGAATTAAGAAACATTTATGGTTATGGTGACACAGGTTGCTTATCATACCGGTTAAGAATGTGACCTCCAGGGGCGTCTGGGTGGCTCAGTTGGTTAAGCCTCCAACTTTGGTTCAGGTCATGATCTCGCAGTTTGTGGGTTCGAGGCTCGCATCAGCTCTGTGCTGACAGCTCAGAGCCTGGGGCCTGCTTCGGATTCTGTGTCTCCCTCTCTCTCTGCCCCTCCCCCACTCATGCTCTGTCTGCCTCTCAAAAATAAATAAAATGTTAAAAAAAAAATTAAAAAAAAAGAAAGAATGTGACCTCCAGAGCCAAGTCATGGGGATCAAAAACATGTGTGACCATGGCAAGTTAATCTCCCTGTGCCTTAGTTTCCTCAACTGTAAAATGAAGATAATAAAAGCACCTACTTCACAAGGTTATAATGAGGATTTAACAACTCAAGTTTTGTTTAAAAAAAAAAAAAAAGCCTGGAAAAGTAGCTATCAAATACTCAACAATATTTGTTATTTGATTTTATTCTAATGTTTTATTATTTTTATTTTTATTTTTAGAGAGGGAGCAAGCATGAGCGGGGGTGGGGCAGAAGGAGAGAAAGAGAGACTCTTAAGCAGGCTCCACGCCCAGCATGGAGTACGACCTGGGGATCGATCTAACAACCCTGAAATCATGACCTGAGCTTAAATCAAGAGTCATACATTCAACCAGTCACTGCTGAGATTCACATAAGTGATATTATCAATATCAAAGACAACTGAATATAAATATATTCATGTAGTGAGTGTTGAATTTAAAGAGTTGATTTTATACTTGACTGTTCAAAGAATAGTCTCACTATTGTGCCATGGTGTATACATACATGTGGTTAAACTTTTAGCCAGCAAAGCTGCAGGAACTTTAATAGCATGGAAATTAGAATCTTAGAGATGGAAGAGATTTTAGTTGTAATCCAGTATGATTTTTTAGAGTAGGAAACCAAGATCCATAGAAATTAAGTGGCTTTCCCAAGGAAACATAAATTAATAGCTGAGCTGAGCCTTGAATTCAGGTCTTCTCATTTTGTGTACATGTGTACAAATAGACAATTCATAATTTTTTGATAGTGTGTTTCAGTCATTGTGTTATAAAAAGATACTTGTCCACTAGCATGGGAATAATTACATAACTACATCTTTTGATTTCTATCAAAGGCACCATTAAATACGATGGACATCATTTAGTATTTACAATGACATGATTAACATTTATATAATTATTTAAAATAGAAAAGCGTTTGGCATATTCATATTGTAAGTAGTGCTAACATGAAGTGTAATATATAGTGTAAAATATAAATAACTTTTTTAAAAAAAGCAATGTATGTTGAAAAAGAGAAACAAATACTTTTATTTTTCATCATGTTTTCTCATGTAATGCTCATAACAATCTCACAAGTATGTTGTTATTGAATTTATTTTATGAATAAGTAAACTGAGAATCACAGTTATTTAGGTAGTTTTGTCTAGGATCACACAATTAGTGAGTGGCCCAGATGAATTTAAAGCCAGATCTCTGGCATCAAATCCTACATTACTTCCAATATACTGGATAAGTTTATTCCATATGTATCTATTCATTCTTTCCTTTGACTTCTAAAAACATAAAGTCTTCTTAGAGATGATATTTTTGCACGGTCCAAATCTTTTTTAAATGATAAATGAAGTTCAACTGTATGATTTCCTTTTGTGCTCAGATTTCATTCCACAGGCAAAGGCTTCCAAATCCTTGCAAATCAGTGTAATTTGAAGCCCCAAATTATGGGCATCACTCAGGAGCTTAGAAAAGCAGATTCTCAGCTCCTGGTCTACACCTACTTAATTGGAATCTGCATTGTAACAAACTCCCAGATGTTATATATGCACATTGAATTTGAAAAGCATCAGTCTAAGGCACTATATACTTTTAAAAATGCTGCTCAGCTACCAAGTAGTGGTGTTAATAATGGTGGCTGCGGTCTGGCTGTTTTACAAACTAAACATTTTTTTAACTCAAAAGTTGAATCAATTATTTATCTCCTTTATAATTTATTTCCTCTTCAGTTTGCCTCAAGCTTGGCACAGCAATTAAAAAGTGTCAATTAAGGACTTCATATATTTTTGAAAATAATCAAATTAATGATCACATCACTGGGATTTTTACAAGGATTCTGAAACATCTTCCAGAGAACTAGGAAGATAGGAATAATGAAACACTGGATCAACATCAGTTACTTTAATTGCTAAAATTTACAAATCACTAAAATGGGAGAGCTAAGTTCACACACATCATTGTATTAATGTCTCAGACAATGAGGGGAAATGGTAATATAACTGAATAATCCAGAAATTGATATATGTGACAGACTTTAGAATCAATGTATGTCAATTAGGAAAATTTATTTAAAAACTGATACTCGTACTATTGCTACTTGTACATGTCACATAGTTGGTTTTTCATAATAGCTCTGTGGATTACACTTTGTTATTCCCATATTTCAAGAGAAAAATGAAGACCAAAGATATTGAGAAAATTAATAGTATCTTGAATAGCTATTATATTATAATGGATTATATTTTGCTATCTGCGAGGCTATACTCTTTTTAAAGAAGTGGGGTTTTCAAAAATCATGTAATTTTTTTTTTATGTTCAAAATATTTGAAGCCTGCCACACGGACCCAGTAGGAAGACATGCTTTTAACTATTATTCTGATCATTCAGTTTATAATTTGATAATGCATTTGAGTATAATATATACTGGTGACTGAATATATTGCACAAAGTTAAGTGCTGAATTACAAGAATGTGAATATACCTAAGTCTGGTACCCTCCCAAACAATTTTCTGTGATAAACTCAGCTTTCCTTCCTATTTTAGGTGTTATCTATCTCTTATTCATAATTAGTGACTTTCATTTCTGCTTCCTGCCTTTTTATTGTTTCCATAATTTCAACAAGGAGTTTATCAGGTTTAAAAGAAAATGGAGAAAGAGTGACAGTTCCACAAATTACACAGGCCACTTCCTATGTCTCTTTTTAGTGCATACAGACTGTTGTTATTGGAATCAACTTACACTGTTAACTATGGCTCAGTCATTTTATGTTCAAACTGGCCATGAAGTACAAACTTGGTTGAGAATCCTGAAGAGCATTTGGAGGCAGATTGTTTCTCTCTATTCCATGGCTCTAATGTGTTCATGATGGTGCTGCATGGACTAAATGGGAAATGCACAAGAGATGGCGAGCCTGTCACATGCCTTCTAAAAACAATAGAGCAATTAGCTACTATGTATGTTGTGCTTCATCTGTGTCATGAAAATAACAGTGTTTGGTAACAACAGTATACATGTTTATATTTACCTTGATTGAAATTTCTATGAATAAATATTTTTAAGATGCTTTGGTGAAATATAATTTTCAGAACAAGTGGGAAGTAATAAAAACATACACTTTGAAAAATAACACTTCTTTTCGTCTATCAGTGGCAACTTTTTCACTGCATGCAAAATGAATGAAAAAGAACATTATCTAGGGGCACCTGGGTGGCTCAGTCCGTTCAGCATCCAACTTCGGCTCAGGTCATGATCTCCCGGCTCATGGTTTGAAGCCCCGCAACAGGCTCTGTGCAGACAAATCAGAGCCTGGAGCCTGTTTTGCATTCTGTGTGTCTCTCTCTCTCTCTGCTCCTGCCCTGTTCACACTCGGTCTCTTCTCAAAAATAAACATTAAAAAATTTTTAAAAAGAATATTGTCCTTTGCAAATATCTTCTCCCATTCTGTCGGTTGCCTTTTAGTTTTGCTGATTGTTTCCTTCACTGTGCAGAAGCTTTTTATTTTGATGAGGTCCCAGTAGTTCATTTTTGCTTTTGTTTCCTTTGCCTCCGGAGATGTGTTGAGTAAGAAGTTGCTGTGGGCAAGATCAATGAGGTTTTTGCCTGCTTTCTCCTCGAGGATTTTGATGACTTCCTGTCTTACATTTAGGTCTTTTATCCATTTCGAGTTTATTTTCACGTATGGTGTAAGAAAGTGGTCCAGGTTTATTCTTCTGCATGTCGCTGTCTAGTTTTCCCAGCACCACTTGCTGAAGAGACTGTCTTTATTCCATTGGATATTCTTTCCTGCTTTGTCAAAGATTAGTTGGCCATACGTTTGTGGGTCCATTTCTGGGTTCTCTATTCTGTTCCATTGATCTGAGTGTCTGTTCTTATGTCAGTACCACACTGTCTTGATGATTACGGCTTTGTAGTATAGCTTGAAGTCCGGAATTGTGATGCCTCCTTCTTTGGTTTTCTTTTTCAAGATTGCTTTGGCTATTCAGGGTCTTTTCTGGTTCCATACAAATTTTAGGATTATTTGTTCTAGCTCTGTGAAGAATGCTGTTGTTACTTTGATAGGGATTGCATTGAATATGTAGATTGTCCATACTTTCAGAGAGAAGTTTCTAAATAATTATGGCTGTGTTCTACTACAGTGTAACAATTTTCAACAAATTATGAGAAAATTTAAGAGATTATACACATATCTGACTTAATCTTCAAAACTGATTCAAAGTGTGATTTCAGAGAAAAATATGAAGGGTCAAATGAATAAAATAAGTTATAGGGGGACAATCAGTATAATAGAAAATGGAAGGAGGAGAGAGAGACTGAGGGTCATCAAGAGAAACCTTCTTTGAATGACACTTAAGCTGATGCTGTAGGGATGAGAAGTCTGTCATGAGGATAAGAGAATATGGAAAGAAAAGACAAGGAAACTGGTCCTGAGTCAAGAGGATCTCTGACACTTGAAGTTGGGTTGAAGAAATAACATGCAAAGTAGAAAGTAATGAGAACATAGACTGCCTGGAGGAAATTTTGGAAACCTGTTGACAGAGAAAATGAAAGAGTGTCAATTTCTGCTGAGAGATAATAATTTCAAATTATGTTTGAATTTTGATGCATCATTCAATCAAACTTTTTTAATTTATCAAATACTTATTGAGTATCTACTATGGGGAAGACATTATTTTAATTCATGGCAACTAGAGCCAAGACAATTAAACCAAGGTTCATGACCTATTGAGAAGATATTGCAATAATCAAGATTATAGATCAGATCATATAGGCAACAGTGGAGGAGGTGAGAAGTGCTTAGATTCTGAAACTCTTTTGAATAAAGAGGACCTGCTGATGCACCAGAGACAGAGTGTGAGAGGAGGGGAGTCAAGGGTGACCACAAAGTTATTAGCCTGATAACTGACAAGAAGGAGTTGCCATATCAAATAAGGATGCTTTGAGTGGAACATAATTTTGAGGAAAGATCATTAATATGGGTAAAAGATACCAGGTATATGTGAGAATGGTAGGAGGATGGAAGGAAAGGTGCAATATTAGCATGGTAGTATAGTAAGAGAATGAGCTTACTTGAAAACATTGCAGTTACATACACATTTGAGATTGTGGCCATAAATTGGTAAGTGACACCAACCTGCCAGATGTGTGATCATTTCCATCATTGCCCAGATGTACACATTCAGTATATGGAAAATGGATGTTTGGGCCCATTCAGGATTGGATTGTGGACAGTCAAGTGTGACCGAGGGAGAAAAAGGTAGTGAATTGAGGAAATTTGCCAGTGAGGGTCTATAATAGTGAGCTATGGAATCCATGTAGCATACCAAGGAAAGTAAAGAGGAATCAAAATATCAACAACACATACATTTGTAAGATTCAGTAATCACTCATGCCTCTGAGGTTATTACCAAAGATTAGCACTAACAAATGTACACACAAACGTATGTATTCAGTTGTTGTTCATATCAGTGTCCAAATAGGTGATCCCAGACATTATTATGGACTTCAAGTATAAAATCAAATATACTTGCAAAGTTCAAGCTCATATTTATTTATTCTTTGTGACTAGTGGACTTAATAGAAACTTCTTGCAGAAATAAATTGTCATTATATATAAATAGCACATAATTTTTGAATTTGTGAATGGTGCTTTGCTGCTATTATTTAGTCCTTTGATTTGCATATGGCCACTTAATTTAGTGATTAACTGAAATGTGTGAGGACAGTTTCTGTTCCTTGGAAGACTTGTGGGATTTACATGCTATTTCTAGGCAGCTATATCAAATGTGGATTTAATCAGAACTCCTTATCCTCCATTTCCAAGAAAATTCTATAGGAAATTATTAGGCTTTCCTAGTCCCGGTGCTTGTTTGGCAGAAAGAATTAGGCTTTTTGTTTATATGGCTTCCACGTTTTGTTATACAAGGCAATTCCCTAAGCCAGTTGCCTAAGTGACACAGCTAAATCTAATGAGTTAGAGTCATCAAACAGAGACCAAATAGATATTATATTTCCTCAAGGCGAGATAGAAAGTGTGATGGGTAAGTTTGGATAAAGCTGCATTTCCCAAAAATCATTCCAACATCATCAGAAACAGATTATGAAGATCTAGAAACTACTTAATTTCTCTGCTAGGGCATTCAGTGCTTATTTATGAAATCATGGAAAATACTGCCATCATATATGATCTGGTAATTCTATGGGCTAGATTAGTTCGTGTCAAATTTCCCAACATCTTATCTGGTTCCCAGTCTATGCTGTCATCGCTTCTCCTCTGTTTGTACAATAAATATCACTGAATATAAGTATCATTAGAAAACTTATTTTCTTTTAACATTTCTGCTTCATGTGGAGGTATTAGACTGGTTCTTTATTTTGGAAGAAGTCAACTAACATCATTTTGGGGTATCAAGTGTATTTAAGGCAGGAGGGGTGATATTTGGACTTGTCTGATATTTCCTCAGAATTAAATTCAGATTGTGGACTTTTAATAATATCTGTGTGAGGAGATGAACCAATTATCCACTACAGAAAGCAACTATAAAACTGGATAAAACAGAAAAAAAAATGAAGTATTTCAGGTACTTCAAAGTGATCAAAGACACAACAAAATGCAATGTGTTCACTCTTTAAAAATTACTGCTACAATGGGGAAAACCAATGGCAATTCTGTAGCCTTGTGTAGGGATGCTCCCAATCCCACCTTACTCCACTACTCTAGCTCAGAGAGCAAAATCTGCAGCTTTATGGGTGGCAGACGAGAGCCGACTCTGTTCAAAGCTGATGGCAAATATTAGCAGCTTTATTGGCAAAGTTGGTGGACTCATTCAAGAGGAGGGAGAAAGGTTAATATACAGAAGTCAATGGCTCCCCCCTGTATACTATCAGTGAACAACTAGAATTTGAAATAAAAACATAATTCCATTTACATTAGCACCAAAAAATATGAAATACTTATGTATACATCTAATGAATTATATATACAATCTGTATGAGAAAAACATGAATTATATACACAATCTATGTGAGAAAAACAATCTATTCTGAGAAAAACTTGGAAACTTAATGAAAGATTTAAATAAATGGAGAAATAGTCTAGAAATATTTATTATACATAGAAATGTTAAGAAGCTAATTCTTCCCAACATGATCTACAGATTTAATGCAATCCCAATCAAAACCCCCAGTTATTCTGTGGATACCGACAAACACATTCTAAAGAAGATAGATCCAGGGTAGCTAACATAATGTAGGAGAATAAAGTCAGAAGACTGACACCACCTACCTCAAGAATTACTATAAAGCTACAGTAATCAAGGAGGTGTGGTATTTGTTAAAGACTAGACAAATAGATGAATGAAATAGACAGAAAACCCAGGAACAGGCACATACAACGGAGCAAAGGCAATCCCATAAAGAACAGTCTTTTAACAAATGGTGCTGGAATAGTTGGACATCCATATGAAAAAAACATATAGGTAGAGACATAAATATTTTGAAAAAATTAACTCAAATGGATCTTAAACTGAAACATAAAATGTGAAACTATAAAACTTCTGGAAGATAACAGGAAAAAATCCAAGTGACCATGGGTTTGGTGATGAATTTTTAGATACAAAAAGCACTGTCTATGGAAGAAACTTTTGGTATGTTGGATTTTCTTAACCTTAAAGCTTTTGCTCACTGTTAGGAGAATGAAGAGATAAGTCACATACCTGGTGAAAACATTTGCAAAATAATATTAGATAAAGGACTTGTATACAAAATACACAAGACCTCTTAAAACCCAACAATATATAAACAACCAACCCAAATACAAAGGGAGAAAATATCTGAATAAACCTCAGCAAAGAAGGCAGATAAGCACATGAAAAGATGTTCCATATCACATGTCATTAAGAAACTGCAAATTAAGGGGCACTTGGGTGGTTCAGTCATTTAAGGGACTGACTTTTGATTTTGGCTCAGGTCATGATCTGGCGGTTCAGGGGTTTGAGCCCCATGTGGGGGTGACCGTGCGGAGTGGACTTGGGATTCTCTCTCCCCCTCTCTCTCTGTGTTCCCTCCCCCTGCTCTCTCTCTCAAAATAAATTAAAAAAAACCACTGCAAATTAAACTAATAGTGAGGTACTACTACACATTTATTGGAATAACTAAAATCCAAAACACTGATAATAACAAATGCTTGTGAGTATGCTGAGCAGTAGGAATGCTCATTCATTGCTGGTGGAAATGCAAAATGGTACCACTGCTTTAGCACACAGTTGACGGAGTGCCTAAGTGGCTGTCAGTTAAGTGTCAGGCTCAGGTTTTGATCTCAGGGTCACGAGTTCACCCCTGCATGGGGCTCTGTGATGGATGTGAAGCTACTTAAAAAAAAAGACAATTTCTTATGCAGGTAAACATAGTCTTGCTAATAACTATGCTGCTATGTATTTACCTAGTTGAGTTAAAAATTTATGTGCACACAGAAGCCTGCACTAAAATGTTTATAGCAGTTTTATTCCTAATGACTAAAAACTAAAAGCGATCAAGATGCTGTACGATAGGTGAATGGATAAACAGACCACAGTGTATTTGTAAAATGGAATATTGTTCAGCAATAAAAAGAAATGAGTTGTCAAGCCATAAAAAGAAATATAAGAAATTTAAGTTCACATTGCTAAATGAAAGAAGCCAGTCTAAAAATACTAAAAGCTGTATGATTTCAATTATATGGCATTTTGGAAAAGACAAAATTATAGAGACAATTATTACTGTCTTTTCTAAAAAAACACGTGATCAGGTTTACAGATCTTTTTAGATCAGTGGTGGTTGCAGTTAACAGGGAGGGAGGTAAGAGAGAACTAGGTGGAGCACAGGTGATTTTTAGGGTGGTTAAATTATCCTGTATAAAACTCTAATGGCAAATTTATGTTGTTATGCATTTGTCAAATTTCATATTATGCACTTGTGTCTTCACAAGACAAAGATTGATCTTAATATAAAATATGGAGTTTAGTTAATAATGACATGTCCGTATTGGTTTGCTAATTATAACCAATGGACTTCACGAATGCAAGATGGCAAGTACAGGGAATCTTTGCCTTGGGGATTGCTGTGAGGAATAGGGCTGGGTATATGAAACTCTGTATTATCTGTTCAATTTTTCTATAGACATAAAACAGTACTAAAAATGTAGTCTATTTATTATTATTATTATTTTAAAAACCCAACAACCCTCAGAAATATAAAACAAAACCCAAGGCGCAGAAGATATCAATGTAGAATTCTATGAAGCATTTAAAGGAGAAAGAATACCATTAAAGTACCAATGTAATTCAACAGAAATCATTTTTTTGTAAGCAAATAGTGATGGAACAATTGGATATTTGTATATGGGTAAATGGTTCTCTATTATTAGCTGATATGATACACAGAGATAAACTTGAAATGGATCATAGATGTAAGATAATAACTAAGCAGATATAATTTCTAGAAGAAAAGAGGAGAAAATCTTTTTGAATTTGATTCAACAAATATTTCTTATGACAAAAAAGAACATAAGGCAATAAAGAAAAAAGGCTTTATAAATTGGGCTCCACTAAAATTACAAACTTTTGTTCTTCAAAAGCCACTGTTAAGAAAACAAAAAAGGCAAGCCCTGTACTAGGAGAAAGTATTTAAAGATATATACCTGATGAAGGATTCTATCCAGAATATATTTTAAAAAATCATATAACTCAATAATAAGAAGGTAAACAAGAAAATAAAAAGTAATAAAAAATGAAAAAGAATCTCAACCAATAAAAATTTGGGAAAAATATTTTAATAGATAATTTCCCCAATGAGGATATATAAATAACAAGTAAGTACATGAAAAAATGCTAAGCATCATTTGTTATTAGGAAAATGCACACTAATTCCAAAATGAGATACTGCTATACATCTACTAGAATGCCTTAATTAAAAGAAAAACAAAACAACAACAAAAAACAAAACAAAACAAACAAACACCTGACAATACATGTACTGGTAAGGATGTGGAGCAACTGGAACTCTCAGAGATTGCTGGGGGGAATTTAAAATAACAACAACTGTGGAAGACGGATTAGCAATTGCTTACATATATTTGCAGCATTTCCACTTCTAGGTATTTTCAGGAAAAATGAAAACCTAATTTCATACAAATATATGCATGTGAATGTTTACAGAATCAGTTTTGCACAATAATGATTCAAACCAAATGTCCTTCAGTTGGTGAATGAATAAGAAAATCTGGGATATCCATATAATGAGATGTTACTCAGCAATAAAAAGAAACAAACTACAAAAGACACAGCACATCTAAAGCTGTAATTCTAGGTGAAAGAAACCAGATACAGGAGACATAATATATGATCCTACTTATATAACGTTTCCAGAAAAAGCAAAACTATAAGGACAAAAAGCAGATCAGTTGTTGCCTTGGAGCTGGGATCGGAGCAGGGATTAACTGCTGCTTCTCATGAGGTAGTATTTTGTGGTAATAGAAATGTCCTAAACTTAGATCCTGATGATTGCACAGCATGTAAGTTTACTATAACATGAATATGTGTAAGCCTAAAGACTAACATAAGTTATTTATGAAAATTATACAATACATCTGATAAAAATCCATATGCATTATTGTTAAAAATCCCACAGAAATGATGTTGCAGCTTCTTAGTGTATAGTATCAGGAAACATCTGAAGCCTCCAAATATCATTACTGGTGATGTTAACCTTCAACAGTTCTTCACCTGTACCTATAAAGTTTCACCTGAAACTGTAACATTTTCTTTCTTTCTTTTTTTCCATTTGTAATTGGTAAGTATTCTGTAGAATAAACTGAGACTATTCAAATATCCTGTTTTTATTACACTTACACTCATTATTTTAGAAACCATTGATTCTTTCCGGCAAAAATGATTGCTATGCCAATTGTGATTTTATATTTCCATCTTTCCTTCTACACTTATTAGTTGGAGCTCTGTTTAATGGAAGACCCTTTTCTTTATTCATGTATTCATTTATATCAGTATATACTCATGGATTCCTATTTTATTCTATGAATTTTGTTGCTCAAATCATCCCAAATCTAGCCATGGTAGATTCTCTCAGGTTGTTCATGTGTCCTTTCAACATGCCCATCCCCGATCTATTTTTAGATCACTCATATTCTCGCACTGCAAGATTTTCCAGGCTCATCTCATATTTTCCATGCTTCAATCCTGGAATCAGCCATTTTTCCAAGGACCCAGTACCTTTTACTAGAGAATAATTAGAAACCAAGATGTAAGTGCTAACAATGCTTATTCCTACTGGATTGTTTTTAGGTCTCCTCCACAGTCAGAACTGGGAAATGTATGTGTAACCCTGTATTAGGGTTCTCCAGAGAAATGAAACCAACAGGATATACATATATACAGATGTGTATGCATTTTTTGGGTCTCTCTGTGTGTTTGTGTATGTTTATACAGAGATACACACACAGGGAGAGACAGGAAAAAAAGAGGGAGAAAGAGAAATTTAAGAAATTGCTCTGTCAACTGTGGTGCTGGCAAGTCCAAAAGCTACAGAGGGCAGCAGACTAAAGATCCAGGGAGAGTAAATGTTGCATCTCAAGGTTGAAGGCAATCTAGAGGCAGAATTCCCTCTTCCTCAGGGGACCTTAGTTATTTTGTCTTAAGGCTTTCAATTGATTAGATGAGGCCTGTCCACAATATGGAGGGTAATCTGCTTTACTTAAAGTTAACTGACTTAAATGTTAGTCATATCTAAAAATACATCTCCACAGAATTTAGACTACTGTTTGACCAAACATCTGGGCATCATAACCTAGTGAAGTTGATACATAAAATTAACCATCACAACATACCACACACATCTATAAGACTCTCTCTCTCTCAAAAACCACCACCTTAATAAAATTGTAAGCTCCTTGAGCCCACCTACCTTTTCTTCCCATAATCACCTTGCTGAATTTCTAAAGCTGATCTTCATCTTTTTCTATGCCTACCACTCTTCAACTTTAAGCCACTTTCACTCTTTATTTTCTCTGTTTCCATTATATGGCCAGGAATGGATAAAACTGGACTCCTTGTTTCAAAGAGAAATAGATATTACCAGATCTCTACTAAATGCTAAGGAATCTCTTATTCTTCTCTTATTAATTTCCTACCTATTTTCTACAGCAACTCTCATAAATATTTTCATAAACAAACCCCTGATATTCCCAATTCCTTCATCCCTCTTTGAAGTGGAGGACTCGCCATCATCTCTTGCTCAAATCAGTTAAATCCACTAATTAATGTTTGGATTCCTCTTCGCTCTGGCATTCAACTTCTTACATGGCCAGTCCCCAACTTCTAATTCTAGTCGCAGATTGCACTCTAACACAAATCTGATTCTTTGTAGAAGCTGGATCATCAGCTTTTCCTCAAATAATGCTCTTACTTTGTGCCTCAGACTAGCAAAGTTCCTTGTACTCAAATATTTACGGGACACTTTCTAAATATATGAGTGAATGCATTCATTCCTAAATCCATTCTTCTTTCTCACCCTTTTAATATCCAACCCACTCTTTCAATCAATGGTATTTGATCAGCTCAAATGCCACTTTATGCTTTTATGTCTGGCCTGATAAAACTGTTGCCATTTCAAGAAAAACTCTATGATTTCACCTGTCTGTAGTATTTAATTTTTTGTAACACTCATCTGGTATATAATACTTCTACCTTTTGGAAAAATGCTTCTGTGGCCTTCCACTAGAAAGTAAGCTTCTTGTTCCATTTATAAGGGAATTGCATAACAATTGTACTACTTGGCATTTCATTAGTGTAATAATCCACATAGCATTTTGGAGAGACAGCAGGTAGATGGATGAATAAATGGGTAGCGGCATGGAAGAATAGATAATGAAAAGTAAAAGCTGTCAGTAGATTTTGGATAGTATTCCACAGATGGTCTCTAGCCAATGAACTCTTCTTATTCTATAAAATACTAAAACATTTTCAAAAAATAAAGTGTTCTCTTTGGCTCAAGCTGTTACATTACATGAGAGGAAGTCAGAATTAAAAACATACACTAACATAATGAATAACAAGCTTAGTTTAAATAACTAAAGAAATGGAACAGACTTTACTGAGAAAGAGTAAAAAATAATTGATTTAGTTAACTTATTCTTCCTCAAAAAATATTCAAAAGGAAGAATTGGAGAAAAGACAGTAGTTTCTTATAATGCTGCTGCTGACTCAGCCCTTCAAATGAAAACATAAGTGCTACAGCTATGACAGAGTCTAGCATAACAAAATTCTAAAGGTATAAAGGAAGCTGACCTTTAAAAGAAAACCAGTAAAACAGAAAGAGCGTTAAAGAATCTTAACAAGCACCAAATACCTTCTTTTAAACCATGACAAGTGTGTTCCCAGGAGATGATTCACCCACATGGGACTACCAGCAGAAATTAGTGACTAGTACCTAATGTTCTAAAGAAAACCCACAGGACTACATTGAAGAGAAGTGAGTAAAAGGGATTTTCTGTTTATGGCTTCTTCCCCAACATTCCCTCCTCCTGCCTGCCACCCCAAGATTGTAGTGTATCATAATTAAAAAAAAAACATTTTTTTTCTTTTAAATTGAATTTTAAATGGATACAAAACTTTCTCTTTTATTTCTTTAGAACTGTTTAGGATTCTTCTATTAATGTATTCTCAAGTGAAATTTCAGAATATTATTTTCAGTTTTAGTTTTGTATTTTCAATCAAGTAATGAATGAGTTCACAGCCTTGAACGAAGTCTTGACTTTCTTTCTTTCTCTCTTCCCCTTCCTTCCTTCCTTCCTTCCTTCCTTCCTTCCTTCCTTCCTTTGTTTCTTTCTTTCCTTTTTTTTCTTCCTTTTTTTTTCTCTGCCATATTCTTAAATCTTAGTTAGTAGTTGCTTGATCATTGTTTTGGAACTCTTCTTTTTCAGAACAGCGAGCCTTTTGTGCCAGGAGGCACATTGCTAAATATTCCATACAGTAATTTGACTCTCCTCTCTCAGCCAAGAATGATTTCTTAAGGCCATGATTTGATCAGATGATATTTCATTAAATTAGTCAAATTAGACATATTTAACTTAATGCCCTTCAAGTTTGAACAGAGGTGATTAGAGTAATACATCTTTAATTATAATTTTAAAAGCCACCAAGTCACTTACATTTCTAAAATAACCTATTAGCAACCAAATAGAAGATTCTATTTTCATTACTAACACAGTTTACATAGATGAGAAATGAAGATAAGAAATGGTCACAGACTGTTAAATTCTTGACTAAAATTTGATTTTGATATTTAAATCCCAAATGGCTGATTCTAGGACTCAGTCATGTAATATACAAGATGAGCTTGTATCCACAGATCTTGTAGTGTAAGAAAACACTGGAACAGAAGAAAATAATGTTGAGTTGGGAGGAGAGGAGGTATGTCCAAGAGACAAAAGAGCTCCCAATGGCCAAAGCTGACACAATTTGAGCCACAAAATAAATAATACTGTATTGGCAATAAAGTAAATATCCACTAAATATTTCTAGTGATAGAAATAAATGACTGAATAGAGAAATGAACGAGAAAGAATAGACAAATCTCCTGTGCAGAAAAATTCCAAATACTTTATGTTACATTCCCACTCAAAGGGGTGGATCATAATTATCCACTCCTTATGTGTAGGTTGCATTTGGTGACTTCCTTCCAAAGAGTACAGTATGAATAGGGAGGGGGAAAAGTAACTTTACAATGGAGAAATGTGACATATACTCCTTCATCTAGCTAGGCTTACCTTTGCAGCCCTCCTCCCAAAAATCCTTAACTCCAGTCTGATCACAAGAGACATCACATAAACCAAATGAGGGATATTCCACACAACACCTTACCAATAGTCCTCTAAACCTTCAAGCCCATCAAAACAGGGAAAGTCTGGGAAACTGTCAGAGCCAAGAGGAGACTAAGGAGACATGAAAACTAATACGGTATCCTGGATGGTATTCTGGTACAGAAAAAGGACATTAGCTAAAATCTAAGAAAAATGTGAATGACATATGGACCTCGGTTAATAATAATGAATCACTATTGATTAATTGGTTGTAGCAAAAGTATCACACTAATGTAAGATGTTAACAATAGGGGAAACTGGGTGTATAAAAGCTGCTATCTTCACAACATTTCTATAAATCTAAAAGTACTCTATAATAAAAAAAAGCTTGTTTTTTAAAAAAAGTGACATGTCATATTTAATTTTGAATATATCCTTAGTGGGATGCTTATATCCAGTAGCATAGTCATCAAAAATAATACATTTTGAAAGAAGATTCCACATACTTTTCAGATGCATCATCTTTAACCACATGGTGAATTAAGAATAATGATGGCAGAGATATCTCCAAAATGTTGTTAACACTACAGAACATTTCCTAAGAAATCTGCAGTCTGATTGCTCATATGTCTGTAGCAACTTCACATTTTATGATAATACAGGGTGGTTATTAATTTAGCAATAAAAGCAAATCTCCTGAAAACCTTAAACGTAGATAATCTTTTCATCATCTTCAGACCAGCACCATGCCTCCTAAGCAAATGGCCCACTTAGTTATTTGCCCACTCCCTTGTGTCTTTATACAGTTAAATACAAATCCAGTCACAAATTCTACTAGCATGACAGGATCAGAATCAGCACTTCAACATTTATTTGTACGATCAAAGCCTCAAATTGGAAGAACTACAGGTTCCATATGAAACTAATATCCCCTTGAAGGAGCTGCTGGAAAGATCTGATCCAATTATAACAGAAGTCAAATTCCCAGGCTTTTCACAGTAGCTAGATTGTCCTTCAAGTAGAGGAGCCAAATACAACCCTCTTGCCTTGGCAACATCATCACTTGGACTTTCTCTCTTTTGCTTTGAGACAGCATGGACTATTGAACTGCTTGAAGATTTTGGGACTGCACTTGTGAAATAGTTTTAGTAGCACTTATGAGTATTGGGACTATGAAAAAGATTCTGTACTTAAAACTGGAAAACAATTTACTTTAACCCTGAACAATTCATATTCCAGCTGCTTTCTGTAATACTGAATAAGTCATGCAAACATAAAGACAATCTACGCATTTGGCTTTATTATTTTGAATGCAATGGGGCAATGAAAAATGATTACTCACCACAGGCCAACTGATCATTTGCAATAATTCTCAATGGTGGGGAGAATAAGAGAGTACCTTTCTGGTACTCTCACCCACTTTCATGGGTGTACTATAGTACAGGTACTTTAAAGTAGAGAAAGTGAGGCGCATAAATTATGTCCTGTCACAATTATCCTTGGTCATAGAGGCAAACCTAAAGGGAAGAGGCTATTTCTATAAATTAAAGATTCCTGAAAAGGCAGTAGAAGAAACTGGAAATCAGTGTTCCTATGTCTAAACTCAATCCTTCAACAAAGGTGAAGGAACAGACTGTGTGATATATATATATATATATATATATATATATATATATATATATGTGTGTGTGTGTGTATACATACATATATATATATATATGATAGATCTATTGTATTTATAAAACAAGAATTTCAAATTTCAAGTTTTTTTGCACGAAACAGTGAGAAACAATTGTATGTCCATAAAACCTTTGTTGAAGGACTAATACTGAGTTTAGGCATAGGAACACTGATTTCCAGTTTATTCTACTGCCTTTTCAGGAATCTTTAATTTTTAGAAATAGCCTCTTCCCTTTAGGTTTGCCTCTGTGACCAAGGATAATTGTGACAGTATATAATTTATGTGCCTCACTTTCTCTACTTTAAAGTACATGTACCATATTATACCCATGAAATATTTTCTTAGCTTTGTTTTTTTCTAATTTTTTTAACATTTATTCATTTTTTAAAGACAGAGAGAGTGCGAATGGGGAAGGGGCAGAGAGAGAGAGAGGGAGACACAGAATCTGAAGCAGGCTCCATGCTCCAAGCTGTCAGCATAGAGCCTGATGCGGGGCTCAAACTCATGGGCCGCAAGATCATGACCTGAGCCGAAGTCAACCACTTAACTGACTGAGCCACCCAGGCGCCCCTCTTAGTTTCATTTGAAAGAAACAGGAAGAAGACATTAGAGAACTGATTTTACATTCATAGTCATTGAACTGAAGTATCACCTGGACCCTAGGAATCCCAGAAAGGAGTTGACTAGGATGTGCAGGGAATCACTTTGCCCTTTGAAATACGTTCATTTTTTTCCTGATTTAGAAGCCATAGAGACAAACTAAAAGAACCTAGAACCCTGAGTAATATAGAATGCATCTTGGTTTACGTGCATTATTTTTGTACCAAGTTAAGGGCCCACTGGTCAGAAGAAGTGAGATTTTTGAAGTTATGATGCCCCAGAATGTGAATGTAGGCTATTACATTTCTGCATGTTTAATTTTTACAAAGACTTTTTTTCCTTGCTTTCTCTCTCATCCATTTTCCATTTTCCACCAATAATTGTAGGGGAGAGAGGAATCTAGTTTCCTAGTTTTAGCATTATTGCAGACTCTGCAACAGCCTTCTCTCTCTCCCAGCCTATTTTTGTAAGTTAAAGAATGGAAGGAGAGATTAAGTGGAGGTCAACATAAGAATAAAGAAAATATGGATGTAGGAGATGGGGGTTCCCTTTTGACAAATCTGGTCTAATTGCTGGCATCTAGTGTAGTGGAAAGAGCCTGGGACATGAATCAAAAAGCCTCAAGACTTATTCCAGAATGCCACCGGCATTGTGGAATTTAAGATTTTTAAGAATGCTTTCAATTGGGAAATTCTATTATCTTATTATCCAGTCACTTTCTATTCCCTAACTTTTCCCATTCTTTACTTTTTATTGAGGGTCTGAAAGTGGTTACTTTGAGCAAACATCTTTGATGTACATTAGTTTTAGGCCACTACATTAACTTATTCCTTGGATTTAGAAATGATCATGGAAAAAGTTTTTCTCTTACGTATACAACTTCCACTAATTCGTTTTTTCATTAATTCAAAAAGCATGAATAGCCCACTGTATATAAGGCACTATGAAAGATGAATGAAATTCAGACTTAATCCTTAAGTAGCTCCGATTCCGATGGCAAAGTCAAAAAAAGAAAAGAAAAAAAGAAAGAAACAAACCAAAACCAAGCACACAAAAACCATTGTGATAAGTAGTAGAGTGCTAGTAAAGTTAACCACCCTGCTCTCTGGAGGGCAGCAGGAAGAGGAAATTACTGGTTTGTGAAGTTTGTCAATTTCCATACTGTAAATACTCCCAGCATGGTCAATTCCAAGATACCAGTATGATGTCACTGAATATGAAGCTGGGAAAATATGTATACAATTGGTTCCTATCAGCTCCAGCACACTACTGAATTAGAGAAGAGGTGTGCCCTAATAGTACTGGCTTATAGTATAGGTAATCCAAAGACAGACACCCAACTCTACATGGTAGGGTAGGGAAGGATTACAGAATAGAGAATCCTGGAGTTGAGATTTAAAGGACAAGTCAGAATCAGTCAAGTGGGCAAAGTAGAGAAGACTGTTTTTGGCAGAGGGGAGAGCATGTGCAAAGCCAAGAGGAATGACTTCTAGAACAGAGGTCAGGAAAGATTTGAGCGCCAAGAGAAAAAAACTGAGGATATTACATAGGGATTCATATAACTATAAAATCCAGCTACTTGAGAATGTAACAACTTGTAGGTGACAAAAAATAAAAACAACAAACAACAAACAAACAAAACCAGGCAACTAACTTAAGTTGGCCCAAGGGCCATAGTTTGCTAACCTCAGTTCTAGAAGATAGACACTACAGACAAATTACACTAAAGCCTCCCTTCTACAGAGTGGGTGTGTTTTTCTCATTTTCTTAAAAATGTATAACAGAGCCAACAAGTCCACCTAAAAGATTTCTGGAAACAGCATTCAATTTGGCTTGACCCCACACTCCTAGATCCAGCAGAACTAAGGAGTGTTGGTGAGTAATGTCAAGTGAATAAAATTCTCCTCATTCATTTTATGTACCAAAATACACGTCACTGCACATTGTATGCTGTGATACCATCACCAAGCCAGGGAGGAGAAGAGAGTTTAGAAGTCATTTCAATAGTATATTGATGTACTTAAACCCTCACCTTTATATAAATTGGGGAATACAGAAAAACAGATTCTTTAATATGACTAGTTTAGTCTGAAAACAGTTAAGTGCTTGGCACAGTGTTGGAGCAATGACATCCATTGACATTACTATTTCTGGACAGAGTCTTGAAGGATAATCTTTTTCTGGTTTTAGCATTTTAAAAAGATATAAAAGCCTTACACAGCGTATGTTCTCAAAGGGTCTGACAGCCTCTCCTTAAAGGTAAAGAGAGGCATCTTGTTGTGCTGGAAAGTAAGGAAGTGTTCAGAGCTGGTTGAGCACATGTG
This sequence comes from Lynx rufus, assembly GCF_022079265.1. NCBI lineage: Eukaryota > Metazoa > Chordata > Mammalia > Carnivora > Felidae > Lynx > Lynx rufus. The sequence goes on along the minus strand of NW_025814856.1, from coordinate 112,805,243 downwards.
GAAAGGACATAGGGGTTAAGCCAAAAAAAGTCCCTAATGGTCAAAAATGGAACAATTTGAGTAAAAAATAAATAAAATATTATTGAATTAGAGCCATAGTATAAAACAAAAATTCACAAGTCCGTGAAAGTTGAAAAAACAAATGAAAGAGAAGAGATAGCTCTTCCTTATGGAAAAATAACAATTATAAATGCATAAGGCATGAAGCAAATAGAAATATCTCTATTAGAACACAATAATAACTATTGCAAGCAAAATCTACCAATGCATGCCTAAATTACTGAACAAAGTCTTGGGGAGAAACAGGATATTTGCATAGTCCCAAAGTATCTTCCCCAAGATATATGCATATTTATTTATTTATCTATCTCTATATTTTAAAGGTTTATTTATTTTTGAGAGAGAGCATGAGCAGGGGAGGGACGTGGGATGTGGGGTGGGGCAGAGGATCTGAAGCAGGCTCCATACTGACAGCAGTGAGCCTGATGCAGGGCTTGAACTCACTAACCATGAGATCATGACCTGAGCTGAAGTTGGACACTCAACCCACTGAGCCACCCAGGCGCCCCACCCACAAGATATTTATTAATTACAAAGATAAAGCCTAGCACAAATCACCTTAACCAAAGGACCAAGGTTAACGTCACCAGTACTAAGACATCTTGAAGCCCCTCATATTGTAGACCGAAAAAACCACATGACTTCCATGCTATTCTTGCCAAAATATACAACATCAATCTGACCATGAGAAAAAACATCAAATAAAACCAAATTTAGGGACATTCTACCTGACCAGTGTTCTTCAAATATATCAAACGCATGAGGCACAAGGAAAGGCTAATGAACTGACACAGACAGAAACAGACAAGAGACAACAGACTCAGGAAGCATGACAACTAAATGCAGCGCAATATCCTGGATGCGAGCCTGGAACAAAAGAATATTTGCAAAACAACAAAAACAACCAACCAAACAAACAAACACAAACCCCCATAAAAAACAAACATCAAAAACTGGGCTGTACTGTACAATCTGTGGTTAAATTAATGCACTTTACCAGTGTTAATTGCTTGGTTTTGCCAGTTGTATCATAGTTATTCAAGGTATTAACATTACTGGAATCTTGTGAAGGTGAAGGGTATAGTAAATCACAGAAGGTGAAGGGTATACTAAAACCCTCTGTACTATTTTTGAAAGTTTTCTAAAGTTGGAAATTATTTCAAAATAAAAAGTTAAAGAAATTAGAGAGAGGTGTATGATAAATTAGCATTTTTCATTTTTGATATGTTTCCCTTTGCTCGGTCCTATTTGGTTTTTTGTCATTTATTTTCACTTCCACTAAGGATCACAGCTTAATTACATAGGAGGGTATATTGGAAATGAAACTGTTATTCATTAAATCCGTTCTCCAACCTGTTTAAGGCAAAGACTAGATCACCTAATGTGCACAGGTACACTTCTAGGCCAGGGCTAATTTTATAATACCCCAGGAATTATCGAATGGAGAAAATAGAATTATCCCCATTTTACAGTCAATGATACTGAGTCACTAAAATAAAAGCCCCATGAGGACAGGAATCTTTGTCTTCATTGTTTACTGACATATCTTTGGCCTGTAACATGTTTCACAGCATTTGTTATGGAGTTGACAAATATTTTGAAAAGAATAAATGAATGAATGAGGCTTAAGGAGATGAAGCAATTTATCCACAGGGCTGAACAATGGAAAATTGGAAACCATCTGATCTTGAGGACAAACTTCTACCCGTTCTACTAGACAACATAGGTCTTAAGATCTTAAAAAATAGAATAGTTGCAATACTTTTTATATTCACTGCTCATTTTTTACCAGTCAATCCATAAAAGACATGAGAACCAGGAAATCCAAGGAGACTGTTAGTCTGACTGCTGCAAAACTTGTTTTTATCCATTTGCTCAAGCAATTAAAAAGTGGAAGTATCTAGAAAGAGCTTAGCAATTTCTCCACATGTCAGGATGATACAAAAATATATTCTGAGAAACGGCATACAAAGCGGTACCACAAGGGAATGGCTTCTACTTTAAACAGTAGTAGGACATTGCTGATGGTTTTGGCTAAAATTGATTCACCTTCCATGGAATAGTTTTGTGGAATTTTCTCCAAGTATTTGGCTGAATTCATATGAATTCGTCTCGAAGGTTAGACTTGAATAATATTTTCTTTTCTTTACCACAGAACGTGACAATTAATTTAAATCACATCTCATATTTTAGCATTGTAGCACCTTTGGGACTAGACATTTAATTTCTGTGTTACTTTGGAAAAGATTCTACTGCAAATTGAAGGCCTGGGTAATGCAGTGGAAAGAGTTCTGGACTGAAAGTCAGAATGAAGAGTTCCACAGCTGGCTCCACTGCTAATTGGTTGTGTGACCTCCAGAAAGGGATTCAAACATCTCATTCAGATTCAGTTTCTGCACCTCTAAAATGGGAACAATAATTTCTTGGCCTTTTTACAGAAGGTTGTAAAAATAAAATGACAAAATGTATGTGCCTATGTCTTAAGAATTCTAAAGCACTATAGGCAAGTTTGAAAAAATGAGAACTCAGAAAAATAGCATATTTGTAAAAGGAAGAAACTGCATATTCTTTCCTAAAGTATCTTTTATGTATTTAATTTGTGAATAATTTGCATGATATAGGTTTCTGTTTTTCCACTAAACTATTCAATTTTCCATAACTATTTCTACACTTAATTTTTAACATCATCAATATATACAATATATGTTTCCCAAAATTTTATATAATCCTCTAGCCCATGAATTGTTTCTAAATGATTGTTACTTAGAAGTAATAGGACAATGTACTTAATCAGAAGCTTTTATTGTAAAGACATAGTCTTTTAAGACTGTAAGAAAGGCTACATCATTTTTCTAAATCTTCTAATCAAAGATTAATTTCCAGATAATCATTAGGCTAGTTTAACCATTCTCCCCTAGTTCATGGAAGAGTATGGACACAAGTTGATTAATAATAACCATTAAATGCCAGAGAGAGAGAGGGGGAGAGGGAGAGGGAGAGAGAGAGAGAGAGAGAGGGAGAGAGGAAGACTAAGAAGAAGGAGGAGGGTGGGTAGGGGAATGGCAGGAGAGAAACAAAAGCAAAAATCCATATTATTCAAACCACTCATTCATCTGAATTGACTATTCAATTTTTATTTCTAGTTGTATTACCCTGAACACTTAACCATTCTGCGGTCTTGGTCATCTTATCTGTCTTCTATAAAAGAATTGGATTCCACAACTTCGGGTTAAACATTCTGGAAGCAAGTACAGCGTAACAAAGTAGTTGATTACTTAAAGCACAGACATGATTGTTTCTCTGGAGTTGCTGTGCATAAGCTTTCCCCACACAGCCACCACAAGAACTACCTCTTGTAGTTCATATGTGGTATGGCCCTGCCAGCTGGCAAACAGTCACTGCTGCAACAAGACAAAAGCAACAGTTGAAGGCTGAACATCATAAGAAATATCTACGTACATACTTTCAGTCAGTACTATCTCATCTGCTTGTCTGTCTTATTAAGTTTGGGGTCTGACGCCAAAGGCAAAATCCCTTTCTCAAAATCTCACATTAAGTGACAAGAACAGTGAAAGAAAAGCTTAAAGGGAAGAGAGAATTTCCTGAAGATTCCTGCTTCTGAAAAGTGTCTTGTTTCACATGTTTTATACTCTATTTATTTTTGTTTCGTTCGGTTTCATTTTTTGTCTTTTATCGCTTCTTTTACTTAGCATAATGTTTTCAAGGCTCATCCATTTTGTAGCACGCATCAGTACTTCACTTACTTTTGACTCTTCAGTTTATGTTTTAAAAATATCCTTTTGGTAAGTATCATGAAGATAAGCCCAAGTCAGATGTCTCGGATTCAAGTGCCATCAGGGTCTAGGCAAGGTGGATGAGAAGAGTGAAGTGGGTCAGGGACACTGCAGTGAAGGCTAAGAATCCTTGCTGCCACTGAGGAATGTGTTCAACTTTAGCTTTTAGAGATCCTTCAAAAGGAGCTGAGAACTGGATTTTCAGGGAAATCTTATTTCTTTAAAAGTCACAACTATTTAAAAACTTTATAAAACTGGATAGGTCCACAGGGTCACCAGTTTGGGACCTCTGTTGTTGTTTGTTTGTTTTTTTATCATTATTGATCCATTGGCTTGGGTTATGAATATTTTATTTAGACAGTCAGTTTAGACCGCAGAATTATTTAGAATCACTAGCTTAGAAACCCATTTTAAGAACTTCTCATGTAAAAAGCCATAATATTGGAATCTAGCTTCACTAGCATTAGAAAGGGGTCTTCACTTTACAAAGACTCACCTTAGGAAAACGAACGAGTAGCAAGCTTTTCTGCCACATTTAAAATAAAACTATACCTATAGAAATACAACAATAATGCACAATACTTCTAGGTTCCAGACTTTGCGTGCCTCCATTTCTCTACACTCAGAGGCTCTTAGAATTTAATTATACAACACTAAACAATAAATCAAAGGTAAGTGAATAAACCTCAGATTGGTAAATCCATATGACATTCTACCCACTACCCAAAGGTCTCAATTCTCACTGACTCAAATAATTAATTTCATCTTGTGTGCTCTGACTTAGGAATGTAGGGCACACCTTTGACAAAGAATGTCTGCCCTACCAATGGACAGAAATCTAATAGCAATTTTTCAGGCTAAGTGATACTCCCTCTCCCCACTTTTCATTTCCCATTCAATTCCTGAAAGAGCTACCAAGATTTCCAGTGTAGCTGGAAATGGGACCTCTTCTGAATCTCTCCTTTTTTTCTTTTTTAGTATTTTTTAAAAGCTTATTTATTTATTTTGAGAGACACAGAGAGAGAGCTCAATTAGGGGAGGGGCAGAGAGAGAGACAGAGAAAAAATCTCAACCAGCTCTGCACTGTCAGCCTGGAGCCCAACGATGGGCTCAAACTCATGAATCTCAAGATGATGACTTGAACAAAATCAAGAGTTGGACTCTTAAGTGACTGGGGCACCCAGGTGCCCCTGAAACTCTCCCTTTAAATCTCCTCCTACATCCACCTTCCCACCATCTTGGGGACTACGCTACTATCAATTTTCCTCATCGGTTCCTCTCCCACCAAATAACCCTCTATCCCCACCTCCCCACCCCACAAATGCATTATTTGAGCCCTCTGAGAAATGAAAAGTGAAAAGTAGTTCTTCCTTTCAAAACCAGTTGGAAAACTCCTGTCTTAATATCTGTCTGGAGCTTTGCTTTTATTTTCCAAATGATCTGGGTTTGGCAAAAACATTTTGGTTAAGTAATAGACAACAGCATAACATTCCAAAAGAGAGGTGGAAAACCCAGACAATATAGAATTCTATGAAGACTAAACACTGGACCCTTCCTGTTGAGTCCAAAGAGCCCTCCCCAAATGCAGAACCACTTCATTTCATAAATAACTGGTATAAGAGGATACACACTGGTGTCACTTAGGTTGGTATCTCACTTTATTCCCTCTGCCTTTACATAGACTTGTAGATGTCCACAGGAGTCTAGTGTTACATCTAGAGCCCAAGGTTCTTAGATTCAGACTTGAACTCAGAGTGAAAAAGTCAAATAATGTGTTCAACTTTGTGGATATGTGGATATGGATATGTTACTATTGTCCTCATTTTTACAGAAAAAGCAACTGAGGCACAGCATGGCTATCTAATTTGAAGATACCACAATTTTAAATTTTGGATCTGGGATTAAAATCCTGGTACTTCACTTTCAGAGCCCCTGCCCTTAATCCCTGTGCTATATTGCCTTTCCACTTTAAATTTCTTAACAAAATTTCTGATTCTTGGAATGTGCTTCTGATTTAGATTTCAAACAAGCCATGGGCATTGGTCTGACACTGGAATACTCGATTATGTCTCATTGCATATATATTCCTCCAGTTCTGTCCCTAAGGTTGAGAATCTCAGATTTTGATTTTCAACACAGAGATGAGCTAAACTGTTCACCCTGTCACAGGCAAATGCTTGAGAGAGAATCCCCTATTAAAAGACCCCTTTTGGGGGTCTTTTGGTTTTAAATAACAGTGGAAATGACAATTCAGGCTGAAAATACTAGGGGGAAAAGAGGACCCTCAGTTAACCATACCCTCCAAGTCGTTTTACTGAGTTCTCCAAACACACGGTCCCAACCTCAGTCATCCTCCCCAACTCCAATCTAGATCAACCTGCGGGAATGGTGGAGCCTGTCCCATTATTCCTGGGAGCTCTCTGTCTCTGCAAAGGTGTTCATGGTGACCTCATGGACACCAAGTACCTACATGAGGGTATCAGGGTACCTACACCAGTACCTACATCAGGGTACAATCAGTGCATTTTTTGTCCCTGAATCATCAGAGAAAGTCTTACAGAACATTACTTATAGCATTAAAGCCTGCTCCTGTGTATTCTCAGTAGCTTCCCATATATGGAGCCTCAACAACATTTAGGCCTGGTGGAGCTTCCTGACCTGTCACCACAACTAATGATAACATTAAAACCTAGGAGGAGGCTGCATCTCTGCTCTGCTCAGGTTGAGATTTCATCATCTCACATCCCTGTGATATTGCCTGGCCTGGGCCCTGTCGATGGAAAGCAGGTCCCTGAGAATCACTCAAGGAAGCAGCTTGAAGTCTTTCAAGGTGCCTTCACATTGTCCTGTGCCTTGCAGGCCAACTCCTTCATCCTTGGATTAACAAAGAAATCCACATCTAAAAGAAAATGGGACTTTTTTGAAAATATTCAAGAGGTTCTTCTTGATGTGAAGAAGATAAATTCCACAGTGTCAAAGCAATTTTCAAGAATTTCGTGCACAGGGGTGTAAGGAAGAGCAGGTGCCAATATCTACAGATGCTGATGAGTTTATAGCACTTACAGAAGACTATTCATGGGGCCAATCAGAGCCCAAAGAGCAATACTTTGCCTGTCTTCACTGAAAAGCCCTTTGCTAGGTCCTCAGCCATAAACAACAGTACAGTATTTTCTCCCAGGTACATCTGTCCTACGTTCCACTGCATGATCTTCAAGTGAGGAACTTCAGAAAGCCTAGCCCCTAATACTATGTCCTCAGTAGAACAGAGAATTATGGACCAGCTCCTGCCTACAGGTTCTCCTCTGCACATCAGGAGCAAAAAAAATGTACTGCTTTGAGCTGCTCTGTTCTAGTAGAGGGGGCAGCTTCCCCTGACTTTCTACCCTATTTGGGCCCAACCAAATGTGCCCAGGCACATGACCCTGCAGGACTTTACCCCTGGCCTCCTTCAAAATGGACATGGATCCTAGGCCAAGATGAATAAAAGGTTTAGGTCCAGGCATAGGCCCTATGGTGGCCTCTCCCAGCTCTGAATGTGTCTGGCTCACTCTGTTCTTCCCTCTGCAAATGCTGTGAGCCTACCTCTTTCCAAGCACCAGATCCAGCCCTTTCTTATTTTCTCTCAGCAACTTCTCTGCCTCCTTTACTCTGCTGCCCATGTCAGGGATACACACTGAGGATTCCCAGGTATCTAGATGGCTTCCTTGGATCTGAGCCCTCCATATTCATCTCCGTAGTCGTGTCCTTCTTCTCTCTCACTGGATCCCTACCTCTAGCAACCGTGGTCAACCTCCCGGGACTCTCCCAGATGCAGATCTGACCATCCAGCTAGTCCTAAATCTATGAGGGAGACAGCAGAATAATGCAGTTGTAAATCCTCATGACTCCTTCTCTGCTCTCCTTTCCTAATGGCCGATCGGCATACTCTGAGCCCACTATAATAAAAAAGAAATGACTACACCAGGGAGATGGCCCTCATCTTACGCCTGGGGTTGTTGCTGGGAGCTGTAAATCAACAGGGGAAGCAAAGGTGTGCAAGACAGAAGATGCAAAGTGCTGGTGCTAATAATCATTTACACAACACTTTGAGGTAAAACAATGGTTTCTATTACTTTTGTTTAGTCACAAATTCTAATTGTACAACAAAACTTTAATTAATTCCTTATTAGGAATATTTGGCTTTTTCATATGAATTGCTGTTATGAAAATGGCACTTCTAACACATTTAAGAGACGTTAGAGTCACTTCTTCTTACATCACATAAACACCCTCTGAAAATGTCTTTACCTAATGAGGTGATTTTTTAACTCTTTCTTTTATAAATCACTCTAAGTTAAACTTAACCCAAACCGTTGTTGAAAGTACCACAAACTCTCAGTCTATAAGATTTAACTATATTCCTAAATCCTATTTCCCATCTCTAAGTACTGTCCCTTATACAGTTGAACAGTTTGATAGTCTTTTTGATATTAGCCTGTGACATTTCCAGAAAAAAAAAATTCTTGTTCCATTTTTTTCTGCCTTAAGGGGATACAATCCAATTTTGCTTTTTTCCTTCCTCACAATGCACAGAGAAATCTTTAAAGTTATATCAAGAAAACGTTTACCGCATATTTCCAATTCAAATGGAAATAGCTTTCACTTTTGATCTTGTAGAAAAACCCAGGCAAGTGATGAAGTACAATACTTTCTTTGTGTTGGACTAGGGCTGCATGACTGTTACAGAATATGTTTGAGCATTTGAGCTAAGAGACCAGAAGAGGCTTTCCAACCACATGTTTAAAAGAACAGGCAGCAAAAACTGGCTTAAGTCAATTATAGCTCTCCTTTCAGAACCATCTTGTGGGACACATACTACTATTATCCAGATACTTCTATCTAACAGTCAGCCAACTCTCCTCTTAACTGGCTATGTTTTTGAAATCTACTTACTCTTGAGACTGACCATAAAATCAACACACTGACAAAGCAACAGTTTTAAATTCCAAACATGCACAAAACCCAGAACCATAATTACCTCAACACTAAGCCAGTGGGAAAGTAAAGCATGTTGCCTCCTATGTTTTATTCAGTGCAGGGGACCCTGTCAGTATTTCACAAGTGCCAAATAAATCCTCAGAATAACAATCTTCAGATTTGAGGGCCAATGTTCACCTGGGCAGAAGTCAAGACAAGTAGAAATCTGTTCCCATGAGGGAATGCACATCTTAGACCTGATGCTCACATTGTGATAATTTTTTCCATTTTAGCCAGGGACCACTCAGAGAGGAAAATAAGGACCACTACTCTATGTGAACATGGTGCTTCAGAGAGTTCCGGGTCCTGCAAACTGCAGGCATGGGGTGCTTACTCTAAAGTATAAACTGAGATATGGCTGACATCAGTCTCAAGTGGTTAGGTAACAGAAAATGCATAGAACTAAAGCCGAGGACTCACAGGTATGTTGAACAAAAGTTAGGTCTTAACTGCCCCCAATGATCTCAGAAAGAAGAAATGCTTTCACACTGAGTGCAACAGATAAACCACTTTGGAAATAGGCCTTCATTAGAGACACTATTTTAAAAGTTCCAGAAACGGGTTGGTAATTGTTGAGAATAAAAATACCACCAAATCTACATAGCAGTCATCAGGCTTTTTTCACGTGAGTGGGATTCAAGAATAATAACAGGGAAAGAGTTTGTAACAACAATGTCAGTTATGTGACTATTCACACGAATGTATCTTACAAAATTTTTTTAACAATTTCAGTAAGTATCAACTTCCTACATGTACTAAGCACTATGCTAAAGTCTCTTGTGTATACTCTAACAAACAAAAAGAAAAAAAAATGGCCCTTATCCTCCTGGAACATCCAGTGTACTGGGGAAGACAGACAATATCTCAGTGCAGCAATGTAACTAATGATTCCTCCAGGTCCTAAAAATGCAATGTGTTGAAAAGTTGTCTTCTGGGCTTGACATGCTCTCCCAGGTATACTTCAGTCCATCAGGGGCAGAAGGAGGAACACATTCTATCGTGCTGGAGTTCCTCTGCCATAAGAAAGCCCTGCTTAGGGATGTGGTGACTTTGGTCACGGTAGTAATACAGTCCCTTATCATCAACCTCTTAAATGAAAGCACAGCACCCAGTGGAAACTCTGCTGATAGCAATTGCCAAGGTGAAAAACACATGGCAAGTCCTCTGTGGTTCTGGCGGCTGAACTACACACATTTGGCCTCCAGGGCAGGCTTTGATTGCAAATAGGAGGCTGGATCTTGGTTTCAGAGACTCTTTACCTCTGCCACAGGATCAAAGGTACAGAAAGCAACTACCAACTGTTTCCTAGAAGCCTGCCCAGAGAGTATGCTAATGAGCTGAGCACGGAGCTTCCAATTATGGAAATACTTCCAGAAGTAAACTTTCAAATGGATTCATTGTGATAGGTGTACTTACTAGAGATCTCAGCTGAGAGACAGGTACAAGTTTGAGTATCTCTGAGTCACTAACTACTAATTATGATTATCCCTAAGTTTTCTCCACAGTACCATACATAAAATGAGAGATGAATTCTTTGTTATTATTGACCTATGGCCATGTATGAATCTGAACCATAATTTTCCCACAGGATATCCATTTTTAAAGGATGGAGCAAGGAAAAACATTTTTGTGTTCGAAAGCAGTGGCTCTTAGTTTGAACATAACACTGAAATTTTAATCAATCATACTTACAACTACAATTGCCATAAATACTATGCAGCCTCTTGGTGTGTCAATGTAGATTCATGTTTGTATGTGGGTATATGTAGGGGCACAGATGTATGTATGTGTATGTGCATCAGTGGATTTAAAGTTGGTATCTAGTGAGAGAGTCCAACTGTCTAATAGTTATGTGCAATAAACTCTGGGGTAACTGCTCCCAATAGTAAACAATTGGCATAAGGATGAGCTACATAGTAAACTAAGTGTTGCCATTTCTACAATCACTCTTGAAGAGGTTTTTGATTCATTGCAGTTTCTGAGTTACTGGGGAAAATGGCAGCTAATTACCTCTAACACCTATGCAGGAAGAGCTGGTGGAAAGAAAGGAACTATGAAATTATCACTCTGTGACTGAGTTAAATATATCATTTTAATTCAATAGCATTGACTATCATAAGTCAAACTCGGGTTATAAAGAATTAATTTATTTTTTATGCCAAAAGGCTTCTGTTTGATCCATAAATTCCTTAATGCACCCTGACTTTTATTGATTTTGTTACTTGAAAAGATCCACTGCCAAAAGTTGAATTGTAAGTAGGTCTTTCCAACATAGTTTTATGAATAAACCAGAACATGCAATTACCTGTGAGTTCTATGATTGTAAAATGGTTTTTCATTGTACTCTAGCAAGTTTATGGAACATTGTGCTTATTTTTAACCCTCTACCATGGGGGAAATAGCCAATAGTTGAGAGGTAAAGAAAATAATATTTCATAATAGTAGCATACCGATAAAGCGATGTTTGGTTGAAAATATTTGTGTTAACCTTAAGCAACTGTAAAGTACCAAAACAAATAGCAGGTTGTGAATTACTTAAAACAGCCTCCCACATTTATAGGATATTCTGCTATAGAATCAGCAACTTTGTTGTGGAAGTATACATTCATACAGTTCTCCATTTATTCATTCAAAAGATATTTACAAACATATACCATTACACTACACTACAGTAGGTTCTGGGGATATAGAGCTGTGATAAAGATAAACATGAATGGTGTGCCTGCATATTTTACATCTCCTTCCAGAGAATATCTGGGTCACTGTCATTTTCTGAGTATTCTGGTAAAGTGGTTAAAATTGGAGGATAAGTTGTGTATCCCCAAATGTATGTAGGAAGCCATAGCATATGTCCAGAACTTGTTTCTATCATACTGTATGGATAAAAAGAAAATTATAAATTATATAAGAAGCTTAAACAGAGTATATGTTATCGCACAATCACTGAAATAACATATTTGAAAACATTTTAATCAAGCCATTCTTTGCAAATGTGTATGTGAAAAACTTTCATAAATTTGCCAAGTTATGTAACCATCATCATGATACTGTTGTAAAACATTTCCACTGCCCTAATAAGATCCCTGTGCCCGTTTATAGTTAATTCCTGTCCCTACCCACAGCCCCAGGCAACCACTAGTCTACTTTCTGTGTCTCTAACTTCTGTAGACATTTTGTATAAATGGAATAGTAGAATATGAGCGTGTGTGTGTGTGTGTGTGTGTGTGTGTGTCTGGACAATCCAATCTTTTAAAACATAGCTATTTTAGGTCTTTACTAGATTAGATTTTTTGACAATTTACTCATGGACCTTATAAGTCTTAAGAACTCCCATTAGGCATAATTGGAAGACTCAAGACTTCAAGTTTGTATGTTAAGAAACAAAACAGTGCAGGCAGATCTTTTGTTTGCATGACCAATTCATGGAAACAAGAGATAAACACAGTTGTTGCTGTGTATATTTATAAATGATTTAGTGTCTGAGCAATTTGCTTAGTGGTGACCAATGTATTATATATTTTACAACCAAATTCATTGTTGACTGCAGTCCCAGAATCTCATTAGATCACATGTTTGAATATAATTTGAGAAGGAAAATCTGAAAATCTTGATTTATCTTCTGAAAATTAGTATGTTTTTACATATCAATAATACACAGATAGATTTATTTCATTCCAATCCACTACATTTATTGAGAACCTATCACGTGTTAAGCACAACAGCTTGTGCTAAAGAGATAGATGAACAAGGGGGCTGCAGAAAATAAATAAATAAATAAATAAATAAATAAATAAATAAATAAATAAAGGTGGATAGGTAAAAAGATTCAATTGCATCTTTTTTTTTTAATTTTTTTTTTAATGTTTATTTATTTTGGGGACAGAGAGAGACACAGCATGAATGGGGGAGGGGCAGAGAGAGAGGGAGACACAGAATCGGAAGCAGGCTCCAGGCTCTGAGCCATCAGCCCAGAGCCCGACGCGGGGCTCGAACTCATGGCCCACGAGATCGTGACCTGAGCTGAAGTCGGACGCTTAACCGACTGCGCCACCCAGGCGCCCCAGCATCTTTTTTTTTTTTTTAACTACTACCTTTATTTTGCTATTTCTTTGAGGTTAACCATTAAACATACTAATGAGAGCAAGAAGAAACAAAATTGTTTGCTCCTATAATTTTTCTTGCACAAAAGCAATCAAAGCCCCAATTGAGGTTTTTATTGGTAAAATGATATCAGGGATATTGAATCCTCTCACCTAAATAGACAAGTTAGAAATCACAAATCCAAGGTGGAAAGTGGCCTGATTAATAAAGGCATAAGAGGTTTTAAACAGGTCCAGCAAAGTATAATAAAGATAGCCTGAAGGAAAGCAAGTGAGACTAACACAACTAGCTGACTTTTTTTTTTTTTTTTTGACAATGTAAAATGCTGTACAGGGAAACCCAGCATAAATAAGGAATTAAGGGCCATTAAAATAAGAATTCCAAATTGAAAAACTGTAAGTTATAAAAAAAAAAAAACAAGCACTTCACACTCTTGAGAAGAGGGGAGAGAAGTTTCTTTCAGGACAACTACTGCTTTGAGGTGGTAAGGAGACCATCAAATTAAGGAGTCGCACAAATTCATGACTCTCATGATATCTGTCTGTAGCTGTGAAAGGAACCATGAGGAAAAGGAAATCACAGTGTCATTTGATTGTGTCCACGTGACACAGAAGAGTAGTTCATGACAAAAACTATAGACAAATATAGGTAAAAACTCTTAGTGCTCCACAGAGGTAGTTTTGTAAAGACTAAATTTCTCAGTCTTTCTCTTCAAAAACTAAACAACCCTTCAGGCCTAACCCAGTTCTTGCATATAACTTGTCATTCAGATGAAGATTCCCTAGGTCCTCCGAGTGTGAGAAGCCATCTGTCTCACCAGTTGCCCCTGGCTACTGGTAAATTCAGTCTCCAGTGAGGCTGACCACCTTACCTCTCCAGTTCTTAAGGATCCTCGTAGCTTTTGCCTCCAAACTCTCAGCTTTAAATAGTATTTATCTAGCTGAGAAACTAAAGAATCATTCTGGTTTACCTGTTGTTCTGATTTAGAAGGTCAGAGATACTGTGTGTAAGTAAAAAATACTTCCACAGAAGCATTAGCCCTCCAGTTTGGGAAAGGAGGGATCTCCTTGAAACAGATCACCAGTTGATCTCTCGTTGGGTATAAAGTACCTCGCACTTCCAAGAACCGGATCTTCACATTGGTCAGACCATCTATCTTGCCCTTAAAAGTGTGATGAAAACAGTACTTCAAGCCTCCCCACTAACACCTAGAAAAATTGTTTTTTAAAAAATTAGACAGCCCATAAGGAGAATAAAAATGTGATTCAATTATGCATTCACTCTGTTCATTTAGGTAGTCATGCATGACTGCAAACAACAAACATTCAACCAAATGTTGATTCCATAAAGAAAGTCAAGCTTAATCCTTTATTCCCCCTTGAGTGGCTAAATTCTCCAAGTTGTTCCTATAACCTAGAGATATGATGCATCTGGGAGAGCAAATCCCAGGCTTTCTCCTGAAACTGCAGATAACTGCTATCCTTAAATACAGAAATAACCCTGCATCAAAACTGATCAATAAACAAGTAACTCATCTGGACAACACAGATGTTGATGGTGGCATGTCTCAAGTCTAACCCCGAAGGCAAAATGCTAATTTGGAAGGTCCGTGATATTACCCTGAAATAAACAAAAAACAAAAACAAAAACTCAGCTGTGGTCTTTGTCAGCCCGCCTCTTGGATGACTTTCCCATCATTTTAAGAATCAGACTTTCCACAAATTTCAATCCATATACTACAAGACACTTCGTGAAAATAAATTTTTACAAAATCTTTTCTAACCTCCGTCTGGAAGATGTGGAAACAGACAATTGGGTCAATCTGTCAAATCCCTGAAATTATTCACAATTTACTTCCCTGACACATTACCAACTTCCGAAGTGCAGGTACTCTTGGCCTCTTTTATCTTTGATATTTTTCTCTCCCTCACTGTAGTTCAGCAATAAATGCCTCCTTACTGAATATTGGGAAGCTGGGCAGAGGCCATTTCCCAAATAGTTGTTTGCATTGAGGCTTTGTTTACTATCTACAAATAATGGCTAAAAAAATTTACCATGCTTTTAAAAAAAATATCATAAAATAATATTCTATAACCATATTACTAAAAAGTTTGGAAAGGAGAAAGGAAAAATATCCATAAAATACTACCCACAAACAGCAGCTACCATTATTTAAAAGAATTATTTCCCCTCTTTTTATACGTATATTTATAAATATCTGTAATTATAGTGTGCACAAAATTTCATCCTGCTTTTTTCTCCACTTATATTAGTTCAATAAGCTTTTTTTCCATACAGGTGTATGACATTATAACCATCACCTAATTTGTTGAATGAAATGCATGTAGTTGATGTGTCATAATTTAATTAACAGTTTGGTTACCATTGGACCCTGTCACATTATCAATTTTTGGTAATTATAAATAATGTTTCCAAATATCTCTATTTTGACAGATAATCATTTATGGGATTTATGCATATTAGTATTAATTTTATATATTGTGAAATCAGTTTCCAAAAAATTATGTCCCTTGTTAAAACCATGAACAGTATATGAAAGCACCAACTTTATTGGCAGTGTGTATTACTATATATATTTTTTTATAATAAATAGGTATTAAATGATTGTTCATGGGTATTATTATTCATCTTTTCTTAATAACTAATGAGCTAAGATTTTTTTTAATTTTTTCTTTATTATATTATTTCCCCTTCTGTGAATAGACCAGAAGGCTTTCCTTGTTATTTTATTGACACAGTGCAGTACAATTCTCTAGTCTTTTTAATTTTAACATGACTTGACAGTTGAATATTGTGTGACAATAATTAAAACTCTTTTTGAATTAAACATTAAAATAATTAGTCTTCTTTCGTTTTATACCCAGTCAAGATCTGTCCTTGAGGGATTCTTTAATTTGAGGTTCCTAAAAAACCTTGCTTTAAAAAAAAAAAGACATTGTTAAAATCCCAGGGTGTTGGTCATGTATATATTGTGGTCTATACAGGTACTCTATGAGTGAACTGGACAGGAGCAAAAACTCACTGAGAAAAATCCACGATACTCAGATATCTGACAGATGGGATGTGCTCAAGTAGACTAAATTTACATTCAAATGATAAAATAATACTTGCCTTTCTATCCGCATCTCAGTTGTATAAAGGTTCAGTTTGAAATAAAACATTGACTTAATATTAATGATAACCCAGTGCTTTTAGAGAGATGCCATTATCGCAACCACAGAGTGAACTCAGTTTCCAACAAAATCTTCACAGAAACTCATGATAAAAAAGGAATTATAGAAGTTCAATGGCATGCCATCATTTCTGATCAAGTAGTGAAGGGTGGTTGTGTGTCCCTTTTTCCATGTTTTAATTTGTCCATTATTCTCTTTGAAAAATGTGCATAATTTATATTAAGTAATGAAGTTATTCGGTTTTGGTCTAAGGAACTGGAGCCAACATATAATCCTGTGCATTCAGAGGGGCCTCTTTCCCAAACCTGAAATGCTAAACACGTCTAAAAAAATATCCAGTCTAAATGAGCAGTTGGTAAAGCAATCAGCCTTTCACATTGGAACAAGCAACAAACATGTGCAATGACCCTAGCATTTCTCCTTTGATTTATAGCAGTCTCAGAAAGGAGCTTAACAAGGTGGCACAGAGCTTCAAGAACAGTTGCACTCAATTTATTGTCCGAGTTGTTAAAGATGTTAATTAGATTAGGAATTTGCTGAGGCCCTTTTAGTCCTTGCAGAAAGAAGAGTGTTTCTCGTGTTTCTCTTTGAAACTCAGTTTTGTGGCATAAAAACACAGGAAAGAAGAAATCCTACACTCATGGAAATTGTAGGGTCCCATTGAATTCCATAAAATTGTAAAAATTCCAATAATAACAGTTACAAAAGAGCCAAGAAAGTACCAGACCTGTTTTTAAAAATAATATACTCCAACGATTCCTGCATTGTTTGATGTGTATAAGACAAGAAGTGGGCGGATCATGGATGGTGTATCTAGGAGGCCTGGACCCAAGGAATGGAAATCATATTGGAGAGCAAATCCAAGCATGGATTGAGACGAAACAGAGTTTCTGGAAAAACAACAGGCAGGGCTTTTTACTCTGGAGCAATAAACATCAATCTGTATGTCATATTAATACCCTGGACAAATGTTTTAATAGTGAGCTGTTGCATAGGCGGTGAAGAGGTTATTAGATACTTTGTTTTTGACACAATTGCTTTGCAATAATCCATTCCAAAAATATGTTTTGTCTTAAATTGAATTAAACAAATGAAAATATAAAACTGTCCAGTAAATTACTTCCTCACCTCAAAAAACTGCATGAATAGAAAACTCTCTCAGATATATAACTGGGAAAGTGAAAAAAAAAGTGCTATTCAATTAATTGGGTTTTGGTGACAGTTGGAATATTAGGATAATTTTTTAGTAGCAACATCGGTAACAATTGAGTTATAAAAACTGTCAAGACTCATGGCAGTGTTGCTAAAATTATTTCAGGTGAAACAGAAGTATGCATTTACTTGCACATTAGGATGACTATTTGATATAACACTCAGAAAGCAAAGGCATAAGGCAAGCAACAAGGTTAAATATTTCAAGCATGTAAAATCTAGGAAAGACCATCCTTAGGAAAAAGGTGGTTGCATTCTCCAAGGAACCTAACAAGATTGAATACTTATTCAAAGATGAGAGTGCTTCAGATGAAATACCTTTATTCTAACTGAAATCATAATGGATATTTTTGGGAAAAGGATTCAGATCTTGTAAACTAGTTTTTGGCCTACCCAGAGGATAGTTTGGTCATTTAAAAGGATTAGAGGGAGCCACTTGTACCATGTAATCTTGGATTTTCACCCTGTACCTCCCCCTCTACCACCTCCCTGGCCAATCATGGGAAGGGGGTAGGATAAAGTTGAGACTCAAGTCAGTTTCAAAGAGGTCCTGAGCACCAGGAAAGGCTAACACTGCTTGAAACTGTGACTCTTAAAATATTTAGAAGTTATTTCAATAGCTCCAAAATGGTGCATTTGGAGGAGGACTACTTTTAAATAAAGCTAAAATGTTTTTACAGTAATTCCATCCCATGGATGGTTTTACGTACTGAATGTTTGTGCCTCCCTAAAATTCATATATCGAAGACCTAACATCCAGGAAGATGGCTGTGTCTGGAGATGGAGACTCTAAGGAAGTAATTAAACTTAAACGAGGTCATTAGGTGAACCCCTGACCTGACAACATTAATGTCCTTATAAGGAAATAGAGTAGATTTCTTCTCCTTACACACACACACACACACACACACACACACACACACACACAGTTGACCCTGGAACAACATGGGGTCAGGAGTAATAACCCCTTAAACAATTAAAAATTCACATTTAACTTCTTACTCCCCTAAAACTTAAATACTAATATCCCACTGTTGACCAGACACCTTACCTATAACATAAACAGTTGATTAACACATATTTTGTTTGTTATATGTATTATATACTGTATTCTTACAATAAAGTAAGCTAGAGAAAAAAATGTTATTCAGAAAATCATGAGGAAGAGAAAACATATTTACAGTATTATACCACATTAAAAAAAAATTCACATATAACTGGACCCACACAATTCAAACTCACATTATTCAAAGGTCAACTGTGTGTATATATATACATACTGAGTCTGGGTGGCTTAGTCAGTTGAGCATCCAACTGTTGATTTTGGCTCAGGTCATGATCCCAGGGTCATGGGATCTAGCCCTGTGTCAAGCTCCACACTAAGGGGAGAGCCTGTTTAAGATTCTCCCTCTCTCCCATCTGTGTCTAAAATAAATAGATGTTTTTTTAAAAAAAATACTAAAACAAAATATGTAAGAAATTAAATAAACTTAGGTATTTCTCAGCCCCACATGAACAGTAAATTTATTAAAAAAAAAACAAACAAAACATTTGCCCAAAAGTGGAAGATCCAGTGATCATGCTTGTTATTCTTTTGACATTTTTTGATAGAAGAGGAAGAAAATGTTTCTCTTGTATATTTGGGAATGTCTAATTAACATAAAAGGGAAAAAAGAGCCATAAATTTATCTGTATTGCTTATTCATAGTTATGTATCAGGGTACACTGTTTGGGTTGTGATGGTCTGATACTTCTCATTTTCCACAAATGGATTTTATGTTCCCTGAGGGCAGAAACCACAAATTTACTGTTCTCAATTTTAGCCAAATGTACTGTTTTTCCCGGATCTTCCTTTTCTTGTTTTGGTTAATTTCCTTTCCATTCTCCTCTAGAACTATATCACTACTTCTCTAATCTCAAATCCTCTGTTTACGCTTGCCTACCTTCATTCTCAGCAGATATCTTGTCTCATAACTTCATAGAAAACTTAGAAACTATTCTTTCTCCTCTTCATCACTAAAAAGATCAATGAAATTTTAAAAAGATAAAATTTTAGAAGATAAAATTAAATGACATTTGGAAATAATAATAATGGCACAATATTTCCAAATAAGCATCAATAAAGAAGGCAAAATCTGGGAAGACTACCAAAATGAGAACAAATTACATAAAGAAATAGAATATAATGGAAAGTAAACTAATAGAAAGCAAAACATAAAAATCCAGGTTATAAAACTGTATGGTACCTGCTGGATAGCTAGTTGTGCACACACACCCTGAATGTCCCTGTTAATCACTATTTTGAGAATGTAGAGATCCCATCCTCCTTCTATATTCCGATCGAGGAGAATGTGTAGAAGAACACACTGTTCTGCATTCAAAGTCAGCAGCTCTGGGGGTGGCCAACCCAGAACTTCCTCCTTGTAACAAGAGTATTCCAATGGCAGGCCTTGATCTCCTTGGAACGCTGGCCTTGTAAGGAGGGGCAGGGCTACCCATAGCTGTAGGCTAAGGCACTATTAGAGCTTGCTGCATGTAGATTCCAGCAGTGAATGCCATGTCCAATCAGCGCTCCTGGACTCTCTGAATGTAAGTTCCCCCAACAAACATATTTCTGGATCACTGTCTCTGAGTCTTTTCTTCAGCCTCACTGGACCATCACCCATGCTAGGCTTAGAGTGTGGCTACACAAAATAGATAGGGTGTGGCTACACCTACAACACAAATAGGTTAGAAACAACAATCTACTGTATGGGTAAATAAAAATATCCAGATCACAAAAAGATCTGACTTGAAGCCCTAGAGATGGCAAAACTGTTCAAGCAAAACCAGGGTATGAAGTTTAATAGTGCATGCACACACACACACACACACACACACACACACACAAACTGTAAAGACATTAAATTTCAAGATTAAAGAAGTCTGCTAGAGTCCAGAAAGAAGAAAAGAGGTTACTTTCAAAGAAGCAAAATCAAACCAGTCTCATATTTCTGTTTTGTGACAATAAAATTCCATACAGCAATGAAAAAACATCTTTAAAGATTTGACAGTGGAGAGGATTATGACCCAATGATTTTATTATGTTATAAAGACATCCTCAGATTTACAAGGTTTTGGAAAATGCACTAATATAGCACTTTTATCCTGCCAAAGTCTTCTATGTGGTCAAATGACTCAATCAGGAACAGAAACCCAAAATTGGGGAGTCACAGTAGAAATGGACAGTGAATATTACAGAAAGCTAAAGATCAGAAATAAAGTGAAAGGGAGAAAATAAACACATTCTGAACACTAACTTGTGCCAGAAATTTTCCATTTTCAAAAAACACCAGCTTAAGCTCATACTATTAATATAAGCTCGAGCTGGTATTTATATCCAGATCTGTCAGATTCCAGAAGGCAAACGGAAGTGAAATAATTATTTGTGAAAGAGAATTTGATCTGATGTCTGAGTAACTGTCATCATACCATCAAAATAGAATGCAAAGAGAAAGGAGAAATATTAATAGTAGATAATTTAGAAAGCAGATATATAGGATCTGCAATTCTAGGTTAAATCAAGGGGAAAAATCAGGAAGAAAGAAGAAATGTGAGCAAAAGAGTTGTAATGTTTGTTTACAAAATAGAGTTAAAATTATTACATCTTTTTAAATTACATAATTAGAGGTTATGTACATCTTCATATAATGCTTAGGTTATCATTCATAGAATTAAAATCCCAACAGATTTCGGACAAGTCAATGCAAAAGAAATCAAATAAACCGTCTGTATGGCAAAATATAGCAAAAGATAAAAAAAGAAAGAGATAAAACACATGGCAAGTCTATGATCTATTTGTGATTGAATTCATTGTATACTTATTTTACTTGCAATTCTTATTTTCCTTGACATCTCATTCAGAAGTTTGCAGTCTCCTATCTCTTTGGTTTCTCTTTCTCAGCCTCTTTGGCCAATCATTCTTTTTTATACTCGACTATTAGATGTTGAAGAACACAACTTGGTCCATGGTCTTTTTATCTCCTTTACATTCTCTTCTTTAAAAGAACTACATCTGTCAGTGAACCCTGCTTTTATATCTTCTGATGTACAAATCTGTCTACTGGATAGTTTAGAACTAAAAATTTCCCAGGCCCCTCAAACTCAATAGGATACAAACTAAACACCTTCTAATGCCATCTCCTCAAATCAGGGTACACCTATAATGTTCCTGATCTTGATAGAAGTCATCACCATGGACTCAGTAGCTGAAGTCATAATTTGGAAATAATTCTGGATCTCTACTTCTTCTTCAGCCCACTCCCTTCACCATTTTGATTCCAGTAAATTTTGTTGATTATACTTCCCCTAAATCAAGGTGTATCTACTCCATTCCTAGTGACCAAAATTATCCTGGTTCAGGTCATGATCATCAGTCATCCTAGTTAATCTGACAACTTCTGAGTTGGCCTCCCTATGCCCATCCTTATTACTCCCCAAATCATTCTACATTAATATTGAATATTTAAAAATGCAATGTCAGCATGCCATCCTTCTTAAAATTGTTCTACAGCTTTTTTTTTCTTTAAAAAATTTCAATGTTTACTTATTTATTTTTTGAAAGAGAGAGAGCGTGCACGTGCGTGTGCACACACAAGTGGGGGAGGAGCAGGGAGAGAGAGGGAGACAGATCGAAGTAGGCTCCAGACCCAGAGCTGTCAGCACAGGACCCAACACGGGGCTTGCACGCATGAATTGTGAGATCATGACCTGAGCTGAAGTCAGACGCTGAACTGACTGAGCCACCCAGGTGCCCCTCTTCTACATCTTTTCAATTAAAAGATCATACGTGTACAGTCATGTCTATGTCCTGGCATAATTACTAATAGTGTCCTCTCTCATTCTCAAAAGTATCCCAGTTAACATGATAAATTATACGGTTAACGGCTTCTTTGACTTGATCAGCTTCTTTGCTTTCCTCTCAAGGCTCACCTTACACAACTTCCCAACTTGCCATCTATATACTAGCAATGATAAATAAATGTCTTTCACACGTGTGTGTGTTTTCTCTCCCATGCATCCTTTCTCTCTTCTTGCCTTTAGTCAGTTACCTTTTAAAAATAAAAAAAAAATGGGGCACTGGGTGGCTCAGTCAGTTAAGGGTCTACTATTGGTTTCAGCTTGGGTCATGATCTCACAGTTGGTGAATTTGAGCTCCACATCGGGCTGTAAGCTGGTAGCGCAGAGCCTGCTTGGGATCCTCTCTCTCCCTCTACCCATCCCTGCTCGCTCTCTCTCTCTCTCTCTCTCAAAATAAATAAATAAACTTAAAAAAAAGAAAAAAGAAAACATTTGTTCTCATTTATCACAGGGTGGACTCCTATTCATCCTCCATTATTACAGAAAAAATGTCACTTATTTTAATTTTCCTGTCACCCTTAGACTGAGTCAGGAGTTCCTGCTACACCTTTCACAACACTTACTACCTTGCTATCATAACACTTATAACAGTTTACTGTGATTGCTTTTTTGCCCATATTTCTCAGCGAACTATAAAAGACATCAAGGTGAGTCATCTTGTCTGTCATTTTAGCCCCGGTTCTCAGTCACCAACAGTTAACAAATATTCCTAAAAGCCATAAAAATGTAAGTACATCATTGAAAGTCATAAAAGAATTAAAAGAATACCAGTCATAACAATAGATCATCTTTCAAAACTCTTTCTAGTTTATAAGTGATTTTTTTTGTCACTAGTCTAGAGTTATTTAAGTAAAAAGTTAAGTCTATATCCTTTGAAGAAGAAGAGTATTTCTTTAAAGAAAGAGCAACACACACGCTTTGAGCCTGCCAAAAATTTTGCTTCTCTCCTATTGGTAACATTCTTATGGCTAAATATCTTCTAAGGTAAATCTGCTTTTGTGGACCTCTAGATATTGAAAGGCTTAACAAGAATCCTTTCTATTTTCCTTCTCAAAAAAACCCAGCTACCTGTATTAACAAGCAGGCCTGCTCTGCCTTCTTCATCCTGGCCCTTTTGCTCACAAGTGGCTCTGGGCGTTCTCTCAATCGCTTCCTCTCATCTCATTCTCCTTTCATACTCACCCGTCCCACATTCCGTTTCTACCACCTATCACGGGCTGAAAGTCCTTCGTGGAGATGTGTGCACATGTGCAGTGGCTGGGTTCCTGAGGTACGTGAGGACTCACCAAGTGTGTGGACTAGGGGCTAACTGTGGTCACTTAATAGTTAGGAAGTCTCCTTCATGTTTTGGTGTGATATTCCACCCCCCTGCTTCTTTATCTGTGGCTGGGGTGTTAGGTGTTGATGAGATAATTCTTGGATCAAATCCAAGGAGTGTTTTAAAGATTTAATGTATAAGGGTATTGAATAATGATCTCACACTGTGTGTGACCCAAAGTACTTGAATGTGTCATGTTACTGAATTACCCTTAGGTAACCATTACTGTGTCTGGGTGGTCATTGGTAGGGAAGGGTGTCTCTGAGTGTGTGTGTGTGCGGTGAAGGGAGATGAGGTTAAAAAGGGGGGTGGTCTGCTGCATTACTCCCAACACATTTATAATTTTAATTGGTCTATCACTTACATAACTTTATATATCTATGTGGAAGCCTTTTTATTTTATATGTATATATTTCACTGCCCCTCAAACTGCTAGAATTTCTATTAAAAGTCTAATATAGGTTTACTACCTGTGTGGCTTTTAAAACAAAAAGGATTGTAAAATTTCCAATATTTTTTGAGCTTATCCAAATTCCTGCAATGTTCATTTGGAAAGGAATTTCATTAATAATTCATTTTTACTTTGAATTGAGTGTATGGATAAGATGAACTCTTCAGGGGAAAACAACGATGCTGAAAAGTAGAGTTAATATGATTGAAAGGCTTCTATAACAATAACTGAAGATTTCTCCACTTGCTAAATGGTTCTGCAGGTCTGAGGGATTAGGGGAGGTCTGAAGAAAGAATAAAGAATAAAATATTTTTATGGTTTGCAAGTGTATACAGTACAGAATTCTCAAAAAACAGAGACTCAAATTTTATTGACGTGATACTAAAAATCACTGTGTCCAATTTTTTGTCTGTGAAATGTTCCTGAAAAGAAAAATAAACTTGCAAGTCTACCCAATGAAGAATTTATGCCTACTACAGATGGAGAGCTCAAACCCAGGAATCTTGACTCTTGCCTAATACACATTAATCATTCATCAACCTAACACTCTTTCATTGAATGTCTATTCTGACAGACAGGGGTTTAATATTAAGGAATAGGACATAGCACCTTCTGAAAAAGCTCACCTTCTTGAGAGGGAGACAAACAGTGCTGCTTCAGTGGGGTATGCTTGATCATAAGTGTATATTCTGAGAATTACACAAGGAGAGAAGAGTACAATAAAACCAGTCTGTGTGTTCAGGGAAGGTTTCATACCAGAGGAGACACATGTTTAAGCAAAGACATAAAAGTGTAAACAACATATGGCCTCCCATGGCACACAAGCAACTTGGCATTTCTGTTGCTTACAGTGTGTGTGTGTGTGTGTGTGTGTGTGTGTGTGTGTGTGTGAAAGAGAGAGAGAGAGAGAGAGTGATGAATGGATAGACTGGAGAAAGGAAAAGATAATGGAAGATCCTGAGTGACATGACAAGGGGCTAGGGCTTTATTGAGAGCCATTCGTAAGTTCTTGAGCAGAAGAGGAAGACAGAGCAAGCAATTAGGTGAGTCCTTTTCCAACCATTTTTGCTGCACGAGTTTTTTGTTTTGTTTTTAATTTCCAGTATGCTGCAGACCAATGTGTGGTCATACTACACATCACTAGTATTCAAGTTGTGTCACATGCCGCTCACCATAAAGAGTTCAACAACACCTAAATTGTCCACAACCTATTCAATGAGACATATCCAATCATTGCATGCTTAGAATTCTCAAAAACATCCAAATGCTATAATAGCTTCTAAATGCTTAAGCTCAATTTCTATACTTACTTATTACATTCTATCAGCCATTTGAATAACAGTGAGTTAGGCAAACTGTTGCAGTGCACTAGTCCCATGATGAGAAAGGTCTGAAGTAGTATATTAAAGATGTGGAAGACAGAGAAGACCACAGAAAGACTTAAAAGGAAAAAATGGGCAGGACATGGAAAAAGAAAAGACTGAGACTAAATATAAAAGCACAACCATATTGCTACTTTTCTGGAACTTTTTCATAAATACACAGATATACATGAGGTCAATTGTCCAACTCTCAGCTTTTTTAAAAAAGAGGTTTAATCAGTGTGTCTCAGTTCTAAAATATCATGTAATACAATTAGTAAGTTGCTGACTTTGTGGAAGGATTTTGTGCTAAATGGAGATCTGCACTGGAGACGCTTTTGATGGAAATACTTGCTGATGCCTTTCAGGAGACTGATACATCACATATCACAGCCATGGATGCATTCATCTAATACTTCTTGGCCATAAAGAGAGTTCCCTATGTGTATAAAATCTAGGAAATAATTATTTTTTTCCATTGAAAGCTATGCTTTAAAAATCCAAAGTGAATTTTCAGAGGAATATTGCTGCATTAAGAGCCAATTTATCACTTAAATAGATAGAGAGGAAGAATTCAACAATGCTTTCACAGCTGAACATTTAATCCCACAGAGAGATGATGGTTCTGATTAGAAAGAGATAAGGATTCAGAATGTATGGGTAGGGAATTTGAATTTCCAAGAAAAATTGTTTCCTGGAAATGAGAAAACTGCAAACTTTGTGAGAAAAAGAATGTTTTAAGCGTCTTATAATAAAGTATTTCTTAAAATGAGAGAGAGATGACACACTTCCTCCCGGAGTTATCTAGTATAAATGTTACTCACTTGAAAGGCAGATATTGTAATTAGGTTTGAGCAAGCCCAGCAGAAGAAAGAATAGCAAACTGTCAGTAGGACACCTCACAGATGTCCACAGATTACTGCTAGTCTGAGCTAGAATCTGAGGGTAGGAATTTTGTCTGCTTTGTTTTCTGATATGTCCTAAGCACTTAGAACAATGTGATATGTGGTATGCACTCAATGAATTTTTGTTGACTGAATTTAACAAAGTCCTACATCTTGATTTTATCAGCACATATATACTATATCTGCCTCTTTGGGGGTATACTCAATTTCAGCAATTCAAGAGAGACCTATATCAAAGTAAAATGGTCATTTATTAATTTGGAAGAGAAAAATTGTCACATGAACAAGAGTAATCAAATCTACAACATCTGGATATATTTTATTGCTGTCAAGATAATACCCAAAGAGAAATTTTAAATTTGAAATGAGAAATATAACTACCAAAAATCTGAATGTTAATGAGTTAATTTTACTGAGAAGATAAGGTGTTGCACTCATCTCAACAGGGTAGAATACCAAAGTTCACTGTCTACAGTTTCCTTCATTTTGCACCACATGTTGGCTTTGTGAATGAGTACAGAAAGCATAAAGTCCATTTGCAAAGACTCTTTTCTCCCCTGGACTTTCTGGCTTGAAGATCTGACATTTGTCTGTCTGACTACCCCTTTTTATTCATAGCCAAAAAAACAAAACAGAACAAAACAAAACCCTCACCTGATGTACCCTCCTTCAATGAAACTCTTCTTCAGATAAGTTTATCCACTAAATTATGCAAAAGCAAAGCCTTGAAGGCCAAATTTTACTCTATTTCTAATTTGATTTTGCATATTATACTCTGATGAGTTATGTGTTGATCTTAAATCTGAACTCTCATAAATACTTATTCCCACTAAGGTTTGAAAGAATACTTCACTAGCAAAAGGAATTTTGAATATGTACACATATAAGCATATTTTAGTCAGTTCTTTGGCACCCATACAAGTTGGTATTGCAGAATCTAATACATAAAACTCTAAGCATTTGACTAACAGAGGCATTTGTTTTTTTTTTTTTTAAATTTTTTTTTTTCAACGTTTATTTATTTTTGGGACAGAGAGAGACAGAGCATGAACGGGGGAGGGGCAGAGAGAGAGGGAGACACAGCATCGGAAACAGGCTCCAGGCTCTGAGCCATCAGCCCAGAGCCCGACGCGGGGCTCGAACCCACGGACCGCGAGATCGTGACCTGGCTGAAGTCGGACGCTTAACCGACTGCGCCACCCAGGCGCCCCTGACTAACAGAGGCATTTGAAAGTCATATAGAATCAAAAACTTCTGAACAATGGAGGAATCTTTTTAAAAAGTACTCAATATATTTTATCACCTTTTTTTTACAAAAAATAAAAATGAAACAGTCCATATTATTAGTCTCAGCATCACTACTCAGTGCAAAGAGAGTTCAGAGAGGAAAGGCTTTTGCGTAGCATGCGCTCGAGAGACCCATAGTTCTTGCATGCGCGGGCATCTGCAAGGGCAGTTTTAGAAAAATACCAATGGTGAAAGCAATATAATTATAAATATTTTAGTTGCCATATGTCTTACCCTGATCTACTGTACAAAAAGTAATTGGCTGTTCTGTGATTAATAAAAAAATTAAAATTATGATTCCAACAAAGACTGAGGTGTAGAACACAATCATTGAATTGTGCAAAATGAGGATGATGAAAAAAAAAAAGATCTAAGGGACCAAGGTAGAAAACTTTCCCTTGGCCAAACCAAACTAAGGGATTAATTATGGCAGTTAGAGAATGGAATAGCCTGTGCTTTTTATAAAATTATATTTACATTTATAGTAATAAACTTTATGTGGTTCATTCCATAGTACAGACTTACAGCTATGAAAATTGTAACATCATTCAAAATATTCAGAACTCCTACCCATCAAGAGACCAAGACAAGAAAATTTGGCTAGTACATTTCCTTTCAAGAATTCAAAATAGCAGTTGCAACTGAAATAAATGGTCAGATAAGTTTTCTGTAACTGAATGTAGGGCCTTCTTTACCCCTAATTTCTAGCCCTGGTCTAGCCTGTGTAGACACAAGGTAAAGTAATTACGCAGAACATGCCACGAAAAAGTCCATGCTATATTTCTAAACATCATGCTTCATTTGTAGACAAAGCTTTAAGAGCTTTAAAAGTTTTGTTGGTTTAGAAAAATAGGTCATTGTATTTATTTTTTATAAAGATGCCCAGGAGCTGTTGTAACAGACATAGTTTTAAAAATTGAAAATGCGTTCAAAAGCTATGCTGCTGCTTTTTGAAGATGAAGGAAAGGAAAGGGTCATAAACCAAGGAATGCTGATGGCCTCTAGAATCTGGAAAAGACAAGAGGATGGATTCTCTCCTATGGTATCCCAAAGAAATAAAGCCATCCAGTGAAGACCATTTTAGAATTCTGACCTCCAGAACTATAGTACATTTATATTGTTTTATGCCATTAATTTTGCGATGATTTGTTACATCAATAATAAGAAACTAATAGAGCCTGTAAGTTTATTTGAAAATATTTTCAACAGTTTGACATTTGTATTTTACTATACTTCCTGTTTTTCTCAATGAAAAAAATTTTTATGTATTCCAATATATCACATTTTCCCTTTATATCAATGAATTCTAGTGATAGTTGGGAAAGTTTTCTTCATACCTGGAATATAGGGGAATTTTCCCATGATTTAATTTTCTATTGCTTGTATGGGTCTGTTCCTTAAATTTATATTTCTAATCCATATCATATTGACCTTGACATATGAAATAAAGAATAAATCCAATTTTGTCTTTCTCTACAAGGCTGTTCATTTATTCTAGCAGCACTTATTAACAAGTTTACTCTTCTCCCTTAGGATATGTGTTGCTACCTATAGCATATTCTAAATTTACATATGTAAAACTAAGACACAGATGAAAGACTGAAGGAGATGCAAACAAACAGAAAAATATCTCTTGCTCATGAATGAGAAGAGTTAATATTAAAATGTGCATACTACCCAAAGCAATGTACAGATCTAGCGCAATTCCCAAAATTCCAATGGTGATTTTCACAGAAAGAAAAAAAAGCTAAAATTCATGTGTAAACAACTGCAAAAGACCTCAAATAGTCAAAGCAGTCTTGAGAAAGAACAAAAAAGCTGGAGGGATCATATTTCCTGATTTCAAATACATTTCAAAGCTTTGGTATTCAAAACAGTATGGTACTGTCATTAAAAAAAAAAAGACAACTACATCACTACAACACAATAGGGAGCCCAAAGTTAAACCCATGCATATGCAATCAACTAATTTCTGACAAAGGCACCAATAATACACAATGGGGAAAGGATAGTCTCTTCAACAAATGGTGTTGAGAAAACTGGACATACATTTGAAAGAATGAAACTGGAACCTTATATCATAAAGTCAAATGGACTCAATATGGATTAAAAACTCTTAACGAGGAAACATAGGGAGAAAACTCATCCACATTTGGTATTAGCAATGGTCTTTGAGATATGACACCAAAAGTAAAGGCAACAAAAACATAAATAAATACACTGGACCACATCAAACTAAAAAGCTTCTATACAGCAAAGGAGTTAATCATCAAAGTGAAAAGACAACCTACGGATTATTTGCAAACCATATATCGAATAAAGGGTTAATCTCCAAAATATCTAAGGAACTCATATGATGCGATAGCAAACAAACAAATCAGATAACCTGATTTAAAAATGGTAAAGAAGCTGAATAGACATTTTTCCAAAGAAGACATACAAATGGCCAACAGATCTATGAAAAAGTGCTCAAGTTCACTACTCGTCAGGGGAATGGAAACCAAAACCACAGTAAGTTAGCTCTTCACCTCTTAGGATGATTATTATCAAAAGACAAGAGATTACAAGTGTTGGTGAGAGTGGGGATAAAAGGAATCCCTTGTTGGGAACACCACTGGTGGGAATGTGCAGGCACTATGGAAAACAGTATGGCAGCTACCAAAAAAAAACAACAAATAGAATCACCCTATGAAGCAGGAATCCCACTTGGGGGTATATACCCAAAGGAAATTAAATCACTGACCTGCAGAGATATCTGTAGTCCCATATTCATTACATCATTATTCACCCAAGTGCTGAAAACAACCATGTGTTCATGAAGATGTGAATCGATAAATTATTTACATGCCTTTTCTTCATATTTGGAGATGATCATATAATTGATTATATTGATGGATTTCCTAATACTGAGCCACCTGTTAACTTCTAAAATAAATTCTATTTGGTCATGACATACTACTGTTTGAAATGCTGGGGCGCCTGGGTGGCGCAGTCGGTTAAGCGTCCGACTTCAGCCAGGTCACGATCTCGCGGTCCGTGAGTTCGAGCCCCGCGTCAGGTTCTGGGCGGATGGCTCAGAGCCTGGAGCCTGTTTCCGATTCTGTGTCTCCCTCTCTCTCTGCCCCTCCCCCGTTCATGCTCTGTCTCTCTCTGTCCCAAAAAAATAAATAAAAACGTTAAAAAAAAAATTTAAAAAAAAAGAAATGCTGTTAAACTTTATTATCATTTAAGACTCTTTGCATTGATATGTATAAGCAACATTGGCATATTGTTTTCATTTTTTTCATTATCAGGTTTGATTGATATGATATTTGCTTCATGAAATTAATTTGAAAGCATTTCTTCTTTTCCTGTGCTCTGAAATTGTTTAGTAGCATTGAGAGTATCTGAAGGCTTAAAGTTTTGTATAAATCTCCAGGGAAACCACATGGGTCTGGTATTTTCATTGTGTGGACTGTTTAAATATGTTCTCTATTTCTTCCATTTCATTGATGTATTTTAGAATGGCTAACTCTACAGGGGTTGATTTTGATATATCTGAAAAAATGTCAATTTATCTGGATTTTCAAATAGAGTTACACAAAGAGGTCTCTTAATATTTATTTAACTCTCTTTTAAAAAAAAATATTTCAGTGGAGTTGACACACAATGTTATATTAGTTTCAGGTACACAACATGTGATTCCATTTCTCTATATATTACCCTATGTTCACCACAAGTGTAGCTACCGTTTATCACCATGTAATGCTGTTACAGTATCATTTACTATATTCTTTTGTTGTGCCTTTTATACCCATGATTTATTCATTCCATAAATGGAAGACTGAATCTTCCTCTCCCCTTCACCCATTTTGTCCATTCCCCAACCCCCTTCCCTCCAGCAATCATCAGTTTATTCTCTGTATTTATAGGTCTCATTCTGCTTTTTGTTTATTCACCTGTTTTGCTTTTTAGATTACACAAGAGTGAAGTCATATAGTATTTGCCTTTCTCAGTTTGAATCATTTCACTTGGCATAATACCCTGTAGATCCACCCATAGAATCACAAGTGGCAAGATCTCAAGCTTTTTAATGGCTGCATAATATTTCATTGTTTGCATGTATGTGTGAGATATTACCTTATACCTGTCAGAATGGCTAAAATCAATAAGACAAGAAGTAACAATTGTTAGAAATAATGTGCAAGAAAAGGAACCTTTGTGTACTGTTGGTGGAAATGTAAATTGGCATAGTCACTGTGGAAAACAGTATGGAGGTTCTTCAAAAATTAAAAACAGAAATATTGTATAATCCAATAATTCCATTACTGGATGTTTACCACCGCCCCCCCCCAAAAAAAACTAAAACACTAATCTGAATAGATAGATGTACACCTATGTTTATTGCAGGTTTATTTACAAAAGCCAAAATATGGAAGCAACCTAAGTGTCCTTCAATAGACCAATGGATAAGGAAGATATGGTATGAATTAACTCTCTTTTGATAATTATGTCTCTTTTGTGATTGCCAATTTTTTGTATTTGGGGTTTTTTCCCTCTTAGTTTAGTGAATGGTTTTTATATTTTGTTGTTTTTCTGTTTTTTATTCATTTTCTAACTTGCTAACTTCTGTTTTTACCTTTATTACATATTTGCACTTTCTTTTGGTTCAGTTATTATTTTTCTAGATATTGAAGTAGGAGTTTAATTATTCATTTTCTTTCATCATTTTTATTGACATAGTTATCTCAAATAATAATTTTTCACTGATAATTATTTTAGCTATATTTCCCAAATTCTAATGTCATATTTTCATCACTTGTTTTTCAAATATTGACTTAGAAATCCTTTAAGAATTGACATGTTTTTCTTTCCATATCCAGGTGAAGCAAGTTAAAATCTTCTATTAATAATTTGTAGATTTAGGGGCGCCTGGGTGGCGCAGTCGGTTGAGCGTCCGACTTCAGCCAGGTCACGATCTCGCGGTCCGTGAGTTCGAGCCCCGCGTCGGGCTCTGGGCTGATGGCTCAGAGCCTGGAGCCTGTTTCCGGTTCTGTGTCTCCCTCTCTCTCTGCCCCTCCCCCATTCGTGCTCTGTCTCTCTCTGTCCCAAAAATAAATAAACGTTGAAAAAAAAAAAAAATTTAAAAAAAAAAAATAATAATTTGTAGATTTATTGTTTTATAGTCAGAACACATTTGTGTTATTTCTATTATTTTCAAATTTGTTGAGGTTTTAGTGAGAATAAGATATATTCTCTATTAACAGGTTCAGTATTTATTTTTATCTATAGAATCGTCTTACTGATTTTGTTGCTTAGGTCTTCAATATCTTTTTTTGGTCCACTTTATCTGCCTTTGAGGGGCGCCTGGGTGGCTCAGTCGATTAAGTGTCTGACTTCGGCTCAGGTCATGATCTCACAGTTCATGGGTCTGAACCCCATGTTGAGCTGTGTGCTGACAGCTTGGAGCGTGGAGCCTGCTTCAGATTCTGTGTCTCCCTCTTTCTCTTCCCCTCCCCCACTCACACTCTCTTTCTCTTTCTGTCAAAAAAAAAAACATTAAAAAAAATCTGCCTTTGAAAGAGTGATTTATGTTAAAAATCTTCCTTTATTAGTGTATTTGTCTGTTTTTCAGTATATCTTCTTTTGTTTCTGCTTAACGAGATTTGCTAGGATATTGTTAGATAAATATTTCTATTTTCTCTTCATTTTGAACTGAAGCCTAGGCATTAAAAATGTTCTTCTTTGGGTGCTCCTGGGTGGCTTAGTTGGTTAAGCGTCCGACTTTAGCTCAGGTCATTATCTCACAGTTCATGGGGTTAAGCCCCACATGGAGCTCTCTGTGCTGACAGCTCAGAGCCTGGAGCCTGTTTTGGATTCTGTGTCTCCCTCTTTCTCTCTCCCTCCCCCACTCGTGCTCTGTCTCTCTGTCTCAAAAATAAACATTAAAAAATTTTTTTAATGTCCTTCTTTGTGCCTTTTCATTTCTTTGTATTGAATTCTATACAGTTATCAATTTAGTGAGCTCTACCTCAATTCACATACATATGCCTAATACATTACTGTTCTCTATTTTAAGTCTATCTAATCTCTGGTTTATGTGTGTCTTTCATATAAGCATAGTGTTAAATGCCGATTTTGGACAACCAAGAGTCTTAATATTTTTTTAATGTTTATTTATTTTTGAGACAGAGAGAGACAGAGAGAGACAGAGCATGAACGGGGAAGGGTCAGAGAGAGAGGGAGACACAGAATCTGAAACAGGCTCCAGGCTCTGAGCTGTCAGCACAGAGACTGACGCGGGGCTCAAACCCACCGACCGCAAGATCATGACCTGAGCTGAAGTTGGACACTTAACCGACTGAGCTACCCAGGAGCCCCAAGAGTCTTAATCTTTTAATAGATGTGTTAATCCATATGCATTTATTGATATAATTGATACTGTCACGTTCTATGCTATATTTGAATGTATATTTCTTGATACATAGATTCTTTCATTGTATAGGCTGTTTTGTTTACTTTTTTCCTTCTCATTTTCTTACTCCTCTTACTCATCATCCTCTGTCTTCTTCTCTTTTTGCTCCCCTTCCCTTCTTCCTCTCCTTTCTAACATTGTTCTCCACAAATCAGAATAGAAGACTCTTCATGAGTTTAAGTCACAAAATAAAATTTCTAACTAGAAAAGGCCAATACTCCAAGGATGTGGAAAAAAGAGACCCTTAGACACTGCTGGTGGGAATGCAAACTGGTGCAGCCACTGTAGAAAATAGTATAGAGGTTCCTCAAAAGTTAAAGGCGGAACTACCCTATATTCCAGTAATTGCACTACTGGGTATTTACCCCAAAATACAAAAACATGAATTCAAAGGGATACACGCACCCCTATGTTTATTGCAGCATTATTTACAACAGCCAAGAATTGGAAGCTGCCCAAATGTCCATTGACTGATGAATGGATAGAGAAGATATGGTATATATACACAATGTAAAATTATTCAGCCTTAAAAAGGAATGACATCTTTCAATTTGCAACAACATAGATGGAGCTAGGGTGTATAATGCTAAGCAAAATAAGTCAAAGAAAGACAAATACAATTTCACTTATATGTGGAACTTAAAAATAAAATAAATGAACAAAGGGAGAATAAAAGAGAGAGAGAGAGACAAACCAAGAAACAGACTCTTAACAATAGAGAACAAACTGATGGTTACCAGAGGGAAGGTGGGTGGGGGATGCATGAAATACGTGATGGGAAATAAAGAGTACACTTATCATAATGAGCACTGACTAATGTATAGAACTGTTGAATCACCATATTGTACACCTGAAATTAATATAACACTGTATGTTAAGTATACTGAAATAAAAACTTTAAAAAATAATAAAAGAAAGAAAAAGCCAACACTATGTGCGCTAATAGAGCATAACTACAGGTGGCTGCAAAGACCACCAGATACGTCTGCTTCTACCTTGGTAATCAAAATCCTGCTGTTGAGTAAGATTGTGTCCCTTGCTGTTGGCACTAATCTTGGACCTGTTCAATTAAAGGATTGTTTACTTAATTCCCTGAGCATACACCTGCAGTATCATGAAGGCACCACACTCATAACTTAGCAAGTGTGATTGATATGTGGCTCACCTTTCAAAGCCCAGTTAAAGCATTCCAAATTACCAGTTCTCTGCACACCCAACTGCCTCTTTCAGTCTGAGGAAGAACAATGTGTGCTGAAATAGTTAGAATGACTTTTACAATGAACCCCAGTGCTGTGGATAGGGGAGGGGGAGTGACCATTAAAGAAACAAAACCAAAGCAGTGATTTGTTACCATCTCAAAATGTTGCTGGATTTGCCATCAGTGTGTTGGTGAAGCTTCATTTGCAAACACAAGCCTCTTTAAGGACAATCTTTGTGTCTGAACAGAAAGTATTTTGTCTTTTCAGGCAGGAAGCCTATGCAAGGCTTTCCCAGAGATCTATTTCCACCATGTGGCCAGGACAATAAACATGAGGCTTTTGATCTGTGTGGCAATAGTGGTAGAGCCAGAGTTCTAAAAGGAGAAAAATGGGAAACAAATCTGCCAGAGGTGAGTGTGTGCCCTCAGGGTACTTTTGCATGTCTAGAGTTCACCAAGCAAAGCCAGAGAGATTTCAAATAAACATGTCTAAAGGAGTCATAAAAATCCTAACTAGCGTGATAGCTTAAATCCCAATGTCAAAACACAGAAATGCATGGCCTACATCACATGAAGCTTCTTTGGCCTCAAGTTTATAAATTAAACCTCTTTCCAACTCCTATTTTTATAAGCGTAAATTAATAAATGCCCCTCCTCCCTACCACCATCTTCATATTACGGATAACAATGAAATTATTTTTCTGGTTCTGCAGGTGGAATAAAATGGGAGCAAAAAGTATACTAAAAGTGAAACTTTTCTAACTTTCATGAGGGCATAATTGCCTGCCATTGCCACAATATAGGTGTCTTTTAACTTGCTGCTTTTAAAACTTTATCCTAGAAAACACCGCAATTCATTATTTTACATGCTACCTTCATTTACGAATCAAAATGCCAAAGAGAAGCTCAGTTTATTTCAGCACCGTTGAAAAAGAGTGCTGTTATTAGGAAATGTGAGTGGGTTGAAGTGGGACTCCCTGTGGAGTCAACTTGGCAGAGTTTGAGTTCCCAGCTCAACCTGATATTAAATGTGAGTCATCAGTTTACCCACACAGCAGGGTCTTTACTTTGTACTCCTCAATCTGAGCAATTGAGCAGTGAGTCCAAAGAGTCAAGGTTAGTTTCCATAATTAATAATCACGTGAAAGAAATTTCTCTCACTCATTTTGAAAATTATTTTATTATTCAGAAATTCCCTAATGTTAACTGTCTCATAAATAATAAGAGCATAAATAAAATCTATCTCAGAAAATTAGATTGCATTCCATGTGATTTATTTCCAGTGCAGGCCAAAGGCATCTCTGTTCACATGAAAGCAATTTTTCTCCCCTTTATGTCCATTAAGAGCCATTTGAAGGGCAGAAGTTTCAGGCACCTCTGCTCCTGCTAGCTGATATTTTTTGAAGAAAAATCCAGTAATTGCTGTGTACTCATTTAAGGACATGTACTAAAACTACTATGATTTTTAATATGTCTAGCTTTAACAGAGGACATTGACAAAATGATTTAAGATTAATCCCTCACTTTAAAAATTAATAGATGAATGCAATTTACTTTTCCTCTCATTTCATGTACAAAATCCAAGAAATATAACCATCATTTTTAATCCAAACTCAGCAAATATCTCATGTATTTTTCAATATACAGCCTCAAAACTTCTTGGTGATATGATATCCATGTATATCCATATAGGAGTGCCAATTTTATTAAAGGTTGGTACAAGATAAGTTGCTGGTAGCATAAACAAAACTGTGCACCTTAAATTTCTGTTCATATGCTGTGTATACGCACAATTCCCACATACATACATACATAGATTTAAGACATACTTTCTTAGAATATCAGAGAAAGTCCTTCATGCAAGAGACATCATCTGGTTTCCAGCCTTGGCTCTCACTATTCACATCATGAACTCCAGCTACAGAAAGCTAATTCCGAGCCAGTTTTCCCATGTTCTGCTTCTTTATATACATGAGTTTACCTCCCAGGATTACCTTCCCCCACTCTTCTGTAACACTGAAAAGTATCTTCAAAAGACCCCATTCAAATGTTATTGTGGTCCTTTCTACGTCCATAAACACATATTTATTAAAATAGTCATTAAATATGTGCTAAATAATAGCATAATAATATGTTATTATATAGTCATTAAGAGGTATTTGAATTAGTTGTTAAACATTTATCTCTAGCACATTATGGAGAACTACTCAAGGGAGAAATGGCTTCATATTCATCTTTGTCTCTCTCCATTCTATTCTCTGCCTTTCACCATTAAGAGACACAGTATATCCTGTAAGAGATGCTCTGTTTATGTCAAGCACCCTCTGGTATATGGTGACAGTTACTTTACATGTCACTCAACTTTCTTTGGAACATCTCACAACGCTTGGTTTGCACTCAGCCTCTTGCTAGCTATCTAATTTAACCTCTGATATGATTCCCTACCACTTTTTTCAAAATCTCACCCTCACCCTGGTACTTTGGTTGGGATTGAATTAAAGATTTAGGTCAATTTTAAGAGGAGACTGAGATCTGTATTTGGTAAATTTGTCAATCAGCAGATTTCACTTACATTCTAGTCTTCCTAGAATGTCCCCATTTAGATCCTACACATTAATTGTAAAAATCATCCCCAGTTATTTTATATTGTTATTGTTGTTTTGATTTGTGTCTTGTTAACTTCATATTTTCAATCAGGTTTTGGCTGTTGATACTTGAAGATTTGGTGTTTTGCAAGGGATCGTACTTATTTTATTATTTTTGCTAAGCCATTTTATCATCCTCACTTGCAATGCAAAGAAATGAAACAATATGAAGAAAAATATATCCTCATTATCGTTCACAATAAAAAGGGTATGCTTCATTCTATAGGCCTGGGTGTATGGTACAACAGGGGACACATAACTTAATGGCTCAAGTTGATCAACGTCCCATTTGATTCTAACCCATCGAACAGAATATCATCCATATTTGGCGAGCGGATTAACTCCATGGGAGCTGTGAAAGACTGAAGGATTTTTTGTGGTTTTGTGGTTTTGTAGTCCCACACTACCTCTCCTGGCCCACCTGAATATTTACTATTTGAAAAGACTTCTACATAACTCTCTTATTGGCTCTTACAGATTTTCAATTTATTTGCTAAATTATCCAGGTGGGCAATCACATATTAATACAATAATTTTGTGCACTCTTTGTGCATTCTTTTTCACTATTTATGCCTCTTTTTTTATACTGCTTATTGCATTACTTATAAATTCTAGAATACTATTAAAATTAGGGGATATTAAATAGCCTTAACTTTTAATAGCTTTTAAAAGTAATGTTCATAATTCATATTTTCTAGAAATAATGCATTTCATTGTAATTACTACATTCATTATTAGCGTTCACATGTCATTTTCAGATATTTTTTAAAAATTTCTTTGAATTCTATCTTTATTTCTCAGTTTTCTCTCTTTCTTTTAACCTCATTAACCTGGTTTTTCTAGGGGCGCCTGGGTGGCGCAGTCGGTTAAGCATCCGACTTCAGCCAGGTCATGATCTTGCGGTCCGTGAGTTCGAGCCCCGCGTCAGGCTCTGGGCTGATGGCTCAGAGCCTGGAGCCTGCTTCATATTCTGTGTCTCCCTCTCTCTCTGCCCCTCCCCTGTTCATGCTCTGTCTCTCTCTGTCCCCAAAATAAATAAGCGTTGGAAAAAAAATTAAAAAAAATAAATAAATAAAATAAATAAAAAAAATAACCTGGTTTTTCTAAATAATTAGCTGTTGCAATGTTTTGCAACTTAGTTAATTAATTTTCCCTGTATCTTTATTAATCCTCTTCTCACTTGCTGTAGTTTGTCATGCTGTTCCCATTCTATTCACTTGAGTTAAATGTTTATTTCCATTTTTTCCTAATTAAAGAAAAAAGGATTTATATTTAAGATTTTAACTGTGATGAGAGCTCTTCCAACAGTTCCCATGTCCTTGAAACGTTGTAATTTCCAAAATGTGACTCTACTGGTTTATAATTTGTTCTAAAAATTATGGAAGAGAGAGGTGTTTTATTTTTAACATTTTTAGGTGACTGAGGGGCATTACTTATTGTTATTCATAGTTTTATGTTTACTTCATTTAATGTTCTTTATCAGGTAAAGAGGTCTGTAAAGCCTGTATATTTTGGTGTACTATCTATGGGCCAAAATATAATCAGAACTTTAAAATTTTTCTGTAATTCAAAACAAGGTAAATGATGTTTATAACATATAACATATATACATATTTATCATATAGAATACATATACATATGTATATGTACATATATAATGTTATTTATTATATTACATTATACTATATATTATATTACAACAGAGAATATAAATATGTAATTTATTAGTAGCAATACTCATTATAAGCCTCAGTTATTGCCAGAGTTGTCTAAGTAATGAGTAGATTAAACTCTATTAAGGGTTTAACCTAGTGTCTGACATGTAAGAGGTCAAAAAATATTAGCTGCAATTATTACTATTACTGTTATCTGCACAATTGACCTGTGCAAATTGAAGAGATGTGAGCTTGAATTCTCCTCAGTTGATGTATTATGCATTGTAAAATGCATTTAAAAGTACATTAAACTTAGAGGGCTAAAGATTTAAATTTTGATGCAATGGGGCCTTTAAAATTATATTACTCAGTTTTTAAAATATTTTCATTTGAAAAATTAATCTATCTAATATTTCAAAATACATTAGGTATAGGAAATGCCTAGAAATATTAATAGTTTGGTAGGGTGGGGGTTTACATCTTGCAAATAACAAGTTAAATGGGCAATCAATACATAGAATTTTATATAACTGAAGCTCTATTTTGGAAAAGAAAATTAGAAAACAGACTTTTTAATATTTTACACAGATAGTTCACCAGTATCAAAAAGTAAGGGTTTTTATTTTAGAAAATTCTCTAGTTTAGTTAAGTCACACCAGAACCTATGGGCAAAGTCAAATTTCTGACTGAATTTCTAATCCCATGTGACAGTTTCTTTCAGGAAACAGCACAGTGTTCTGTAGAGTTCCTGGCACGCCTTCAGTAAAGGTCACAGAAGTTAAGTGTTCCAGCAGTGAACCCAACTTTTAGTAGCCTTCAAAGTGCTTCACTAGGGTTTATCCTGTACGTTACAACAGAGCATATCAAAGGCATCCCTTGAAAACGTTTGTGCAGTGAATTCTGAACACCTTTCCATGTAAGTAAAGGCACTCAAACACTCTTAAACTTTAGGTTCCTTTACCCTGTATGGGGTAAAAAAAAGATAAATGCACAAAGACTAATACACTGTAGGTCTTTCTCTCTCTTCCCTCTACCAACTATACATTCTCTCCCAACCTTAGCCTAAAGAAGAAAAAAAAATCTTATTTAATTCTAATTCTCACTCTAATCTCCTAATATTTTTTCAGCTTAATTTTTAACTTAAAAATTTATGGAACTGTAGCAGATATGCAGATAAATGCATCTATCAAAAGTGCATCTATCAACTGTACACACTCATATAACCAGCATCTAGGGTAATAAACATCACCAGGACCCCAAAGCACTTTTGTGTCCCTTTCCCTCAAATCCCACTCCCCTGGGGTATCCACTTTCCACAGTCCTATCGGGACAGAATAGAACTGCTTTAAGAGATGGTTGACTTTTTGTTAATGGAATCATCTGGTATGTAGTCTCTCTTGTGTCACTTCTTTTGCAGTCACTCCTTTTGCTCTCCTATCTTGTGAGATTCCACATATTTTCCACGTACTTTATTTAGATTATTCATTCTCATTGCTATATAGCAGTCCACAGTGTGACTACAGTACAATTGTTTATTTACCCATTTCCCAAAATCAAATATTCATGTATGTCTGGAATGTGTATTCTGGAACGAAAATCTATTTGTGTGTCCTTTTCCAGTTGAATATTGCCATGATTAATGCAGACTTACAATAAATCTTACTATAAATGTTAATGTAAGCTTTCCACTTGTTTTTCTTGTACATGATTATCTTATATGTCTTAGTGTTTGAATTTCTATATACATTTCAGAAAATATCCCTCTCTGACTATCAAAAGAAAATCTTACTGAAATTGTATGGATACCTTTGAATTTATGGATGGATTTGAGGGCAAATTGGTGAAAATCTTCACAATACTAAATCTTCTAATCCATGAATATGTTACACTCTCCATTTATTTTTATATTGTTTAATTTGTCTCAATATTTTAGAGTCTACAGTGTAGATACCTAGCACATAGTTCTTTAGATGTATTCCTAGGTATTTAATTGTTTCTTAATTCCTTTTTACATTGTAGCATTTTAAATTTTTGAATATTTTATATGCATCTAACATTGACTTTGGAGTATTATAATCATATATCTTAACTTGATAAATTAATTTATTAATACTTACACCCTTCCTGTAGATACACTTGGAATTGATGTAAAAAATATAAAGTAGGCTATGAATAATGTCAGTTTTAGTTCTTTCCCCCAAACAGTATGCATTTAATCCATTTTTTCAAAACATTATATCTTTGTATTTGAAACATATCTAAAATTTGCAAGAACAGCAGAAGAAAGTCCAATATGCCCTTTACCTAATTCAATAAGTGTTTATATTTTACCCCAATTGCTTTTACTATTCATATCCTCTCCTCCTTCTCCTTTCCTCTCCTCTTCATTCTCTACCTTATCTGTGTGTACGTACACAGATGTGCATGTATACATGTACAGGGACATACACTTATGGATATATGCATATATATCTATATACTAACATATATGTACATATATGGTTAGAGACACAATGTCCCTTTAACAACAAATACTTTAGTACACATTTCCTGAGAACAAAGACATTTTCTTACATGACCACGGTGATATAATCAACATTAGGAGCTTTAATATAATTATGATAATATTATCTAACCACCTGAGTGCGCTCAAATTTTGTCAATTGTTCTGGTAATGTCTTTCATATCTTATTTTTCCTTTGTCCAGAATCCAATAAAAACGTATTGGACAATTCAAATTGGACAATTTCCATTGCCTTTAGTGATTGTATCTTTTAAAGTAAAGTTTATTGAGGTAAAATTCACCCATTTCAGATGTCTAGCTTTATGAATTTTGACAAATATACACAGGTGTTTAACACCCACCAGAATCAAGACACGTATTTCCAGCATGCTAAAATGCTTCCTCACACCATTTTGTATACAAGTTCTTTCCCAGCTCCAGCCCCTCATCTATCACCAATTTGAGTCCTGTCTCTATGTCTTGTCATTTCTAGAATTTGTTATCAGTTGAACCATGCATTATGTAATTTTTTTGTGCCTGACTTTTTCTCTTTTTAGAGAGAGAGGAAGAGAGAAAGCACAATCTGGGGAGCGGGAGAGAGGGAGAGAGAGAACCTTAAGTAGTCTCCATGCTCAGTACAGAGCCCAATGTGGGGTTAGGATCATAACCTGAATCAAAACCAAGAGTTAGATGCTCAACTGACTGAGCAACCCAGATGTGATTTCTTTAACTTAGTTAAGGGCTTTTGGGATTCTTCCATATTGTTGTAAGCATCAATATTTCATTTATTTTATTTTTGTTTTTTGGAGTAGTATCCCATTGTATAGATATGCCTCAGTTGGTTTTCTCATTCACCAAACTGACGACATTTGGTTTGTTTCTAATTTGGGGCTATTATGAGTAATGCTTTGGTGGATGTGTTATTTTCATTTCTCTTTTGTAATATTTATTCATGAGACTTGTGGATCATGTGGTCAGTATATATTTATCTTCATATGAAACTGTCAAAGATTCCTCCAAAGTAGTTGTGTTTTTTTTTTTTGTTTGTTTGGTTTGTTTTTTTCATTCCCACAAGTAATATGTGAGCACTACAGTGGCACCACAACTTTGCCTGCGTTTTGTATTGTCATCCTAAAATTTTCATTATAGCTATTTTAGTAGATTTGTAGTGGTATCTCATCATGGCCTTAATTTTTATTGCCTTGTTGACTAATGACTTTGAGCATCTTTTCATGTGATTATTTGACAATCTATGAATATGATATGTGTCTCTTGGCTTAGATGTTCTTTTGTGGTTTATAGCATATAAACTATTCGACATATTGTGGTATACTTATCCATAAGAATTTAATGTTTTATGGTATTATAATGGTATGGTTTCTCCTTATAGAAAGTTCCAAACTTTCATTTCTAGTATACATAAACACAATTGATTTTAGTATACTGACTGTATCTTTTTGCCTTGAAAAATTCACTTATTACTTCTGGAAGCTCTTTTGTAGACGATTTGGAATTTCTACATAGAATCATGTCATCGGTGAACAAAGACATTTTTATTTCTTTCGTTCCAATTTGTATGTTTCTTATTTATTTTTCTTTCCTTATTGTGTTGGCTGAAATCCCCAGTATAATGATGATTAGATGACAATATCAGACACCTTCTCTTGTTCTTGATTTTAGAAGGAAAGCATTATCTTTCACCATTAAGTACATATCAGCTATAAGGTTGTTTGTTTTTCTTTTGTTTTGTTTTGTTTGGTAAATTATCAAGTTGAATAAAACCCCTTCAGTTAGTTGAGAGTTTTCATAATGAATGGATATTGAAATTTCAAAACTATTTTCTATTTGTTAATGATATGGGTATTCTTTTTTAGTTTATTGATTTGGTGAACTGCATTGATTGAATTTTGAATATTGAACCATCCTTGCATGTTCCTGGGATAAATCCCATTTGGTCATGTCAAGGTCTTTTTAATCTTCCTTAATCAGGAAGAGTTATTCTGAAGTT
Organism: Lynx rufus; assembly: GCF_022079265.1. Taxonomy (NCBI): domain Eukaryota; kingdom Metazoa; phylum Chordata; class Mammalia; order Carnivora; family Felidae; genus Lynx; species Lynx rufus. The sequence continues at coordinate 112,761,182 of NW_025814856.1, read as the reverse complement.
CTTTGTTTTTCTTGACCTTGACAGTTTTGACAAAGACAGACACTGTTCTGTAGAAATACCATCTATTTGAGATCCCACTTCACTGTCTTGAGAAATCCCATCTATTGGTTCTAATATTTCCTGATGAATAGATACAGGCTATGTATTTTTGGTGGGAATACTGTTGATAAAATGGTATTATTTCTCAGTATATCAATGCTATTACTTTCTTTCTGATTTTGGTGAGATTAACATTGATTGCTTGGTTAAGGTAAAGTTTACCACACCTCCCCATTATAAAGATACTGCTTATTATTTAACTACTAAGTAACTTGGGTGATAGATTTGAGAATATGTAAATTTCCTATTCATTATCAAATTTTAACTATTTTTATCATTCATTTTTAACTTTCTAACTCTATTATTCCTTCTATATTAATTAGCTAGGATACTGTAGGATGAACAAACTTTCCTTTCTCCTGTATTCATTTATTATCAGAATGCATTTATATAGATTCAAATTATATTCAGTGGGTTACAATCCATTACCCTTATTTAGCTCTTGTGTTCTTTTAATATGTACTCTTGATCTTTTGTGCATTTACTTAATTTGTGATGCAAAACATTTTCTCAGGTTCATCTTACTCTCTTCCTTCCCCACTCCTGGAATCAGATAGCCCTGGTTCTTCTTAACGATGAATGGTATTTAGAAACAAGTACTCATGTACAATAGGTGTACTCAGATTAACTGGCATATCTTTGATTCTAGGGTGTCCCAACAGAGATAAAGTAGCCACTTACAAAGGGCTCTGTCTCTACGCCCAAAACCACACATACATTTTGGATAATTCATTCAGATATCTTAGCTGTTTGTTGCTTGTTCTAATCAGGAAAGGATATTTGTGCATGTGCTACCCTTATGGCTTTGTCTACATCACTCTGGCACCCCATCTACCTACCCACTACTAACCCCCCACACACTCATTTATAAAACCACACTGTTCCCAGATTATCTCTTCCATGCAGCAAAGGATAAACATTTGATATTTTTTCTACTTTAGCCAGTATGGTATGGTTTCTGTTTTACTGGTTGAAGAGATTTCACACTTGGTCAAATTTTCCACATAGGTAGATCTTGCTTCTAACAATGATAATGAGAATAATACTAACAAAAATAAATTACTTTTGCACTGAGTTTGCAAACTTTTTTGAAAATAACTGAATATATGCAATTTTACCTAATTTAATGATAGCTTTCTGGCCATACTATGATGGAATTTTCTTAAGTTCATTTTTTGTAATCATTAGACACATAACTAGAATCATCTTTAAGTCAAATGAACAAAAACACCTTTCTATTGTCACAAAATAGGGATTAATATATTGCAAAATGAATTCAAGAGGGATAATGTAACTCTCAAACATTCTAAGTCTAGTTTTCCTTGTTGCAGGCCATCTTTTTAATATGTATTTAATTGTTTCCAAGTTCCAAAAGTACATATTCAGCTTACTTTATTACTGTGTGTTCAAAGTAAAGTATGTTTGACTGGAAACAACGTAACACTGTGTGTCAACCACACTCAAAACAATTAGTTTAAAAAAATTTTTAAGCATTTTTGACTCATTATTAATGAATTGAAAGTCAAAACCCCAATCCATTTGAAATTTTCTCTGTCATATTCAAATATTTATTATGTTAGACTTGGCTGGATGAAAAGTAAAAGAGAATTCCAAATTAAGTGGCTTCTATATCAAATATATAATTATTTTAAAGTGATTTCATATAAAAATACCAAATTAGAACATATGACCTTTTTTTTTAAAGCTGACAATTCAAAATTTGCTATAAATAAAAAAGAAAGATGTTCTCACCAATTTGAGAATAACTAGAAGATCCTGAAGAAGTCTGGTGTTTCCTGATTTAAACACAATCTTACCTCTGAAAGAGAGCTGAGCTTAGATATGGGCTGCTATTGTTTTGAGTCAGGAAAGTGCAGTTTCTCCAAATCCCAAAGGGTTCACCTCAAAAGATTAAGAATTATGATTTTTCTTCTCCAAAAATCTGTTATAAGTTGACAGATTAAGAAATTAAACACTGTGATGTTTTATGAGTAATTGTCCTGGCTCTAGACAAGAAGCAGAACTGTTTGGTTCTGTGCCAGTTTCAGTCCCTAGAGACTGTAAATTTAAGGGAGTTAGAATTATCCTGTTTTTTCAGATGCAGAAAAATAAGCACAAATAGGTTATCTTTTCCACAACAGAACAGAAAATTTTGTGTAACTATATGTGCCTCCTATTGGCAACCAACTAAAATAAAAATAATTTCCCCACCAACAGAACTCAGAGAGTAAGGGCAAATCAGGTATAATAAAATACTTGAACATTTGACCATAAATTGGTGAGAATATTCCACACAAAAGTAATTTTCCCCAGAAACCTTTCTCTAGACCCCACGATTGAACTGTCTGTGTTCCTTATCCCTCGAACCATCCCGTGCATCTCCCCACTTATTGGAATTGATCACTTTTGGAAAAAAAAAAAAAGTAACTATGTCTATAATTTAATCATCTCAAACATTAAAATTAAAATTTCACCAAGTAATCCACTGCTGTATTGCAGTCCTTAAAACAGTTTTTAGCACACAGTAGGTACTTAATAATTATTAGTTTAATAAGCAATAAAGTTTTCAATAGGCAACGGAGAAACTCATAAGCAGTCATGCTAGACGATGAGTATAGGTCAAATCATATTGTAAAAATTAAAAATCTCTTAACACTATTAAGACTTTCAAGTTGTTGCCAGAAACTATCATGCTACCAGCCACTTCTGTTGCACTTAAACCTGTTTGCTCACTAACATAGGAACTACTGATGCAGATAAGCCATATGTAGGTAAGCAATCTGGAGGGAAAAACTGGAAAAATGTGTGTGTGTATGTATACACACACACACACACACACACACACACATATATATATATATATATATATATATATATATATATATATACATATTTTGTTTTTGGTTTTTTCAGTGGGAAACCCAAACTTATACCCCAGCAGAGAATTTTTTTTGGCATTTTTTTTCTTTTGAAAAAGTAGAAATATTTTCTTTAACAATACATCAGAAATAAAATTTTTTCTTCTGATATTTTAGCTATTTTCCTATTCTTCAAACTTAGCAGTGGAAAACAGAACAAGAATCTATAGATATTGACGCACGATGCACACTGGTCCGTATGCAATACTGGAATCAGCATCCAATATATAGGATTCAATAGGAGAGGACCAAAAGGAAGCACCTTAAAAGTTAATGAGATTTTAAACAATCTCGGGATTTTCTGCTACTTGATTGTAGTCTATATTTATTATCAAAGCAAAGGCTAACACTTGGCTTAAAGCCCATCAATGTTCCAATAAACACAACTAGTTTCACGAAAGCACACAGGTAATGCCCAATTGGCCTTTGGAATCTACAGTATCCACAAAATGTTGGACATTATGCCAACAAGTGGTATACCACCATTCACAAAGACACGACACAGATTAGAAATTTTTGCTCAGGGAGGTGGGAGGGGGAAATGTATATCATCTCAAAACCACTGTGCTTCAGGGAATACCATAATCATTCCCACATGCAAGGTATGTGCATGCAAAATAAAAATGGTAAAACACTGAGTTCTGCGTGAAGAAGAGCCAAGTTTTAGGTGCTTCCAGCAGGAGATGTGAGAACTAGGGTTTCTGGATGCTGTTTGAATTCTTTCCGAAGAAATGAAAGTTTGAGCTATGTGTATATCTTCCCCTTCTCCCCAATCCCAAAACAGAGCAAAACAAGTCTTACTCCAATTGCTATCAGATACTGGTCATTGTTATAATAAATTTAACTCAAGATAACTCCTTTTCCTCATTTTAAACACTTTAAAAATTAACTTTTATCCCTACCATCATTGTTCATCTTTATCATTATATAACATTCTACTACAGTTTTAGTTTATTCCACGTACCATGCCTCTCAAGTTTCTTCTTTAGTCCTGCTTTCTCTACCCAGTTCTCAGAAGACTGCCTGCCCGTCACCACGTTGTGTGGAACATGGCTGCTGGTTTGCCTGGGGGGTGCCCAACCCCCCAACCTGATTTACTGCTTGACAGGAAATTCTTTTAGACCTACTGATTTGGCACAATTAAAACAATTTGAAATAAATTAGATTTACATTGTTTGCATCTTCAGTTTTCTTTTAACACTTAAAGCTGGGCGTACTAAAGGCACAAATACACAGGCATAGCTCTATGAGCAAAGTATACTACTTGGTAAATAGCAGCACAAGTAGGTTCAAAATAGAAGCGTGATGTCCAAACATTTTCTAACTGTCTTTTTAGACAGATTCACACAAACATAAAGCACTCACATTCTACAGCAAGTTTTATGGGTTGAGTCTCACATAATTTGAGCTTAAGATGCAACTATTTTTGGATCTTGGATTTCCCCCTTGATATTTATAAAGAGTAGCATTACCTTAAATACTATAACACATTTCCAGTTTATTGCTTTGAAAGATAATTCCTACTACCACTGGCTATCCTCCATTATTTGTCTTCTACAGAAATATTTTCCTGACAATAATACAGAAAACACAGTAAAAAAAATTCCAATCCAATAAATTGGAAGTTTAATAGCTCTGCAGAAGTCTTGTTGCGGATATTCAGAGTATGGCTTTACTGCTATATAAACAGAAGGCCACATTTAAGGAAAATGTTTTTCTGGTTCACAGGCTGTGTGTTATTTAAGCTGGTGGCTAGAGGGAGCCCTTTTGTCTCAGAAACAATTATCTAAAGGAGAAATAAATCTGAGGTTAAAAAACATCAAACTTTTTTTTTAATTTAATTTTTTTAAAATGCTTATTTATTTTTGAGAGACAGAGAGAGACACAATGTCAGTGGGGGAGAATCAGAGAGAGAGAGAAAGACACAGAATCTGAAGAGGCTCCAGGTTCTGAGCGGTCAGCACAGAGCCCAACGCGGGGCTCGAACTCAGGAGCCATGAGATCATGACCTGAGCCGAAGTCGGACGCTCAACCGACTGAGCCACCCAGGCACCCCAAAACTTTTCTTTTTTTAAATAAAGGCCATAACATGTAAGTGCAACGAATGGCTGCAATTTCATTTAACATGTGTGTTCGTTTCTCCTTTGCATAAAGAAGGTAGATAAAGACAAATGGAGTCAATTTCCACATCTTCAAAGAGTAAGCAGACAAGTTCTGATGCAGTCCATACCTCAGACTTATTGTCTAGAAGTTGCCAGTTTATACAAGCTCAAAGACTTGCTATCAAGAGTTCATAGTTTTGTGGGGTGCCTGGGTGGCCCAGTCGGGTAAGCATCTGACGTCAGCTCAAGTCAGGGTTCCTGAGTTCGAGCCCTGCATCAGGCTCTGTGCTGTGAGCACCCACCCTCTTCGGATCCTCTCTCCTCCTCTCTTTCTGCCTCTCCCCTGCTCGCTCTATCTTAAAAATAAAATAAAAACATTTTTTAAAAAGTTCATAGTTTTGTCTTAAAAAGAGGGAAATGGAAGGAGATCAGCCCTCTCATTTTAGAAGGACAAACTCTCTCCTCACCTGGCTAGAGAACACCTGGAACTTTAAAATGCTTTTGCCAAACAATCCTGTCTCTGTCAGGAGCAGCAGTATCTCAGCACCACACTGTCACCTGATGCCCTGTCTTCCTTCCACTGCTGTGTAGGAAAGTCAGGGGCACGTGGGAGAGAGAAACTGTTACAAAAATGGGATGCGGAGGGGGGCTGGAAGCTTATCCTCTTACCAATGAGTTTAGCTTACTTTTGCCTTTTCTGTCTCAGACCACCGGGTGCCTGGAATTAATATATTTGGGGCCAAATCCACTTCAACTCAGCCACAGTTCTGGCAAACAGAGCTTTCGCTGTGTGGTTTGGTGTGCCTTTGGCCTTCTCTATCTGCCGGTCAGGTAGTTAGTTTTCTCTAACCATGAAATTTGTGGGCTGGATTCCTAAGCCTTTTCCTTATTCTTTCCATAGCATAGAAATTGGAGCATTAATATTTATTTAAAAAAATTCAGAATCTTTGAGCACTGAAAAAAATTGGGAGCTCATATGGTGGTATATGCTTGAGACTGATTGCTTGGGACCTTTGCCAGAGGAGGGTTCAACCTAATTATAAAAAGCCATCGGTGTCATAGAGCCCATCCCTGGTATGAACTTTCTAATTGTGAGTCGAGAGGTCTTGACCACACACTAGGCCTTCTATAAACCCGAGGTAGCCTCTGAGGGTGTGGTCTGTGCTTTGCAGACTGCAGTGCCCGGGTTAGAAAAACAGGCGGCAGCTTTCTCAGAACGTTACAGTCCTTTTTAAATTTACCTCTGCCTAAAGTTGAAGGCCAATATTTTTATTATTTTTTTTAATGCTGCACATTTCAAATATTAACCAACACATACAAAAGTTACATTTTATTTGCAGCAAAAGGAGAATAAATTGAAAAGAAAAAAAAAGCTTCTGATTTTGACTTGGGGATCTCAAAGCATGGTCAGTAGTAACCTAATGAAGCATCCGCGGGTTTGCACAGTGTGGCTCTTGGATAACTGGAACCCATGAAGGTGTTCCAGGTGGTCTGGGTCAAGCCCAAAATGCAACTTACACACGCAACAACACATTTTTATAAATGTATTTTCCACTGCAGATCTAAGCCTCTGCTGCAAAGCACGAAAATGAACTTTACAAAAATCTAACCACAATTATGATGACAGGGCCAAGCAAAAACACCACAAAATGGTATTGAGGGCTTTGTGATACCAAAGAAATGAATAGACTTGGGTAGGTGGTCCACAGGGCGTTATGCCCTGCCTAAGTGGTCTGTGGAAACCGCTGCAGATCAGTGGAACCACCATAATTTTCTTGATGCCTCTTGCAGGTGAGTGTTTATCTCAGAGAAAGGACCACATCTTCCAAAGTCTGGGCAAGTTTTTCTACACTCTTAATAACACTTTTACGGTGAGTTAAAAATTCTGAGCATATGATATTTAAAATATATTTTTGGGGCAGCTGGGTGGCTCAGTCGGTTGAACATCCTACTTTGGCTCAGGTCATGATCTCGCGGTTTGTGGGTTCGAGCCCAGTGTTGGGCTCTCTGCTGACAGCTCAGAGCCTGGAGTCTGCTTCAGATTCTGTGTCTCCTTCTCTCTCTGCCCCTCCCCCACTTGTGCTCTGTCTCTATCAAAAATAAATGTAAAAAAATTAAAATAAAATAAAATAAAATAAAAACTATTTTGGGGGCATGTGGGTGGCTCTGTCAGTTAAGCCTCCAACTCTTGGTTTCAGCTCAGGTCATGACCTCATGGTATGTGAATTCAAGCCCCACATAGAGCTCTGTGCTGACAGTGAGGAGTCTGCTTAGGATTCTCTCACTCCCTTTCTCTCTGCCCCTCCCCCACTTGCATTTTTGTCTCTCTCAAAATAAATAAATAAACTTTAAAAAATTTATCTTTGAAAGCTCTCTAAACTTAGAAGTAAAGAGAAGTGATGGGGCACCTGGGTGGCTCAGTTGGTTAAGCATCCTACTCTTCACTTCAGCTCAGGTCCTGACCTCACAGTTCATGAGTCTGAGACCTACATCAAATCCCTGCTTGGGATTCTCTCTCCCTCTCTCTCTGCCTTCCCCACTCATGCACACTCATTCTCTCTCTCTCTCTCTCTCTCTCTCTCTCTCTCTCTCTCCCTCTCTCTCTCAAAATAAATAAATAAACTTAAAAGTATATAGAAGTGAAATATTTTGAGTTAGGGGATTCACAGGTATGCGTAAACATCAATATAATTTGGAATCTTGCATTCATTTATCATATATATAGTCATGCTAAACTTGAAACTAATTGTGAAAGGAAGCCTGGTGCATCTTTTCATTATAGTTCTTTTGAATCTGCCATCCTGTGCTTTTTCACAGATTTTGATTTGTCTCTTGTCTGTGTTTTATATAAATAGTAGACACTATGCCTTACCCACAAAAATTACATAGATTTTGACAGTCAACCGTATTTCTACTCCTTTCCCTCTTTATTGAAGTTCAAGGAGCACATTTTTTCACTGTAACTGTAAGTCTGATCAGAAAGAGATCGTTTCACTTCATTGGAAATGACCTGTGTATCTGGAGATTGAAGGTTAATTTGTCATTTGGGGTTCCTCAAGAATTTTAGGAGTCTGTTAGAATAGTTCTCTATGGGTCTCTTGTCTCCTACAATTCTTGTCAACTCTGCCAAGAATGCAGTGCCCTGGCCACTCTTTACACTAGTAATTTCTCAGGGTTGTATTTATGTGATGGAGAGATATAACTTTTAAAGACGAGACAATGTCTCTCTGCTAAATAAGCAGCAGTCTCTCTTACTGCTTGCTATAAAAATGGCAGATTCCTCAGTCTTAGAATTTCTCATGCAGGACGCAAACCCACTGCATGTGAGTGTCCCTCTGGACCATATCTTATTGTCTTAAAGGGACTTAGGCAATTGGACCTATCTCAGGAGGAATTATGATCTAAGAAGACTCTCCCTGGGACTACGACTATGATGAGATACCTTGCTTGTGGATATGTTGTCTTACACAAACACACACAAAGAAATTTGCAGAGGCGATCAAGGTTACCAGGTAGTTTAATTTGAAATGGGGAGATTACGTTGGATTATCAGTGTGAGCTCAATGTATTGATATCGGTGTATGCATACCAATGTATTCATGTCATTTTTAGCAGAGACGGAAGAAGCAGTCAGGTGAAAAGAGGGTCAAAGGAATTCACAGGAAAAAGAAATATCTGATGTTTCATGACTCACTCTGAAAACAGTAGGCCCCACAAGCCAATGAACACAGGTGACCTCAAGAAACAGAGTAACCTCTGGCCAAGAGGCAGCAAAGAAACAAGGGCCACAGTCATATAATCACACGGATCTTAACCAAATTCTGCCAATACAATTCTAAGTGTGCCTGGAAGCAGATTCTTCTCCAGAGCTTCCAAGGAAGATCTCAGGACCACTGACACCTTGATTGTGGCCTTGTGAGACCTTAAGCAGACTACCAGCCAGGTCTACTGGACTTTGCCCTGGAGAACTATGAGATGATAGAGGGGTGTTGTTTTAAGTTGCTGGTTTTGTAGCAATGTGTTACATTGGTACAAGACAGCTAATCAGGAACTGAAGCAAAGTTGATGTTCATGTTGCTTGCTATGCTGTGAGTAACAAACTCCTTTGTGTTTGACCTAGGAGTTACTCATGTCTTCTGCCAGAATGCATGAAAAAGTAACCAGCTAAATTATTAGCTTGCAAGTTGAGTAAACTCAGGCTCATCAGTATCCAGCATGTGTTAATGCCCCTGTTCTGGTGCTAGAGGCCCAATGAAGAGTGTTAGAGGGAAGAAGACCTGGGCTCCAATCCAGGCTCCAACACTTAAACAGCTATGCAATCTTACACTGCTTAATTTATCTTTATGAGCTCCTTTTTAAAAAATTGACATTAGAGGGGCATCTGGGTGGCTCACTCGGTTAAGCATCTGACTTTGGCTCAGGTCATGATCTCCTGGTTCATAGGTTCAAGCCCCACGGTGGGCTCTGTGCTGACAGCTCAGAGCCTGAAGTCTGTTTCAGATTCTGTGTCTCCCTCTCTCTGCCCCTCCCCTGCCCATGCTCTGTCTCTCTGTCTCTCTCAAAAATAAATAAAAACAGGGGAGCCTGGGTGGCCCAGTCGGTTGAGCGTCCGACTTCAGCTCAGGTCACCATCTTGCGGGTTCGTGAGTTCGAGCCCTGAGTCGGGCTCTGTGCTGACAGCTCAGAGCCTGGAGCCTGCTTCAGATTCTGTGTCTCCCTCTCTCTCTGCCCCTCCCCTGCTCACACTTTGTTTCACTCCGTTTCTCAAAAATAAGTAAATGTAAAAAATTTTTTTAAATAAATAAAAACAAAATTTAAAAATTAAAATTTAAAATTTAAAAATTATATTAGTTATCATAAAATAGTTGTGAATATTAAATGAAATTATAAATATATAATGCTTGAACAGTATCTGACAGACTGTAAATTATCTCCTCCACCAGTTCACTTCTTGTCCTCATCCTGTCACGATGATAGCTTAGTGAACAAAGCATGAAAAATATGTGAAGTTTCTGAAGTAAAAAGATCTCTCTCTCTCTCGTTCTCTCTCTCTCTCTCTCTCTCTCTCTCTCTCTCTCACACACACACACACACACACACAAAGTTTGCTCCAATAGCTAATTTTATACAACCATAGATATAGACTGTTAGCCTGTCTTAAATAATTTTCATGTAACACTTTTTTGTGCCACAATTGCATCGATGCCTTTCAAGTATTCTTATTGTTCTCACTTCATTTTCATGCTTTCCCTATGCTGCCCCTCTACTCTTGTCTTCTTGCCAATAGGGAGCCACAGCAGGCAGAGGCAGACTTTCCTCCTGTTCCTTTCCAAATTCTTGTGTTATCTACAAATACTCAGAGTTGCAAAACCCGTGACCAATAGTTGGAGCAGCTTTAGGCTCATTGAGACCTAAATGAGATCACTGAGAAGACATCTAGAGTAAGCATTTATTAGAAAATACTGGCCCAACAGTGTTTGGGATTCATAGGCTTCTGGCTTTGTCATACTTCAGTCAACGAAGATTTGTAAAATAAGAAAGGATCTTAGACATAAGCTAACAGTATCCATTTTACAGATGAGGAAGGCCACAATGTAGCAAGAATAAGGATACAGTATTAGCGGTTGCATTGAGATCAGATTCCAGTTTTCTGGGTTCCCAAAGCATTGGACTTTTTATTTTATCTCTAAACATATGGACAGACAGTGCCTCATCATGATAAATGCTACTCAGAGAGACAGTGAGGCATACAGAAATTAATATCATTCTCCTTCCACTTTTCCATCACTTTCTTATACACTCTTTTTTCCCTTATCTATGCAAAACAGAAGCCACAACAAATACAAATATACTCATGGCAGCAGACTCTCAGGATTGCCTTCTCTATCAGAATTTTGGGATTTTGACCCAGCAAGTAAATGAGGGGGTAATAAAGAAAGGGACAAAATAAACTTGATCACTGAGGCCTTTGACAGTTCACAGTTTCTAGAACACTGCCCAGAGGCCACCTTGCTTTCCTTTTGTACTTAACTAAGTAAGGGGAAAATTCAGGTTTCCACTGACAAGATTTTCTCCATTTGTTCAGCCATCCCTGGTTGCAAAGAAAATCTTCAAGAAAGTCTTATTTGAAGAATCCAGGCACTTGACCAGAACATAACTGAACTTTAGTTATTTGGGGGAACTAAGTTAATATGTTATGAAAGAAGTAAAACAAACATATTAGAAATCTGCTGGTGGGGAACCTTTCTGAATGTTGAAATAGCCCAGGATGCAATGCATATTTCTCACATCATTAACTTATACAAAAACATGCCATTGTCAGCTACTTTTCAAATTAAGTAGGCTGGATGACTCTAAAACATGTTTGGTTTGACCTACTCCAAGAAACAGTCAGGTTCACCTCTGAAGTTGTAAATATAAATCACGCTTGATTTGGTAATCTGCACTGATTGAAAACATTTTTGTATAAATAGGAACAGGTAGTTAAAAAAAAAAAAAGAAAGAAAGGAAAAACGCAAAGCATGGAAAGTTGGCTCCTGTAGTAGCTTAGCAGATTTTGGAAATTACGTCCTATCAACATTTCTTATTCCTTTCTTCTACAGAAGTCTCAGTATCTTCATGGAGCTCACCTGAATTTGTTCCTCATCTCATTTGCATTCTTATCCATATGTATTTTCACCTAATCTTTCAGAGACTAGCCGATTAGCAACAACAACAACATAATAATAATCTAAAAAAGAGTTTGCTCAGTATCAATTCCCAGAGATCAAGACATATGCATACAATCAAGAGCAGGACAGTGAAGTCGACTTTTTTAAGCCATTTGTTTGCTTTCTTTGAGCTTCACTGTAAAATAACACTCTTCAGTCCTCTTTGGTGAAACAGTTTTAACATGTTAATATTTTTCCTTGCTCTAATTCAATCCCGTATCTTTTTTTTCCCAATCAGATTTATCTGGATAGGCAACAGAATTTTCAAAATATATAATAAACATTTTGTAAGTGACCTTCCAATAATCAATTATTTTCTAGGCTAAACCACTTTGATATCTTCCATTTTTCCTTTGAGGACAAAATTTCCTATGCTTTTACCACCCTTATTTCTTTCCTTTGGACCCTTTTATGAATATTAAAATGTAACTGAATTCATCAGAGTCAATGCTTAAAATAAAAGGAGTTCAAAAGTTCTTATATTTGGCACCTTTCAAAAATGTATAATTTCCTAAGTTAGAGGAGGACAGGGGAGCTAGACCCCATGTCCTCTGCATATCGTATATATCACTGGTTAGTGGCTGGAGCAGTGCGATTGGCTGATGAAGAAAAATTCAGATTTGGCTTGATATTTTCTGACATAAGAGAGGAGCTTATCACAAATATTTCATCAGACAAAAATAACGCATCAAATGAATATTGCTAATTAGATGAAGCTAATAATTTAATAAACAGTGGGCAGCATATTCTTTTTCATGAAAGCAACAAATAGATTCACAACTTCCTTTAGAAGTATATATTTAGAGCCCTACCATATGCTTGATGATAGATACATATTGTTGTCTTTACTTTGCTTTTTCCACTATGCTCCCCCTCATTCCATTTTCACAATTTTATGTAAGTGAGAATAAATAACTTAACTAAACTGAATTCCATAATTATGTTGGCACTTATTGTCAGATCTCAATCATTCACATATCTGAAGCTTCCTTATTTTACTATCATCTATTATCCATCATTTGGTTATCCATTGTTACTTTATACAATTAGCAGAGGACAAAATAATGATAAAAAAGGAAACAGGGTTTACTGGATGGTTAATATGGACCAGGTTTTTGTTTCTTTAGTATACAATTTAATTAAATCCTCAAAACAAAACCATGAGCTAAGACTTTTTCCATTTATAACAGAAAAAGCAATTAAGGTTGGAAGAATATAATTAAATTGCCCAAAGTGATATAACTACTAAACAAAGAAGTGACAGAAGTAAGATTCAAGCATAGATTTATCAGAATACTAATGAAGTTAGTAATTTTAAATAAGTAATTATTAAAGGCTTAAGTGAAAAATTGGAAGTCTGAAGTAAAATTTCTTAGCCAGCATTCTATATCAGTTTATCAAATAAAAATATCAGAAATAATTTGATAGAAATGGGGTTAAATATGTTAATAATTTAAGAATAAAAATGTGTATTTCAGTTTCTCTATAATGATATCAGTTTTGGTAAAGAGCTAACAGTACGCCCTCAGAAAACTTAGGAAAGCTGGATAAGACCCCCTCTCTCTGAAGCACACACACAAAGCTTGAATATATAAGAAGAAGTGATAGGGCAACAGAATTGGAAAGGTCAAGATCCTGGAAAGAAGGGAACTTCAGATAGATGAGCAGACTTTCTACCTACCTTTGCCCTTGGAGTATATGCTTATTATTGGTGGTGGGAGACACTACAAGTACCATTAGTAAATTAAAGAGAATCCATTAGGTTTTGGAAATCCTGCAAAGCTGGGAGGAAAAAACTACATTTTGTGTCTATAAAGGCAGTCAGTATTTATGGGTCCAAGATCTCAGAGAGAAAAATAGTCAAAGATTCAAGGAGAACACTCAATGAACTTCCCTTTAACACAGCAAACGCCTCAGCTGCACAGGGTGAAAGGCTCAAAAAAACTAACAAATTAATAAATACAGAGTGGAGTTTTCAGTAGTCTCACAGTGCTGAGGAGATTCAAAAAAAGGAGCTCAGTGGGGCGCCTAGGTGGCCCAGTCGGCTGGGCGTCTGACTTCAGCTCAGGTCATGATCTTGCATTTGTGGGTTCAAGCCCTGCATCAAGCTCTGTGCTGGCAGCTCAGAACCTGGAGCCTGCTTTGGATTCTGTGTCTCCCTTTCTCTCTCCACCTCCCTTTCTCTCTCTCAAGCATAAATAAACATTAAAAAAAAATGAGCTTAGTACCCATTAAGGAGGTGGACCATTAGAAGACATCCCTGGCACTTAGTTAGGAAGCTTAACTGGTAGGGGCTGGAATAGAGGTAGTTCAAGTCTTACAAAGTCTACAAATGAACCCAATTATACTTGGTGATAAGAGAAAAGACTGAACTTTCTTTGAAATTAAGTAAACTAATCCTAATCTTCTATAATGTTTCAGACAAAATATGCAGCATTTGATTGATATAACTACTGAGTAGATAAATAAATAATCCCCAGAACACCAAAGAACAAGAACAAATCACTCAGTTATGGAAGTTATCAGACTTAGACCTTAGACCTAACACAGAAAATAATAAGGAGAATTTTTCCAGAGACTTAGAATATTTAAAAATGAAAAAAATGAGGGGTGCCTGGGCAACTCAGTTGGTTGAGTGTCCAGCTTGATTTCAGCTCAGGTCATGATCCCAGGGTTCTCGGATTGCGCCTCATGTTGGGCTCTGCACTGAGCATGGAACCTGCTTAATATTCTTTCTCTCTCTCCCTCTGCCCCTTGCTCCCACGCTGTCTCTCTCTCTAAAATAAAAAAAGGGGGGGGGCACCTGGGTGGCTCAGTCGGTTGGGCATCCAACTTCCACTTGGGTCATGATCTCACAGTCCATGAGCTCAATCACCACATCGGGCTCTGTGCTGACAGCTCACAGCCTGGAGCCTGCTTCGGATTCTGTGTCTCCCTCTCTCTCTGCTCATGTTCTGTCTCTCTCTGTCTCAAAAATAAATAAAAACATTAATTTTTTTTAAAAATAAATAAACTTAAAAAGTAAAATAAAATAAATGAGACAAATGAGAATTACAGAACTGAAGAAAAATACAATATTGGTATTAAGTACCAAATAGACGGATTTAGCAGCACGATTATAGCAAGAGATTATTGTGTCTTTAAAAAAAAAAAAGACATCATTTGCAGAAAAGAAACAGATTTATAGTAAACTTTTCGACAGACGTGGTAAAAGCTAAAAGGCAAAGGAAAAGCATCTTGAAAATGTAAAAAGGAATTAATTTCCAGACCAGAATACTATGTCCAGCGATAATATCCGCTAAAATGAAGAATACATTTCCAGAGAACAAAAAGTGAGAGAATTTTCTCATTAGAAGAACTATACTGCAAGAAATACTAATTAGAGTTCTTGGGGCAGAAGGAAATAATCAGTATGAAACAAGGTAACACAGGAGGGAATAAAGAGCAACTGAAGTAAATATGTGGGTGAAATAATAACAAAGTCTTCTTGTGTTGTGTTAATATGTATATGTGTCTGTAAATCCATGACGATGATAACATAAAAGACAAGAAGGGGGTAAACTGAATTAAAGGGATATGGCTTTAGAATTGTCAAGAGGGTTATAATAGTACCAATTATATTATACTATAATAAATCAAGGATTCATTGTTAAATCTCTATGGTAATCACTAAGGAATGGAAAAATAATGTGTACCTAATAAGATAAAAACAAATAGTAAGTTTAGTAAATATAAAGCCAAACATGTTTGAAATTATATTAATGCAATTAAATTATTTTTCTTAAAAGAATTCTTAGATTGAATTAAAAAACAAACTATGCTATTTTAAAAAGACTCACTGTGAATACAAGAATATACAACGTTCAAAGGTAAACACACTTTTTATTTTTTCCCCACTGTTTTTTTTTTTCTTTTTCTTCCAAGATTTTATTTAAATTCAAGTTAGTTAACATATAGTGTAGTATTGGTTTCAGGGGCTGAGTTTAGTGATTCATCACTTACATACAACATATTTTTTAAGAAAATAGATGCATCCACTAACTAAAATAAAGCTGATACACCTATACTATCAACAGAAATGTAGACTGTAAAGTATGAAGTTCTAGTACAGGTATAAAAAGAGATTTATAAATATCAAAAATGCAATCCACTAGTAACAAGTAATAATTATAAATTTATATGTACCTAATAAAAGAATTCCAAAATGCGTAAGTTAAAATTTGACAGGGCACCTGGGTGGCTCCGTTGGTTAAGCGTCCAACTTCAGCTCAGGTCATGAACTCGCGGTTAGTGAGTTCGAGCCCCACATTGGGCTCTGTGCTGACAGCTCAGAGTCTGGACCGGCTTCAGATTCTGCATCTCCCTCTCTCTCTCTGCCCCTCCCCTACTCATGCTCCGTTTCTCTCTCTCTCTCTCTCTCAAAAATAAATAAACATTAAAAAATTTTTAAAAAACTGACAAAACTAAAGGGAGGCTAACGAACCTATAATTAAGGTGGAAAAAATGTATCCTACTAAATAACTGAAATAACTAAATAACTGGTAATCTTGGTTGACCTATATAACACTACACTCACAAAATATTTTAAAAAGTTATTTCTTAAACAAATAACATTATCACATTATACTTCCAACAAGTATTTAAAAAAAAAAGGATTGAAAGAATTCAAGGTATTTAAATAAAATCAAACTAAAAAATTAACAATAATTTAATTATTGCCAAACTATTTGGAAATTAAAAAAATATATTGTATAATTTTTAAACTTTTAAAAAATATGCTCTAATCTAGATTGGATTAAGGTAGAATACCTTTAGTGAAAAGTATACAAATCAAAACATACAACTTAATCAAGAAGTGTTTTTTAAAACATGAATACACATGTAACTAGCACCTAAATCAAGCAAGAGAATGCTACCAGAAGCTTCATTGTGCCATCCATTTTAGTAATTCAAAGGTCAAAGGTGAAATCGCTGTTGACATTAGATTAAAATTTGAACTAAATAATAAAATATGACCTATCAAAATTTATGGAATGCACTAAAACTAAGCTTAGAAATAGTTTACATCTTACATTTGTATTAGTGAAACAGTTCCAGAAAATCAATGATGTATCTTCATTTCATCCAAACTATCTATCTCAAGAAGTATAAAAAATAAAATAGGGAAAGCAGCAGAAAAACTTTGATAAAAATGAGTGGAGATATTATGTATGAAATGGAACAAAACATACAATAAAGAAAAAAAGCCAGACACTGGTTCTTTCATGAATTGAAAAAACTGATAAGTCTTTAACAAAAAGACAAATAAAAGAAAATAAGAGAAATTATCTTCAATATCAAAAATGATAATGGATAATTAAGGCATCATCACTATAGATTATAAAAGTATAAAAAATTATGGCAGGTATTATGCATAGCTTTCTCATAATATTGAACTTACTGAATAAAAAGTGTTCGTCTTTCTTTTCTACTTTTAAAGGATTTTTCCCCCAGCTTTATTGTGGTAGGATTACCAAATAAAAATTGCATATATTTAGTTGCACAATGTGGTATTTTGACATACATATACATTGTGAAATACTCACCACAATCATATTAATTATCATATCCACCTCTCACACAGTTACTTTTTTTTTTGTGATGAGAACTTTTGAGACCTATTTTCTTGGGAAATTTCAAGTATAAAATATATTATTATTAATTATATATCATGCTATACATTAGGTTTCCAGAACTCATTCATCTTGTAATGTAAGTATGCACACTCTGACACATGCCTCTTTTCTTCACCTTGTAGCCCCTGTTAACTATCATCCTATTCTGTTACTATGAGTTTGATGTTTTTACATTTAAATTCATATATAAGTGAGATTATGCAGTATTTGTCTTTCTGTGCTGGCTTATTTCACTTAGCATAATGTCCTACAGGTTCATCCACATTGCTGCAAATGGTGGGATTTCCTTCTTTTTAAAGGCTGCGTATATATAATATATGTTATTATATATATAATATATATGCAGACATATAATATATGCTATTTTTTGGAGAGAGGACAAAGGCTGATATCTACCACTCTGCAAACTTGCTGATGCCCTTACTTAAAGTGAATAAATTTACAGAAAATACAATCACCAGAATTAACACAACAAGAAAAAGAAAATCTGAAGAGTCCTATATGTATTTGTATAATTAAATTTGTGATTAAAATTTTCCCACAAAGTAATGACTTTTGGTGAATCCTTTCAAACATTTAAAAAGAATAAAATCAATCATGCAAAGATACAAATAGAGGAAACACTTTCTAACATGTTTATGAGGCCATCTTAAATCTATATACAAAAAAGTTGACAAGGACACTATAAGAAATGAATATTCGGGGTGCCTGGTTCAGTCAATTAAGTGTCCTATTTTAGCTCAGGTCATGATCTCATGGTCTATCAGCTTGAGCCCCAAGTGGGCTTTGTGCTGATAACTCGGAGCCTGGAGCCTGCTTCGGATTCTGTGTCTCCCTCTCTCTCTGCCCCTCCCTCACTCATGTTCTGTCTCTGTCTCTCAAAAATGAATAAATGTTAAATAATTTTTTAAAAGAAATGAATATTAAAGGCTAAGCTGTTCCTGAATATAGATGAGAAGTCATAAATATAGTGAAGAGATCCCAGGAAAATATAAAAACAGGGTAAGAAATCATGATGAAGTTAGGTTTGGTCGGTGATTAAAGATTACTTTAATATGTGAAAAATTATCAATAAAACTCACCAGCTTCACTATAATGGGAAAAAACAAATAACTGTTTTATTAGTTGCAGAATAAACATTTGATAAAATTACTCTTTCATGATAAAAATTCATAGCAAAAGAGGAAATTAAGAGTTTTTTTTACTGTGGTTGAGTATTAAGCAAAAGTTTATAGCAAATATTATGTTAGAGCAAATATTATGTTATAGCAAATAATAATCACATATTAAAAGTTACCTGACAAATCTAAACATAAAGCTTTTACTAAACCCTGTATACTATGGCAATTAAGTTTAAAATATTCAAAAAGAAAATCAAATATTGATGGATAATATCCTTTTTAAATGTTTATTTATTTATTTTGAGAGAGAGAGAGAGTGAGAGCAGGAGAGAGACAGAGAGAGAGAGAGAGAGAGAGAGAGAGAGACAGGATTCCAAGCAGACTCTGTGATGTCAGCATAGAATCTGACACATAGGACTCAGACTCACCAAGTGAGATCATGACCTGAGCCAAAATAAAGAGTCAAACCCTTAATCAACTGAGCCACCCAGGCACCTCAATAACATATTTTTAATGTAGAAAATGCAAAAGGAAATAGTGTTAGAATTTATACCTAAACTTAGCAAATCCCCAGTGAAAGGGTCTACATAAAGTCAACTGTGTTCTGTTTACTAGCAATATTTTGAAAATGAAACTTAGAAATGATACCATTTTGCTTCTAGTTTTGGAAGAACAGAGTAGATATATTTTACCCTATTTTATCCTGCTTAGGTATATATATATAAACTTTGGAAAAATATATGAAACAAACATTAGAGGACTTAGAAATATGATGAAAAAGAAGGTTGGGCTCTTTTGAGACCCCAGGACTCAGGAGTGAGTTTCCTATTTTGTGCTGGTTTGTTATTGTTTGTTAATTTCTTGGGTTTTTTTCCTCCTACATATCCCAGTTTAGTTGATAAAGAGGTTTTTTTCAGCCTAGCTATACCATAGGCACTAACCAAAAATACACACACACACACACACACACACACACACACACACACGCTATGCTTTTTTAAAGTTCTACCTGTAAGGCCAGTAGACGTTCAGCCCTGGAAGGACTAAGTTTTGACTACACCTGCTCTTCGCTGTCCAAAGTGAGCAGAACTCTGACTTCCACTTCACCTGTACAGTGAAGAGATAGTTTTGTCTCCTGGTTGGTGGGCATGTATAGAGGCTTTATGTGTAAACAGACTTACCACCATTCCAAGATGGCAGTAAGGAGACAGTTTCCTTCTCCACCAATGGGCATGCAGAGAGGCTGTAAGGGCAGACCCTGACTACAATCACATATAAGCATTAAGGATAGCTGGGGTTCTATATCTTGCTGGCCAGGGGTTATCTGCAGAGATTATTTGTGTGAATACAGCCCAGATTACCATCCTGGTTTATCAGTGATGAGCTTTAAATAGAAACCTAAGTCTCATAATAATACTGAAAATGTCCAGGATACAATAAAAAGAAAATAGTTCATCATACATCAAACATCAATTCAAATAAAGAAGGACAATCAACAGATACCAACATTGAGATGGCACAGATGATCTGACAAGGATTTTTAAATGCTACCAGAAAAATAATTCAATGAAAATTTATGAACACTCTTGAAACATAGGAAAAAAATAGAAATTCTCACAAAAGAAAGAACAGATATAAAGAGCAAGCAAATAAAAATGTAAGAACTAAAAACATAATAACCACAAAGTTTTTTAGAACTCACTTGGAGGAATCAAGAGGAAAGGAAAAAATTAGTAAACTTGAAGATACATCAATAAAAATTATTCAGTCTGAACAACAGAGAGAAGATAGATTAAAACAAATGGATAGAACCTCAAGGATGTGTTTAAGAAAAAAAAACAATCTTACCTCTAGGTCAGCAGAATCCCAAAAGGTGGAAGTAATGGAGCTGAAAAAATATCAAATATCAAAATATCAATTAATATCAAATTTAGCAGAAGACATAAAACTCTAAATTCAAGAGGGTGAGTGAACCCCAAAGAGGATAAATAATGATGATGATAATAATAATAATAATAGCCACTGCCAGACACATGAAAACCTCCAAAAATTAAAAACAAAGAAATAAACTTAAAATAGGCTGAAGAAAAACAATGCATTACTTATCATGCCTAAAATATTCAAAGAATTCACACAAATCAATGAAAAAATGCAACTCAAAAGTGTCTTGAAATTTAAATTGATATGTCAACAACAAAAGATCATATTCAAATAACTGATAAATACATGCAAAAGTATACATGCTTAGTAGTGATGAGAAAGATGCCAATGCATCTTTTAAGATGGCCAAATTAAGGGAAGCCTGGGTAGTTCAGTTGGTTAGGCGTCCCACTCTTGATTTCAGCTCAGGTCAGGATCTCACAGTTCATGCATTGGGCTATGCACTGCCAGCACAGAGCCTGCTTGGGATTCTCTGTCTCCCTCTCTCACTGACTCTTCTCCACTTGCATGCTAGCTCTCTCTCGCTCTCTCTCTCTCTCTCTCTCTCTCTGTCTTTCAACATAAATAAATAGAACATCTAAAATAATAATTAATAAATAAAAATGGCCAAATTAAATATTGAAATTGAGGAGTGTTGTTACGTTGGTGCAGAAATTAACTCTCATACACTGTCACTGTTAGTGTTCACTGGTGCAGCATGGAAAACTGCATATTTCACAACCCTGTCATTTACCCCTTTGTATATATCTAACAGGTATGTACCCACCTGTCACCAAAGAACACGCAAAAGAAAGCTCATAGCAGCACTACTTTTAACACCTCAAAACTTCAAACAACTTACACCTCTATCAAATGATTAAGTAAATTGTGGCATACTAATTGAACAGAGTCCTATACGGAAATGAAAAAGAACAACTTGTTGCTACATACGACAACTATACATCCCACAAACACAATGGCAGCCAAAAGAAGGCTGCCAGACATCAAAGTATAAGCTGTATTTTGTCATTTCTATAAAGTTCAAAACCAGATAAAAATAATCTATTGTGTTGTGTGGGCTTCTGAAGTATGGTAATATTCTCTTTCTTCATCAGAGTGCTTGTAAAGTGGCTGGATTCACTACACCAGGGTTCACTTCACTGAGTTTACTTTATACTTTATGTATACTTGAAGTTATCCTTACCCACAAAATTATCAATCAATCTCTAACAGCAATTTCAAAGTTTCAGAACTGAAGTATTGACAAATCAGTGTGTTAGGTTATGAAAGGAGGAGTAAAATATTAGATGTGCTGAAAGATGGAAAGGTTTATAAAATTTTTTCTTCTATTTCAACTTTAATAATTTTTAAGAAAAATATCAAGGACGATATTAATGTTACCGGGTTAAACGATTAACCAATGTTCTAGTTAAGTAAGTTTTATCACTTAGGTTGATTCTTAGAATTCCCTTTTGGAGAAACTCTAATATCACTCAATCTGTGTCAAAACACTTGGAATTAAGTCTTGACTTTTTAAATTTTATGACAAGTCATTTGCTGGCCATATGAAGACAGGTTTGTCAGTATTTTTTGATGATCTAACAAGAGGTGAATGTGACATCTTTGTGAACTGATATTCATCATTATCTCGATTACTTTTTCTAATGAATTTTTAAAATTGCCATATATTTCAGAAATATTCCACAGGCAGAAATCTTCATCAAAATAAATTCAGTGTTTGTTAAGAAAAGAAGAGAATACTACTATTTTCAGAACACATACTACAGCCAAAATTGCTCAGCGTGAAGGCAGCATGTGTTGTTTTCTCTGGACAGAGTTGGGATTTAACCGAAATTCTCCCTGATGTTTTCCTGTATTTCTTTTTTTTTTTTTTTAATTTTTTTTCAACGTTTATTTATTTTTGGGACAGAGAGAGACAGAGCATGAACGGGGGAGGGGCAGAGAGAGAGGGAGACACAGAATCGGAAACAGGCTCCAGGCTCTGAGCCATCAGCCCAGAGCCTGACGCGGGGCTCGAACTCACGGACCGCGAGATCGTGACCTGGTTGAAGTCGGACGCTTAACCGACTGCGCCACCCAGGCGCCCCTATTTCTTTTTTTTTTTTTAATGTTTTACTTATTTTTGACAGAGAAAGAGCGACATAGTGCAAGCTAGGAAGGGGCAGAGAGGGAGAGAGGGAGACACAGAGTCTGAAGCAGGCTCCAGGCTCTGAGCTGTCAGCACAGAGCCCAATGTGGGGCTTGAACCCATGAACCATGAGATTATGACCTGAGCTGACGTTGGACGCTTAACTGACTGAGCCACCCAGGCACCCCTGCTATATTTCAATATTAACATTAAAATGCAGTCAAATGTTACTTTTAAAAATTTATATTCAGTTTTCATTTAGACCAGTGCAATATTTTTTTTATTTTCTTGCCAATACTTTTAATATAGATTTTTTCCCTCAAAGCTATATACATACATAGTTCAAAAAATCAAATAGTATTACAGAGGCTATAGGGGGAAATAGAAGCCTCCTGTCTCATTGTGTATTACCCCAGTTCCTGCTTTCAACTCTTTTAGCCAGCATTTATTTCTTACCAGATTTTTTTTTAATGTTTATTTATTTTGAGAGAGACAGACAAACAGAGAGCATGAGCAGGGGAGGGACAGAGAGAGGGAAACACAGAATCTGACGCAGGCTCCAGGCTCTGACCTGTCAGCACAGAGCCTGACATGGGGCTCAAACCCACAAACCAGGAGATCATGACCTAAGCCGAAGTCAGACGTTCCACTGACTGAGCCACTCAGGTGCCCCTAGCATTTATTTCTATATTTCTAAACCACATAATGTTGTTACTTTTTTTTTTTCATTTTAGCTATAACTTGATTTCCCCTAGTGTAGAAAACGGTCAATCAGTTCTTAACCCAACTTCAGCACATTTTTCTCCATTATAGCACAATTTATAATTTTTTTTTCACTCAGATTCAAACTCATCAAGAAATCCCGGAGTTTGGTTCTTAGATGGTTCTCCTCTTCTCAGCATTATCTCATGTCTTGTTTCGTCTTTCTGCTTTCTCCCATACAGATGCTGATATCCTGAAGGTCTTGTGGCTTTTGGTGGGTTATCACCACCTGCTTGTAGTTGGGGTCTTTAGAGTTTGTAGGAAAACTTCTTACCCAGTTTTGTTATGAATGTACACGGATTGGGGAGTTTGCATTGTCATTGCTCTGTCTGTTTTTACATGGTGATCTGGAAAGATACAAAATCTCTTCTGCCATTTCCACCACCATGCCATCTGTCCAGTACCCTTAGACTTACATACAAAGCTGAGATAATAACACATGTTCCTACTTAATAACCATATAATAATTAACCTAGAAGATCATAAGTAACAATAAATACTGTTATTAAGGGAAACATAGGATAAATTGCCAAAATGGACCTTTATATAACAAAAAGGAACTTTTCCCAATGAAGACTTACGTGATTATCACAGCCAAAGTAAGTTTTTTTTCAACATAATTCATCTTCTGGAATTTACCACATGATGACTTGGATAATTGTCACATACAGACATTTTATCTTCTCTCAATTGTATGCTCATGTACTGCAGTGACTGTGTGTTCTTCATTATCATATTGACCCCCTAGCACTAAGCAAAAGTGGTACTAATGCTGATCAGTAAATATTTGTTGAATGAGTTCACAAATACATGAACACATGAGTTGATTAAAAATGATTTTTCTTTGATTAATAGAAAATTCTCACATATCTATAGACAGGTTATCTATATGTCTTGGGGTTAGCTTGTGTGAAAATTCAAAAGTATGTCAGTGAAATATTTGCTTTATTGATATATGACCTCCTCTCTTCTCTGAATACAGAGATTCCCAAACAACTGGATAAATAGTATGTGTCAGAGAAGAATTAAGAGAGGTACTTTATTGGAGTACTCTATTTTCTTCCTGGAGACAATCATAGAATAAGATTGACTTTGAAATTAGACCGTAGGGGCGCCTGGGTGGCTCAGTTGAGCGTCCGACTTCGGCTCAGGTCATGATCTCACAGTCCGTGGGTTCGAGCCTCGCGTCGGGCTCTGTGTTGACCACTCAGAGCCTGGAGCCTGTTTCAGATTCTGTGTCTCCCTCTCTCTCTGCCCCTCCCCCACTTGCACTCTGTCTCTCTCTGTCTCAAAAATAAATAAACATTAAAAAAAAAAAAAGAAATTAGATTGTGGAAGCAGGCTCCTTTCCAGTTCGTCCTGTGTCAGATCTTCACAATGTGGCTGTATTATTCTGTTCAAAGTGAATTCTTACCCCATCAAATACACACATAATAACATATATGTCTAAAATGTTACCCTTACTGGCTGAGATAGATTAATTTCCCATTGTGTAATGTTTTAGATTGATCACTTCTTCCTTGTGATCAAAGGATGACTGTTAAGTACCATCCTTAATTTGAAAATTGAGTAGTTTATTATTCTGCATACTCATTGGACAGGCTAAAATAAAGAAAAAAGAAAAGGAAGCACCTGGACTCTCAGGGAAAGGTCGATGATGCCTGCTGTATAAAGGATATGGTATCTAAATGAACCCATTTATCATGATCGAAACATTTCAAGGAATTTGGAAACAGAGAATATGGCAACCATAAATGGCCCTAGGACGCATTTGGTAAAAAATATATATATCTCATGTTTTGAGGCCCAGAATGATTAAGTAATTAAAGCCAAAATTTCACATGGAGGCTGAAGTGAAACTAGAATCTAGACCTGTTGTTCAACTTTTTTCCCCTTCATTTTCTGAATTTGTCCCATAGCAAATATGTTTTGATTACACTTCTGGTCTAAATTATTCATGCCTGAAAACCAGACATGGAATATTCCAGAAAAAAAAAAATCTTCTACAGCGGTCAGATAACAAAAAGTGTGATAAAGCCCACTGAGTTTGAAAAGAATGCTCAGTAATTGAGAGGTGATATGCTCTTGACCTGTGCCATCTATGCCTCCCACTTTGTTCTAAATTATAAAACCCAACATCTCCCTGAAATGTTCCAACTGTTGGACAGAAAATTCTACTAATTATAATTCTCAAATGGCATCACTTACGGTTATCTTTATCACGCTTATTCCCAAAACACAGCAAGTAATTCTATCATCCCTGGGTCCAGGCATATAGTTAGACAGCAGTAGTTGGTTACAGTTCATATGTATTTTCTCTTGATTTTTATCACTTCTTTTAACAGATGTTTTATATATGTAGCATAAACCTCATGAGTTTGAAATCTAAAAAGACAGATTCTTTCAGCTTTAAAAACAATTATCATTCCACTCATAAAGATCATGTTTATTTGGCATACTTGCGACCACTAAAAAAAAAATAAAATAAAAATGTTATTTTGATGGAGAACACTTACTTTTAAAATCCTGACTAAAGTTTAAAATTTACAACGCCGCTAAAATATTATTCTCTATTTTAAGGTAAATTATTAAGCTGGACAATTTATGTCATTAAAATATTGCACGAATGAAATGATCTATGGTTCATCATGGTTTTATTTGCTTTTCTTAACCAAATCTTAAAATGTTTCTTTAACTCATTTCTATTTTAGAATTGACCATATTATTTTTATAGCTTAGAATCAAAAACAATAAATATACCTTTCTTGATAAAGATTAATTTTGAGTTTACATCATTTTCCTTTTCTCTTTTTTTCTTATTTTTAATTTTTTTTCATTCATACCTGATTCACTTAAATTCAAAAAGTAAATAAAGTGAACATTACAATTTACACTATTCTCACTTTCCAAATTTCCTGCCTATAAACAACCACAATTAATATTTTTGTAGGTATACTTAAATATTGTAATCATAAGCAAACATATGTATGACTCTTCCCTACAAATGGGATCCTACTATACATGAATCTATAACTTGATAATCCACTTATATCTACTTTGAGGACATATTTATTGGAGTGACCTCATTTTTTTATTTCAACAGCAGGCGTACTTTAAACTCGAATTCAACTGCAGCTAAATGTAAGCTGTTGAATATACTTGTATGAGAAGAACGTGGTACTAAGGCTAGTATATGAGCAATTAGAAGTTTCACTTTAGTTGACCATACTTTCCATTTTGGAAAACTGACTGGATTTGGAATAATGATGGTTAAAAAGATCACTTTACATCATAAACACTAATCCCAAACTATCTCTTTCCCAAATATAAATTGATGTATTTTATGTTTTAACTGTGTTCCCTTTGAAAAATTTCCTGTGGTTCTTCAGATAATATTAACTTCATCACTAAAATCTGAGACCCAGTCAATGGTTTACTACAATCAGAAATGGAGCTCACAGGGCCACCTAGATGGCTCAGTCAATTGAGCCTCCAGCCCTTGATTTTGCCTCAGGTCATGATCTCATGGTTCATGGGATTGAGCCCTGTATCAAGCTCTGTGTTGATAGCACAGAGCCTGCTTAGGATTCTCTCTCCCTGCCCCTCCCCCACTTGGTTGCACTCTCTCTCTCTCTCTCTCTCTCTCTCTAACAAATAAAATTAAAAAAAAAAAAAGAAAGAAATGTAGCTCACAAAAACATAGGAGACACTGATAAAAGAAAATCCAGTGAAGAATACTTCCATCTTTCAGAGTTGTGGGAAACATTTTACCTTAGTATATTTGTCAGGGGAAACAAGGAGGTAAAAGAAAATCAGGTTAGTATCATTAGGCTTTAGTACATGGACCAAATGGTGTGCTTTAGCACTCTTTTCACTTCTATTGTGAGGATAATTTGTTAATAGCCATATAATCTGGCGACTACTTAATGGTTGGCATGATGAAAATGCTGGGCTTCTTTATAGAGATTATTGAGCTCTGAAAAGTGATGCAGAAACTGTGAAAAGAGTTTCACAGCCAGGAACTCACCACTCTCATTTGAAAAGCTACCTCATATTTTTATTTTTTTAAACCTAACTAACCTTATTATATACCCCTTTTGTAAATAGTTGTTTTCATGTCATGCAGCTAAATGAAAGCTCATCAGGTTAAAATGGAAGATTAAGGAAAATCATATTTTCTCATCATATAGATGTCCTCAGAATGCCCAATCTCATTTAGAATATTTTTTAGTGTATGTAAAAAATGTACTCCGGCAATTATTTTTAAAAGATAGAACATTCCAGAAATCCCTGGGTAGAGATCATGTTATTAACCAATTGGTGCAATATATACAAGAGACATGGGATTATTTGTATAAAAACTTACAGCCAAAGAATTTATGGCAGTAATATAAACTCATGAATGTCCTGTTCTGCCGGGGGAATTCTCTGCAGTAGCTAGATGACTGATGATGTGGCAGAGTGCGATAACAAGTACAGCTGCTTCTATAATAAAGAAATCATAACAAGCTAAAGAATAAATCCTCCATAAGAAATCTCTTAAAGTGACAATCCAGTTTACTTGTTTTCCTGTAATGGGATTCTATCATCTACTTTTTCCATCCAATGTACAAATCAAGCATACAATACTTCTGGTTCTGGGTCTTCAAATGCTGTCGACAAGATAATTTTATAAATGTAGCATTTTAAAAAATTTATTTTATTTTTTACTTTTAGAGAGAGAAAGAGAGCACAGCAGGGGAAGGGCAGAGAGAGAGGGAAAGAATCTTAAGCAGGCTCCCTCCTCTGCACAGACACTGACGTGGGGCTCGATCCCACAATCCTGGGATCATGACCTGAACTGAAATCAAGAGTTGGGTGCTTAACCCACTGAGCCACCCAGGCACCCCTAAAGATAGCATTTTAAGGTAACTTTACAAACTAATAATATAAACTGAAGAAAACTGCATCCAATATGGGGGTCTGTGACAAGTATGCTCAAGGAAATCATTTTCAGATAAAAATCAGAAAAATGCATCATTAGTAATGGAAGGATCCATGTTTCTTCAGTTTGCTAGAAAGACTGAAGACTCCATATCACTTTGGGGGATCCCAGGATATGAAATGTTTTGAATCTTTAAAGTTATGAATGAAAACCATTTTCATAAAAACATCTTATGAACAGAAAACTAGGGAATATTATGTATATAATTATAATAATACTTAAATATACAATATAATAATTTATAATTATATAATATACATATAATTATAATTATATATAATAGTATATTATGAATAATATATACACATTCTGACTTTTTAAAGATCTTAGGCTGGCTATAAAGAAAGAATATTTAAATATTCCCTAGAAGATCTGAGTGGTTAGTATATGACTTTCCACAAATAACAGGGCAAATACCATCTCTTCATGTATATTTAATTTAAGGTTAATTTAAAGTTTAATCCCGAAGGAGACTTACACAAACATTTTTTTCATAACTGTCAAGGTATGCTTGAGTAGGGTAAGAATTAAAATGTTACTAGTGGGGCGCCTGGGTGGCGCAGTCGGTTGGGCGTCCGACTTCAGCCAGGTCACGATCTCGCGTTCCGTGAGTTCGAGCCCCGCGTCAGGCTCTGGGCTGATGGCTCAGAGCCTGGAGCCTGTTTCCGATTCTGTGTCTCCCTCTCTCTCTGCCCTTCCCCCGTTCATGCTCTGTCTCTCTCTGTCCCAAAAATAAATAAACGTTGAAAAAAAAATAAAAATAAAATGTTACTAGTAATTTTACCTGGCCTCAGTTATGATACACTAATGACTAAGACTTGAGCATAGCAATGTGATACTGCCTAAACCAAGGGGAAAAAAATCGCAGAGGTTACAGCAGTAGAGGCTGGAGTGCTCAGTAAAGGTGCCGACTTCTGAACAGAGGGTGAAGGCAGTCTTTCATACCTACATCAGTAATAGATGCTCCTGTGGAGGCAGGATGAGAATGGTTGCACAAAACTTACTCCTCAGAGATGTTAAAAGTACTTATGTTACTATATGTTAACAATAACCTTTAATTTTAGATACTTTTTCAGCATCCTCACTGAATTGAAATGCTATCTTATTCAAAGCATTGGATTTTACTAGGCTATGCATTAGTTTGGCACCTACACATACATGCAACTTTCTGAAGCTTAAGATATGTGTGATACAAATTGTTAACCATATACTGCAGTTTGCTAAGGTCCTACTTTCTAATTGTTGTCTTGACATAACTATTACGAGTATCCCTTTTACTCTCAGACACCACTGGATGATTAAATCATGGTGTGAAAACATGCTTGGATATTTTTTGTCCCTTTATACTTATCTGGCTTTTCATTTCAGAATTCCAGAAACTTGCTTGTAAGGCTGTAGTCTTTGGTATATATAAAATGCTCATAGCACTGGGTGTTGTATGGAAACCAATTTGTCAATAAATTTCATATATATAAAAATAAATAAATAAATAAAACTTTGGTGGAATCTAAAAAAAAATAAATAAATAAAATAAAATGCTCATAGAAAACAAGAGTCATTTAAGCCATGGTAGTATGTGTTAACAATTCCATGTTAATAGTAAAAAACCTAACTGTAAATATGACGTAAAATAAGATAAAGGAGGGGTGCCTAGGTGGCTCAGTCAGTTAAGTGTCTGACTTTGGCTCAGGTCATGATCTCACAGTTCATGAGTTCGAGCCCCATGTTGGGATCTGTGCTGATAGCAAGAAGCCTGTTTCAGATTGTCTGTCTCCCTCTCTCTGTCCCTCCCCCCTCTCAAAAATAAATAAACATTATGAAATCAGGTAAGGGAGTCAGGAAATCTCAGAAACAGGTGTACAAGCTTTTGGGTTATCACACACAAACACACACATACACATGCACACACACATGAACACATGATGAGAATAGAAAATGTTCCCTTCTCTAAGTATCAACTCCCCAACAAGATCAATTTAGGTAAAAAAAAAAAACAAAAACAAAAACAAAAAAAACAAAAACAAAAAACAACTTCTGAGGAAATGTTTCAATATATTCTGAATTATAGATTTAGAACCTTAGACCAATGGACCTTAGAGAATAATCTCTTCCTATAATACTGAGAAAAGAGATTTGAGTGATTTTTCTTAGCACTGGTCAAAGCCTCTGAACACAGAATGTTTGTGGTACATTTTCCATATACAGTAAGTGCTAAATGTGTGATGAATGAATGAATGACTGAATGAATGCTGTATGGATAACATTTTTATCCTATATCTCCATTTTAAACTTATACTTTTTCCCAAAAAGAAAATACTGTAAAGTAAGGATTGGTTCCATATTTCTTTGTTATAATGTAAATTAAACTTCCTTTGGACTTACTGTATATTAATCTTAAAATGATGATACTTGAATCATCAGTATGCTGAAAATACTGATGCTTGAGAATGAGTTACAGAACACAGGAGGAAAATGAGGAGATATACTACAATAATCAACTGCTTAGGGCTAAGTATCATCCTAAATACAACAAATGTTAAAAATTAAAGAAAACATGTACAAAGACTATTCTATTTTTGCTAATGTTCTATTTTTCCATTTAAATTAATTATTGCCTTCTACCTTCAAAATTTGCCTATAACTAGTCCTTTAGAATCACTTTAAAAATTCACTTATTTCTGAAGAGGTGTTAAAATCAGTAACTTGTCAACTCATTTATTTAATGTCTTCAAGAGTTATAAAGGAACCCCCTAATTTACTAGAAGAATTCAGACCAAGTTGCTAGTCTCTTTTTTTTTTCTTTTACTGGCAAGTAATAATATAAACTGTAAGCAAGCTAATGCAATCTTAAAATTGAATCTCTATATGCCCTATGATTTACTAGCTAATATAATATCATCTCTTGTAGTCAAATTTTACAAATAGGGTGGCAAGTAGTCTTTATATTTGAGTGGGAGTAAAAGTAAAATTACCCCCATTCTCTACTGCCTTTCTCTTCATGGACTTAGAGATATTATGTGTTTTAAATAAATGATCATGGTTGAATTAAAACTAGGCTGCCCCTTTCCAATAAACTGGGTTTTATTACAGGACAGGGAATTTAAACTCTTATTTGGTTTGTGTAGTCTGGCTTGAGATTTTTCACTTTTGCTTTAGTTATGTTTTGGTTTGGAGTGTTGGTTTATTTCATGCTTCATTTTTCTGTGTTTACCAGCTGAAAAGCTTGATTCATAATGAAATATTTGTAAGCAGTATGCACAGTACCAAGGGTTTTACTAGGTGGCTGCCATGGTCTGCATGCAAAAAGGTCAAAGATAAAATGAGCATTTTGAAGAACATTTCTTGGCATGGAAATGGAGGTTAATGAGGAAATGTGTTTCAATAATGATAATATGAATGCTTTGCATTTATATAGCTCCTTTTCTTAGAATGCTCAGAACACTTAACCTCTGACTCAATTTCCTGACACTTGTCATTTGAGTGGTTTTTACAAAGCTAAGAAAGATAAAAGAGAGATGCTCCAAATTTACTATTTTTCAGACATCAATAAGAGCAACCATGAGTCTCAGGGTCTAAGAAGCTATCAGGTATGACACATAAATTGGTTTGTGGATTCAAATTTTTTCCATTTACAGACATAACGCTTGGATCTATGATCAAATTAGAAATGCTAGCCTAGGTATGGTTGTGTTAGGTCAGTAAAGATGAGGGGCCTCCTAAAAGTGCTCAGATGCCTGAAGAACAAAAGGATATAGGCTGGTTATTCAGTTCAGACCTCACCAATGGGAGCCTCAGTTTCCTTATCTAGTTTTCTGGTAATTTTTCTTTGTTCCCAACCCCAAAAGGAGAAGTCTTCTTATAATGTTTCACACATGTGTACATCAAGACTGTATGAATAGTTTCAAGAAACAAAACTCATACTGCAGCCAAATTCCCCAGAAACCATGAACCCATAAAGAGCATTCGTTTGCAGCCAAAAGAAAATCCATCTAGCCTCAAAATTAACTGTTCAGTTGTCCATTTTCTCATTGTGCCACAAATAAATATTTGATGAAATTAAAACTATATATTTTTTCTACTTAGTACTTGAAAAGGCCAATCAAAATCTTGAGAAGGAAGGGAAGTCTATAAATAGGCAAATTTTTAAAGATGCTTAAAAAAAAGATGCACAAAGAACTCCTTTTAGAAAAACAGTTAATAATGCCTCTTGGAACCTCTCAGTAAAAGGCAATGCTCTTGCAAACTCATCACCTTAGATGGAAAAGGTTAAAGTAATTTCACAGGAGCACACTAAGAAGTCATGGTAAGATGAGGGGGAAAGAGGCATCTTAGCTCCCACGCCTGCTTTCCAACAGTCATATTCTCTCCCAAGAGTACAGAAAAAGCACCTGACCATTATCTTTTTCCCAAACAGCTTTATTACACCATTATACACTTTTTTTTCATGATTGGAACGAAAGATATTTCCTACCAAGGACAACTCTGCTTATAATTAACCTTTGGGACTTATATTTTTCATGTTAATGTTAATGTTAAAAATCCTCTGCCAAAGGATCACAGGAGTATAGAAGTTGGGAGTGAATTCCCACCCTAGCTAATCTAAATGTAAGAAGTCGTTCCTTACCTCCTCTTGGGGCAAGGAAGTACACTATTGCCATGACCCAAAGGTCTTCTATTTTATTTCAATTTCTCTAGGTAATTCTGTACTTGATCCATGTTCACAATACAGATGGAAGGATTGGGAATACAGGCTTATGTTTATTAGCAAAAGGTCTATAAAAGGCAAAGTGCACTTTTTTTTTTAATTTTTGTATTGTAGATCACATGTGCAAAAAGAAATGATGGCTCTCTTTAATGTGACATTAGATTTCTTAAAAATTCTTTCTTTGAAATTAATCTTCTTACGCAAATTTAGTTGCACAAATTCTGTTTTTATATTAACAGACTATGCAACGGATTGAAATTTAAAGAGCAATAAAATGGAACCTTAAATTTAAGGAATGTTTGAAACTGCTATTGGTGCAAGCCAAAGCTTATAAAATAGCAGAAAAGCATGGACAGACTGATCTGCAGGGAGCATCATTGACTGAAAAGTTCAGTATAGCAATTTTCTATCTACTGCAGGGGTCGCAGTACGGGGTCCATGGGACAAATATGGCCCACCTGCCTCCTATATTTGTAAATAAAGTGCTATTGGAACATAGTAACACATTAGCTTACATATTTCCTTGGCTGCTCTCTTCCTTACAACAGTGTTGAGCAGTCACAACAGAGACCCTATGGTGCACGAAGCTGTGAAATTCCACTATTTGACCCTTCACAGAAAAAGTTTGTCAACCCAATCTATAGACCAGTTGTTTTCAACAAGACCAACCCCAGACCAACCCCCTGACCATCTACTGAGCAAACTTTACTCCAGGCTATATTGCCACAGATTTGTTTTGCTTATTTTTGAGTTTTATAGAAATAGAATCGTGAAATTTATGCTATTTTTGTTTTCTTTCACTCAAAATTATAATGATGAAAGTTATTCATGTTCTTTGTGCGGCTTTTTCTTTCTTTAATTGTCATACTGTATTTCACTGCCTAAATAAACCATGATATATGTAACTATTCTCCTGTTAAATCAGATTCAAATGGCTTTTAGGTATTACATATTACAAACTGCACTTTGGGAACATTGTTGAACATGTCTTTAAATGTACATTTGTTTGTATTTCTGGTAAATGTATATCTAGTGATTAAATCACTGGATCACAGAGTATGCAGTTGTTCGGCTTAAAAATATATTGCCAAAGTTTCATTTACATTCCCACCAACAATTTTTTTAAAATATTTATTTACTTCTGGGAGACAGAGAGACAGAATGCAAGCAGGGGAGGGGCAAAGAGAGAGGGAGACACAGAATCTGAAGCAGGCTCCAGGATCCGACTGTCAGCACAGAGCCTGATGTGGGGCTCAAACTCACAAACTGCGAGATCATGACCTAGGCCGAAGTCGGACGCCTAACCGACTGAGGAGTTTCTGTAGGAGTTTCATTTACTCCATATCCTTTAAGATACTTCATAATATAAAAAAAAAATGGGGGCCACCCTGGAAGCTGTGTTGTAATGTCTTATTTTAATTTTATTTTGCATATCCCAGATATATTTGAGACTGAACAACTTTATATGTTTATCAGCCATTTGGATATTTGTTTTGTGAAATGACTCTGAAAGTTATTTGCATAGTTCTAAAAATGGATTATCTGTACTTCTCTTATTGATTTGTACAAATAATTTTATATCCTGGATATGAATTCTTTGTTGGATACATATATAGCAATTACTATCTCCACAGTTTTCACTAATTGGTAGTTTTTGATAAATAAGAGACCTAATGATTAATATGGTCAAACTCATCACATTTTTCTGTTATGTTTAGTGCACTTAATATCCAGTTTAAGATAACTTGGTATACTCCAAGACCACAAAGATGTTGTCCTTTGATATCTTCTTTTAATTTTGGTCATTTTACTTTCCATTACGGGTCCATGCTTCATCTAAATTTGACAGTTGTGTATTCTAGGACATTGGGAAAAAAGTTCATTTTTAAAATTTCATACAGATATCCAATGGACTCAGACTATTTATTTTGAAGATTACTCTTTTCCTACTACATTATAGTTGCAACTTAGAACTAAGTTACAGGATTCTTTATGTATAAATAATTGGTTTCTGTATTTATTTAGTTTATTTGACCATCCTTATACCAATACCACATTGTTTAATTTTACTAACTTTATAATAAATCATTATATCAGTTATTGAAACGCCACCGGTTTTACTCTTCTTAAGATTATCTTTGTTATTCTTGGTCTTTTGCATTGCCATATAAAATTTGAAATCGGATGGTCCATTTCCATGAAGTATCCTACTGATATCTGACTGAGTGTGCATTGACTGTATCGATCACTTTGGTGAGAGCTGACATGTTTAGAATACTAAGTCTTCCAAACAATGAAAATGGAAAATCCCTCCCTTTATTAAGACTTTCAAAGTCCTTTTAATAATATAGTTTTCTGTATGGAGATTTTGTACATCATTTCTTATATTCTTATTCCTATGAATTTGATGGTTTTTATTCTATTTTAAGTAGTATCACTTATAAAATCTTATTTTCAAGTATACTGTTAGTAAAATAATTATAATTTATTATTTATACCTACCTTACAGGACATGACCATGCAAAACGCAATTATTAATTCTAAAATCTGTATCTTATCTGTATTTTTTCAGTTTTCTACAAATACAATTTTCCTTTAAAATTTTTCTTTCACTTCTTTCTTGCCATATTATTATTGCAAAGACCTCTAGTATATATATATATATATATATATATATATATATATATATATATACTATATATATACTATACTATACACACACACACACACACATATGTATATATTGGATAGATATAGTTTTAATAAATATCCTTGTCTCATTCTGAATATCAGAGTTGAAAACTTAATGATTTTATCATCAAGTAGAATGTTGGCTGCATGTTTCTGTGGATACCCTTTATGTCATTAAGGAAGTTAAATCTAGTTTTCTAAGAGATTTAAAAAAAAAAACATAAATGAGTGTTGAATTTTATCAAATGCTGCTTCTGGTATTCTTAAATGAGGGTCATATTCTTTTTCTCCTTTTACTGTTAATATTGTTTGTTACATTAAGTAATCAATTTTTCAATATATTAAATCAACTTTATGTTTTTAGGTTAAACCCCAATTGGTTGTGATTTCTTTTTATATATTACTGAATTGTATTTATTAATATTTTATAATATTTTATTTAGGAATTTTCTATGTATGTTCTAGAGAGATCAGCACCCTAATTTTGTGTGGGTGTGTGCATGCATATGGGTGTGTGTGTGTACGTATGCGGGTATGTGTATCGCCCATGTTAGATTATGGCATCAATGTTTTGCTATCCTCATCAGTAAGTCTTCCATTTTCTAATCTCTAGGAAAGAAAATTTGAATTAAAGATTTAATTTCTTTAACACATACAAGTTTATTCACCTTTTTTACTTCTGATGTTAGTATTGGTAAGCTGTGTTTTTCAAGTTATCAATTTTATTTTAATTTTCAAGTTTATAGATTTTAAGTTGTTCATAAGAGCTTCTTATCACCTTAATAACTGAAGGCACAAAAATGATGTCATATTTTTAATTCCTGATATCAGTCATTTGTGCCTTCTTTTTTTTTTTTTGATTGCTATTGCTAAAGGTGTGTCTATTTTATCACTCTCAAATAACAAAATTCTGGTTTTGTTTATTCTCTTGATAGTATACTTATTTTCTACTTCATTAATTTTTGCTTTTATCTTTTTCAATTTTGTTTTCCTATTTTCATTGGGTGTAATGCATTATTCTTTCCCTTACTTTTTCAGATGTATAATTAGATCATTGATATTCATCTTTCCTTCTTTTCTAATATTTACATTTAGGGCATTGGATTACTCTCTAATCGAGGATTGCACAGTCATTGCACTACTGACATTTTGGGCCAGGTAATTCTTTGCTGTGGGATACTGCCTTGTATATTGGAGCATGCTCAGAAATATCCTTGGCTTCTCTGCCCACTGGGAGGCATAACACCTCCACAACTTCAGTTGTGACAACCAAAACTGTCTTTATATATTGCCAGAGGTTCCCTTGGGGGAAATATCCTCCAGGTGGGAACTGCTGTTCTAATCACAAATTTAGCTATACCCCACACATTTGATATATCATATTTTCATGATGAATCAGTTCAATTTGTTTTCTAACTTCCAATGTGATTTCTTATTTGACATGTGTCACTAATGTGTAACATTTAGTTTTCAAACATTGATGAATTTTCTAGTTACATTTTTGTAGTGGCGTTCTAGTTTAATTCCACTATGGTCAGAGAATATATTGTATTTGCATTCCACCCTTCATATTTTGTTTGGACTTGCTTCATGTTTTGGTAAATGATCCACATATACTTTTAAAAAATGCATTTCTGGAAATTATTGAAAGAAATGTTACACATATTTCAACTAGGGGAAATGTGTTAACCATGCTGTTAAAATCTTCTATATATAGCCTCATTTATCTCTAAAAATCTTATTTTATTGGTTTCTAATAGCAATGTGTTAAATTTTCCACAGTTTTGGATTTGTCTCTTTCTCCTTGTCTCTGCTCATTCTTAAAAGATATATTGTTAGGTGCATACTAATATAGAATTGTTGTATTTTACCCTTGCTGTCTCATTTATTATAATATAATGATGCTCTTTAACTCTGATACTCTTTCTGTCCTTACACTTGGTTCAATTTGTTATAAGAAGAACCATACCAACTTTCTCTTGTTTACTTATTGTACAATACATGTTTTTATTTCTGTATATTTATGGTGTGGTTCTTAAAAGCAGCATATATGTTTTTATTCCCATAAGAATATTTGTTTTAATTAAAGTGTTTAGTCCATTTATATTTAATATAATTACTGATATATATGTGTTTAAACATACATTTCAATATTTGCTTTCTATTTTCCCCATTTCTTGTTTTTTTTTCCTTTTTATCTCCTTTCCTGCCTTCCTTTAGGATAATATTTTTATTCTCCAAATTTCTTCTTTATTAGGTTTTTAGGAGTACATTTTCTTTTTTTATTTGTAGTTACTCTAGAAATTTCAGCACCCATCTTAGAATTACTAAAATTTCTTTTACTTTTTACTTTAAATATTTTTCAGAACAAAATAAGAAACTTACAATTTTTCCATGCCTTCTTTCTTTTGTATTATTACTGTTATGTATTTTAATTCCACACATGCTTAAACCTCATAAAATATTGTTGTTTTTTTAAACAAAACAAGAATATATTTCTATTTACTCATGTATTTAACATCTCCAGAGATTTTTATTGCTTCCTGCATTGGCAATCTTTCATCTGGAATTAGTACATGTCACCAGTGAAAATAATACCACTTGTCAAAGTAGTCAAGTTGTCTATCATGCCCCAATATTCAATGATTTCCTAGTTTCTATATAATAAAGTCCAGATGCTTAGCCTGATATTCATGGTTCTCTACTTAACTAATTTCCAATCCTATCAACTTCTCTATCCAAACTCTTTCTTCTGAGCTCATTGAAATTACCTTTATTATACAAATATATAGACCTGATAAATTGACATATGATGATTCATAAAATGTGACTTAAAAATCTTTACTTTTGTTTCCAGTGATCTTTGAAATTTTCTTTCATGGTAGTCACCTTGGATGAAAACCCACTATAGGTGGGTCCTATAGTCCTGTACTCACTTTTATACAGCTACACAGTACAAACTCACAGTATAAATTCAGAATATCAGAAAAGTATATTAATCCACACTCAATCTCCATGCAAAGCTAAGACTTGTTTGTCTTCTCCCAGTTATGGCTTTCTGCTACCTACTTGTATGCAACAGAAGAGGTAGGAATGGGGACTGTAACTGGCTTCTTCTCCCCTTTTTATACATACATTCCCCCAACTCCTACCTGCTATTTCAGACCCATTCTGGACTGGGATTGAAGCATGACATGAAGGATAAGTAAAGCAGATCTCTTCTCTCATGGGGCACTTTCATGGGTTCTACAAAGACTCCTGTTACTGGTGATCTCATTTACAGGATTTTTGACCATTTTATCCACAATGATTCTCAACCTCTCAGAACTCACTCAGCCACCTTCAGCTTCCCCTCTAGGTGGCCCTATTGGACAAGCTCTAAGATGGCCTATAATTATGCACTGCATCTGGTCCTCAGGAAGCACTCAAGCATTCTTCACCTGTACAGACTCTCAAATCACAGTCCAATCACAACATAGTAAGTACATTGCTCACACTGCTATCAGGTGACTAGGTGTCCTTCTCTGCCTTAGATTTTCCTGGCAGGTATCAGATAGCTTCGGGAGACCCATGAAGCTCCCTGAGTGGTAACACTAAAAGCCCTCTGTTTTGTATTCACATGAACTTGCCATCTTACAAATTTAGAGAGTAGTATTCAAAACGCAGTTTTCTCGGGGTGTCTGGGTGGCTCAGTGGGTTGAGTGTCTGACTTTGGCTCAGGTCATGATCTCACGGTCTGTGAGTTCGAGCCCCGCATTGGGCTCTGTGCTGACAGCTCGGAGCCTGAGCCTACTTCAGATTCTGTGTCTCCCTCTCTCTCTGCTTCTCCCCTCCTCACGCTCTGTCTCTCTCTCTCAAAATAATAAGTAAACATTTTTAAAAAACAAAACACAGTTCTCTCTAAAGAAATCTCTTCATCAGTTTCCCTACTCTTCAACTGTCTTAATGTGTATGAGATTTTTAAGGTCTGTAACAGTTTTTGATTAGTCTTTTGTAACCTGTCTTTGGAATCAGCCTGGACTGTATCTAGTGCCTAAATTGAAACCTCCAATTTCATATCTGATTACATACATTTGGCACTTCCTCATTACCAATTCTCTTCTCAACCCTCTCCTTTCTCAATCCACATATTATCTGTACTTCCATGTTGTAATTACAGCTTTTGTTTGAATACAGCAACAACATTTAGGAAAGAATTATCGAAAATGCAAAACACCTGTAGTTTACAAATTGCTAAAGAACGCATTTCACTATTTTTCTAGAAACACCACAAGCATGGCAGGTATTTTGGTTCCAAAATGTAAATGGTATAAATTGGATGGATTTAAACCTTCCTTGGACAAAGGTCAGAATATTCACAGCTAACCCAATCCACATGCATATAATACTTTTGTCAGTAGTTCAAGCTCCAAAGATAGAGATGGGTTTACAATGTTTCTTCCTCTGAAGAAAATATGGATAAAGCATCTTATCTGGGTTGCAATTAAAACAAAGTGTATAAGCTACTGCCCTTTCAGGCCAATCTGCCTGCTTTATATATGTTTTCAATGTAGTGTAAAGAGAAAAAAAAAAAGTTTAGCATCAGAATGAATTGGATTAGAATCTCAGTCCACTATTGAATAGTTGTATGTCCCTAAGTTATTTAGCCTCTCTGAACTTCAGTTGCCTTATTATAAAATGGTATCAACCAAACTCACCTCACAGAGAGTTAGTAATTAAACTGGCACATGTAAAATGCTTTACAGAATCACTAGCAATAGAAAATGCTAAGTAAAAATTATTTCCTTTCTATTCTCTAAATTCTCCTCTTTTTATCTTCTCTCCTGATTTCAACCACATCTACAGTAATTTTATTTATAACTTTGAAGTCATTTGGGAGGAAGTAATTTGGGGAAAAAAATTGGCATTTCCTTTAAATGCACTTCATTGTCCTCTTCCTAGATCATCTTATGCCTCACTGTTTAACTACCTACTCTGAATTTTCCTCACCATCTGTTGGTCACTTCCCATTTTTTAGGAAGCATTAGCTTCATGTCTATTACTAGGTTTTATATTCATGTGGCAGGCACACGAATTTGATCTTATATTCAATTCTTGTATTTCCCAATGTTCCACAAAACCTATTTTGAAAGCATAAACTTGTTGAAGATTTACTTATTGTCTTTTCTGGTGAGGATTTAGAACATTCACAATTGTTAGAGCAAGGTTGTAGTGCCTCTCTGCACGAGTAAGTAAATGGTGCCCACTCTAGTAATCAGGAGAATTGTGAGAACCATGAAGTAATATAAATGGTAAGAAACTGGTGTGGTTACTTAGGATCTATTGTAATAGATGAGCTTTATTAATTTGGAAAGACAGAGTGAGTCCACAGGTACTTAAAATAAGAGTATCAGCATTCGATATCATACTTCATAAGGTTGGGCCATGTATAAGATCAGTTGAAGGCAGGTAAAACTTGAATGGATATCATTAATATGACTATTGCTATAATTCAAGGAAACATATTATTCTTATTGTCTCAGGTTGCATTCATTGGAGAGCAGATTCTGTGATAGATAGAGATTAGAGTACAGGGGATTATTAAGGAGCCCTCTGGGATCAACACTCGGGGAAAGAAAGAGGAAATATTGACAAAAGAGAGAGATTAGCTGAAATGTAGTCTCAATAAAAGCCACAGAACTACAAAGCTGAAATTACCTTTTGGTTGTCCTATGTTAGGATGAAAGGCTGGGCCTTCTACTTTCACGTTGACCAATCACTGGATATGGAGCATGAGGAGGCATAGTCTTTGGAGAGATGGTTCTCTTCCCCCTAAGTAATCCCCATGGTGGATTCAGCTGAGGGCCGTCTGCCAGAAGACTCCCAGTATTTGAGGTAATTAGCCCCTAATTCTTGAAAGAGAATCTGGGCAACCACCACATATATGAATGCTGACTCTATTTTCAACAGTACATTTAATGCCTATATGTATTGTGATTAATAGATCATAAAAACAATGAATATGGAATTGAACAGAAACCTTCAAAGTTGTTATTCATGACCTCAGGAAAAAATTATGAAGCAACTACCAAGTACTAGGACATAGTAAGTTATTGAAATTCAAAAGGAAATAGGACAGTTCTCACTCTTGAGTATCTAGCACACTAAATTTCTAAAATACTAAATATATCTTATGTTTGGGAAGATTATAATAGTTTCATCCATATGCAAATGCACGTGTCTACTTGCTGCCCTTAGAAAAAACAGCTTATATGCAGATGGACCAACTATAGCCTGTGGGACAAATCTGGCCACATGTTTTTACAAATAAAGTTTTATTGGAACCCGGTCATGCCCATTTATTTTTGTGTTGTGTATAGCCGCTTTTGTGCTACAAGGGCAAAGTAACATCGCTGCAGGAGACACCATGGGGCTTGCAAAATAAAAAATAGTTATCTGGTCTTCCACAGAAAATGTTAGCTGACCCCTGCTTTAATACACTCTGAGATTCATAGGTAGACAATATTAAGACTGATCTTTAATATGTAAGTGATAGTGATCTGGGTTTCTTCAATTTTATTTTTTTGTTAAGTATGGTGTTCACACATTGGCGATGCATTATCCTTAATTCTGAATCACATCCCACTTTCTGTATAATGCTCATATTATAAAAATTTTTTCCTTTGAATA
Source organism: Lynx rufus (assembly GCF_022079265.1). NCBI lineage: Eukaryota > Metazoa > Chordata > Mammalia > Carnivora > Felidae > Lynx > Lynx rufus. Next base: position 112,718,677 of record NW_025814856.1, on the reverse strand, counting down.
CTTTTCATCTATTGCTTTTCATCATCATCATCTTCATTATCATGTAAGCTAAAAGAATGAACATGTGTTTAATATAATCCAACATACATTCTGTTTAATCAATATGGTGTAAAATATTCATTAATGATTAGATGTCACCCTAGATGAAACTATTCTGTGGTATTCTATAATGCTTTCTACCTTTTTCAACATTTTTTATCCGGAATTTGGATGAAAAGGAAAAAGCATGTTTATCCAATTTGTGTATGACACAAAGCTGTGGAATAATAGTTACTATACTGAATGACAGAAACAGTACTCAAGAGGATTGCAGAAAGTTGGAAAGATGAGGCAAAACTAACAAAATGAAATTTAACAGGGCTAAATATAAAGTTCTGTATTTGGGTTTAAAAATTTTTTAGCACAATTGTACAAATATAAGATGGATAACACATGGCTAAACAGCAGTAAAAGGTGAACAAGTTTTAGGGTTATAGTTAACTACAAGCTTAATTATGAACCAACACTTTGATGTGGATCTGAAAAATGTTCGCAAAATCTTAGTATGTGCTTTAATATCATTATGTATTCTATCCAGATGAATGTTGCTAATTGCATTGCATTCTGCATTGGTCATAAGCCATCTGGAATGATGCGTTCAATTTAGGGAGCCCTTTTGTAAAAGGGACCTTGACAAATGCAGTGAATGTTTGACATTTTTCCCCCAACCATAGACATCAGATACCTGCTTGCTCAAACCTTTGAAGATAAGTTGCAGGCATAAAGCTAGGCTCTAATCAGAAGCACCTGCAGTTGAGCTTAGTTTGAGGGCCAGAAATGCAAAGCAGGGGGAATACTTAGAACTCACTCTAGCAAGGATAAAATCAGGGGCTGTAGATTCAATTTCTTGAGACATCACAGTTAAGCCATGCACTAGGTGTTGTCTGCAGGGAAAGTCATGGTATCTGCAGAAAAGTTAAGGCTCCCCAAGATGAGTTCTATGTGCAATTTCAAACTTTGCTCCTGGCTATATATCTCCCAGGTATTATGAGAAATAATAGTCCAGATCACCTGTAGGATAATTCTCAATTATAAATTTCTCCATTCCTCATTTTCTCTGCTCTTTACAGACTCAAAAATGTATGGATGTGTACATGGAAAGGTTACAGTGCCTGGGACAAAGCAAAATTAAAGGAAGTATGATAGGGAAGGGAAGTTGGTAGAATCTACCTACTGTTAAAGAACCAATGTTGAGTCCTATTTTATAAAAAGAAATTAAGGTTTTTAATCACCTTGCTAATAAAATCTTTCACAGAAAAAAAGAAAACTATGCAGCACATGCCATAGGAAGACAGCATGATTGGGCATTTAAAAGCTAGTATACAATACGTATATAATGTAGAGACAGTGGCATTTACACTCTTTGTAGTGTGGAATGTGACCTGCCTGGCAATATTGCCTATAGGATATAAGTAGGAAACGTGTCAAGTTTTTTTCCATTTTATTTAGGCACAACACTCATGGTTTGTTTACTATTCTAGTTTATTATCTGCAGTCTTTTACCTAGTATTCTTCCCATTTGTAGACTCTACAAATGGTTTCCCAGTGGCACAGTGGTCTTGTGAAAAGAGCATAACCTTTTAGAGTCAGGTTACACATAAATGCAAGCCCTCGGTCTTCACCATTAAGTCTGCGATTTTCACCTTGGGAAATTGACTCTAGCATTTTGGGCTTATGTTTTGTGATCCTTAAAATAGCAAAGAAGGTATCTCATGATAATACTCTGAAGTCTATGTTAGCTGCAGCACAGGAAGGTACACAATGTTAATTCTTATACTCACCTTTATATTTTCGTCACAGTCATTGTTTGCTTGTCAAAAAATATGGAAAATCAATCAACTTCGGATAAAGTAAGTTTATCTTTTTAAAATTTATGTTTTCATGGGGTACCTGGGTGGCTCAGTCAGTTAAATGTCTGACTCTTGATCTCTGCTCAGGTCATGATCTCCTGGTTCATGGGATCCAGCCCCATGCCAGGCTCTGCACTGACAGAACAGAGCCTGCTTGGGATTCTCTCTCTCCCTCTCTCTCTGCCCCTTTCCTGATCTCTCTCTCTCTCTCAAAATAAATAAATAAACAAAAATTATGTTCCCACCTAACTACCTCATCCCCAAGCCCCACCCTACCCCACCCCATGCCACCCAGAAAATGATTCTCCAACTTTGGATAATTTCTGTGATAAGAATAAAACCTAGAATTATAGAGAAGCCAGTTACTTGTTCCTATAAACATAACTTCATCAACTTTATCTCATAAAGAAAAGCTCAACGTTAAAATGTGTTGGACATAGTAAGGATGCGAGGAAAGAACAGAATAGAGGTAAATCTTTACTGTGTATCAACAGCTTTAGGTTAACTCAATCATAAAGTGTTTCTAGGATTGCCACCAACATAAAATAATCTTTTTTTTTGAATGACTCCTATGAAAATAATTACTGATAGGAGGTTAAAAATTTTAACTTTTAAGTAAGCAATGTATTTTTATTACTGAATCTTATGGATGTGTTTGTGGCTCCATTGTATGGATGTACACTCTATAGCTGTATGTTTGTTTATCTACCCACCTATTAAAGAATATTTTGGCTTTTTTCTGGCAATTATAAATAAAGCTGCTATACCCTATCATGTGCAAGCTGTTGTGTGGACATAAGTTTTCATCTCACAAATGCTATACTGTATGATAAGCCTATGTTTAACTTTATAAGAAACTGCCAGATCGTCTTCCAAAGTAGCTACACCGTTTTGCATTCCCATGAGCAACAAATCAGAATTCCTGTTGTTCTACATCATTTCTAGAATTTGATAATACTGACTATGATCTGGGAATTAGTCACTTTAAAAAGTGTGCACTGGCGTCTCATTTTTTGTTTTGTTTTTTTGTTTGTTTGCTTTTTTAAAGTTTATTTATTTTGAGAGAAAGAGTGGGGGGGTGGCAGAGAGAGAGAGGGAGAGAGAGCATCTCAAACAGGCTCTGCCCTGTCAGTGCAGAACCTGACACAGAACTCAATCCCATGAACTAGGAGATCATGACCTGAACCAAAATCAAGAGTCAGATGCTTCATCGACTGAGCCATCCAAGTGCCCCTCACTGTTGTTTTAATTTGCAATTCCCTAATGACATATGATGTCAAACATCTTTTAATACACCCATTTACCATTTGTATATATTCTTTGGTCTATTTTGTAATTGGATTGATTGTTTTCTTATTATTGACTTTTAAGAACTCTTTGTATATTTTGGATATATGTCCTTTATCAGACATATATTTTGCAAGTATTTTCTTCCGGTGTTTGTCTTTTTATTCTCTTAATATTGCCTTTTATAAACTGTTCAATTTTCTTTCCTAATATTTTGTTGAGAGATTTTACATGCATGCTTAATTAAAATTATGGGTCTGTAATTTTTCTCCTTAGTATTATCTTTGTCTGCTTTTGGTATGAAAGTAATGCTATCCTGGGGTGCCTGGGTGGCGCAGTCGGTAAAGCGTCCGACTTCAGCCAGGTCACGATCTCGCGGTCCGTGAGTTCGAGCCCCGCGTCGGGCTCTGGGCTGATGTCTCAGAGCCTGGAGCCTGTTTCCGATTCTGTGTCTCCCTCTCTCTCTGCCCCTTGCCCGTTCATGCTCTGTCTCTCTCTCTGTCCCAAAAATAAATAAACGTTGAAAAAAAAAATTTAAAAAAAAGAAAGTAATGCTATCCTTATAGAATGAGTTTGAAAGTATTCCCTCTGTTTCTATTTTCTGGAAATGATTGTAAAGAATTAGCATCATTTCTTCTGTAAATGTTTGACAAAATTCACCAGTGAAACTGTTTGGAATTGTACTTTTCTGCTTTAGAATATTATTAATTATTTATTAAAATTATTTAATTGATACAGTCCTGTTCAGACTGTATCTTTCCCTAATAGATATATAATTTCAGTTTTATTAGATTATGTTTTTAAAGATATTAATCTATTACATAATTTGTGTCTTCTCTTTTTTTTTTTCCCTTGATTTACCTGGCTGGGGCTTATCAATTTTATTGATGTTTTCAAAGAATCATTTTTGTTATTGACTTTCTCTATGAATTTGCTACTTTCACTTTTGTTGATTTCTGCTCAAATTTTTATTATTTCTTTTCTTATTACTTTGGATTTAATTTGCTTTCTTTTCCTACATTCCTAAGATAGAAACTTAAATTCCTGATTTTAGATGTATCTTTTTTTCTAACAAATTCATTCAATGCTATGAATATCCCTCTAAAATACTGCATTTGCTTTATCCCACAGATTTTGACAGTTGTATTTTCATTTTAATTTACTTTGAAATATTTTATAGTTTCTCTTATGGATTTTTCTTTGATCCATGTGTTATTTAGAAGTGTGTTTTTATTTATTTATTTGTTTGTTTATTTATTTACTTTAATGTTTATTTATTTTTGAGAGAGAGAGAGAGAGAGAGAGAGAGAGAGAGACTGAGTACAAGCAGGGGAGGGGCAAAGAGAGAGGGAGACACAGAATCCTAAGCAGGCTCCAGGCTCTGAGCTGTCAGTACAGAGCCCTACACGGGCTCAAACTCAAGAACCATGAGATCATGACCTGAGCTGAAGTCGGAGGCTTAACCAACTGAGCCACCCAGGCACCCCTAGAAATGTGTTTTTGAATGTGGAAATATTTGGGGATTCTCTACCTATCTTTCAATTGTTAATTGCTAGCTTAATTCTATTGTGGTTTGAGAGCATACATTGTATAATTTCTGTACTTTCAAATTTGTGAAGATGTGTTTTATGGCCCAGAACATGATCGATCTTGGTGACTGCTCCATGTGAGCTTGTGAAGAATGTGTACTCTGTTGTTGAGTGAAGTGTTCCATAAATGTCAATTAGATCCCTTTGAGTGACGGTGCTATTCAGTTCAACTTTATCCTTAGTGATTTTCCGTCATCAATTCTTGATAGGGGGTGTTGAAGTGTCCAACTACAACAGTGGATTTATTGACTCTCCTTGCAGATCTAACAGTTTTTGCCTCAGGTATTTTGATGCTCTCTTGCTGGCATATACACATTCAGCACTGTTACATCTTTTTTGAAAATTTATCCCGTTATCATTATGTAATTCCCTCTTTATTCCTGATAATTTACCTTGTTCTGAAGTCTGCTTTGTGTGAAATAAACATAGCTATATTTTTTTGTTATTAGGATGATATATCTTCTCCATCCTTTCACTTTTAATATATCTTTGTCTATACCTTACATAGATAATATGGTATGTAATAAGAAAGATATGGAATTAAGCTCCTTGGTATTTCTGATAGTTAATTTTACATGTCCATTTGACCAGGCTAAGGGATGCCCAGATGGCTGGCAAAATATTAAGAGGGGGTCTGTCTGTGAAGGTGTTTCTGGAAGATACTATCATGTGAATTACTGAACTAAGGAAAGCAGATGGCCCTCCTCCATGTGGTTAAGTATCATCCAAGTCCCATCTTTTGAAGGCCCAAACAGAGCAAAAAGGCAGAGAAAGAGTGCATTTGCTCTCTCTGTACTCGTGCTGAGACACATGTCTTATCCTGAACTTGGACTGAATTACACCACCAGTGTTCATGGGTCTCCAGCTTGCAGCCGCAGATCATGGGACCACTTGGCCTCCACAATTGCATAAGCCGATTTCTATTATAAATCTCCTCACATATATCCTATTGGTTCTGTTTCTCTGGAGACCCTGGGATAATAATGTCTTAATCATATTATAAATAGTATTAACAATGTAAAAAAAAGTCTAGAATTTATAAAAGATATTATCTGAAGAGAAAATCAGCTTCAATAGCACATTTTTATTTTGCCCCTGGCTGAAAAGTGGCATTTGTCTTCATAAAGTTCTTGAAAACAGTTCATCTGAATATACCCTGCAAATACTTTTATTTATTATGCTTCTCAAATTGCAACTGCAGCAAGAAGAAGGAAATTATCCAAATTACTCTTAATGTCAAAAAAGATACTTTAAAATATAAACTATATTTTCCTTCCATTTGTTGACATTATTGTCGGCAATTACAGCACTCATAGACTATTGTTTAATAAAAGGCTAATTTTAAGTACATTTTATAACACAGGGAACAAATTTGGTCTTTCAGGTGTAGAAAGTATGTTGCTTGACTAGGCCTTATCAAAATGTGTCCAACCAACAAGCATTTTTATAGTACCTCTGTCTTGAATCAATATAATTACTTAATATTTCTGGAAGTAAAATATATACATTTTAAAATTTATCAAATTCATTAGTATTTCTCCTAAGAAGGACACCGAAACCCATTTTAAAGATGTGAAAACTGAAGTCCAGAGACACTCAGTGACAGGAAAATGACACTGGGCACTGGTAAGTCCATACTAAATAACTAGCCATTTGAGAAAAAGCATAATTATTATTATAGGGCTAAATAGTAGCATACTTCATGCATATATGTATATCCATTTTTTTACTTGTGCTGTCAATTAAATATTTATTGAGCACATAATTCAAGTACTAACCTATAGCATGATAATTTTCTCATTTGTCCATTCATTCATTCACTCATCAATTCATTCATTCATGCATTTGCTTGAAAAGTTGTGCTGATGCAGTTTTGACACTCGCTCCCTTCTAGAGCAGCTGATTAACTCCGCACCCCAGCACCTTCCCTTATTGGGTTACTCTCAAGGGTCACCAAGCACTTTCCTAATTACTCAGGGGCCAGATACCAGACAACTTGGGGACAAATTAGCCAATCTAAAGAAGACTGGGAAATCTAGCTAACTTTATCCCACTTGCCATACATACGATGCTCCCAATAGCTCTAGCTTGCTGCTCACCTGCCCAGGGTACAACCTCTTATGTGACCCTGCCTGGCAGTTTTCTCTCTTTTTGAGTGATAAGTAACAGAGTTCTATCTTTTATCCATTTGAGTGTCACTCTGTTGTCTCTTGTCATCAAAAGAATCTCTAAATCTTATAAAATGGGGAGATAAAATGGTGAGCAAGACCCACTCCTTGATCTAAGTAATTTTCATATTTATTGGGAAGACAGACAAATGATGGATCATCTGTAACCCAGGAGATTCTTCAATTCCACGACATGACTGGAGGAGCCATTATTAGAACTTAGTCAGGTAACAGGTATGAGAGTCAGGGGCAAGATATTTCAGGAAGAGTTTAAAAACACTGCAAATACCAGGAGATAAGAGAAAGCTCAACACATTCGTAGAGCATTAAGTGAGTAAGTGTAGGAGGTACCTAGACAAATGTAGTGAGGGACATTAGTTGGGCTGGGCAGACCCTATCTACTATGTCAAGACAAAGAACTTGGACTCCATCTTAAGGCCAATGGAAAAATATTAGAGAGTGTTAGGCAGAGAACTGGCCATAATCATAATGCTACATTGGATCATTTTGATTTTAGTGTGAAAAATTAATCAGGAATTTTTAAGGCAGAATGCAAACTGTACATAGGGGATGCTGGTCAATAAACCAGGAGTACTGGCCAACAGTGGGTGGTAACATGAGTCAAAAAAATGGGAGTGCATAGGAGGATAGGATACAGGAATGACTAAGCTGTGGCAGACGGGAGTAGGCTTTATCACACACACACACACACACACACACACACACACATACACACACACACACACACACACACACACACACACACAGTTTGTTTCCTGATTAAAGGTTTTCAAGAACTTTATTTTCAAACTTCTAATATGGCTTTAATATATCCTGTTATCTTTTAGCAGGTATTGGCTCCAGTTCAGAGTTTTATGAAAATTATCTTATTGAAACTCTTCAGCCTAAACCAAACCTTAATCAAAAACATAGTTCCTTCTGATTCTTCCAATGCTAATTTAAACAGTAGTAAAAAAATGCTGCCTTAAATTAGCTTTAATCTTCATTTATATCATATCATTTAAAATTGAGTTAACTTGTTAAATATAATTGATTACAGATTAAGCTTTCCAGGGAATAAATATATCCTCTCATGTAAAATGAAGAAAGGAAAAATCAAAGCACTCGATGCAAGCAAATCCTAAACAGTCTCCTAGGACAGAAGGAAGACAAGTTTTTCTTGTCTTATATATTTCATCTATTATTGGATCACATCTTTATTTGTGCCTAAATCACCAAAAATGACCACATTTCACCTCAAACAAGTGGTAGATGGACATTCAACTCATGAATCAAGGGCTCCCCAAAATACTGTTTTGGTTTTTTTTTTCTTTTTTTACTCTAAGTGCTTGGAGATTTATCAGTTGCAATAAAAATTTTAGCAGTATGGTTTACTTGTTTTCTTTAAGCATTAGATTGAGAAATTATGGATATACTTCTTGAAGTATGGCACAATTTTAATACGCAGAGAGTTTATTTTGGTAAAGTTGACCTTCTTTTTGATTTCTTCATTTCTAACAAACCACATCCCCAAACATTACATAGAAAGAAGCAAGCATACTATTCCTCACTATATCTTGCCATTCTGAGATTCTCAGATGGTCTTAGAAATAATACTTTAATCCACCATACACAAACTATTCAAGCAATTGCAGGCTTGGTTATCAATCAGAAAGCAGAATCCATAAACAGAATCATCTTAATCTGCTCCAGTACTCCTTGAGAAATCTGAGATTTAAAGTGAGTCACACATAATTAGAAAAATCATACTGCATTTCAGGAGAGGAAGGTAAAGGCCTCCCTATGCTGGAGTTACATGCTAAAAGAAGAAACCTACTGAGTGCAAGCTTAGCACTGAAAGCATGCTTGGTCAACTAAGGGCCAGCCATGTGCATATTTTTTTTGTATAGGGTATCAAACAGTAGCCTAAGACTGTGGTTTGATTTATCTGATTTACTGCTCAATGCTCTGCAAAACCAAAGGACTAGAGTAGTAGAAGAAAAATATTTTTCAAGTTAGCTGTGACATTTTATGCATGCATCTATCATATGGTGAAAATAGAATTTATGCTTTAAAAGAGTACTGTTGATGTGCATATCTATACCTGAATCAAAATACTCAGTGTTTTTTTTTTAACTTTTATTATGAGGTAATTCTAGGTTCATTTGAAGTTGTAAGAAATAATATAGAAAGATCCTGCATACCATTTATTCAGCTTCACTCAATAATAACATCTTGCAAAACTGTAGTACAAAATCACAACCAGGATATTGACATTGATACAATCCATTGATCTTGTTAGAGCTACATTTGTAAACTACCTGGTGAACACACCCCAAACTTCACTAAGTATCTCCCTCTCTCCTCATGTTGTTCCTCACACCACATTCCCATGTTTATGTTTTGGATGCCTGGGTAAATCATTTGCCACTTTCTGAGATGAGGAATGAGGGAAAACTATCAAGTATTTGTGGGGAGCGGGGAGTTGGAGGCAAGAGTTTGAACACGTTAAGCTGGGTTCCGGCAGGACATCCAGTTTGACATGTGTAGCAGATATTTGGCTTGACAACCCTACAACCCCGGTCTCCAAACTGCAATGCCTAGCTAAAAGCAAGCATTATAATTAGGTCAAAGAAGCCAAGAAAAACTTGGCCACCTTTAGAAAAAACACCATCAACAATAGCCAGCATATCTCCTCCAGAATGCCCCTCCAGGAAAACTACTTCCTCTATTCCTTGGGGCTTCTATTTACACCTCTCATTGGCCTCTGTAGTGAAATGTCAAGAATACAAAGATTTATTTGGTTTTGTCTGGGGATAGAGTTTATTTTAAAGATGCTAACAAATTCAAGTGGTGGCAGAGTATAGTTTCTATAAGATAAAATTTCAAACAACCAGTTACTGTTCTTCCATCTCTTTGATGGGGCCCAAACTAAACAGTTCCACATTCATTACAAAAGACCTCTGTAGAGTACCTTATTATGCATCATTTAAAGAGAGTAGAAGAACACAAATCCAGGAATCCTTTGGAATTTCAGACTGTATAAATAGCCCTTCGGTGAATGACAGCTTAAGCTGTGCTATGCAAAAAGCATGGCAGAGACAATAAATTATTTGAACTGAGTTGGTTTTTCCATATTATTCTAACCCTTGAGCATCATAGGGACAATTTCCCTTTGCTATATTTCTATGCTAAAGTCCAAGGGTAATATTTAGAGTGATTTCCCACGAGCCCTCGTGATGATCTGCATTATTAAAAACGATTATTTCCAACCAGCGGCCATATCTGCCAGCAGCGAGGCAGGCAGGAAGCATTGTGTGAGCTTCTGGCTCCAGGAACACTGCTGTAGATCCCCAGACAAAGTGCCAGCAACTTTTTTCACCTGACTGGAGGGTTTAGAAATAGTTTTTCTTTGTGTCTGCAATCCATTTTAACAAAATACTTTCTGTGTTTAGTTAAAACTGGGATAATGGAGAAGATGAGGCCTTTGAGAATGGTTGTTTCATCGACTAAGGATTCCTGGCAAATTTTAAACAATGCAGCATTCCATTCCTTCTTGTTTTTCCCAACTAAAATAATATAACTGAATAATGCAACTGGTGATACAGCTGCAGGTAGACCTATGGTGAAAATACATGCATGTTAGATACTGCATAACAGCATGCAAGTGACATTTTTTTAAATTTATTTATTTAATTTGAGAGAGAGAGAGAGCAGGGGAGGGGCAGACAGAGAGAGGGAGAGAGAGAATCCCTAGCAGACTCCACTGTTGGCACAGAGCCTGACACGGGGCTTGAACTCATTAAAAGCGAGATCATGACCTGAGGCAAAACGGAGAGTCCAATGCTATAACCCACTGAGCCACAGGTGCCCCATGCAACTGAGATTTAGACAGAAATGAACGAAATTCATGTACTTGACTAAACACTTGCTGATAGCAAATCAGTGCCTACATCTTTGTTGTACCACTGACACTCTTCACAGTCGTCTGAGGCTCTAAGAACATTTCTTATCTGAACCTGGTGCCTATGCTGCGGATGTACATGGTAGGAAACTTCTAAAGCTGAGAGAAGTTTCCTCCAGAAATACATTAAAAACCTTGGCCTCAGAGTAATAACAACACCATGATGTCAAGTGTTCCTTCCATTTTTTTTTTTTTTTGGATATGTTGCAGCCAGTGCCAATCTTGACCTGAAATACAATTCCCTTCACTGTCTTTCATAAGCAATCCAAGCATGTTTAGTATATTATTTTTGAATTTTTATGGGATTGTGGCTTGGGGTGGGTAGGTAACATCCCACAGCCCATTGGCATCTCATTTAAAAAACAGACATTTTTCTTTGCCAAAGCTTTCCTTCCTGCTGCCAGCCACAGGGTCGCACAGCTGTAACCATTCCTCCCACATGGTTCAGCACCATTTCTTTTCCTTTCCCTCTTTGAAGTGTTCCTTCATCAACCCTAGATGCCAGCCCACGTCTAGCTTCTTCCCTACCAGAGACTTTTCAAAATAGCTTCTCAGCAGAGCTCAGCTTGCCCTACAGAGAAATCCTCACGTTAGCTGTTCAGAAAACTCCATTTTCTCTCTCTCACTGGATTCATAGTAAGTACAACAATCTCAGAAGAAAAGGAAGGAGAAGAGAGTATGTCTCCCATTTTCATCTCAGAATTCTTCAAAGCAGAAAGTAATACCACTCACATACAGACAGAGGGTGATAGACTCTGGATGGGGTAAGGAAGCAGGAGGCAGACCAGCTGAGGTCTAAACAGCTGCTGACTCCACAAAAGAGAGCACAGATCTGGACCTTTGATTGTTATGTTCTGCTGCATTTTATTATGGTGTATTTAAGAAAGCCAGGGAGAGTGGCTATTTAGAGAAATTATGCAAGAGGTGTCTTTATATTTTCTAATTACCAACATTTCAGAATATACATTTTCACCTCCCTAAACTAGCACCTCTTTACCCCACATTGATATATCCATTCCTGTAAGGATTTATCCAGTTTTAGCCTTACAGGAAAACCTCTTCACGTTCCAAAAGTAAGCATAGGGTATCTTTAGAAAATGCAAAATTCATGAATACTGAATGCTGTCTGTACTAATTTGAGAGAAAAAAAATAACCCAAAAAACAAAAAACAAAAACCTCAATTAGAGCCCAAACTTCAATAGGTAGGAAAAGAAAAATAACTATAGCTGCAAACTATTACTTGATAGATTATTTCAATGTACCGTGTGCTCACAATATTTTTTCTCCTGCTTTTTCTCTTTTTTCACTATCTTCCTCCCTCTGAACCCTACCCCCCCACCCTTACATCTACATCATGAATGACATTAACTTCTATCATCCACCATAAACAGTATTATGTTTTGAGAATTTAATTTCCAATTTCTACATATTTGTGACACACCCAGAAACCACTGAGAAAGATCAGAGCTGATTCCTCGCTCACATTTCTCTTCCCCTTCACTGGGGCTGAAAAGTGCCTGGGACAGCGAATGGTGATGGCTCAAAGTGGTGAGGCCTGGGAGGCAATGTGGGCTTACTGGGGCCTTTAGCATTTCCTTTTCTTTTAAGAGCTGCACTGAGAGTGAGATGGGAGTGAAGAGGCATAGGTATTAAACCTTTTGGATTCGGACAAAGATGGAACAGAAGGTGCATTAGGCTTGGTTTGCTGAATTACTGCAGGGGGCAAATAAGGAAAGGACAGAGTGAGAAAAAGTTGGGTAGTTATCAAAGGGTGATTTGGGTGCAAGGGTTTACAAGTTCCTCCCTCCTCTGTCTTTCTGTTTCTGCCAACGGCCAGCTTCTCTGTGGAATTAACTCTCTTTTACACTGCAATCAATATAGAAGTTCAGCTTAAGAAGTCTGTCTGTGCAAAGCCACTGTTCTCTCCAAAAAGCAAAGTGATGAAGAACAGAGTAGTTAAGTGGAATCAAATGGAAAGAAATGGATGGCAAGAGACAAATAAGCAGAGAGCTATACATAAGACTTCTAAAGTTGTAGTTTCATTTAGGCACACAAGCAAGATTTTTGAAAATTTAAATTAAAACTTTCATAGAATGTTGAAGTTATAAATTATCTTAGAGACAGCAAAATCCAACTATTCTCTTTAACTCTTACATAAAGAAATGGGAGTCCACAGAGATGAAGAGATTTGTCCAGGGTCAGATACATAATAGTAGGGATTAATTTGAACCTTGAACCCAAGTCCAGATATTGCCAGATACCAATATGAATATTTTTATATTCTAGAGTCTTACACATAGGTAATTGTGCACAAGGCATTTGTCAGTCAATTGACAATATTTATTGGGATAACTAATTACTCAAAAATTATCCTGAGACTCACACTAAAAGAAATATAAAATAAATAAAAATAGATTAAGCTATAAATCATGTTATTGTGACACATATTCAATTTGATCTGTTTCATATATGCAAAGAGAAGAAAATAAAGAACACTAAAATCATACAACTCTGTACTGTGACCTTTAAATGATGGAAATATTTATCATTTTAAAAGACTAAAATAATTGCCATTTCTGATTTCCTCATGCTTTTCATATGTTTCTTACTATTTCAATCTCTAGTAAGCTCAAGTGCCATATTTTCTTTTTAAAAGAGCTGGGAGACCTTGGGTAAGTTACTTGTCTTGTGGATAACAGATGAGGTAGTTTATGCAAACTGCTTACTTAGCTTCGCATCTGGTGTATAATCAGTACAGTGTTCACTGTTTTTATTAGTAGTAAACATTTTTTTTAATGAAAAGAATAAAAAGGGAAGGATCACCTATATCAGGGAAAAAGTAGGATTTGGCTACAATCATCAGTTCACAGGGAGTAACAGCTGGTCTCTTTATAAGACTTAGGATACAGATTACATAAAATATATATATAGGAAAAGGAAAAGGGTAAAAACTTTCAAAGTTCACCAGTTGTAGCCCACAGCGTTTCACTCAAGCTCATTAGGAAGTTTACATTTATAATGTAACCTCTTTGAAACAGATTTGATTTTTTAGTAAGGATCTTGTAAATTAGAACTTTCCCAGAGGGCTAACCTAATACAAGCTGTTCCAGAGGTGGAACTCCTGATCAAATATCTCAGAGCAGAAGAAAAATGGTTCACCAAGACCATAGTATGCTGGTTTATATAATTAGCAAGGAATATCGGAACACCAGGGGCAGCATTAGCAATTAATAATACCCTTGCCTTAAGAACTGCATTTAGCAAAAGAAATACATTTAACTTACATAAAAGAACTGTGCAAATTAGCAGTACACTGTCTCAGCCCAGCTGTTGTAAAGTATTACCATATGGCTTTATAGTGTACCTTTATTTTACCTTGGAGATTAAAAGCCCTTTTTAAAAAATACTATTTCCTAAGGTTGTTCTGCGCTAAACAAAAAAATACCAGTACCTCTATACATTTTGGGAAACTGGCTCATGTAGGAAGGTTATAGTTTACACGCTTACCTTCTCCTACTACCTCACCTAGCCAAGATTCTAATGAATGAAGTCATACTTACATCAAGCAAAAAGTAATTGAGAAGTAAATTAAATTCTCCCTCCAAACAATGCATGCAAGGGGCGCTAGCTATGGAAAGCACCAATGCAGGCATGAGAGGAAGCAGATGCAGGGCTTTTTCCCTACTTCACCATGATATGGAAATGAGGCCCTTAGGTAAAAAACACTGAGGATCACAGGAAACAGCGACCAGCACATTGCCTGGCACCAAACTGATAGCTGATTAATGATGGATAAATCAATGAACACATTTTAAAAACGTCGTTAGGGTAAAGGGCTATATGAGTTTGCTATTATCTGTAAGGAATATCCAAACCCACAAGAGCAGATTCTATTCAGGCAGACTGATGATGAAAATTGCTAGATAAGGAACAAAGCCTTGGGAGAATCCTGCCACTCAAAGGAAGCAAACAAATTTGAGTTCAATCGGGCAAATGAACAAGAGAGCAATCTTTTTTTTTCTTTTGAGTACCTCTACAAGCAGAAAACTTTTTTTCCCCAACATATTCAAGACAGTTTAAGTGACAGAAAAATCAATTAAAGCTGTCCTTCAGGGGCACTTGGGTCACTCAGTCAGTTAAGCATCTGGCTCAGGTCATGATCTCACAGTCCATCGAGTTCAAGCCCTGCATCTGGGTCTCTGCTGTCAGTGCAGAACCTGCTTTGGATCCTCTGTCCCCATCGCTCTCTGCCCCTTCTCCTCCCCCTCCCTCGCTTCTCCAAAATAAACATTAAAAAAAACTGTGCATCATTTTTTTTTAAAGAAAGATACATGTAAGCCTAGAATATTTTAATTTATAGCATCAATAAATGTTCATTCTGGAGACAAACCACTAAAGGGGGACAAAGTCCTTTTTATTGCATACCATGCATCTTCAAACTTTTCTGTAAAAGAATAGATAGTAAATATTTTTGATTTTGAGGGCCACATTTGTCCTCTGTCACTGCTGCTGCTATGGTTCCTCCTCCTCTTCCTCCACCACCAATCACCCCTTCCTTCTCCTCCTCCTTTTCCTTCTCCTTTTTTCCCCTTCTTTTCCTCCTTCTCTTCCTTCTTGTGCTTCTTCTCCCAATCACCCTCTTCCTCCTCCCTCCCCACTTCTGCTTCTCCTTTCTCTCCTACTTTTGATAGCCCTTTAAAATGCAAAAACCATTCTCAGCTCAAGTACTGTACAAATCCAGGCCATGACCAGTTCTGACCTCAACAACAGTGCACCAGCTTCTAGAGCATAGGTTCGTTGTTGGTGTTCTGTTTCCTTCTTTGCATAAATCACATCCATGATGGATCAAGTGTAAATTCCAAGCTCTGTTTCTTTTAACTTTAAACTTAAATGTTAAATACATCATCTAAAAAATGCAAAGAAATATGAATTTTTAACGTATTTTGATGATTGTTTTTCTGATTCTATCGTAATTTCCTCTCTTAAACCTTATATTGGCACCTGGAAACCTATGTTTCAACAAACCCTCAGATGGCTCTAATGCATGCTCAAGTCTAAACCACTGGTTTAGAATGTAACGTCCGATCCTCTTGGAGATTACATTATAATAGGTTGTTGTGAGCATTTTTTCAGCTAATTCCTATGGAAGTGCTCAAATTTTGGCAGACACAAACTTAGTCATCATTAAATATTTGCTTTTATTATTTATATTACTACTACTGGTATTAACAATAGTATCATAAAGTGGAGTACTATTCTAGAATTGCTTTCACTAGACAAAAATAACTTCTATCTGTATTTGTATTATAAATACGGCATAACATTAATCATAAATAATGACTCTGAAAGCAAAATGTAAAAAGCAGCTTTACAAAATTTCAGAGAAGACAATGGTCATTTGAGGCTAGAACAGGTAACCTAAATCCCTTCTATGAGACCTGTCCTCAAGAGATGGCAGGCTCTATTTACCTAAGAGACCACTGCTACTCTGCAGTTGTTGCTATGTGGAAATGTCAGCCCAGCAGATTTTACAATAGTTTTCCAAGTGAAGCTGGAAATCTGGAAATTTATATAAAATGTCTTGGCTTTTAAGTATTGATGCCTAGTTCAAATTGTGGATCCAGCCAAACATGTCTGCAGGCCACACTTAGCTCAAAGGTCATCTGTTCGCAACTTCCGAGGTTATTCATTCTTTTTCATTTTACATAGACACAAATGAGGGCCCAGCAAGTTCAGAACATTAAATAAGTTCCCAGCATCCAACAAAAGATACAAACTATCATTTATGAGTCTTATTTCAGTACCCCAATGCCTTGATTAGCCTTCTTCTCATTCTATAACACACCTTCCTGAATTGTTGGTTGGATCGGTGAGGAGGGGAGCAGAGATAAAAGTATACGAAATGAAAAGTCCCTACACATGGTAGGATTTAATAAATGCTCACTGAATTAAGTTCCGACATGAGTTAGAGGCTTTAAAAACCATCATGTATGGGGCGCCTGGGTGGCGCAGTCGGTTAAGCGTCTGACTTCAGCCAGGTCACGATCTCGCGGTCCGTGAGTTCGAGCCCCGCGTCGGGCTCTGGGCTGATGGCTCAGAGCCTGGAGCCTGTTTCCGATTCTGTGTCTCCCTCTCTCTCTGCCCCTCCCCCATTCATGCTCTGTCTCTCTCTGTCCCAAAAATAAATAAACGTTGAAAAAAAAAATAAATAAATAAAAATAAAATAAAAACCATCATGTTCCTAGTATTCAGGTTCCCAGAAAAGTGCAGTGTTTTGTTTTTTTCTTTTAAATATACCAACTTGGCCTGATTCTCGGAAAGGGGTTTTAGTTTTGTTGAGAAAAATTCGGATTGCTTCATATTGTCTCAGAATGTTTTCTCCCTCTTTATTCCTCTTCTTTGCCCCTGTTGTCTCAGGTCTTGTATTATAAAACTGTAAGAGTTTTGATTTGTAAATGCTATGTTAGCATGCAAACGAGAAGAGGCCACTACCTCTGGATGGGGAGAGTTGAAAGCCTAGCAGATCTGCAGGAGGCCAGATTCCATACGAGGCACCTCACACTGCACCCAATATGGCATTTCCAGGCCCCAAGTGAAGTTAAAGTTAGCCATACTATACACCATCATTCAAACTTGTTTAGGTTTTTTCTTTTGATTCATGCCTTTGCTGTATTTTGTACATCCTCCTGACCATTCTTAGCAGCTGTAACAACACTTGTGGTATTACCAGTAATTTGCAACTTATCAAACATGATTGAACCTTGTTCTTTTGTGTAAACGAAACAGAACTCTTTGGTTGGCTTTCTTTATACTTTGGACATAGTGTAAAGGAAACGGAGACTATATTTGCATGCCAGACAATGAAACATAACTCACAGTGTATACATGCCTTTGACATTGTAATTACTAGCTGTTGTTTAGATTCCATGTATGGTCACTGGCTTTGGCTGTGTTGAAATCAGCTGTATCAACATTTAATCAAAGTCTTATAGATTTTGGTTGTATATTTTTCTAACGTCAAAATAGAAATGCTGAGACTAAAAAATAGGTTGGGAGGAATGGA
The DNA here is from genome assembly GCF_022079265.1 of Lynx rufus. Taxonomy (NCBI): domain Eukaryota; kingdom Metazoa; phylum Chordata; class Mammalia; order Carnivora; family Felidae; genus Lynx; species Lynx rufus. The sequence goes on along the minus strand of NW_025814856.1, from coordinate 112,700,716 downwards.
AATGTGTGTGCAATACATTGCAAAAATAATGAACATTCGTGGCATAATAAATGAAGTTCATTCTAAATTTGTCAGTAATGAAATCAAACATCACATGGAGCCCATTTAAAATTAGGATTATTTCTCTAGCATTTCATCAACTTCTAATTAATTTTGCTTCAGTTTACATTCAAAACAGCCCTTTTGCAACATATTCTGCTGAAGTACTTTCTGATTTAACATGAAATATTAAAAAGAAAACAATTGTAGGATTTTTCTCCTGAAAAAAAAATGTAATATATAACTCTTGGAAATCACATGTAGAATATATAACCAATACCATATCATTTAACACTCTATAATACGATGGCATTCAGCAACATAATGACCAGTATTACTTTGTTTTTGAGGAGTGGAATAGATTTCTGTAGATTTATACATGGGACTTCTATAGTTTCATGTATAAGATTGGAGGGTTGTGGGTGTATGACAATAGCTGTGGGGGAGGATAAGAGAGCAATGGTCTGTGGAATCCAGGCTTTTGGCTCTATGCATTTTCAGAAAACTCCCAGGATAGTGGTCTTCTCTACACTTTACTTGCATCCTTTCTTTTTTTTTTTCTAAGTTTATTTTTATTTATTTTTAGTGAAAAACGGAATGAGCAGGGGAGGGGCAGAGACAGAGAGAGGAAGAGAAAGTATTCCAAGCAGGCTCTGCACTGTCAATGCAGAGCCTGACACGGGGCGCAAATTCACAAATTGCAAGATCATGATCTGAGCTGCAATCAAGAGTTGGACACTTAACCATCTGAGCCACCCAGGCAACCCAGTGTCCTTTCTTAATTATATAAAGATTCCCATAAAATTTAAAGATATAAAGCCATATGTCCATAACAAAATTATGAACATATAAGTTGATTCATATACTATGTGATGCTATATTGAGCGATTATCTTTCATACTTAGAGAATGAAAGGACTCTTACAATGTTGTAAAAAGCAACTATGGTACAAAAACAATGCACATTTGATGTTTAAGCATTCAGCAATTATCATATACCTATGACATATAAAGCACTGAAATAGTCACTTTAGGATATATAAAGATAACTAAGCCTGAAATCTGTCTCCCAGGAGTTTATAATCCTACAATAAATAGTAATTACACAACATAGAAAGCAAGCCAGCCATAACACAATGATATCATGTACGAGTTGAGATGGGAGAGGAATCTTTCCCAAACATGTTAATCAGAGAAGTCTTCATGGAGGATGGTATTTAGGAATAGATACATTAGGGGCATACAAAGTTAAAGAGACTGACATTCATATTTTCTCAAAAAAGCCAGGGCCGCAAAGATGAATTTTGGGAGATTGGGTCCATGAATCTAGATCTGTGACCCAAAACATGATTTAAGACTAGATGAATACATGGAAAATTAGAGGATAAAATTAGAGGTATAACACAAAAATTAAGAGGCTGATAACTTTAATTTTTTTTTTTTTTTTTTTTTTTGAGACAGAGAGCATGATCAGGCAGGAGCAGAGAGAGAGGGAGACACAGAATCTGAAGCAGGCTCCAGGCTCTGAGCTGTCAGCACAGAGCCTGATGCGGAGCTGAAACTCATCAACCAGGAGATCATGACCTGAGCCAAAGTCAGATGCTCAACTGACAGCCACCAGGCGCCCCTGAGGCTGTTGACTTTACATAGAAAGTAAGAGAGAACAGTCAGGGCAGATGATGTTTGAATAAAGGAATACTTCCAGGAGACAGTGATTGTTAAGTCTAATTAACCAAGGAAGCTCGAAAAATTTAGATGATTAAAATTTCAGACTTGAATGATTTGGGGAATGGTAGACCATTATTAGAAATAACAAAACAGGGGCACCTGGGCAGTTTAGTCGATTAAGCCTCCGACTTTGGCTCAAGTCATTACCCCCGCCACGGTTGGTGACTTCAAGCCATGAACTGGGCCCTCTCTCTGTCAGTATGGAGCTGGCTTCACATCCTCTGTCCCTGCCCCTGAACCCCACCCATGCCCCAGCTCTGCCCCTCCCTCGTGTTCTTTCTCTTAAAAATAAATAAACATTAAAAAAAATAATAACAAAATTGTATTGGTAGGACAGAAATAAGTTTAGATGGGGGCATACAAAATTTACAAATAGGAGTCAGCTAGCTGTCGTGATCTGCTGGAATCTTGACAAAAACAAACCAACAAACAAAACCAGAGCCAAAGATTCCAGGTTCACAAAGTGACTTTCCATTGGTTAAGGACATCACCAAAGAGTTATAAGGAGTCAAGGATAAAATCTTGAAAAAAGATGAAAAGCCCAAGAACATTTATTGTTGAACCAGCCAGACCTAGAGAAAGAAACATGAGACTCTTGTGCAAAAAGTCAAGAGAAAAGATTTACGAGAGGAGATTGGTTTCAACAACATCAAAAAATTTTAACAATATAGGAAGAATGTCGACTAAAAATGAATTTGGTAACTAAGGAATTATTGGAAAGTTTTTATAAGGTATCTTACAAAAACTTATTTTCTTAGATTCTTAGCTATTGATGCAAGAAGCAACAGAAAAACAGAAATGGTAAACAGATGATAGATGACAATTTTAAGATAATTCTAGACTGAAAAAACAAGGAATATTTTTCCACTCACATTAACATACCTAAAATATCCCCTTTTACACAAAAGAATTTTAAGGATCAATAACAATTATAAACTGAAATCTGCTTGCTACAGAACTATGTAAGAATCTCCAATAATGAATAAACTGATGCTTCTAAAAGTGACTTATAAAATATAAAGCACAATCAAAATCTATTACGTATTATTACCATCTACACAGTAAACAGGCCCACAAGTCACCTCCTCCACTTAGGCTGTAACCTCAAAGTCAGTAAATGGATGTTAAAAGTAGCCCTTAAGACTTAGCAAATTAAAGTCAAGTATGAGGCAAATGCACTTTAATTGTAAAAACATTAAGAGAGTTATGTCTGTGTCATAAAGGACTAATAGGGAACAGGAAATATTGTTGTCGAATTGAAAGTATCATAGTTAGACTTTAGATTAAAATGGAATCTACCTCTAAAACCAAGAGCACACTGCACACACTGTATGTTAGCCATTTTGACAATAAATTATATTTTTAAAAAGGTAAGTATTAGAATCACAAAATCGTATACCTGAAACTAACATTACACTATATGTTAACTAGCTGGAGTTTAAATAAAAACTTTTTAAAAAGAAAAAAAAAAGAGGGATTCTATAGAAAGACAGATGGCCCAGAGGAACACTTGATGGAATAAAGTCTTTTAGGACATAAACAAAAAAAATGGATCCAAGGGACACTATTAGGAGTCTCACATTTGGCAAAAAGATCTATTTATTCCCCTGTTACAAGATAGGAGAGAAGCATGGTGGCACAGGAAATTTAAAAATGAATAGAAGGGCCCCTGGATGGCCCATTTGGTTAGGCATCCAACTCAACACTTGAATTCAGGTCAGGTCATGATCTCACAGTCTTGAGATTGATCCATGTTGGGCTCTGCACTGGTGGCATGGAGCCTGACTGTGATCCTCTGTTTCTCTCCCTCTCTCTCTGCCCCTCGTCTGCTCATGTGCACATGTGCTCTCTCTCTCTCTCTCTCTCAAAATAAACAGATAAAACATTTAAAAAAATAGAGAAGTCACATAACTGTATACTCATATAAAAATCTGGGATTTAGAATTTAATATAAAAACAATTCTATATAAAACCAAAGAATGCATAGCACATCAATTTTTAAAAAATCCTTTGGTAATATTTAAAAATAGTAAACAGCACAATTCTATATTCAGTATGAGGTATAGTCAGCTTTTATATTTTGAATACATATAAATAATGTTAATCATTTGATGCTTAGCCAAAAACCACTATCTGGGGCTACTGTAGACTGGTTCTCTGTGCTGGCAAAGTTTCTCAAAACAAGACAGCAATTTAACAGGAAGCCTGACTTATTATTTAGTCTTAATTTTTAGACAGGGCTTTTTGGGGCAAAGTTTACAGTAGTTTCTAAATACTGAGACAAATTCAAATACAGTACACAATTACAGACATAAAATATATTTACATATTAATCTTACTAACAAGAAATTAAACGCCTAGATTTTATAAAGACAAAGTCAGCAACAACTTAACAACTGCTTTACAGAATTTGAATGGGACTTCATCTGTCAATAGTAGAGGTTAAAGAGTCACAATAAGGCAAAACGAAAAGGCTATAAGCCCCTTTGGGGGCTTAAAACATCACTTTTTAGCTTTCAAGGATACTTAAAAAGTTACCCTTATTTTCTGAATATGAGAAATGATTTTTCAAATCTACAATGCTCCCCTTGTAACAGCTAACCTCTTTCTAAAGAGGACCTCTGTATGGGATAAAAGCTTCTCTCTCTCTCTCTCTCTCTCTCTTTTTTTTTTTTTTTTTTTTAATCAGAACACGTCAGGGTTTTGAGATAAGGACAAGAGTTTCTCTGGCTAAAGCAACTCAAAGGCAGACACAGACCTGCACTGGTGACTGTTACTCTAAGACGTAAGAAGCCATTTTGTGGGGAAAGCACTGTGTTTTTGAATAATGGCAAAAGTTGGCACTACTTTTTTTTTTTAATCTAGTAAAGCAAAGGAGATTAAAAAAAAGAAGAAGAAGAAGAAGAATGATAACTGACAGGTAATATCACCCAGTTGCGGTGATGTTAACTTGGGGAGAGATAACATTGAGTTAAAATTGCTTTAGGCAGCGAAACTCGTCTCATCTACAAGTCAAAGGTTTTGAGCCTTTAGTTGTATAGTTTAAAACAATAAAAACAATGCAAAAATCCCTAATTTCATTAAGCTTACATTTTAATAGAAGGGCAGAAACAATAACCAATATAACCAGGTACAATGGTCTGTTTGGGGGTCATAAGTGCTATGGAGAATATTAAATCAGGGAAGAATGATGAGGGAAGAAGTCCTAAGAGGAAAAGAATGGAGACCTGAGGGAAATGAAGGAAGGAGTCATGTGAATATCTGGAGAGTACTCCATGCAAACTGAACTAAAAATACAAAGGCTCCATGGCAGGAATATGACTGGCAGGTTCATCAAAAAAACAGAGAGGCCAGGGCTGCTGAGTGAGCAAGAGGAGAGGAGTAGGGAATCAAGTCATAGAGATGGTGTATAGTTCCTTATAGTCCATAGGAAACACATTGGCTTTTACTCTGAGTGAAATGGAAAGTCACTGAAGGACGTATAGAGTGCCAAGGTATTCTAACGGTATCACTGCCTGCTGCAGTGAAAATAGTAAAGGGTGGCAAGAGCAGAAAGCAGGAATACTCATCATGAGACTATTACAATAATCCAGGTGAGAGATGGTGGTGGATTGGACAAGGATGGTGGCTGTGAAGTGAAGAAATGTGGTTGGATTCCAGATGTATCTTAAAGCAAGTGTTGACAGGATGTTTTGATGGATTGGATATGGGGTGTGAAAGAAAAAAATCAGGAATCATTCCAAGCTTTTCAGTTTGAGTGACTGTAAAAATGAAATTACCATTCATTGAGATGAGTAAGACAGAAGGATAAGATTTAGGGTGAAGGAGAGAGTCAGCAATTTAGTTGTGGGCATGTTAAGTCTGAGATGCCCACTGGTTCTAAATGGAGATGGTATGTGGGCAGTAGGATCTAAGACTCCAGAAGTATAGAGAAGTTTGGGCTAGCGATATAAATCTTGAAGCCAACATCATAAATGTGGTATTATAAACCATGATTCATGAAGGGATGGAGTGCAGATCAAGAAAGGAAGAGAATCCATGTTTACAGGTCAAGTAATAGAAAAGAAAAGAGTAAAAGGAATGGGGGGAAATGGCTAGAATAATACAAGGAAGATAAGAAGAGTGTGGCTTTTAAACACCAAGGGATGAATACATTATAAAATATTTGTGGTGTGTAGTTCCTTATAGGAACACCTCTGTGTAAATGGCCACTTACAAATTCAGCATTCAGCCAGTGAAATTTGTATTCAGGAGGTCATGGTGGCCTTAACAAGAATAATTTCAGGGGAAGCATGGCGATGAAATCTTAGCATGGGGGCAGGCAGACTCAACAGAGAACAGGAGAGATCTGGAGACTAAGTATAGATAGCTCTTTCAAAGACACTGTCAAGGGAAGAAAGAAATGGATGCTCATGGAGAGGCAAGTGGAGTCAAGAAAGCTTGGTCTTTCATTTTATGATGAAAGAAATAAGAGCATGTTTGTATAATGATGGGGAAAAAAAATCAAGTGTAGTGGCCAAATCTGCTGATGCAGGAGCAGGAAAAAACTGTTACCATGATGTCCTGAAGTAGGTGATAAAGGTAAGGATGTGGTGTGCACAAGTGAAGAGTTTGGTCTTTGTCAAAAGCATAAACAATTGATCAGGTGTAACAAAAACAAGACCAGAATTTGGAGATAAGGTAAGAGGTAAGAGTTACCTTATTGAGATAAGGTAAGAGAGGATGTAGTGACAAGGGCAAATAAAAGTTCTCTTCTGATAAAGTTTCTTTTCTTTTTTTTTTTTAATGTTTATTTTTGAGAGAGAGTGCGTGCACATGGATGGGAGGGGCAGAGAGGGGAGGGGGGGAACAGAGGACCCAAAGCAGGCTCTGATTGGACAGCAGCCAGTCTGATGTGGGGCTTGAACTCATGAACCAGGAGATCATGACCTGAGCCGACACTGGACACTCAACCAAGTGAGCCACTCAGATACTCCTAGATTTTATTTTCTTATTACAAAGTACGTAGTCATCACTTAAGACCAAGAGTGGAATATGAGGTATTGAAAGTTTGAGCAAAAAAGGAAAAGAATGGATAGTCATCTAGGAGTGTGAGAATACAAAGGGATAGGGAATTAATTCCTGTGATTCATTAAAGATCTTGTTAAGTTTAGTAATCATAAAGTTATTGTGTAACAATTGTCTTTTTTCCAGTCATACTCAACTACTTGAGAGGATTCACTGAATTAACAGAGTTAATTTAAAACAAACTTTAAATGTTCAATAGTTGAAAATATTGACCACAATTTTATTTTTTGGATTTACCATCATTAGAAAGTGGTATATGTATGAAATGTTCTTGATGAACATCAATTTCATCTTAATAAAATGTTCTTAGTCATTATTGCAGTTTTATACTCTAAATTCTTTAGTCTATACATAGATTTAAGTAAGTTGATTTAAATTGTTTCAGTATATAGTAAGTCTTTAAATCAGGGGTTGGCAATTTTTTCAGTAAAGGGTTAGACAGTAGATATTTCAGGCTTTGTAAACCATGTGGTCTTTGTTACAATTAGCAATCCGTAAGAGTTACTCAACTCTGCTACTATAGTCTAAAGCAGCCATAGACAACAAGCAAAAAAATGGGTGTGGCTAGGCCGGTCAGAGTAGTTAAAATTAACAACTCAGGTAACAATAGATGCTGTAAGGAATGTGGAGAAACAGGAACCCTCTTGCACTATTGGTGGGAATGCAAACTAGTGCAGCCATCTGGAAAACAGTGTGGAGTTTCCTCAAAAAATTAAAAATAGACCTACCCTACAACCCAGCAATAGCACTACTAGGAATTTATCCAAAGGATACAGGAATGCTGATTCACAGGGGTATATGTACTCCAATGTTTATAGCAGTGTTTTCAACACTAGCCAGATTATGGAAAAAGCCTAAATGTCCATCAACTGATGAATGGATAAAGAAGATGGGGTTTATACATACAATGGAATACTACTTGGCAATGAGAAAGAATGAAATCCTGCCATTTGCAGCAACATGGATGGATCTGGAGGGTATTATGCTAAGTGAAATAAGTCAGCCAGAGAAAGGCAGATACCATATGTTTTCACTCGTATCTGGAACTTGAGAAACTTAACAGAAGACCATGGGGGAAGGGAAGAGGGAAAAATAGTTTCAGAGAGGGAGGCAAACCATAAGAGACTCTTAAGTACAGAGAACAAACTGAGGGTTGATGGGGGGTGGGGGAGAGGGGAAAGTGGGTGATGGGCATTGAGGAGGGCACTTGTTGGGATGAGTACTGGGTGTCATATGTAAGTGATGAATCATGGGACTCTACCCCCAAAACCAAGAGAACACTGTACATGCTGTATGTTAGCAATTTGACAATAAATTATATTAAAAAAATAAAATGGAAGAGCTTGGGTGGTGCAGTTGGTTAAACATGTGACTCTTGATCTCAGCTCAGGTCATGATCTCACAGTGTGTGGGTTTGAACCCCACATCGGGCTCTGTGCTGATGGTACAGAGCCTGCTTGGGAATGTGTCTCTCATTCTCTCTGCTCCTCCCCAGTTTATGCTCTCTCTCTTTCAGAATAAATAAATAAATGTAAAAAAATGGGTGTGGTTAGGTTCTATTAAAGCTTTATTGACAAAAACAGGTGGCAGACAAAAATTACAGGCCTTAGGTTCCCAATCTCTGTTTTAAACTATAACATGTTTAAATACTCTGTGAAAGTTGCTGGGCATGTATTAAATAACTGTTAATGTAATATTTAGATAAGTATAAAATTTGTGTAAGCATCTACAAGTGTGTCCAGAATGAACTAACTTACTTAGAACATTCTCTTTCAATGGAACATATAGTAAGAATCCTTGGTACTCAAGTAGTAGTCTATAGATCAGCAACATCAGGATCACCTGGGAACTTGTGAAATGTATTTTGTTTATTTATTTATTTATTTATTTATTTATTTATTTCCATAGTAGTTGTTATGTACTTTTTAAAGTTAATTAATTAATTAATTAATTTTTGTTTCCACATTTTTATTTAAACTCTAGTTAACATATAGTATAATATTGGTTTCAGGAGTAGAATTTAGTGATTCATCACTTACATATAACACCCAGTGCTCATTGTAACAAGTGCTCTCCTTAATGCCCATCACTCATTTAGCTTATCTCCCACCCACCTCCCCTCCAGCAACCCTCAGTTTGTTCTCTATAGTTAAGAGTCTCTTATGGTTTGCCTCCTTCTCTTTTTTTTTCCTTCCCCTATGTCCATCTGTTTTGTTTCTTAAGTTCCACATGAGTGAAATCAAATCATTTTTGTCTTTCTCTGACTGACTTGTTTTGCTTAGTATAATATCCTCTAGCTCCATCTATGTTGTTGCAAATGGCATGATTTCGTTGTTTTTAATGGCTGAGTAATATTCCATTGTGTGTGTATCTATGTATATATGTGTATATATGTATATATAAAAATGTGGTGTGTGTGTATGTATGTATATACACATACATACATACACACACACCACATTTTTATCCATTCATCAGTCAATGGACATTTGGTCTCTTTCCATAATTTGACTACTGTTGATAATGCTGCTATAAATATCAGGGTGCATGTGTCCCTTCAAATTTGTATTTTTGTATCCTTTGAGTAAATACCTAGTTGTGTCATTGCTGGGTCATAGGGCAGTTCTATTTTTAACTTTTTGAGGAACTTCCATACAGTTCTCCAGAGTGACTGCATCAGCTTGCATTCCTACCAATAGTGTAAGAGGGTTCCCCTTTCTCTGCATCCTCACCAATATTTGTTGTTTCCTGTGTTAATTTTAGCCATTCTGACAGGTATGAGGTGATATCTCATTATAGTTTTGGTTTGTACTTCCCTGAAGGTGAGTTATGTTGAGCATCTTTTCAGGTGTCTTCTTTGGAAAAATGTCTATTCATATCTTCTGCCCATTTCTTTTTAAAAAATATTTATGTATGTATGTATTTATTTATTTATTTATTTATTTATTTATTTATTTATTTTTGAGAGGGATGAAGGGGCAGAGAGAGAAGGAGACAGAGAATCCCAAGCAGGCTCCATGCTGCTAGTGCAGAGCCTGATGCTGGGTTCTAACTCACAAAGCATAAGATCATGACTTGAACTGAAATCAAGAGTCAGAGGCTCAATTGACTGAGCTACCCAGGTGCCCCATCTTCTGCCCATTTCTTAACTTGATTATTTGTTTTTTGGGGGTTGAGTTTGATAAGCTCATTATAGATTTTAGATACTAACTCTATCAGATATGTCATTTGCAAATATCTTCTCCCATTTCATAGGCTGCTTTTTTGTTTGTTGATTGTTTCTTTTGCTGAGCAGAAGCTTTTCATCATACTGGCACAAAAACAGACACATAGATCAATGGGACAGAATAGAAAGCCCAGAAATGGACCCACAACTATATGGTAAACTAATTTTTGACAAAGCAGGAGAGAATATCCAATGGAAAAAAGACAGTCTCTTCAACAAATGATGCTGGGAAAATCGGATGGCAAAATGCAGAAAAATGAAAGTGAACCACTTTCTTACCATACACAAAAATAAGTTCAAAATGGATAAAAGTCCTAAATATGAAAGGAAACCATGAAAATCCTAGAGGAGAACACTGGCAGCATTGACATCGGCCCTAGCAACTTCTTACTACACACGTTTCTGAAGTAAGGGAAACAAGTAAAAATGAACCACGGGAACTTCGTCAAGATAAAAACTTGTGCACAAGAAAGGAAACAACCAAGAAAACTAAAAGGTAACCTACAGAATGGGAGAAGATATTTGCAAATGACACATCTGATAAAGGGTTAATGTCCAAACTCTATAAAGAACTTATCAAACTCAATACCCAAAAAACAAATAATTCAGTTAAGAATTGGGCAAAGTCTGCATTTTAAAAGGAGCACTATGTGTTATATATTCACATTAAAGTTTGAGAAGCATTAGTTTAGAAGTTACTAGTAGGATTTTCAATGTGTGCAATCCAGTAACCTATAGCAAATATAATAAGGAGAACAAAAACCAAAATAACATGAGGCAAAAAAGAGAGAAAAAAGAAGTAGAGAAAGAGAAAAGGAAAAAGTCCTTTTTTCCCCATGAAAAGTCCATCAAATGATAAATGGACAAATAAAACACATATATCCATACAATGGAATATTATTCAGCTATGGATGAATGTTGAAAATATTATGCCTAGTGAAACAAGCCAGTCACAAAAGGCCACCTATTTTATGAGTCCATTCATATGAAGTTTTCAGCCTAGGCAAATCCACAGAGACAGGAAGTAGACTGATGGTTGCCAGGGCCTGGGAAGAGGGGAGAATGGGGACTAACTGCTAATAGTCACAGGGTTTCTTTCTGGGGCGATGAACATGTACTGGCATTAGACAGTGGTGATGGGTGGACAATTCTGTGAATATGCTAAAAAACACTGAATTGTACACTTTAAAATGGTGACTTGGAACTATTTTCAAAACTTAAAAGTCCAAACAATTAGCAAACAAAGGCAGCATAATGAAAGGCTTCCATCCACAGCAATCTTGTGGCAACTGGATTTAAAAGAGTTCTAGAGTCTTGATAAGAAGGGATGAGCAGTCACTGCAGCTTATGCAGAACTAAATAAAGTATCAATAGTCAGAATGAGTTTTTATTTAGACTTGACGTGGGTTTGATTGGAAAGACAAAAAGCGCAGAGAAATGCTGTTCTGGTTTACTCGAAGTAACCTACCTCAGTTTACATGGTCAGGAAGTTTAGCTAGCAACTGCTAAGGAGAGAGACAGAAAGGGTGGGGTGGTGGAGAGAGCAGGGAGGGAAGAAGGGGGGGAGAGAGAGAAGAGAGAGAAACAGAAAAAGAGAGGGAGAGAGCTTTTCCAAGTTTGGTATGTTACACTGGATGTAATTTGAGTACCTCCCTGTGTTAACTACACCCTAGAACTGTACCCCAACCCCACACCCCGTAGCCACAGACAGCCTTCAGGTTTTTCCTCCCTGTCTTCAAAACAGTCGTAGGCCCAACCACATAATCTGAATTGGAAGATCTGGGTTGTTTGTATGTGTTCCAAAAGGAATCCCAACTGTTTGAGTGTTTCACATAGTTGAGAGTCAGTAATAACGCAAACCGGGTGATGACTGAGTGAGTCACACTGGGGAAAACACACACTGAGGCTGAACCCAACTACAATTTGCAGATGTGCTTTCATACCCACCCACAAAAATCTCCATTTATTTATTTACAGTCTCTTATCTGTAACTTAGTACCCGTTCACTTACATCCACAATTTACCAAGCCCAAAGTTTCCCAGTTGAAGCTAATTCTCAAATGTTGCTGAAAATTTAAGCAAAGTGTTCACTGTTGGAAAAATATAAGCAGGACATCAATTCACTAGATGCAAATTTCTAGCAAGCTGTGATTTTAAGGACTTCGAGGATCATTTTTCTGCTTAAGTCGCTGGCATCAAATTAATCTATTTATGTGACATCTTGTTTATTTCTTATTCCTGCACCCATAGTAATATATCAGCAGTATAAACGTCAATCATTTTCACAAGTGAAACCTAACATCTTAAAGAATTCCATTTCAGATTAACTCAAAAATATGATTAACTCATTCTGTGCTACAGTGAACATAGGATGAGCAATAATTATTTAGAAATAAATAGGTTATAATCTGTTAGGGAAATTTTGATAAAGTCTCTTTCAATCACAAGGGGCTTATCATGTCCTACAGCTTTAGAAGGAAAACTTGCACTGTGTCTTTATATACCCTTTTCTAGGACTAGTTTTCATGCCAGTGAAGCAGAAAATGATGTTATCATCTCCATGGAAGAGAGGAAGAATAAATATTAAAGCTTAGAATATGAATCTAATGGAGGATGGCAAATAGATTTCACCATTTGAGCCTATTTAAAAGATTAATGGTAGCTGCCTGGAGCTCAGAGTCAAGGAAGATTCTGAGGCTGTATCCAAGTTCCTTAGCTCATTATATATGTCTGCCACGGGCCTCAGAAGTGGGGAGCAGGTAGAATCCCTCTATGGTATCAAATGCTCTGGCTGTAATTTTCAGTCCTTAATACCTAATTCCTCTCTACCTCAGTTAGACCACCAGAAATTATCTTCTTAGAAAGCCATACTGATCCTGGGTGACAGCTTAGCCCTCAGTTAAAATGATCTTATGAAAAGGGAGAGAATTTTCTTTTTTTTTAAATATGAAATTTATCATCAAATAAGGGAGAGAATTTTCTTTTTTTTTAATATATGAAATTTATTGTCAAATTGGTTTCCATACAACACCCAGTGCTCATCCCAAAAGGTGCCCTCCTCAATACCCATCACCCACCCTCCCCTCCCTCCCACCCCCCATCAACCCTCAGTTTGTTCTCAGTTTTTAACAGTCTCTTATGCTTTGGCTCTCTAAGGGAGAGAATTTTCAAGAAACCTAGCAATCATCAAAATGAAAGTCTCTTGATCGGTAAATCAAATGATCAATAAATAAAAGTTTAAAACTTATGCATCTGAAAGACAGGTGAGTCATCCAGAGAATACTTCCCAGGGAAGTTAATGTGGTTAGTGTAGGTATGCATGGCAATGAATCTGAATGCAAGTCCTTAGAAGAAACAGCAGTTATGCCCTCCATCTTTATTTACATGTTCTCCCTTCTCTAATTTTTCCGATGATTTCAAAATTTTCAACATCACTTTTTTGCTTTTTCTGCTCAGTCATTTTCTCGTAAAGTTGTCCATTTCTGTTAAGGCTTTTTTTATCATCTTTCCAGCAAATCAAAATATTTGACATGGAAAAATAATCAATCAAAGCTACATTTTGGGATACATAATATATAGACATACATTCTTGGTTGTCTGAATAGTGTTATATAGCTGTGGTCACTAAATAACTTAAAATATACATTTTTTTTTTGTTTTACTTGTACAGCATTTGCAATTTTAGTCATTAAATGAGCTTTGCAGGTGTGCAAATACCCTGTTAATCCTGCTGTTTTTTCAAAGACTGCTAGCCACATCAACCAATACTTTGGAAGACCGGCAAAATGGAGAAGGTTTTTCAAAGCCCAACAATAAATTAGTAAGATGACTTATAAAACAAGTGGAACTTTGTTGAGTTAAAAAATAAGACCACCTGAAGTTTTATTTATTTATTTTTTAGCCATCAAGGATTGGATTGTTAAATGCAAAACCAGGTACGACCATTCTTGTCTGTCGTTTGCTTTTCTTCTCATGTAAACATTATTTTCTTGATACAGTGAGAAATAAAAAAAGCACTTAACCTGTACTTCTCATTACAAAAAAATAACAGAGTGCTTTGGTGAGGTTTAGTCTGGGATATCTCTTTTAAGGAACACTTTGTTCAGGAGAGAGAAACCATCTTTACATCTTTAGAGTGTCGTGTCACTTTTAGGAAATGCTAATAAAATGGTTTAGATGATAAGCAGTAACGAGTAAAAAACACACCCACCTTTTCAGTGTTGTTTAAATGGCCTTTCCACACTGTGTTCTGGGTGATCACACACAGTTTTGCAGTTACTTTGCTCTTTTCCGTTTCTACAAAAGTAATTTGATATGTGATTCCCATTGTAGAGTCAGTCTGAGCTATGAACTTCTAAAATGTGTCAGTAACAGAAGTCAGGCTTTGTATGACCTTGTTGCAGCCAAGAATTCAGGTTAGAGTTTGGACCCAAATTCTGGAAGTTATGTTGGGGAATAATTCAGTCAAGTCTACACCAGGAAGTTAGGAAACGCCTCTAATACTGCGATGTCATGAAAAGGACTCGAAAAAAATAGCAAGCTCCCAAGTATGATTGCCACCCCATTGGCGCTAGGACTTCAATTGTTTCAAAATAATCCCACACGTATTAGTTCTTATGAATTTACAGTAATTGACTCACTATGAATTTGGTAACCCGTTGTATAAACAATTCTCAAAAGAGAGTATGAACTTAACGCTAAGAAGCATATATAGGCATCTTAAACATCCTTTGATGATCAGCTTAAGAGAATAGTGTTTATTTTTTTGCTACATGTGAAAGTTCATTCTCAGTATCAAGTTTATTTTGTCCGCTAACTTTGTTAACCTTTCCAATTTCTTCAGTATTTGGTGTCCTTTCACAAAGAGCTGTTAGCATAGAACAGTTGCATCAGGGTTAAAGGGCAGAGCCATTACCGTGTTAACCTGAAGCATATATGCTGTTCCTTGAGCTCACAATATGTTTTTGATTATTTCTTAAAAATAAAAAAATGCCAACAAATGTGTATAGCAATGTATACAGCATCTATGAAACCTATCATCTACTAGATTTTTGACAAAACATGTGCAATATGTTTATTTGCAAAGTCACTAAGAAGACCAGAAAAATGCTGTTTCATTTAAAAAAAAAAGTAATTTTTGATGAATTGACTTTAAAATAGCTGAATGTGTGATAAAATTTAAGCCATTTGAACTTTTTCAAAAAATAGTTTATTTCTTTTGATCTTCTAAAATAATAGTTATAGGATAGCCTGCTTAATGAGGGAAACAATATCCATTTTTATTGAAATCATACTATCATAATGGATAACTAACTGAGAGATATTTTCCTGTAAAGATTTACTGCTAATCCCTTAGTTGAAATTCATTTTACTCAAGAGACATTCAACCCATCACTTAGAAACAGTATTTGCAGACTTCACCAGGGTAACAGCTCTAATCCTTAAGGTAATCATCTTTCACCCTCCTCTCCAGTTCTTTCTCCTTTTAAGTTCTCACTGGTCTTTTTAAAAAAACAGAAACTAGAAGACAGCTATTATTCTCCTCCATGGGATAGTCTACTCCATTCAGGCAAGTAATATCGTTTTCTGTTTACCCTCATCTAAAACAAGTGCACAGGGTCACCGTCTTCACGCTGATGTTTTCCCAGAAGGAAAAAAAAAAAAAAAAAAGAGGAGGAGGAGGAGGAGGAGGAGGAGGAAGAAGAAGACTATGTCAGGAGACAGCCAGCCAGATCACTAAGTATAAGAACCTAAGAAGTAAACTCCGTTTGCCTTTTCTATTTTTGCGTTTGATATCCATAGGGGAGGAGAAAGAGAAAATGAGGAAGAAGAGGAGGAAAAATGAGAAGGAAAAAGAGGATGGAAAAATCTATATTCTTATATGAGAATTCACATCTTGAGTTAGTCTGAATATCTTCTTTTACTTCTGTTAATATTTACTGAAAACATTCCAAAGTGTATCATGATTAGCAATAAGGCAATTCACTTACTTTCGTTTAATTCCAGCTTCTTCCAATGTAATTTCAGGTCAAAGACACACTAGTACATAACAAGTGGATTACATGCAGGGTGCCTGGGTGGCTCAGTCTGTTAAGTGCCTGACTTCGGCTGAGGTCATGATCTCACAGTTCGTGGGTTCGAGGCCCGCATCGGGCTCTGTGCTGACAGCTCAGAGCCTGAAGCCTGCTTTGGATTCTGTGTCTCCCTCTCTGCTCCTCCCCTGCTTGTGCTCTGTTTCTCTCTGAAGAATAAATAAACATTTAAAAAAAAAAGAATGGATTACATGCTTTCACATAGCGTTGTAGAGAACAGGAGGACTACATACAAATTTTGTATGCTTGTTTGAGTCAAAGGAACATTTGTTGAGTAAATTAAGGGGATTTCAGAATTCTAGAGCAGGAATGAGATCTTCCGTAGGATTCTGAAACTATTTACTTCCTTTATTATTTTTTTTAAATTATCTACCCACATTCATCATTGGCATTGGCTGAAGAAATTCAAGGCATTCACAGGCATGACCAATAATACATAATTGACTAAAATTATAATACTTGCAATTTGGTAATGAATATCAGCCTTTCTCCAAATAAGTAGACAATGTCTGCTGTTAAAAAACCTTTTAGATAATATAAAGGTAAAATTTTTATTCTAAATCTGTTAAGTTCTGGAAGTTATTTAAACCACCACTTTCAAAAATACAAACTTAGTCCACATAAATTTAGGAAAAAATTCTCCTAGCACCAGGAAAATTACTTTCAAACTGATCCAATGTGATACAATAAGAATTAATCTACATTTTAGATCGACCATATGTTTCCATTACCATTCCAATTACCATTGCTTTTTCTTATGTGCTTTTATTTTAATCTACCCATGGTTCTAAAATAGAAACATCTAAGTCCCTATTACCATTGCTTTTTCCTATGTGCTTTTATTTTAATTTACCCATGGTTCTAAGATAGAAACATCTAAATCCCTGGCCCTCCCCTTTGCCAGTCAGGCACCAAGTTCTTTGAACTCTATCTTCTAAAACTGTCTCATTATTTTAATTTTAACATTTGTATATGCTTTGTATATTAGTTTACATTGCATAAAGTGTGCCCCCCAGAATCTTTTCAATGTTTAGATCTTTAAAAAATTCTGATAATGGGGTGCCTGGGTGGCTCGGTCAGTTGAGCATCTGACTCTTGATTTCAACTCACGTCTTGATCTCATGGTTCAGGAGATTGAGCCCTACATTGGGCTCTGTGCTGACAGCATGAAGCTTGTTTGGGATTCTCTCTCTCCCTCTCCTTCTCTCTCTATCCCTCCCTCTGTCTCTCAAAAATAAATAAATAAAACTTAAAAAAAATTCTGATCAGGTTTTCCTCTGTCCTGCTTACTATCACCAGTGCAAATTTTTCAGAAACTGAACAATGCTGTCAGTCACCTGCGTAAAGATCTTGATACGCCTGTAACACCCATAAGGGGCAGTTCACATTCCCTAGTTTCACAAGCAAGGCCCTCGATGATAAAGCCAGGGCTTGTCTTTTCAGTCTCACTTCTGTACATTCACCCTTTGTTCTTTAACCACACCAAACTATATGTTCTTTAACCACTTTCTCATGAATCTTCCAACAGAATCCCAAACATTACTCTCCTCCTTAAAGGCAATCATAAAAACTGACTATACGGTCTTAAGTGTTCATTAAATTTACATCACATTTCCTTGGTCAAATACTAAAACCTCTTTTGGCTATTCTCTTTTGACATTTTATACATACAGGTTCCAAACTATCCCACTTTTAAGATACTCCAAAGATGACATTTCAACTGACAACAGTCATTTTCAGATACTTGGTTTTTCCAAAGGCAGGATGTGGCTTCTTCAACCTGTCTTTCAGACACTCCTATTATTATGCAAATAGACAGGCCAATTTTAAAAATCACTTATTGACTCACATACTGGTTCACCATATAAAAGCAGAAAAAATGTCACCACAACTTCTACGTACCACAGCCAAATGGAGAAACTTCATGTACCAACATACTATTAAGTAGCCTCAGAGATTCCTACCCACTGTTTTAATGCTGAGTTCCACAATGAGGTCATGTGAACAAAGACTTCAGATTCCCAAAGTGTGGTTCTCTCTTGAAGGAAAGGGAACTTTCACTCTCTTGACTTTCCAAGGGCCACATGCACAAACCTTAGGAATAGGGCCAGACCAAGGTCCGTGGGCACTCAAGACAAGTTAATAGTTTGGCATTCCTTTAAACCTATATTCTTCAAGTTTGGAGGCTGGGAACTCAGTGAGAAAAAGACAAAAAAGAAGTATTCACTTAGCTTCTCTTTTCTTGTCATAAAAAAATCAACACAAAACAAACAAAACCAGGGCTCGTGACAGCTAATTTTAATGTGTCAATTTGGACCACAGAGTGCCCAGATATTTGGCCAAACATTATTCTTGGTGTTTCTGTGAAAGTGTTTTTGGATAAGATTAACATTTAAATTGGCAGACTGAGTAAAGCAGATTGCCCTCCCTAATATGAGTGACCCTCATCCAAACAATTGAAAGACTGAATGGAACAAAAAGCTGACCTTCACTGTGTAAGAGAGAATTATTCCTGCCTGATGTCCTTCAAACTGGGACAGTAACTTTTTTTCCTGCCTTAAGACTTTAGCTGAAGTTTCTGTTCTCCTAGGGTCTCAAGCCTGCCACCCTTCAGCCTGGAACTACATTAGCAGTTCTCCTGGGTCTACAGCTTGCCTACTCACCCTGCAGATGTTGGGACTTACCAGTCTTTATGTGTGTATAAAACACATTCACACACAATCATAGACACACACACACACACACACACGCACACACACACACACATACATATCTTATTGGTTCTATTTCTCTGGAGAACCCTTACTAATGCAGGACATAATCTATCACCCCAACTCAGCAAAAGAATCATGCTGTAG
Source organism: Lynx rufus (assembly GCF_022079265.1). Lineage (NCBI taxonomy): Eukaryota > Metazoa > Chordata > Mammalia > Carnivora > Felidae > Lynx > Lynx rufus. The sequence goes on along the minus strand of NW_025814856.1, from coordinate 112,681,707 downwards.
CTCCTAAACTCACCTTAAAAATAATTTAGCATGTATTTGATGTACTCAATGTGGATGACTAAATCTTTGCTTCCAATTCTTTACCTGCCCATAAATTAGAATTATACATCCCCATCTTTAGCCCTCAGGTTCTCCATTTTCTCCATGAAAGATAAAGGATATTTCCTCACACCACGGACATTGGGTTGGTTATGTGACTTGCTTCAGTAAATAAGATATGGAAGAAATTAACGGTGTGAAATTTCCAGATCAAGACTCAAAAAGGCATCCCATGTCTCTACTCGCTCTGCTGTGCAGCAGTGATCATGGCCCTGTTAATCAATGCCCCTTCAGCATGAGTCCCAGAATGCATACATGTGGAGCCAACCTAAATCCTCAGCTTAGAGCCACAATCAGATGAAGCCACTTGTATCCTGGCTGAACATCAACAGGAAGACCCACAAATATAGCCATAAATGTTTATTGTTGCTAGCCACTAAGGTTTGGGTGGTTTATTTTACACCACTTGCAGTAGCTGATCATTACACTCGAGCCTTTCCATTAGGTTGAGGTTTCATTTCCAACTCTGAGCTGCATTTTAAAGTCTTCCTTTCAACAACACGTAATATTTCAAAAAATACAAATTGTTGTATTAGTATGCAAATGTATAAGTGAATTACAAAAATCCACTAATTGACTCACATGTTGGTTCACCATATAAAATCAGCAAAAATGTCACCACAACGTACCATAGCCAAAGGGAGAAATGTCATATACTACCATACTATTAAGTGGCCTCAGAGATTCCTACCCACTGTTTTAAAAATCGTTTTGGATTTCTAATATGGTTTAAGGGCTTCAGTAATGTTTTAGTGCTTCTGAATGATGTCATGGGCAGGCTAACCTTAATTCTGATTATGCTTAAAAAATAGGTAGCAAATATCTACAAGGCAGGGCAAGAACATGCAAGATCCCGCTTAGACTGGATCTTCATTTTCCCAACTGTCACAGAGAAATCTATGAACTTGCCACAACTGTATCTCTTGACTGAAGCTGACTTTCTCCTATAAAAGGAGCAGGGGAAGGACAATTACCTGGAGATCCTAAAGAAAAACAAAATTAAATTTAAGAATATAATTTCAAAGAGTAAAAATCATTTTCACACATATGTCTCCAGCATTTAGGGAAAAATAAAACAATTGCAAGTTGTAATTATTAAGCAAAGAAAATGATTGTGAGACACATGATCATAATATGTACAGCAAGTATTTATGGAACATCTAGATACTTTATACTTTATAGTATTTAGGATGCATTTCTTTGGTCTTACTGTTTAACCACTTCCTTCCCCACTCACAGAGTATGTGGTTCTGGCAAGTACTTCCTGACTTTAAGGGTTGGGCACGAGCTTAGTCCTTAGACAAACAGAAGACTCCTAAATATGGTTATAGAAACTGGTTGATGGATGGAGTAATCAGAGGCTTACAAGTCCCAGTTCTAGGACACTGTTGATTGGGTGAAGCTGAAATTATTGGAGAAATGGATTTGATCCTTCTCTCAAGACGTAAAACCTGAGAGAATACAGGCCTAAGAGCTGCCATTTAGCCAGACTAACACCAACACAATGGAAGCAGAGCCAGAGACTGACCCCTGACGCAAATAACTTAAATTCTTACTTAAGCAAAGTGGAAACCTTTTCAGATAGGTTAGTGACATGGTCCATTTTGATTAGGTCAGACTTTTACTCACAAATTAGAGTTCCAACTGATACACTGGAAATGAATAGTTCCTGCTCACTGAATTGAATCAAAATTATGATAATAATTTAAAAGTCGACTTGAATTGCTGACTGTAATGGTGATTACCCAGATATTGACTAGGTGGGACAGACAATACTTTCATCTAGTCAAGAAACATTTTACAGAGCATCTATTATATGCCAGAAACTGTGATACGAATCAAGGATAGCAGCAAATGAAATAGAAAAAACTTCCTCCTCTCATGAGGCTTCTATTTTGTTTAATGGTGAAAAATAAGCAATAGACAAATAAGTGATAGAGTAGATCAGAAAGTGAAAAAAGCTATAAAAATAATTAAGGGGACTATGGAGAACAAGCGGGTGGTAACAGAGGTTGGGAGAGCAATGTTGCTATTTGAATACAGTAGTTACTGAGAGGATGGTATCTGGGCAGAGGCTTGAAGAAGGCAAGAAGCAAGCCATGTGGATATGAAGAAGGGAATTCTAGCCATAGAGAACAGTAAATATAAAAGAGGTTCCGATCCAAAAATGAGCTCGTTGTGATTAAGGAATAACAAGGAAGCTGATGTGGCTAGAGCAGAATGAGCGAGGGCAAGAGAAATAGGAGTTATGATCAGAAAGTATTTAACAGGAGTCTATAATGGGTCTTGTTGTCCATTTTAAGGACAAAACAAAAGTCAGTATGTATGTATGCATGGTGTGTATGTATGTGAAGTCAGTATGTTTAGAGCAAATATATTTTTCTACCATAAAATTCAAAAGAGTAGCTGTATTGCCTTCCCAAGGTGTGTTCTGGAAAAGAAATGAGTTGTTCATAATATTCTTTGCCTACACAAACATCTAGCGCCTTTAAGCAACTAAATCAATAAAATAATTACTGGCATCAGTAATTGATGGGAGGTAGCCTTAAAAATGTCACTCTTGGGACACCTGGGTGGCTCAGGTGATTAAGCATCCAAGTCTTGATTTTGGCTCGGGTCAGGATCTCACAGTTCCTAAGATGGAGCCCTGCATGGGGCCCTGTGCTGACAACATGGAGCCTGCTTGGGATTCTCTCTCTCCCTCTCTTTCTTCCCCTCCCTTGCTGGTGCACACACACACGGTCTATCTCAAAATAAATAAACATTTAAACAAATAAATAAAATTTAAAAAAAAGAATGTCACTCTTTCCCAATCAGTATGCTGTAACTATCTAGGATTGTGATCCTTGTACTGGTGGACTTGGAATTTTGAACAATAAGTTAAATATATTTTGTCTAAAGCTGAGTAAACAATCAATTGTCATGATGTATGAGCTAATGAAGTCACATGAACTATTGTAGGTCAGCTTGCTGCAAGTAAGAACTGAGAAACAAATTCTAATGCAAGGTCAAAAGGTACATAAAATAATTTTACCTTGATATTTATTGCTTAATATCTTCAAATGTATTGTCAAAATTTTATTAATAGAAAATTTGACTCAGATGAAGATTCCTGGTGGAAAATGGAAAAGAGAGGCTAGAATTTCCCTCTCTTCACAAAAATATCCCCAAATCAACAAGGACAAAACAAAACACAAACAATATTAACTCAATCCTCAGAATAATTTTGTAAGGTAGTACATGATTCTATTTTATAAATGAAGAAACTGATGAGTACAGAATCTAGAGAGATTTCTCCAAAGTGTCAGAGATATTAAGTATATCTTTAAACACGCTTTTAGCTGCATTTGAATGAAGCAGATGCGTTTTAAGGGATGTATTACTTATTTAAATTTGTTCCAAAAGGGAAAGAAACTATGAGTGGGATAATTTAATCATTGGAGGAAACTGAAAATCTGTGAAACAGCTACCTTCTCCACTTCCTCAAAAAAGACCCCAAGCCAACACTATTCACATTCAAAATCTACTGAGCAATTATGGAGTAGAAAATTCCAAAGAAACATACACTTTCACAAAACATAGAAGAAAAGATGCATCTAATTATATTAAATTAAGCTAAAATTACACTGACATCAAAATCTGACAAAGAGCAAAAAGATAAAATACAATTACAATCTCACTTATGAATACTGCTGCAAAATTTGTAATATAGCCAAACATGCAACATAATACTCAAAGAACAGTATAAGGTATGAAAGATGCTTATTTCAGGAAAGCTCCTAACCAGTTAACTTTAAGTTAGAGAGATTATGTTGGAAAATCTTTGTGACTTGACTGAATCTATTAGAACGTCAAAAAGCAGGGCTGAGATTCCTCTGAGAGAAAAAAGAAAATCCACCGGTGGAGAGCAGCTTCTGCCTGTGCCTGTGGAGTGTTCCATCCTGCTCATGATCTTCCCTTTCTGAATGGTTACCCTACAAATTTTAGGCTTGCTTAGTCAGACTCCACAATGACAGAAGCAAATATCTTGTGATAAATCTCTTTATATACACATATATATGTTATGTATATATACAGATATGATATATAGGTCATTTTTAGAGAGAGAGAGATTTGAGATAGAGATTATCTTCTATCTTTCTTTCTAGTTTTCTAGCTCCTATCTCCGACTGGTTCTGCCTCCCTTGTTGAATGAACCCTGGCTGATACAGGAGGGTAACTATGTGCTTAGGAGGTAAGAGAGGAACATTTTGTTGGGTCCTATCCTTTTACAAATGGAAAAATGTGAATATATTACTAATTCAACAAATTACCAAGCAAAAGTAGAAATATGCCCTAAGGGGGCTGGGTGACTCAGCTGGTTGAACATCAAACTCTTAATTGCAGCTCACGTCATGATCCTAGGGTCATGGGATCAAGCCCTGCAATGAGCTCTGCACTGAGCATAGAGCCTGCTTAAGATTCATTTTCTCTCTCTCCCTCTCTCTCTTTCCCCCTGCCCCTCTCCCCACCTCATGCTCTCTTGTGCACACAGTAAAATAAAAATAAATAAATACATAATAAAAAAGAAAATATGCCCTACACAAAGCATTAGAACTTCTGCATTAGTTGACACAAGTGTTATAGCTCTTATAAAAGAACTTAGAAACCTGCTATTTTGCACTTTCTAGCAATTAATTCCAGTATTTTCTCAAGCTCCTGTTACTTATTTGCATGCATATGGTTTTATTCCTAATTCTCTTTCAAGTACTTGCATTTTTTTAATCAACTTGTATTGAAAAACTGTCATCAGTCTTGACACATAAAATTAACCGGCTTATCCTATCACTCTACGCTTATCTCCTACCATGAATTTGCCCTTCATCTATCTACTCTTGCTCTCCCTAAGCCCACTCATCTGCCAACAGCAGCACAGAATGGTAAAGAGCCCTGTCCTTAGAGTATGGTCATCTGGGTTTCAATCTGGCCATAACTTCTATTAATTTTGTGATCTACGCTATTTCTCTGTACCGCCTAAGTTTCAGAATAATTTTCAGTGTGTAAGGGCAATAGTAATAATTGTTCTGCCTATACCAAGTAACATAAAAAAACCTGGAAGCATTTGTAAACTGTAGAGTTCTGAGTGAATACAAATGATTGTTTTCAGTATTGTTACCTATTTTAGGTTTGAATCTATTTGTACTTGACCTGAGGTTGTAAGTAAGAATGAAGAAGAGAAAGGAAAGAAAAGTGTGAGTTATTTGATGAGTGTGCACTCTGTGCTCACATAGGCTGCTTCTCATATGTAACTTCATTTAATGTAGCCATTCTGGAGGATAGGTTCACACTTGTAGAATCCCAGAGTTGGTAAGGAGAGAAGGTGAATTGCAAAACAGACTAACTTAAAAGTTGATACTCCAAAACCACAAGAAAACCTTCCCTTGTTTATTATTATGTCACAAACATAAATATATATTCAAAAGGACTGAACTCCTTAAGCCTTAAGAACTATAAAATTAAAACTGGTTAAAACAATGTTTCACATTAGAACCATTCAATTCACACTTTAAAAAAAAATCTTGTTGTTAGAGTGGAAGAGAGCCAAAGCATAAGAGACTCTTAAAAACTGAGAACAAACTGAGGGTTGATGGGGGGTGGGAGGGAGGGGAGGGTGGGTGATGGGTAGTGAGGAGGGCACCTTTTGGGATGAGCACTGGGTGTTGTATGGAAACCAATCTGACAATAAACTTCATATATTGCAAAAAATAAAACAAATAAAATAAAATAAATTTAAAAAATCTTGTTAGGTTTTGTTCTGCTTTATATATTCAGCTTAAAAAAATGATTGACACTTTCTTGAGATTCTATTTGATAAGGGAAGATAAATCAGACTACATTACATTATGAAATTACATTAAAACAGCTATTTGACTGGTTGAAAAGAAACAGTGAACACTTTGTTCAAAATGATTCTGTCACAGTCCTCTAGATTTTCTCAGCAATAAGATTACTTTTAAAAATAGATTTACTATAGTATCATTGTCACTTGGCATAAAATGGAATGATATTATAAAGGTATACCTTTTTTTCTTTTCTCAATGTGAGATGATACTATATAGTTTTTTTTCTGAATGCAAATTTTCTCTGGGTAATCTTAGTGTAAAACTAAAATATGTATTTATAAAAAAAATAGCTTTATTTTTGGGGCCATAACATTAAACTGTTACTATAATTGTTATAAATGGATTTGTATTTTAGATTCAGAGTAAACTAAGCCATTTGAGTGTCTACTATGTGCCATATGTTTTTATATTATTTCAGCAATCTTCATAACAATTTTTTGTTATAATTCTAATTGTCTTAATGAGTTAACAGGCACAGAGTGGGTGTAATTAACTTCAGACTCTAAACCTACCTCTTATGATCTGTTTGGAGCTTTCCAATGTAATTAGAAAGATCAGTTTTTCCCTTCTTACCTTGAAGCCGTGGGACTAGTCTGCCTCCAGTGTCTTAATCATTTGTCCCACAAATAGAAGACAGAAGAGACTTCTTCAAGTGAATTTTAATTTATATCACTCCATGCTTGAAACCTTCTAACTAACTGTTCCCAAATAATTTTAAAATCAAGTTAATGCTTTGAATTGGGAAGCTAACAGACAATTACTTGATTATTTGATTACTACAATGTGACACAGTATTTATTTTCCGAACAGTCACATCACTCAGAATTCTGTCTCCTAACTACAAAGCCTCTTTCTTGTTCCCTTCCATTTCTTCAGAAATCTGTTTCAACTTCAATTCTTCCCTAAAGGCTATTCCAGACTAAAGACAAATTTCCCCCTTCTGAATGTTCACTCATTCACTCATGTGCACACATAGATACCTATAACAGATCATGTATGTATATCATGTATGTTTGTTGTTGATGATGATGTTATATGTGGTTGTCATGCTTCAGGCATCCTATGTAAAATGAATGTGAAATATTGTAAACTGGGAGGCCTTTGTAAATTTTAGTTGCCATCCTCTTTATTTTCTTCTGATTATAAGCACCTTGAGGGCAGTGTTGCCATTTCAGTTCACCACCTGGCTTGTTATGGCTCTTCTAATATGGCAGGTGTTCAATAAATCACATTGAATAAGGATCTGTGGTTGACTGATTAACTTCTTGGCAAGTGAAATATATTTAATATTCCCCTTGAGTTCACAAATGGTTTATGCACTTCACAAAGCACCATACTCAGAATCATTCTGGCCTTGCAAGAATCTGACCAACAACTTTAAAATAAAGCATTAAGAGCCCTAAAACAAAGACTGTCTCCTATCCACATGGAGTGTTTTCGTTTTTATGACCCTATTGTTGCGCACATATCAGACTGGAATATGGTTTACACACTGGAACCTTCCAATCCTCAACCCAGCAGTCTTGCACTGGTCTTTGTGTGCTCTGTTTTCTTTGTGAATCACGGATTAGAACTGCAGCCTTTCTGACCTGCAATAAAACTCACACATTCCCTTAAACATATGCTACTATACAATGATTTTCATTGAAGGAAAAAATAAATGTGAATTCTACCTGACTGATTCTTTTCAGCTTTGGGGTGCTGTGGTTAGAAAGATCAAATAATGCCAGTTATGTCAGGTAGTGCCAGGAACTCCGGGCCTCTATAAATTCTGATCCTGGAAATCGCATGACAGAATTAGAAAGAATATTTTTCTTTGTCAAGACTTCAGACTTTTTTTTTTTTAACTTCAGGCCTTTCTACTCAACTTGCTGCTATTTCTCAGACAAAGTAAAATCAGAAGTCATATTTAACGAAAGGAAGTGGTGTAAGATAAATGGCTGGAAATAAAGCTCGCTACTGGAAAATGCCTTTAATAGTTTCCACTAGAGTATCACACTTTGGTTGATTTGTTCTCTCTCTTTTTCTCTCTCTCTTTATACGAATATATTTTGGAATATCCACATTATTCATACCCACACCAACACACAATGAGGGCTAATTTGAACATATTAATACTTATCAAAATTACTCAATAGAAGGATTTTAAAAATCAAACTTTTATAGGTATATCTTTGTTATTTTCAAAGGCTTTTAAGAAAAAGGCTTGGGGCGCCTGGGTGGCGCAGTCGGTTAAGCGTCCGACTTCAGCCAGGTCACGATCTCGCGGTCCGTGAGTTCGAGCCCCGCGTCAGGCTCTGGGCTGATGGCTCGGAGCCTGGAGCCTGTTTCCGATTCTGTGTCTCCCTCTCTCTCTGCCCCTCCCCCGTTCATGCTCTGTATCTCTCTGTCCCAAAAATAAAAAAAAAAAAAAAAGAAAAAGGCTTATTTATCTATTGCTGAAAAATACTATTACAAAACTTTCTTCCCTCACCACACACACAGATACAACGCACACACACACACACACACACACACACACACACACACATATTAATGTTGTCTGCATTTTCCACATAAAAACCCAGAGAGGGTAGATTCTTAATTTTTAAAAATATATTTCATATACACTTATCTCATCCATTTTCTTAAGGAAGTATTTCTACAAGTTACATAATATTAATTTTTCCATTATACACACATACAAAACACTTTTAAACTTCTTGGCTTTATGATAGTAAACAGTGAGAATTATCTCATCCTGAATTACAGTATCGGTTTAGTATCCTTTTTTAAAAAATATTTTAAAGATTAACATACTTTGGGCTTTTTAGAACCTGTTTTAGGTTTACAGAAAAACAGAGTTACCATATGCCACCCTTTTCTCAGTTTCTCCTATTATCATCTTGCATTGGTGTGGCACATTTTTAACACCCTTTGAAAATATTTTTTTTGGTAAAATGAATGTTAAGGCCCAGACTATGCTTAATATAAAACTAAAGACACACTACTTTTAAATGGACATTTCACCATGATGTACGAGAGATACACAAAAGTGATGCATGTTATAACTACATTCCTTTTTTGCAAAAAATATTATTAGAACATGCAGAATCCTTCCCATTTTCATGATCTTTCATGAAATCTTAAGCCTACTTTGAAACTTTCCTTTAAAAACACATGCACACAAGGGTTTGTTTATTTTCTGAGGCCGGCTTGGGCACTCTGCTTCACAACGTGCTAACCCCTCTGATTCCCGCCTGGGCTCTTTGCTGGGTTGCTTTACCTCTGCCTGCCGCATCTGTGTTTACCCATCTCACGGAATCACTCAGAGCCCTGCTGCAGGTCCTTTCAGCTTCTTTCAAGACTAGGCCTCAAGGAGTCTAACCAAAGTCCAAGTCACCCAGATCAGTTACTCCGAAAACCTTACCCTGGTCAGAATCTGCCTTCCACTGACATTTTGATGCAAAATCACAGGCAACATATTCCCTCAACTGAGGATACGTGGTTTGTTAAAGTGTGAATTCAGAAGGTTGTTGATAAATTACTCTATAAGACCTTCACTATTAATTTCTGTCAGGAGACAGTAAAATCGTAAAGAGTGTCTAACATTGTTCCAAAAACAACACTTTCTGCTACAGGGTAGAACTCTCTGCGGTGCCAGATTGAAATTAATCTTGCTCAATTGGTTACTGAGTGCTGTCCCAAATTATTCAGCTGGAGTTAAACAGAGGTATTGTTCTTATTTAAGAGGATAAAACCCAAATTCATATGCCAGTATATAATGTCAGCAACACAGGTCTGAGAAGGAGGCAAGGATAAAATGGTAAAGACTGGGGGACAGACCTACAGATAAAATTAGATAAAAAGTAGGTGCAATGTAATGGATCAAAGATATTATTTATTCAAATGTGGGGTTCTTTTAAGTAAAGCAAAAAATGATTTTTCAATAAAATATATTTAGAAGTGACGCTTGTTATTCACAGCCTGACCTAAATCTCATACAAATTCATAAACTGTATTTCCAGTACTATGGCAAAGAACCATAATTAAGAAAATATAATTCTAAATATAAAAGTCATCTACTTTGTGGATTGAGCATTTTTTTTTTAAATTTTTTTTTTCAACATTTATTTATTTTTGGGACAGAGAGAGACAGAGTATGAACGGGGGAGGGGCAGAGAGAGAGGGAGACACAGAATCGGAAACAGGCTCCAGGCTCTGAGCCATCAGCCCAGAGCCCGACGCGGGGCTCGAACTCACAGACCGCGAGATCGTGACCTGGCTGAAGTCGGACGCTTAACCGACTGCGCCACCCAGGCGCCCCAGAGCATTTTTAATCCTTCAATAGTTTTTATAAAGATCAGCAGGCTTCAAAGCTAATTGTAGTTTTGTTAATAACTATGCTAATTTAGACTGATAGATTTGTTTTCTGCCTATCATATAAGGCAGTGAGATGAAATATGTCTTCATAACTGCCTTTTTAAACAATGGGAGGTGGAAATCTCATTGTGGTTGTTATTTGCATTTCCCTGATGCTTAGTGACATTGAGCACCTTATGGTGCGTACCTATTGGTAGCCTGTATGTTTTCACTGGGAGAATGTCTATTCAGTTCCTCTGCCCATTTTGAAATCAGATTGGGGTTTTTTTCCTCCTCTTTTCTTTTTTTGTTTCTTTCTCTTCCTTCCTTCCTTCCCTCCTTCCTTCTTTCCTTCCCTTGCTATTTGAGTTGCAGGAGTTCTTTATATTTTCTGCACATTAACCCGCTCTCAGATAGATGCTTCGGGAACCGCTTCAGTCACTGCTGTTCCCTATCACTGCTAGTAATTCAACATCCATATCACATATTTCCTCTTCAAAACACTGCTCAAAGAGCTTACCTAACCTACACAGAATATGAAATGATTAAAGCAACATATTATTTGTAGTCTTAAAAGGTGCTTACTATTTATTTTAGCAAGTATTTCCATCAAAAATGTGTGTCACATGGTAGAAACAGTTCACATTATGTCTACATGGTAGGATTGGGTTCTGTTGAATATGGATGAAATTTCTTCATTGGCTTTTGACAACATTCTATGCTCAGAACACAGACTAATAGGGTAGCAAAAAAGTCCATTTACCTTGAGGATGTCCCAGTGCAGGTTGATCCAAGGCAAGAAGGAAAACACAGGTCCATGGACACTGTGTGCCATGGTGGGACCACATTTCTTCCACTGACCAAAAGGCTAGAGCTAAGCATGTGGATCTTACAACCCATTGTTCCTCTTACTTGCTACGAGATGCACCCAGCTTCTTGGCAGAGGCATTTCCATTACAGCTTCTGACCCCAGCCAGCTCCTAGAACAGTCCCTAACCTCCTATCTTTCCCTGGCTATACTGAAGCTGCAGAAATGTTTTTTCTCACTCACATCAGGGTTCTCCAATTCTCCCTCTTACCTGAATCCTACCAATCCCAGCAGTATGTACAGGCTTCTGTTTAACTGGTTCAAACTAAAAGCATTTATTTTATATCTGAAAGTGTCATAGGTATTAGGAAACCAGGATTCACTGCATGTTGATTTTGACTCAAAGAATGCTTGTTATAGGAAGAAAAAATGATCGCAAGGAAAAGTAATAAATGTTTCATATTGTATGAAACTTCATGACTATATGAGAAGTTTTTGTGTTTTGTTTTTACTCAAAGGAAAATCCAAATCTTTGGCTTTATTGGTCACCCTCTTAGGTGAATTCTAATCATAAGGTTAGAAACTGCTTCCCCCCCCCAAAAAAAAAACCAATTACCCCCTTATTTTTTAAGTCAAATGACAAACCCTACTGCATATTTTACAAGCAGCATAGGATGATAATAAAATTAAATAACAACTAATTTGGGGACCCTTGGGTGGCTCAGTAGGTTAAGCACCTGACTCTTGATTTCAGCTCAGGTCTCGATTTCATGGTTCATGAATTCAAGCCCTACATCAGGCTCTGCACTGACAGGACAGGGCCTGCTTGGGATTCTCTCTCCCTCTCTCCTCAAAATATATAAAAAATAAATAAACTAAAAAAAAAGAAATAGCAACTATTTTAACCTGATTTATTTGAAAACCTTTATGTATGATATGTGTGCAAATTTTAAAAACCATTGTTTACTTCACACTGTATTTCATTTTGGTATCTTTTCTTTGGAGTTCACCTTTAACCTACTTGAACAAATGACCAAAATACACAGTTGTTTTTTTTTTACTGTAAAACGTGTAAATGGATGTTCATTTTTCCATTTATAAGGTTCAAATTTTCTTGCCCAGACTCATGATCAATTTTATCAGAACTTAGTAGCATTCTAAAGAAGAAAGAAAAGCATCAATGGGAGCATTTATAGATGTTATGCATGGACAAGACTCTGACCAAATTCTTATTATCTGTTGAAAAACAAGGCTTTTGTTGGTTGGTTGGTTGGTTGGTTGGTTAGTCGGTTGGTTTGTTGTTATTGTTGTTGTTGTTGTTTGCAAGACTCATGCCATCTGTTAAAATAGGGTCATCCTGATAGTTCCAAAAGACAACTGTCTACTAGAAGCAAGTTTATATGTAGGATGAAGTTGTAATTTAACTTTGATTTTTTTCTCTTGGTTCCTCATAACCTCTAGGTCCGATTTCTACTTGTTTAAGATAGATGAAATTTTTCTCTACCAGTAGATATTTACCACTCAAAGGGATAAAATTAAGGTGATAAATAGAACAATGTACAAATAAAGCATTCAGTTTACTTCCTCCTGAATTCTCCTATCCAGAGCTTCTTTTCTGAGTAAATCCTTTTGGCCATAAAACTCATAAATCTGGAATACAACAGATAAGTTGCCAGGATTCCAAATAAGTGATTTAGAAAGTTGTTCATTCTACTTAGAAAAAATTCCTTCAGCTAACAAAGTCATTAACTCGTTTCAATAAGGAGACCATAAGAGGAATTAAAACTAATCCTCAGCATTATTGTTTGTTTTACATGTTTTCTCTCCATTTTACATTAATTAATTAACTTTCCTCTTATTTTCATATAGCAGTTACATAATTCACCTGTTCTTACTTGTGAAAGTTAACAACATATTTTTTCCCAAAAGAGATACATGTGTTTGGCAGAATATAAGTTGTAGAATTGATAAAGATATTTTTACTCCCAAGATATTCTCTTACTCCTCTTTTCCCAAGGGGGAAAAAGGTATGTCCACCCTAGGTTTAAAATTCTCCCTGAGCTCTGAAAATTTTCCAGCTGTATCTTGAAAAAAGGAGACTTTGGCTTTTGACTCTCTTTCCTGTATTATGGAGAAGAGCCTGGCTGTTTTCATAAACAGTGGCCAGCTGTTCAACTTTTAATACTCTTCAGCAATCTTCCACTTTTCACAGGGGAAACTCATCCTGATTACATCTTCTGTCTCAGCTAAAAAACTCATTAAAGATTCTGAATGTAAATGCTTAACTGAGACACTCAAAAAATATATATACTGAGCTGCTGGTCTGAACTAGAAGGTACCTATGAGTTTCAATGACCCCCTCTTATTTATTAAGCAGATTGTTCAGGAATGTTTTGGAATCTATTAGAGTAAGAAACTATTAAAGTAAGAGTATGGCTGAAGGATCTGTACATGCTGGGCAGTAATGAGAGCTAGCCAAACCATGTAAATTTATCTCACGCAATTAGCAAAGTCAGCCTCATGGAAATGTTATGAGAGCAACAGATACTTCTCATGTTCACTACCCATTCCACCATTAAGAATAGCAGTACGGTTGTACAGCATGGCCAAACATACTGTCACAAAGATTCTGCTTTACAGAATGATTAGAGCACGAGGAACACAGAGCCCTAAGTTGATCCATCATATAGGAATATAAATGCTTTATTTTTTTAAATAAAGATTTACTACAAAGATTGAAAAAAAAAGTCAGGTGAAGAAAAAAGAATGGAAGGAGAAAGAATAAATAGAAATACAGATAACATTTTTAAAGAAAATAAAAATAGATTAAATGTTTTTACTAGACTTTTCAAATTGAAGAAAAATATTAATTATGCTCAAATAAAATATTTACTTTTGTGCAAAAGCTTTCAGCTAAAGAAAACATCACTATTATAATAGAATCCAAATGATGAGAATAAATATTCTGGGAAGACCTCCTATATTTATTAGACAAAGGATGGATTTGGATTTGGATGTGGATATGGATGCACATAGGGATATGGACTTGAATGTGAAAATGAACATAAACACTGTTCCAGAGATACCTATTTTTTAAATGTAGACAACTATAGACAGGGATCACATGGGGATATAAGGGGAAAGGAGATGAGAGGAGGAAACTGAAAAATATGTTCCATGTGATAATTCAAACATTTAATGAAGAAAAATTCCTAAGTGAAAAATTGTTGTACCATTATTCCCTCAGCATAGTATGAACTGCTTTTCAATGCAGTATGTAGATTAAAACAAATCTTTCTAATGGTCTTAATGGCAAAGGTGTTACATGAAGTCCAATGTAACTCAGAGAGCCTCTTTCTTGTGTATTTTCCTTACTAAATCAGTGCCTGTAAGTTTGCAATTCCATAGGGGATTTTGAACTAAGGAACTTTAGCAAATGGAAGGATAAATATCAGAAGGTTTCCTGCTCAGTAATTTAAAATGTCAACAGAGTGTGAAGTTTAAGCATCCTGGAGTATTTTAGAATAAGATTATGGACAGTTTTTCTGAATATTTATAATTAGATCAATTAGATTCACCACTAAAATAATCAGGCTTTCTTTTTTCTCATTATATTTCAGTCACCTCTATAATTTGTTAAAGGATACCATGCAAACAGAACTTTTACAAAAAATAATTTATGTGGGGTCTAGAGTCTCCTTGAAGTTTAGAATTTGTACCTGCTGGTAATTATGGATTTGCCATGAAAGTATCCTCCAAGGAAGAAAGGAAAAGCTCAGTTATGAAGAATAACTTAGGGCACCTGGTGGATCAGTTGGTTGAGCATCCAACGCTTGACTTCAGGTCAGGTCATGATCTCGCAATTGGGAGATGGAACCCCGCAACAGGCTCCGTGGTGAGCGTGAAGCCTGTTTAAGATTCTCTCTTTTTGTCTCTGCACACCCCTCACTTATGTGTGTGTGCACATGTGTCCTCTCTCCCTCTCTCTCTCTCAAATAAAATTTTTAAAAGAATAATTTAAAACTTTGAAAAAAGAATGTCATTTTAGATTTACATAAAATTTTTCCATGTATAAAACACTTTGGCAGCCATCCTATCATCTGATTCTCTCAACAATCCTGTTGAAGTTTCCAAAGTACCTTTTTTCCCACTTTCCAGATGAAGAAGTTGAGGCTCCTAATGATTTCATGCCTTGTCCCAGAACAGTGTGCTAGTTATTCTGTGAGTCCAGAATTCCAACCAGTTTTGTCCAACTCTCAATATTCCTGCATTCCTGCATCATCTGCCTACACAGCTACACAGGAGATGAAGAATGACCAATTATTAAAACTACCAGAATTAACTAAAAGACTATTTTTGCTAATTAAAACCTTTTTTGGTTGGAAGAAACAAGATTATTTAAGAATAATGAACATGTAAACAAACTTTTCTTCATCACTTTGATTCTTTTCCAATTCAAGGAGTTTAATGAAATTGCTAATGACAGAAAACAACTCAAAATACAAACATGCAGATCAAACGTATGAGTGGAGTGATATCCACTGAAACTCAGAATTGCTTTTCCTTTTCTGGTTAATTAATATGATTTTAAATATTTCATACAGAAGGATTCTTTTTTTTTTTTTTGGAAAAAAATGAAATGAACCTAAGATTGACTGGAATTTACAAGCTCATTTAAAGAAAAGTCTCAACTATTTTTTCTTACAAATGTAATACCTCCCCAGATGGCAGTCTTTGTAGTTTGTGGCACTGATTCAAAAGGCATATTAACTGGCACTCTCCTAGCTGCATCAAGCATTTACAGGCCTCCCTACAGAATGGGTTCAACAGTAATTAAAATAACACGCTTCCTTGGGGTGAAGTTACACTTGAAGAGTTTGGGGATGTTTTTTTTCCCCTTCCTTTTGGGTAAATAATTCCTTTCCCAAAAACATATGAGAAAAAGATGAGAATGGAAAGACCTTTAGAGAAAGGAGACAGAGGTGTGTGTGGAGGGGGGAAAGGGGTGGTTAGGAGAGGGAGCGAGGGGGAGATAGAGAGAGGGAGAGATTTAAAACAGTCCACCAAAATGTACTAACAAGTCCCACAAACTATGTTAAAATATTGGTATTTCTTTCATTCCCTACCAGACATTGATAGACAAACAGGTTTAAAAAAAAAGCAAGGGGGGAAAATACCATTTACTCACTGTAGCAGCAGGAAATCAAGGAAAGAAAATAAACAGGGCTTGAATTGTGGGCCTTTAACCTGCTAGTCAGACAGTTTCATTCTGTATGTATTTGTGTGCTGGTAAATGGCGAAGGGGAGGTAAAAGGACGGGGCCTTGTGGGATTCTTGGGACTCCCACAGCTACCAGTCCAGCTGTACAAACACGCACAAGCTTTGTTAAGGTACAGTGGGCAACAGGCTGAAACTGCTGAGCTATCTGACCTATAAATCCCTCGCAAAAGCTCCACTTGAGGGGAAGCCAGAAGTTATGTGTAAATGTTTTATCCAGCCAGAAGCCAGCTATTGGTCATTTCCTTCTCCCCTCGCTCTCTTCTCTCAATGGATACTCTGAGTGGCTACATTTAAAGTAGTATGTTTAGATGCTTAAATGACTATCTTAAATTCTACTTCCCTCCAGGCCAAAACAAGAAAGGGAATAATGACTCAGAAGTTCCTCCTTCATGGCTTTATGGTGTGGGACATACGTTCCACAATTGTGAGCAATTAATTTAGGCAGAGCAATGGAAATTTCTGTTATTGTTCTTTTCTTTTAATCTCTTTTTCAAACTCAGTAAGTGCTCCACTTGAAAATTATCATGAATCTACACACACACATGCGCGCGTGCGCACACACACACACACACACACACACACACTTACATTTTTTAAATGACTCGGGCTCGAGGGAGTTGAGATATTCCTTTAAATATTACTTTGCCCCAGTTTTTCACCTTGCTTTTAGCCTGATGCACAACAGATCATCTTAGCATGGCATTACTGTATCTTGAATGCAAACAATGAAAAGGCTAAATTGCTAACCCCAAGAAGAACCTTCCTAAGATTTTTTTTCTCTTTTCTAAACATTTCTGAACTCTAAGTGACCTCCTTTTATGAAGCCTCCAAATGACATCTAAACACCTTAAACATCACGCAGTTAGGAAGCTATATAAACTATTAAAAGCCAAAGAAAATGACACAGAACAATGACAAGTGAAGCAGATAAATTTAAGTGGAACATGTGTCTTGCAAACATTCAGAAAGCTAGAGAATCTCTCTTGGATTTTGAAAAGCCCAAAATACTTTGAAGGCACTTTGCGCTTTCCAAAATCCAAGACAGAAAGAGAGAAAAAATACAGTCCACGCTAACAACAAAAGACACACACCAACACAGGTATTTACTTGATATATAATGTGTTCTGAGTTAGTTTGGTAGCATCTGAGTAGCAGTAAACATTCAGAGATATTAAAAGTTTCATTTTTCTCAAATGCTGTGGTAGTCTAAAGATTTACTTCAATAAATGTTCACAGACTAGCAACAGACTAGGAGTGTGGGTAACAAGAGGTGAATCATAGATCTTGCTATTTTACCAGAATATGTGCTTGGGTAGAGAAGATAAAACAAGCACACACACATAACTATCACACAGAACAAGAAGAAGTGCATCAGAAAAGTAAAAATGCATAACAGTGGAAATTCAGAGATGGCAGGAAGTACTACTGAGAGGGAAAATCAATAAAAAAATAATGCCTCGAACATCATCACCTTCTTGAAATATGTCATATGAAGGATCGTGAATAACTACCATCACGTTAAAATAATAAAGCAAAGGAAAAGAGATGCCTTATGGCAAAAGAAATGCTGGCCAGACAGAAAGATAACTTCCTATTAAAAGGGTTGTAGGTCAGCAAAGGCAACCTAAGGCAGGATCTGGTCTCCTGATATGGATTCAATTTTACATGACCTCTAGGAACCCAGAAAAATCTAGTGATGTCACTGTTGTATATGAGCTTTCTTTAAACTGATATAAAAATAATACAGTTCATCTTCCCATCATTTCTGTCTTTCTAGTTAGTTCTACAAGACAATTATCTAAGTGTTTCCTAGCTATCTCCAATATTCTAAAAAACAGTACGTAAATTCCCAATATACTCAGGCTTCAGTAATAAAACAAAGTATATAATGATTTTGACATTCATAAATGAAGATGATGTTAGTAATCACTATTTGTGGTACTTGTGGCTTGACTATAGTTTATCTATTGCCTTTTGTCTTGTGAGCTAAAAAGGACATAGGCAATATACTGGCCAGGGCTCTGGGTAAATTCAGCAGAAAACTAATAGTACAGATTCACAAAGGGTAAAGCTCTGACTAATACGAAAATTACAAAGAACTTCAACTAAACACATAATAGTGTTTCACCTCACTGTGTCATTCTCTCACACATTTAAAAACTTGCCACTTCATGGGGCACCTGGGTGGCTCAGTTGGTTAAGCGTCTTACTTCAGCTCAGTTCATGATCTCGCGTTCCGTGAGTTCAAGCCCTGCATCGGGCTCTGGGCTGACAGCTCAGAGCCTGGAGCCTGTTTCGGATTCTGTGTCTCCCTCTCTCTCTGACCCTTCCCCGTTCATGCTCTGTCTCTCTCTGTCTCAAAAATAAATAAATGTTAAAAAAAATTAAAAAAAAAAACTTGCCACTTCAAATCCAAAGGGATCAGATATTGAATTCTATCCGACTAAAACAACTTGGAAGATTCAAATAAAGAAAAGAGAATA
Organism: Lynx rufus; assembly: GCF_022079265.1. NCBI lineage: Eukaryota > Metazoa > Chordata > Mammalia > Carnivora > Felidae > Lynx > Lynx rufus. Next base: position 112,662,814 of record NW_025814856.1, on the reverse strand, counting down.
CTCAGCCAAATATGTAAAGCCAAATATGTAAAGAGGAAGAAACAAGTTTAATAACTATAATATATTTATCAAAACTAACCATATTCTTCAGCGGAAGAGGTCATTGGCCTGAGACTTAGAACACTCAGTTGCTCCATTGAGGCCCCCTGTGATCCACCGAAGTTACCCAATTGTTCCTTGCTTAGCTTTGCACCTGTTGTAAAACGGTAAAAGTAATTGTTTTCACTTCCTACCTTATATGGATGTGAAAATATTTAAAACTCAATTACATTATTAACATAATGCCTTGTAATACTGTAATTAATTACTAAAATAATAATATAAAGTAATTGAGTGCATTAAAAAATTATTAGTCATCCATCCATAACCAATGTACTTAAGACATTTTAAATTCCCTAAAATTCATTATTTAGATTTATAAGTATGCCAAACACCAAAGACAAATTATTTTTATTACTATCATTTCAAAATTTTTGTTTCATTTATTGCAAAATTTTTGTCAAACACTGACACAGCAGAGTACATTAGAATTCTGATTTAGTGACTTTGATATTTTTACTTTGCTCATTTTTCTTAACTAAGACTAATGCAAATTTTCCACTGCATTTTAAGTTCTATTACTCTTACCATTTTCCTAGAATACAAACTAGATAAGTGATAACATATGAATTTTTTTATTATTACACAATATAGTTAAATATTTGATTAGTGTAATTGACAAGATACTCTATAATATTTTGAACGGGAAATGATACATGGGGCAGTAGTTTCTAAAGCCTTTCACCAACATAATATTCATGTCTTGGGAAAGCATTTTTTTTATTTTTATTTTTTTTATTTTAAAGAGAGAGAGTATGTGTGTGTGAGGGTGGGGGAGAGGGGCAGAGGGAGAGACAGAGAACGAGAGAGCAAGAGAGAGAGAAAGAGAGAGAGCAGGCTCCATGCTCAGCATGGAGCCCAATGCAGGGCTCAATCCCATGACCCTGTGATCATGACCTGAGCTGGAATCAACAGCAGGATGCTCAACTGACTGAGTCATCCAGGTAGCCATGGTAAAGCATTTTAAAGCACAATATATTTTAGCAAATATTTTTTATTTTATTGGGTTATTCCTATTTAGATATTAACCTTTAGTAATTCTCTAAATTTCACAATATAAAATTAATTACTAAATGCAATTATCTCATCTTCTCACCATTATAAGTATTTTCTTTGGGCTATACACCTACATACACAAATATATAGGAAGATAATATACAGATATAGACATAAATATAGAGGTAGAAATATATTCAAATGACATAATAACGATATATTTACTAAATTATAGTTTGAGTAGGGATCTGATATTTCTTGAGCAAGTATGTGCCATAGTTTACAACTCTAGACTCTACATATGCCTCTACATGCCTCATATGAATCATGTGAAATTGGTACTTTTGTTCCCTGTTCATTCTACTAATCTACCAGACTGAAGGATTTGCAGTTATACTCTAAGAATGTCCCTCTAGGGCCCTGATTCAATTAGACTAGTTCTGTTTTTATTTATTTTTTATTTAGCCATGCAAGATTTCATTAGAACAGAGATTTTCATGACTAGTGAGTTAGAAAACTACTGTTTTTATACCACAGAGCTTCCTGAGCATCTAGGATTGGTCTTTTCTAGTCTGTGTATTTATAATTGAGTAAGTCAGGAAGTTACCACTGAAAATTCATAATACCCACCTGACTCTTTCCAAGGGAAAGCAAAATTTTGCTGAAGAATTATCTGCTTTGAAAATTTAACTTTGTTATATGACTTACTTATAACTTTATGGTAAACAATGCAGTTAATATCCATGTTTCCAGGAGACCTTAACCTATACTTTCATTAACATAAACAATACCAAGAGTATGAAAATGAGAAGACAGGCTAAAACAATTGCAATCAAAAATGGACTTGGCTTACTCACCCCAAGTCCATAATGTCAGTCTAATTATGAGAAAAACATTATATAAACCCAAATCAAGGGATATTCTACCAATTACCTGCTCAGAACTTCTCAAAATTGGTAAGGTCATCAGAAATAAGGAAAGTCTAAGAAACTGTCACAGCCAAGAGGCCTCTAAGGGAACGCGACTAATAGTTGTAATGTAATATCCTGGACGGAACCTTGGAACATAAAAAGGACATTGGGTACAAACTGAGGAAATCTCAAGAAGTAAACGCATTAGTTAATAATAATATATCAATACTGGTTCATTAACTATGATCACTGTACATACTAATGTAAGAAATTAATAATAGAGGAAATTATGGGGGACAGACAGGAATTATCTGCACCATCCTCATAAATTTTCTATAAATCTAAAACTATTCTAGAATAAAAACTGAACTTTTAAAATGTAAAATATGCACTTGGTAAAAATACCCATATCAAAATTTGATTAATCAGTAATTTGTGGTAACCCCATGCAGTTCTTTTAAAAGAGAAGGACAAATGTTGCTTAAAAGAGCAACATTTATGTTGTTTGTTTATATAAATTATAAACAAATTTTGTTTGTTTCTAAGTAATAAATTATAAATTATGTTTGTTTCTAAGTAATTTGCTGTTATTTTCCTTTTGTAACCATGGGAGCAAAGTAGATTGCAAATTTAAATTTTCAAATTACTCTGATAATGCAATGAGTAAATTATCTATATTTTATTAAAACCCATTTTTGGTGTTGAGAGACACCAACTTAAGAAAACTCTCTAAAAATTGAAATGTCTGTGTTGATAAGTAACAAAACAATAAGTCTAAATATAACAACTCCAGGAGTTAGTATACAAAGGAACAGCTATTATGGGTTGATGAAATAGGTTTTTTTTTTGTTAAATTTTTATTTATTTATTTTGAGAGAGACAGAGAGAGTACACAAGTGGGGGAGAAAGAGAGAGAGAGAGACAGACAGACAGACAGACAGACAGAAAGAATTCCAAGCAGGCTCTGCACTGTCAGCTCAGAGCCCGAGCTGACATGAACTGTGAGATCATGACCTAAGCTGAAATCAAGAGTCAGACACTTAACCTACTGAGCCACCTGGGCGCCCCAAGTTTTTTAACTTATTCCTTCTAAATTTGGCATCAGGAAAATGGCATCATTATCTGTATCTGAAGTATAAATACTAGAGTACATTCTCATCATATGTATCCCTGGAATGTTTGAGCAACTGGCCAAAGAAAATACATCTTCCAAAATTACTATTTGGTACCCAAATATTCTTAAAGTGCCCCTGGTAAAGAAATCACTTTTTTTTTTAGACCCCAGTGGTGAGACAGATCTATCCAATGCCCAAAGTGAGAGGGTCACTTTGTAAATTTACCTTGGAGCCAAAAAAAAATTTTTTTTCTATCATTGAAGAGACACAAACCCAGAAGGAGACAGGGATCTCTTTTGGCACACCCTTTCTTTGCACTTTGTACAAGGCACTACTAAAACACTAAGAGCAAAGTATCCCTTTTTTTTTTCCAAAGATTTCCAAGACTGACAATTTTATTCACCTCACAATGTTGGCTCCTTATATCCACTCAACATCTTTTTTTTTAAAAATCTAAGTATGCTTAAAAAAAAAAAAGTTTATTTTGAGAGGAAGAGAGTGTGTGTGTGCACATGTGTGCATGAGGGCCAGAGAGAGGGGGAGAAAGAATCTCAAGCAGGATCTGCCCTGTTAGCATGCATAGCCCAATGTGGGGTTCAAACTCACAAACTGAGATCTTGAACTGAGCCAAAATCAAGAGTTGGCTGCTTAACAGACTGAGCTGCCCCCAGATATGCTTTAAAACTGAAATATGCTTCACCTTGAGGGGTTCTCCGCCAACAGAGAGCAACATGATTGCCACTCCTCTCTAGAGAAAAAAAAAGAGAGAGAGAGAGAAAGAAAGAAAATACTTTTAAGTCTCAGCAAATATAACAAATGTTAATGTTGAATTGCTAATTATAGCATAGGTTAAACCATATAAAGTTAGTATAGAACAATACCAATGTAACAATACTAACTTGTATGGCAACAGATGGCTCATTACCATTACAGAGGCATTATTAAGAGTTTTTCCTGTATTACAACATTGTTCATTGCCCCACCTCAAAGAATTGTCTCATCAATTTGTGAAGATACCCTACATCTTGACATGATAGCCTAGAATTTGAAACAGTAGGATTACTAAAACATCATAACAAGGGGTAAATTTTTGAACTGCTCATGTCACCTCTGCATTGTGAATAAGCAAAATAACAGTTCACGTTGGCAGATAGAACAAAAAAAATCTAAAATCTAGCTTCTCTAGAAAGAGGGGGAAAATGTAGATTCATAGGTAAGGTGGTATGTGTGTATTAGGGGTGTAGTAGTGAAAAAGGAGGAATATAAAAGATGAATAAGAGGGGTGAACATTTTTTAAAAAGGACTGACATCTTCCTTTAAGTAAAAATCTGACAAAAAGACACTAGAAAATAGCATAATGGGAAAAAAGACTTGAATTACTATCCATTAATCAAAAGGAACAAACATGCTTTTTTTCTTTTGACCTCAAGAAAACAGTATTTTTGTCTGCCCAAGCCCTTCTTAAGTATCCCTGGCTACTGTCATTAACTCAGCTATGCATATCTCTTTGGGGAAGACTTCATCCTTTTAAGCAAAAAGAAACATCTCTATTGGTAGAAATGATGAGCATACTTTAGAAAGGTGCTATAGAACAGCAGATAATAAAGTGCTCAAGTTCAAAAATATATTAACATTGTTCAGGGTCATGTTTCTTATAAGAGATGATGTTTTTCTAGGGGAATTTTAGCTGTTCCCAACCATTCACACTGTTTGAAGTGCTCTCTGAGAGCCTTCTAGCCAACACAGCTAGTAATCTCCTTTCACTTTGATGTTCCACCATGACTAGGCTCCAGGAGTTGCCCAAACAAAAAGATGACACATCCAAATGATGTGTGTGTGTTTTTGTGGTAGACTCATAAAAAGATGCTGGAAGCAGAATAAAAATTATATATCCTTACATTTCTGTGTTCCTTCTCATGTGTATTTGTGCTTAAGAACATGGTATGTCTGGTTTTGTCCTTTTGGCAGACACTATTATTTGCCCACTCGCTAAGCATTCTTATCCCCTTCCTAGTTGCTAGACTGCTTCAATATAAAAATATTTTTTACTCTCCAAAAAGCTTAAGAAGGTCACCCTTCTCCTAGGAGTAAATGTAGATTAATCTTCCCGAGCAATCATGATAATTTCAGGGCCCTTGACAGTGGTTAGTGCAAGGGTAGGCATTAGATACAAGCCAGACCAATGAGACATAGTGAGGGAACATTAACATTAAAAAATTCTCCCTGAGGGGCAGCTGGGTGGCTCAGTCGGTTAAGCATCCAACTTCAGCTCAGGTCATGACCTCACAGTTTGTGAGTTCAAGCCTCTGTGCTGACAACTCAGAGCCTGGACCCTGCTTCAGATTCTGTGTCTCCCATTCTCTCTGTCCCTTCTGTGCTGACAACTCAGAGCCTGGACCCTGCTTCAGATTCTGTGTCTCCCATTCTCTCTGTCCTTTCCCTGCTCATGCCCTGTCTCTCTCTCAAAAATAAATAAACATTTAAAAGAAATATTTTTTCAATTCTCCCTGATGCTGGATGGTATGCTGGAGCCAACATGTAGTAGTTCATCATTGCACCTTCTGAATACTACACTCAATGATACCACATTAGAACTTGAAATTAGCCCTGGTTGGGAAAATGCACAACATGGAAATCATCAGATGCTGCAAATTAGGATTTTGTTTGTTTGCTTTTGTTTTCCAGAGAGTGGGTCATTAAACACTGACCAGAACAACACTAATAGCATTCTCTGAAGATGTGATGTTTGACCCTAGTGGAACCATCCTGTCACCATAAGCATAGACATCCTTGACACACTGTGACAGTGAGGATAGAGGGAGTGGGAGTTCAATTGTGATGCTAAACACCTGGGTCCTTTGCAATATTTTCAGCTACTGAACTAACCCTGGAAACGCTTTGCTTCCAGACTTCTTCTTAGGTTAGCTAATAGGTCCTCATTGCTTAAATCACTGCTCCTGGACATCTTGTTGTTTTACTTGGAGCTGAAAATAGCATTGCAGCTTATGAAATTAGCAATAGGATGGACTCAATTTCTCTACCAAAGAAATTCTGAAATTATATTTCTTTCATTTTATCAAAGGAAAGAACAAATGAGAGGAAAATATACTGAAAGCATTTTCATTCTATTTGAAGCTTTAAATTTAAAAAGGCGGGGGCATTTAGTGAGAACAAAGTAAAATTGCACCCACTATTTCTTGTCCACATTAGGAATATGATCACTACATTTTCCTTAATTACATGATTAGGGACACATTTAACATTTCTCAAGCAAGATGTTCTGAGAAAAATATAAGAGTCAGAGCCAGAAGCAGAGTGAGCACAACCAACCATTGAAATAACATTATAGGAATCCTCACCACACGGGGACTACCAGGACACAATCAGATCTAACTCAGATTAGAATTTAAGTGATGGGATTTCCTTGAAGCTGGGACTTTGCCTCGAACATGTTGTATCATGTCCTCCAATTCCGTGGGCACTGGGCAGAGGACAGTGTAAAGTGAGTTGTTCTGTTCTCATCTGAAACCACTTACCATGAGTGGACCCAAATTGCCAGGACGGCTGCTGAGTAGCCGCACCCCCAGCACAGCTGGGAGTCAGCTGATGAAGGGCTGTCAAGGACTCTCCCCATCAACTGATTCCAGGCCAGCTGCTGATTGCCTTTCACCTCTCAAGCATCACTTTTCCATTGCTCCAAAAACTGTTCCAAATGGCAAGAATTTGCAAATACAATGAAATAAGGAGGGGGAAGGGAGAGATTGGGAGAGAAAAGACCCTGAAAGAAGGAGAGATCAGGGGAAAAAAACGTGGCACAGAACAGTTATGATTTTTTTTTTCTGGGGAATTCTCATTTATCTGGGCTCAGGGTTAGAAGGATGAATCTGTGACACTCCCTCCCCCGCATCCTTTTCCCCTTCCTTCCCCCGCAAAACAACTCTTCTTCATAGAAGCAGAAAACTGTTGCCATTCAAATTAATCCTCTAAAAGCAATTACTACAGGTTTATTCATTATAAATTTGGATTTCAAATTTTCTCTCATTCTGATCATTTCTCAGTTTAAACTAAGGTTCCTTAGGCTTGTAAACACAGTACTTGCTGCTTTCATTTCACAGATATGGATGAAATGCACAACTCTTGAGTCTCCTAAAAAGTCATTATGGGCAGCATTTTTTTAAGAAACATTAGATTTTAGCATGCATTACAAGAAATAATATTTAAGAAAGACAAACCAAAAATGTTAATTTGTTATTATACTTAGCAAGGAACAGAATGTTGAGTAACGTAATATGAGTAATATTGAGTAATAATGAGTGTCCTATCCCAGTATTCCCAAACTTTGTTGCACTCAGGAATTACCTGGGGATCTTTAAAAAATATGCAGCCTGGTATCATTCAATCAAGAATATTGAAGATCAATGTGATTGACCTGAAGGAAATTTTTAAAAAATAAAAATTAAGGCAAAAATCAATGAAATCAAAAAAATGTTGGGGCACCTGGGTGGCTCAGTTGGTTGAGCGACCGACTTCAGCTCAGGTCATGATCTCATGGTTTGTGAGTTTGAGCCCTGCATCGGGCTCTGTGCTGACAGCTCAGAGCCTGGAGCCTGCTTCGGATTCTGTGTCTCCCTCTCTCTCTGCCCCTTCCCCGCTCACACTCTGTCTCTCTCTGTCTCAAAAATAAATAAACATTAAAAAAAAATTTAAAAAGAAAAATCAAAAAAATGCAAACCATCTCCCCCCAAAAAGTTGTTCAAAACCCAAATCTATATGAGAATATTATCTTAAGGGCAAAACCAAGACTATTTAGGAATAGAAGTACAATAAAGATTTTTTTTAACAAACATAGAAGAACTACGCAAAACAAACACAATTTTGCCAATAAATTTGAAAATTTAGCTATAAAAGTAAGTTTCTTGGAAAGAATTTAAATGACAAAACCAGATTGAAAAATACAAACTACTTCAATGCCCAAATCTTGGTTTTTAAGTACCATTCTTGACAAACAAGAATTAGGGTTTCTTATAGAAATTGCTGTTTCCAGGCATGTGGTTAAGAAAGTATAATTCTAGATTATCTCCAAGTACAAGACAGTAAAGTGTTCAGAGATGTTGAAGCCATGTCAGAAGAACATGGGATCCAGCTTAAAAGGCTCCTACTCACCAAACCTGGGAAATTTGCTTAACCATGAGACAAAAACTAGTAAAGGGCAGCACTAGACAACCATATAAACTAATCTTACTCATGAAAGTGAATGAAAAAATAGTATACATAAAATATTAGCAAAAGATCCCAGCGGTATTAAAAATATGATCATCTTTTAAGAGTTAATTCTTTCAAAATGTGTCAGATAATGTCACTTTCCTTGCTCAAAAAAAAAAAAAAAAAAGACTCAAAGGTTTGCCGTGTCAAACTTTTACTTCAAGTAGAAATCTGCTCCTTCCCCATTACTTCTTTCATCTCTTTTCTACTCCCTTTCCCCGAAACTCAACCACTCTAGCCACTTGGCCTCCTAGATGTTTCTTAAACATTCTAAGCCTTTGCTATGTTAAGATCATGATATACTTTGATACATTTTCTGCTACTGACCCATATTTATATTTTCGAGATCAAGCTTATTTGGTAGACTCATTAAAAATTACTCTCTCATTACAGCACCCCCAAATTTATTTCTACCAGTATCCTGCCCTTAGTGTTTAGAATTATGCTTTTTAATTTTGTTTTATTGATGTCTTTCTGTCCCCTAAAAGACTGTAAGCTCACTATTATATTAACCATGGAAAATACTATGCCTAGCAAGTAATATGAGTTCCTAATTGTGAATTTTACTAATTCTCATGACATAAAAGATTTGACTTTCATAACACAGGAGCCATAAGCCCCACAAAAAGCAATATGATATGAACATATAAGCAAAGAAAGATTAATTGGAATTGAAAGCTGAAGAGGAGAACTGAAAACTGCACTGGAAAAAGCCCAAACTGCAAAACAAATGGCAGAATATTAGATTGGTAAAATGTAGAACAAAGGAAAAATTCTTCCAGAAAGCAAGAACAAAGAAAAAAAAGATATAATATTTAGAAGAGGATGGTTGAGACTGGATACCAGACCTTAGAATTACTGAGGAAGATATTTTTATTAGAGAAACTGTAATTACATATATATATATATATATATATATATATATATATGTGTGTGTGTGTGTGTGTGTATGTGTGTGTGTGTGTGTGTGTATATACACACATATAAATCATTTTAGACAACTTAAGAAAATATTTTTGGAATTAAGACAAACAAAATTTGGGTATTTGGATGGAAAACTTTTGCTGCTTTCCAAATAAATACAAAGAAATCCATGCATAGTTATATCCTAATCATTTTTAAATATCAATGATAAATAAGGCATTCTACAAGTATTTTGGGATAAGATGAAATAAGATGAGAAGGGAAAAATTCCACAATGGCTCCAACTTCTCTTCTGTATCTTTAGTTCTTAGAGACAATGGAGGCAGAACATTTTAAAGATATATGTTAACATGTTAATATTTTTAATTGGGGAATATCTGGCCGCAAAGGAGACTCTTTGTCTCTGGTATACTCTGGTTTAACACAACAATTAGTGTTGATTTCTGCTTTCTAACCTTACCCAAAACTGTTATGCCTTACTTCCAAATACTCTAGATCTAATGGAATAGGGTAGACAGAAGGGGAAGAACATACGATCATAATAACTATTCTTGCACTAACAATATTTTAAATTGTCTTCAAATTTAAGTATTGTTATGTGCACAAATTAATGAAAGACCAAAAACTCAAGCAAAAAGCTAGACTCTTGAGTATGAGAAACCCAGAGTTTGGGACTGCAGGAATAGCTAGAATTCAGAGTGGAACCTCTTGAAAAGGAAAAGCCAGAAAGGGAGAAATCCCAAGATATGCACTGTCCTCAAATCCTTGGCTGACCTCTAAACTTGTGCAAAACTTAAAGACAAGACTCCAAGGATCCAGAGAGAAAACAACAACTTAAAAACTGAAAGAGACAAACAGACATTGTAGCTTTTACCATGGTAAAAGATACAGAATTTGAGTTCAAATTTAGTAAGTTAGAAAGACTTGTTGAACATCTCAGGGTTTCCATTGAAACTCCAGAAAGACCATGCCATAGGCATAAAAGTTATATCCCAGTATTATGGGTAAAACTAAAGCAGACGTGCCCTAACAAAACACTCAATCCTTTGATACTAAAGATTGTTTTTTTATTATTTTGTTTGATCCATTATAAGCCAATTTATTTATTAAACAAACATAATGGCTATATATTATGAGGTTTATAACACACGAAGTAGAATATATAAAACAACAGCAAAGAACAAGAAAAGGTATAAATATACTTATTCTGCTATCAGATTCTTACCTTGTACCTGGAGGATATTATAAGGTAGACTATACTAAGGAATGTATGTTCTTACTCCTAGAACAACCATTAAAAATCAATATAAAGAGGGGGCGCCTGGGTGGCTCAGTCGGTTGAGCGGCCGACTTCGGCTCAGGTCACGATATCGCGGTCCGTGAGTTCGAGCCCCGCGTCGGGCTCTGGGCTGACGGCTCGGAGCCTGGAGCCTGTTTCGGATTCTGTGTCTCCCTCTCTCTGCCCCTCCCCCGTTCATGCTCTGTCTCTCTCTGTCTCAAAAATAAACGTTAAAAAAATTAAAAAAAAAAAATCAATATAAAGAGGATAGCCAAAAGCACAAGAGAAGAAATAAGAAAGAAAACAAAGCTATACATAATAATAAATCTAAAAGAAGACAGATATGAAAGCACAAAAGAAAAAATTGATGAGGAGAAACTGGAGTTTTCATACATTACTGGTAGAGATAGAAATTATGCAATCACTTTGGAAAATAATTTGACAGTTTCTAATACGAAGTTGAACATTCAATTACTGTAAGACACAGCATTCATCTATTATTTGACACACCCCTAGATATTTGTCCAAAAAAAATGAAAATATGTCCACAAAAGACTTACATAAGAACGTTCACAGCAGTTTTAATCATAATGTATAAAAACTGGAAATGACCCAAATGCCAATTAATAGGAGACTGAATAGACAAATCGATACATTCTTAAAATTGGGTACTGTTAGGCAACAAAAAGGTCAAATTGCTGATATATGCAACAATATAAAAGACTATCAATGACATCTTGTTGATTCAAGGCAGCCAGACACACATAAAAAGACATATTATATGATTCCATTTATGTGAATTTTTGGATCAGTAGACTATATAAACTGTAGTGATGGAAGTCAGGTTTGTTGCCCTGGGGAAGTGGAGATAGATTGGAAAGGGGCTCTGGGAAAGTTACTGGTCTGACGAAAAGGTCTTACAGCTTAACCAGTCACACAGATGCATTCACTTATCAAAACTCTTGAAACTTCTCACTTAAAGTCTGCTCATTTTATTACATACAAACAATACTCAACAACAACAAAAAAACAAAAATATACTACAGCTTATTTTCCTATTTGACTTTTTCTATTTACACATTTCATGTCATTTATATACTATTTAAATTGTTCCACCATGAATTATCCTTGAAGAATAATTTTATCTTATGTGATACCTTCCCTTAAGTAATGCACTCTCTTACTCCAAGCAACTCTTTCCAGAAGAGGACTTGGTAAATGTTTGTATACAGTATTTACACTTAAAACAGACCAAAAAATTTATACATTTTCAGTCTTTAATTTGGATGATTTTTAGTGAATACTGTTTCACTGGTAAGATCAGGTATGTAAATATATGCTTGATTCAACTAAAATCTTGGGGCAGGGAGGGGTAACTAGATTTGCTTAGATATAATTAACACCAATTTTTTAATGGTTCTACAGTATGTGTGTAAACACACACACACACACACACACACACACACGCACGCACACATCATTGAGTGTTCTGAAAGTAACCAAACCTAACTCTGGATTATTTAAACAGAAAAGGAATGTGTTGAAAATGTGTTAGCTCGTAGGGTAACTGTGTTAGTTCCAGTTCAAGAAGCCGACACCAAGACTTGATTAAAAATACAAGAGTTTCATTAAGGAAACACACCTCAAAAGAAAATCAGGAAGGAGAGGAGCCACGAGACCATGCAGCAATGTGATGCCTGGTGCAGGAAAGAGGGGCAAAAGACAGGACGAAAGCTCCTTACTGCAGTCTAAAGAAAGTTCGGCAAGGCCATCAGTCACCCAACAGAGCACCTGTCTTAGAATTCTTACTGAGTTCACTTATTGGCTCTGTGTAGCCTGTGCAAAGCATGGCCTGTGTGCAAACTCAGTGATGGAATTCAGACCACAGCAGCTGAACACTTGGTTAATTAAGGTTTCTGTAACTGGAGCTTTGTGAGACGCAATCTCCTGGCCACAGGTACCAAGAGAACTAAAGAACAAGTCTCAGGTCAACGCAACCAAGAACAACTCTGGAATTCATACTGCAGACTGTCCACGGAAGACCTAACTGGCTCACCTTTGAGGAGTGGCGAAGGCAACTTAGTATTGCTAATAATGAAAACACTAAATTCAGGATACCAACACTAGCAAAGCAGCCATCACTGCTCTAGAAATTTAATCTTCTTGGAATCTCCACACAACAGAGGAGTTTCTGGTCTTGTTTGCATCACTAACACCTGCTTCAAAGTCTGAGGCTGGTGAATCTTATTGATGAAATGTAGTCATTGCTCTGTACCCTGTGTACCAAGAAATATAGGAAAGCAAGGATCAGATACGTTCCACCTCTAAATTGGGAGGGGACATTACCTCTTACTAATACATAAAGGTAGAATATTTGAAAGATGGGTGCTAGACAGCCAAAACAATGACCAATTTCTACTACAATATGTTATTTAGAAGAGATAGAAATATTTCCCAAACTGTCAACTACACATATACTGTTAATCATTTTTCCTTTGTTCAAATTCTAAAATATCTGTATTCATCATGCTCAAGGCATTTATCGATGCCTACATATTTTTTAAAAAGAGAAATTGTTAGTAAGAATGAACATACTGTATGTGTCTAAAGAGGATAAGAAGGCAACACATTTGTCAAACATCTGGAATTTTCATTGAAAACCTTTCTGACGTGAATACTTTGACTATATCTGTAACCCTAATAATGCCAAAAGAAAATTCCCAGGTGCCAAATATTTCCTAACTTTGCTGATGTGTTTTAAAGACTCTACAGGTTAGTTGTTACACCCTATAGCTTTAAGGCCTTAATTTTAAAAGCTGCATGTAATTTTGCTAAAGGGCTATTTCCACAGCCAATTTGATTAAGTGCAACTTAAAAATTTCAGGCAATATATCTGAATGCCCTGATTGAACCAACCACAAAGACTGTACTTACAAAATTGAACATAATTTTTTACCCTTGAATCTTAAAGGTACCTTCTCATTTGACTTATATTTTATTCCATTTTATTTTTCAATTTTGGCATCATAAATTAATTTTAATGGTGCTAACTTACAGAAAAATTCTCAACTAACCTATACTATAAATGGATTTTCAAATGTAGCTATTATATATACACAATGGAGATAGGCAGAAATTATGAAAGAAATTTTTTCTAAAAATGCAACAAAAATATTTCCTATCCATAATTAGTTAATTGGACAAATGTAAAACAATTTACATAACTACATTTTGAATTCTGAGTGTAAAGAAAGTATGACAAATACTAAGGGATAAATAATTTCACAAAATCAGCTTCGTGTGTTACTTTTTTCTGAAAACACAGCTAGAAGAAAATCATTTAAATTTAAGTTGCAATGTCTTAAATGTCTACTTTTAGAACATTATAATCATTTAAAATTATATCATATACTATAAGCTAAATAGATTTAATATATAATATTTATCCTATTCTTGTTTACTGTCTTCACATTCAGCACCTTTTAAGAATGACACGACAACGGGGGTGTCTGAGTGGCTCAGACGATTGAGTGTCCGACTTCAGCTCAGGTCATGATCTTGCGGTTTGTGAGTTCAAGCCCTGCATCAGGCTCTGTGCTGTCACCCCAGAGACAGGAGCCTGCTTCAGATTCTGTGACTCCCTCTCTCTCTGCCCCTCCTCCACTCATGCTCTACCTCTCTCTCCAAAAATTAATAAACATTAAATTTTTTTTAAAAATAACATGAGAATGTATGTGGCATGCCTCAGTTTGACATATATAGTATTCCTTCTCTGTTTCTAGTTGTTCCTCTAATAAGTTATGTTTAAAATATTTTTGAAACCAAAAGTAAGTTAATGTAACTATCAGCGATATAATTTTTCATTTAAACTAGGAAACAAAATATTTATTCACTTTTTTCTTTTGAACTACATAGTCATATATGATCATCAAATTTTCTAAGCCATCCCTATTATCTTTTTTTACCAACTTTATGAGTTTTACAGTTAATTTGGACTCTAGAGACCAAATTTATTGATAAGAAACCAACTAGACAGGTAAAATAAGTTGTCCAAGGCTACACCACTTATTAGTTGTGGATGTTAGATGGGATTCCCTATATGTTGACTATTTTGCCATTGTTTTTTTTTTTATTGTAACATGTTGGATTCTTTTATAATAATAATTTGATGGTTGTTTTGTAGTTTTTAGGAACTTTCCTTTACACAGGACAAAGTTTATATAAACACAAAGACAAAAATGTCCAAATAAATTCATAGATTTAATTCTCTGGACTATCCAAACTCCAAACTGTGGAGTATCATATTACTCACTTATTATTTCGCATATATTTTAGCTGCTTAACAGATTATGTAGTAGAGTGGTTGGCATGACTAAACTTTTGTTTGAATAATCATAAAATGGCATTCCATATAGACAGGAGATTTGAAGCAAATTATGGCAGACACTCTTACTTGCCTACTAAATAACATCTCCCCTCCCTCTACCCTTCCTTGGTACTAGAAACTAGATTATATTCAGGGTAGTAATATACCCAGCCCCTGGCAAAGTATCATGATTAATCTAAACTAATCATAATACTGCTACTACCTATTGTCAAATACTTGATTTCCCCACTTTTGTTATAGCTATAAGTGATCGTGTGATTGAGTTCCAGCCTATAAGACACAAAAGAAAGTCTGATAGAAATACTTCTTAGAAGTCTCTAGCTGTCCTGATAAAAGAGATAGAGGGGCACTTTGGATGGCTCAGGCAGTTGAGCGTCGGACTTTGGCGGACATGGCCTCACAGTTCATGAGTTCAAGCCCTACACTATCAGCATGGAGCCCACTTCGGATCCTCTGCCCGTCTCCCAATTGCTCTCTCTCTAAAAAATAGAGAGAGTAAGATATGGCTGGGCTCACCTTTCCCTCCTCCTCTATACCTCAAATGTGACTATGATTCCTAGAGTGGGTACATCTATTTTGCCATCAAAAAGGAAACACCGAGAGAACTGCAGAGATACCTATCCTGATGTTATTGCACCTAGAAACCAATATCAGAGCTTCTCTTTCTAGACGTATTGCTACCTGAAAAAAATATAAGCATAAACATTCCTTTAAGTCACCAGAAGTCATGATTTTTGTTACATTTATCTGACTCCATCCCTAATTGTTGTACATACAATTGTAAACATTGCTGACACATGCAATGCAAAAACCATCATTTAGGAAGGCTTATTGCTATGATGTTTCCACCTACTAGTATGCGCTCAACATATGTGTAGTCAATGGGTTTTCAAAAAAACAAATCTATATAAAGTGTGACAACTGAAAAACCTCTATATCTAACCATTATAACCAAATGGTTATAATTTTCTGCCATTTCTCCTGCCATACAGATAACACAAATAGAAATTTATTGCTTTTATGTTATGATTTTATCAATTTTTATACAGTGTGATAATTCATCTTCTGAAAATGTGTGGAAAGCCTGGTAAAACTAATAAGAACTCACTGACTTTTTTTTTTAAGGGCCAAATATTCAGTTTGGCCTTTTAAGCTTGTTTAGTTTTTCAAATAAGACTGTAAGCACCAAGATTAAAACAATGAAGAGGTCCACAATTCAATAAAGCTTCTCTTCCTGTCTTAAGATGTAATTAATCCCCAAATGTACCCAGTGCAGAAGCCATGGGCCCTCTGATTGATACATGCACCCTGTTTTCCTGGGTGAGGTTTCTTTATCTGGGGCACTCTTTTTTCACAGATCAGTTGCTCTCAGAAAGCCCTACCTACAAGAAATGTGTCCATTATGCTGTATCTCAGCTCAGCTAAGGTAGGATACTCAGCTCCCTGACATCAGACTTAGTCCTTAAATAGCATCTTCCTGAGCAAGTGTGAGGCCACAGATGTCTAGAAAGCCCTCTTCTCTTCTGATGTGGACTCTTTATCATTGTTTTTAACCTGGTATCAGTTACAAACTCATTTTTGAATAGAACAAAATTTACTTTCTCACTTTCTCACTCTCATGCAGTCTGAGTTCGTGGAAATGAATCTAAATAGATGCCTAGGACATCTTTTTCTTGGAATGGGAAGAAGCATGACAATTATCTAAGATAGGCTGAAAATATAAATTCCAAAAGGCAAACAGATGAATTTTCCTGTGCAGGCTCTTATAAAAATACCATTTGACGTAGGGAAGGAAAAAAAAAAAAAGATCTATAGCAAATGTTTACTCAACTTGAATAGGACAATGAAAACCAAAACTATATTACAGTGTGACATGTTTCTAATCAAACATATTGGATTAATCTGTGCTACTATCACACCTATGAAGTACTTGTTAAGCACTTTTTGGTAGAGAAATTTTTAAAAGTAGACTAAGCAAGTAATAGTAGCCTATAGCATTTTACTCATTAATTTATACACTAGCTTTGATGTGATCAGTACCAAAATTATTGAATCTCTACGAAATATTTGCTGGTTTCAGTACTTAGAATACATAGAGTATACAGTACTCACAAATCTTAAAGCTGTTCAAGTAAAAAGCAATGAATTGGGTGGCCATCAGGAAACTTTTTGAGGAGATGGGTAAATTTATTGCCTTGATTGTAGTGATAGTTCCCCAGGCATATACATATCTAAATTAGTCAAGTTATATATATTAAAT
This sequence comes from Lynx rufus, assembly GCF_022079265.1. Lineage (NCBI taxonomy): Eukaryota > Metazoa > Chordata > Mammalia > Carnivora > Felidae > Lynx > Lynx rufus. The sequence goes on along the minus strand of NW_025814856.1, from coordinate 112,645,581 downwards.
ATGTGCAGTTGTGTATGTCACGTATATATCAATAAAACTGTTTTTTAAAGAGCATATCTACATACATTTTTAATGCCAACAAAGTTTCATTTCCACTTACACAAAATCGCCCACTACTAGTGAGTTGCTACTATATAGTAGCTCCAGTTCCCAATGTGGGATCTTACAAAGATTCTTTGCCAGCCTATGAAAACCTGGATTTCTAGGAGAGTGGTTTTTAAAGCCAAACTTGACAGAAATTTAATTTGTGGCATACTAAATGTAACTATTTTCTGTTCCTCTTAGAAAAGTCAAAGGGTGATATAGCCATATGGGTTACAAATACATCAGCAGGCTAAATCTATTCCTGGAGCTCATTCATCATTGTAACACCCCCCTGACATGGGAGGGTGACAAGGATTATTGTTCTTGTTTTAAATCTGATTGAAAAGTCCTTGACTGAACTTGCTTTGAGGGTGAGAAGGCAGTTGGACTGGGCCCTCGCCCATGGTTTTACTTGAATGCAGATCTCTTAACACGAAGTTAAGTGTTCTTTGCTACTAAAACCTGTGCTTTCTAGATTATACCAAAGGCCCGTGCTCATTCAAAATTTCTAACTGCAATTCTAATTCTAATTGAATTATGAAAGACAACTATGTCCTTTTTAAATTTATTAGGCAAATTTTCAAAAAAATCAAATGAGAAGACACAGTATAATGAAACCATGCAATTAAAACTGAGATTTAAAACTTAGTAACCATTATGCCATATTTTCTTCATTAATCAACTTATATGTTTTTCTTATGCTTAGATGTTGTAAAGTAAATTACATTCATCATGACAGTTTATCTTTAAATATTAAGGTATACAACCTTAAAAATGAAGATATATTCCTATATGCTTTTAACAGAGTATGAAAAAATTAATAATTCCAATATCCAGTGCATATTTAAGTTTCCCTAATTGTTCCAGAGCTATGTTTTATAGCTAGTTTATGCAAACCAGGATCATCCAAAGACTATATGTTCTATATGGTTGTTTTATCTCTAAAATATCTTTTAATGTGCTCTAGTTTCCTTTCCTCTAACTCTGCCCTTAAGACATCAGCTTCTTGAAAAGAATGGGACAGGACTTATATGCAGTCTTATTTCCTGGTTTCTTGTTGGTTGCTTGTTCTGTTGTTTGACTTGTTCTTCTGTACCTGGTATTTGCTTTAAATGGTCAAAAGAAATGACAGATTAAACATTTTTGGCAAATGTACTTCTTTAGTGATGCTGGAAAGTCCCTATTTATAATGGAAAAATAGAATAAACCAAAGGTTTTAATTTGTTTTTACAGGGATAATATAATCATTTGTGATTTTATGGCAACTAATGGCCTCAAATGCTATGGACTTTGGAAGATTTTCTTATTCATTAGGTGACAATCTGGACCAACCCCTAGGTATTTAAAAGCTTTCAGGGGCTGGAAGATGGAATAAACTTTGCAAAAATTCTGATGTCAAGAGGTTTCCATCTCAGTTAATAAAATTAAAAGGATCAAAAGGGGTTCTGAGAAATCTACAAAACCAGACTTGGAAAACATACTTCTCACTCTGGACTCTGGATGACACATATACTCAATGGAAGTTTCATGACTAAGACACATAGACCCCCCCCCACCGCCAAAAAAAAAAAAAAAAAAAAAACCTGCTTAGTTTGGATGTCATATGGGCGTATTATCTTTGGTGTAGCTATATATATTCAATGCAACAGGAAGGTAACCTCAGTGTTCCTCCTTCTTATAATTATGTATCTGTTCCCAAAATTATGGTTGTCATGACTCTTTGTTAGAAAATCTTTAGCTAATTTGGAGAAGAGCAGGTTTAATCCTTTGATTTTAAATCAGATGCAAAATAAAGGGGGGGAAGGACAGGATAATTTTCATTCTCTTGAATGGATAATAGGAGAAATTACAAATAAGCAAAGCCTAGGACAAAAGCAGTAGGAAAGGGTATTGCTGTTCCTCTAAACTATAAGTAACATTCCTACATTCTTGATTCTTAGAGTGTAATTCACACTATAGTTTGTTCCATGTTGAGATAGAATTAATGAAATATTTGTAAAGTCAAGAACTTATCCTTGAGAAATGACTGAACTCTTTTGTGCATTATATTTCTTCCAGACCACACATGACTACATTTTAATTACGCTCCTCATATGTTCTTTAAATTATCTCCACCACCACATTTTCTAAGCTAACATCAATGCAGAGTTTATTTATTGCTGTTTCCAATTACTCTTTCAAGGCATTAACATAATGATGACGTCTGCCTTAAGAAGTTGTTTCATCATTTTTTTTTCAAAAAATAAAGTGGACTTACACAAAGTTACTAAGAACTTAGGTTTAACTCTCCTTTGAATTTTAACTTTATAGAGGGCCTCTACACACATTTGCCATACTGACACTATTTGAGACTTTTCTATTAATCTCCAAAGATTCTTCTCATTCAGCCAGGACCTTCTGCTTTCCTCATTTTTATTTTCACTCTGAGAATCAAAGAAGAGGCTTCTGCCAAATTAAGGGTAAAAAGTATTTTTTTCTTTGCTAGTTACACCAGACTCAACCTGATGAATAACTTGTGTTATTACAATGGCAACTGGGTATTAAACTATACTTTGTCTGTCTGTCTATACTGGCATGTCTGTACAGGCATGAATTATTGCTATGTAAATTCCATAGACAAATTTTGTGTATTAAAATAGGAGTTTCAACTAAGCACACATATTCCTGTTTCCCATTCATTTTAAAAACATTTTTTTAGCACCTTGCACTATGCCAGATCTATAGTAAAGATTCTCAAATGTTTGTATGGAAATTTGCTAAGGAAGGAAATTTCCAACCACATCCTTGAAGCCTATTTAAGAAGCTCTGGGGTGGGTCCAAACATCTGCATTTCAAACAAACACTCCAGTTGTTTCTGGCACAGATGTCCAACAGCACATATTGTGAAAAGCACAGTCTACATGTATGTAAGGATTTTATTTTTTTAATTTTTTAATGTTTATTTATTTTTTAGACAGAGAGAGAGAGAGCATGCACAAGTTGGGGAAGGGGCAGAGAGAGGGGGAGAGAGAGAGAGAATCCTAAGCAGCTCTGCACTGTCAGCGCAGAGACCAATGCCAGACTTGATCTCATGAACCATGAGATCATGACCTGAGCCAAAATCCAGACTCAGATGCTTAACTGACTGAGCCACCCAGGTGGCTCATGTACACAAGGATTTTAGATGCAAAATGTAAAAAATAAAAACACTAATCAGGTAAAGGTCAACACATAAGAAACTGTGGTATAATGCCATATAAGTAGTAAAAGATACAAGAGTATTTCACAGGATAGCCTAATTGAATAGATGATGCCATAGTCTATGTTATTCAATATGTTATTCAATAAAGTAATTTAAAAATACTTATTAAAACAGAATAATATAGACCTTTAAAATTGAATTATGTGCTGTCTTTAAAAATGTGATTGTATGACTCTTTATGTCAAAAACTTAAATTACATAATAGTTAAGCTTATTTAGAAGCACTAAAAGACTACTTTGCACAAGATTCCCTTCAACTAATTACTTTCATCACATTTGGAATTTCAGCTAGTACTCTATGTTTTGGCCTGGGAAATATACTTGTTATTCTCTGGACAGAAGAATTTAACTTCTATTTTGCCAAAAAAATAACTGCATATAATATCATCCCAATCTATAGCTCTTTCCTCTCTCTGTGACTATGTTCATTCCTTTTGTATCAGTTAGCTATTCCTAGATAACAAACTACCTCAAATTTAGTGGTTTAAATCCAAAAAAAAATGTTTTAAACATTTTTTTAGCTCATAATGCTGTGAGTTGGTTTGAGCTACCTCTTCTGTTCTCCAGGGGCCTACTCAGGTATCTGTGACCAGGAGGTTGTTGGCTAGGGACTTAGGTCGTCCAGGAAGGCTTCATTTAGAAGCAAAGATATTTGTACCCTATCAGCCGGAGTGAAGGAAACAACTAGGGTTCACATGGATCATACTAACTGCAAACATACAGAAAAGAGTACTGTGGGAAAGCACTTCAGCATAGCCAGGTTGGCATTTTACAAAGTACCACAAGGCAGCAAAGCTATAAAATATGAAACAATTAGAGTGCACACATGACAGCAATTAGAAATTTGAAGATTTAATTTGAAACAATCATGAATTCTAACTGTTAAATGCCTAAAAATGTAGTAATGAGCAAATGTAGCCTCTTACATGTGCTATATATGCCATATATATATACTATATATATATTTACTTATAAATATATATTCTGGCATATATATGGTATATTCTGGCATATGTTAGTTTCCTTTTCTATTAAGATCTACACTTATTAGAAAAATTACTGTCAGCATCTTCTCAAAATTTAGTAAAAAAGAAATACACAGTCTGTGGATAAATGAATGAATGGATAAGAACTAGAACTATGACTGGAACTAGAACGGCAAAGGAATGAAAAAGAGGAAGACAAAAACAGGGGAATATGGAACATACTATTTATTTCCATATGTGTTTTAACATTTAATATAATTTTTAATCTAAAATAAAATGTTAAGAGAGCACACATTTATTGTTTCCCTATACAATCAAAATTTAAACTCCTCACACAGACTTTTTCTCTCTCTTCCACTTACTCTAACATGGCCCATTGTGAAGGTTATGATGTCTGATTGATTCACTTCTCTAGCTGTGGTGCCTTGCATGGTGCCAGGCCCATATTAGTAATAATAACTCATGAACAAATTAATACATTTTTCTTGAAGATTTATGGAGCAAAAACAGAATTGAGTGCAAGCAATAACATGTACAAAAGAAAAAAATTAAAAGATTTTTGGATACTCTAAAGCAAAAATTAAATCCCCACTGACTCTGGTCTATGTCACTTTACCTTGTTAAATTATTTTCCTTCCTAGTAGTTGTCATTTGGCCATAAGCAGAAATGATTATGAACGGGCAGGGTCTTTTTATTCCTACCTATTTTTGAAAGGATTTCTGCTTCAGCCAACAAAATAATAAGAAAAGAGTATCCAGAGATTCATAAAATTTAAATTCTCCAATTTTGAAACATATTGGGCGAATTATGTGCCGTAACAAAAATACTAGGATATGCCTTATTACAAAAGGTGTTTCAGAAGTGGAAATCTGGCAGATCTACCTATACATTGCTTTCAGGCATTCTTCAAATGTCACCATGGGACATGTCAATTGGATGACCCAAAAGAATCAACTTCAAAATTCATAGGCCCTGCATACAATCAGAAACTAGCCCGGGCCTCAATAGAACTGTCCCATTTAATATTCTGAAGACATGATATAATTTTTAGATAACTTTTTAAAAATGAGCTTTAAAGTCAGATTTCAAAGCTACTGTCATTTTTCCTGATCAAAACATAAACTGATTTACAAAACTTTCACTATCTAAACTGTTACTGATGTGAGCACATATTGAGAATAGTTTTTTCATCATAAAAATCAAGCAAGACTACCATGGTGACACATTATCTTTTTTTTTTTTCAAAACAAAAATTGTAGACATACTTATCCTAGCACAAGAAAAACATCAATAGTTTTCTCTGTTTTTCTATTTGAGTCTAGAGACCAAGAGCCCGTGATTTAAAGGCACCTCATAAGTAGATGTAGCCATATACTACTTGAGAGTGGTTACAGGTTAATAGCACTTATGCAATCACAAAGTGAGAATGACCATTATTCCATACATTTTGAGACATTGTGGTGAAAATAAAGTCTAGAAATCAAAAACTTATTTAAAATATACAGAAAAAAAGAATTGGACATATAACATATTCATGGCCCGTTTCTTAAGAATTACTGGAATAATCCATAAATAGCATAACGAGAGAGAGGTTAGAGAGGGTTTTGTGAAAGTTTCACACTGATTTTTCAATTAATGAAGAGATAGAGTCTGACAGAGAAGCAAGTGAAGGGCCTTTTTGGTGAGAAAATGATGGATGGATAGAGATAAAATCAGGGATAAGTGAAAAAAATATTTACTTTCTCAAAAACTTGAGAGCATTTATTACTAGTAGACCTGCCTTGCAAGAAATATTAAAAGAAATTCTTCTGAGAGAAAACAAATGATATTGGCCAGAAATTCAGATCTAAATAAAGAAAAGAAGAGCATCTGAGAATAAATAAAGGTAAACTGCAAATTTTATTTTCTTATTTTTAATTGATCCAACAGATAATAGTTTGTTCAAAATAATAATATATCTGTGTGTATATGTGCATATATAGGTGCTTATATATAAGTAAAATAAATGACAATTATAATATAATAAATGATTTGTTATTATAAGGTACTGTGCTACCTGTAATTTGAAAGTGGACTTGGATTAGCCATAAATGTATACTGTAAACTCTAGAGTAACCACTGGAAAAAGTAAAAAAAAAATGAAATATAATTGATATACTAAGAAAGAAGATAAAATGGAATCACGCAAAATGCTCAGTAAAAACCATGAAAGTTAGAAAAAGTGTGGTAAACAAAATAAGAACAAAAAACAAGGGCAACAAATAGAAAATAGTAACAAATATGGTGGATATTAATCTAACCATAGCAGTAATTCAATGATCTAAACACACCATTAAAAGACAGAGACTGGGGGCACCTGGGTGGCTCAGATGGTTAAGCATCTGACTCAGGTAGGGCTCTGCACTGACAGCATAGAGCCTGCTTGAAATTCCCTCTATCCCTCTCTATCTGTACACACTCCTGCATGCATGCACTTTCTCTCTCTCTCAAAATAAGTAAACTTTAAAATAAGTAAGTACATAAATAAATAGGACAGAGACTGTCAGAGTGGATCAAAAAATAAGACCTAATTATATGTAGTCTATAAGAAACCCACAGAAAATATAAAGACACATATAGATTAAAAGTAAAGGGATACAGAAAGATATACCACAGTAACACTAATCCAAAAAATCAGAAGTAGCTTTATTATTATTATTATTATTATTATTTATTTATTCATTATAAAGCAGAAAAAGCAAGGAAAGTTATCAGGGATAAAGAGGGGAAATACATAAAGGGATAGATACTCTAAGAATACATAGTAAGTCTTAATTTGTACGCACCTAACAATAGAGCATCAAACTACATAAGGCAAAACCTGACAGATCTGCAAGGAGAAACAGATGGATACACTGTTATACTTGAAGACTTTAACAACCTTCTATCAGAAATGGACAGATCCAGCAGGTAGAAAATCAATAAGGACATAGTTGACATCAGCAGCACCATCAATTTATGGGATATAATTAACATCTATAGATTGCTTTATCCAACAGAAGCAAAATACATATTCATCTCAAGATCACAAGGGAGACCACATTCTGGGGTATAAAATGCCACTTAACAACTTCAAAATAATAGAAATCATACACTGTAGTTTTTCAGACCACAATGGAATTAAACCAGAAGTTAATAAAAGAAAGCTGGAAAATTCCAAAATACTTGAAGATGAACAACTCACCTCTAAATAACAATGGGTCAAAGAAAAAAATCTCAAGAGAAATTTTAAAATATAAAGACTCTGGACTAAATGAGAAAAAAATACAACTTATCAAAATTTGTGGGATATATCAAAAGCAGTGTTTAGAGAAAGGTTTATAGCATTGAATGCGTATATTAGGGAAGAATCTAAAATCAACAATCTAAGCTTCTATCTTAGGTGACTAATAAAAGTAATACAAATTAAATCCAAAGTAGACAGAAGAAAAGAAATAATAAAAATTAGAGATGAAATTGAGATAGGAAATCATTAGAGAATATCAATAAACCAAAAGCTGGTTCTTTGACAAGATCAGTAAAATTGATAAGCCTTTAGCCAGGTTAGCGAAGAATAAAAGAAGACACGACTTACTAGTATCAGAAATGAAAGACAGGATATCACTGAAGATCCCATGGGCACCAAAGGAATAGTAAAAGACTATTATGAACAAGTTTATGCCTCTAAACTTGATAACCCACATGAAGTAGACCAATTCTTTGAAAAACATATAGTGCTGAAACTCACATAAGAAGAAACAGACAATGCAAATAAGACCTTATCTATTTAAAAAAATTGAATCAATAAATAATTTTCCAAAATAGAAAGCATCAGACACGTATGAGTACACTGACAAATTCCATCAAACATTTAAGGAAGAAATTATACCAATTCTCTACAACTCTTCCAAAAGACAGAATCAGAGAGGATACTTCTTAACTCATTCCATGAGGCCAGTGTTACCCATATACAAAAAATAAAGACACTACAATAAAAGAAAGCTACAGACTGATATCTCTCACAAACATAGATTCAAAAATCTTCAACATAATATTGTTAAATCAGATCCAACAATGTATAAAAAATCATGTACCACAACCAAGTGGGATTTATCTCACGTATTCAAGGTTGGTTCAACATTCAAAAATGAATTAATGTAATCCATTACATCAATAAACTAAAAACAAAAAATTACATGATCAAATCAATACATGCAGAAAAAGCATTTAACAAAATCCTAGAACAATTCAGCAAACAAGAAATAGGGGGAACATCCTCTACCTGATAAAGCCTATCTACAAAAAACCTTCAGCTAATATCATACTTAATGGTAAAAAACTTAAAGCTTTTCTGCTAAGATCAGGAACAAGACAAGGATACCCCTTCTCACCAATGCTTTTCTACATTGTACTGGGGTTTTAGAAAATACAATAAAATAGGAAAGGAAATAAAAGGGATGGAAGAAATAAAACTGTCTTTGTTCACAGATGACATGATTATTTAGTCATTTAGGTAGAAATTTGAAAAAAAAACTACAACAAATCTCTTGGAACTAATAAGCAATTATATCAAGGTTATAGTATACAAGGTTAAAATACGAGAAAATATACTATTTGGCAAATGCACAGCAAAATGTAAACTCTATGTACAGATGACTTCCCTGAGAAAATGGGAGTACAGGAAGCTAATAGAGAAGTCCAGTGCTCTGCATTAGGGAATTCTTATAAATAATAGGAGAAAGAGAGATAGGCACAGGAAAACCAAATCTCTTCCCAACATTTTAATCTTCAACAATCAATATAAAAGGACAATACTCTCCGTTGCCCTCATGACTTCTTCTTTCTAATTGAGTTAAGAACTCCTAATACTTTTAAATAATGAAGCAGAACACTGAAGCTGCCAGATATTTTTGGTGGTCACTACCCCGACCAAGTAAGGTCTCGTCTTTATTTTCAGACCTAGGCCTTTGTGATTGATTTTATAAGTGGAATCTCTAAATTAATATATTCAGGTTCAGATATCTTATTTTTTGAAAGTATGCATTGAAATGGAAAAATCTTTCCCTTCAGTGTGGGATACCCACTGTTCCATTTCCTTCAAGATTCAGTTGAAAGGTCAACTCTTCTGTGGAACTTTCCAAACCAACAGCAGTCAATAGTTTCTTCCAAATTCTCTCAACGTCTGCCAAACCTTTCATACTGTGTCACCTAGCATTCATATCAGATAGAAGGGAAGAGCACAGTCTTCGGGGTCAAAGGCCTACATTCTAATACTGTTCTGATTAACATTAGTAGGATACTATGAACAAGAAATTTACTCTCTTTAAGCATTAGTTTCATCATCTAAAAAATGATGATAAAAATGTATTCTTATAGATTTATTATCATAATTACATTAGGTATTTATACAGTGCTCTTCTCAATATCTAGGACATATAGTAAATGTTTAATAACTGGCAACTGATTACTTCTTAAGTCATATAGATCTTATTTTACCAAATAAATTTCAATGTGATTAAGAGCAAGATGTACATCTGTTGCTTTTATTAACAATAATAGCCACCATTCATTGAGTGTTGACCATTTTATATGAAATGTCTCACTAAAATTAATAACAGCCTTAAGATGAAGTTATTATGATCGCCATTGACATATGAGGAAACCGGGGCGCCTGGGTGGCGCAGTCGGTTGAGCATCCGACTTCAGCCAGGTCACGATCTCGCGGTCCGTGAGTTCGAGCCCCGCGTCGGGCTCTGGGCTGATGGCTCAGAGCCTGGAGCCTGTTTCCGATTCTGTGTCTCCCTCTCTCTCTGCCCTTCCCCCATTCATGCTCTGTCACTCTCTGTCCCAAAAATAAATAAACGTTGAAAAAAAAATTAAAAAAAAAACATATGAGGAAACTGAATCTTGGAAGGGTTGAGGAATTTGCTTAAGGTCACAAGGTATTTAAATAGAGAACATGGATTACACTCTAAAGCCTGTGAAACTAACAAAAGAACATATCACAAAAAGTAGAATCTAAGCTTAGTTTGTATTCATGTAGGCATCAACAGGTTCTTGGGAACCTGATCAAAAAGATGTGAATCAACATAGTCTGATTGTAACTACTGGAGAAAAAACGGATTGGTGGTATATAAGCAGGGATCTCAAAACTAAGCTGTAGAAGAGAATGAGTCCAGTGTCCAGTTCCTATTATCACATCAACATGAGTCACCTCAAGCAAGGTCAATATCTCCTTCAGCCTTACTTGATCTCAGTGGTAAGAGAAGCAGTAGAACAGTGATTTCATATTGGAATAAGACACTATCACAGAGAGAAGTCTATGGAAATGATACTGTGTGCATACATTTTATACAGCGAATAGTGAATGTTAACCAAAGCATGATGAAAAAAATTCAGGTTAAAGTATAATTGAGTAAAGTACAGATTATTTACTGGAATGCTATTTAATAAAACCTTGCTTTGTGGGGAAAAAATGAGAGAGGGGGCATTAAAAAAGTCTGCTAGAAGTCAAATTACTGAGTCAATTTATGGACACCTAAAAAGGTGTCAGGAGGGTCCTGATCTCATAGAAGGCCCTAGGGTATTTTGCATTCACCCATTAGCTTAAAAAGGCTAAAATGTGAAGACAGTATAATGTGGAATACAAGAGCTGACTGAGGAGCAGCTCAAGAAGAGCAACCTGAAAAGTGATGAGAGACCCAAGAGCAATTAAATACAGAAGTAAAAGGGTTGTATGAAGATTTTCCTTTTTTATATATTTTGCTAAATCTGTTCACAGAGTCTAGTTGCTGGCAAAGAGCACCCTTAAACTTCAGTAGATACATGAATAATTAAAGAGACAATGCAAAAGGTACACTAGAAATATAAACAGTCCCTATTAAAATGTACATTTTCTACTTTCTGAAGATAATGCCACTACATCTACTTAGTTGTGTGCATTGGAACATCCTTCTGAAGAGATTAGGAAATTGCTGTATCAAGTATAATTTTGATTTGTGTCTTAGCCTAACCTAAAACAAAAAATAATGAGGGGTGGGGGAGAGGAAATAGAAAGCCAATTATATGCTGATTTGCTAATGTTATTTTTCAGATTAAATGGCAATTCAAGTTACAAAACTTCTGGTACTTGAAGCTGTCAGTTGTCTGAGTACTTTCTTGAGAAGTCTTGTCTTAGTAAAGAGAATGTTGAAACACAGGGCCCCTCAGGGGGCCAACCAAACTTTGACAGAGGTTTAACAGTCCTTGAAATTATATCCCCAAACCTTAGAGAGCCTGCTGATTCAGTGGGAAAGGACATAAGCTGAGCAAGTTATAAATAAACTCTTTTATCAGAGGCAATGGTGTCATGGTGACTTCAAAGACCAGACCATGGATAGTAAGTTCTCTGATGTTCTGAAGACAGTAAGAACTTTATTATATTGGTCAAACCAGTCTTGGACCTAAGCTGAAACTTGATAACATTAATGGTTTTTTTCTCTCTATTTTTACAATTTTGAATAATTTTCTAGTCAATCAAGGTCACTAAAGGTGTCATTAAATTAAAAAAATAAAATCATGTATGTTTTATGATATCTTATTATCATTTCTATCCCCAAAAGAGTCAAGATTTTCTAATTAAAAACACCATCACATGGGGCACTCCTCATAGTAAAAATCTGCTCTAGACAATGAGCTAAATTCTTGAAGAGGCACAGAATAGATTGCCTCTACATTGTCTGGAAAAACTTGGGATAGTTCAATGTGACTTTCTTAATCCCATAATAATATGAAGGAAATAAAACACAATAGGGTATCTTGAGAGTTAGGTTTAGTGGATTTTATTCCTGATCAGGTCACTCTAGAGTCTAAGAGAATAATGAAGATAAATTTAATGTAATAACAGCTAACAAATGTGTTATTTACAAGGTAAATATGCACGGTTATCCACTGGTCAATAGAAAAAGATTTTAACATATTAGCTGGAAAATAATATTCAAAGACCTTTTGGAAAAATATTCAAAGTATAATTTAAAAATAATTTGTAGTATAATTTGAAGCCTTGCTATCCCAAAACACCGTGAGGAAACCCAACAATTATAGAGAAAATAGGCCATGCTATGCTGAAAATATTAGCACATAAAGGGATTAATCAGATATGAGCAGGAGTCCTTATGTATAAGCTTACAGACTTCATAAGAGTGATACCAACAACCACCTAAGACATAAGACTTGAGACTTTTACAGCTACTAACATGTATTAGAGAAAAAATAAGGATAAATTTAATTATGACATAATGTGGTTTTAACAGTCAGCTACAGTTGAGATCTGTGTAGCGTCTGCTTGTGACTCTATTGCCAATTGAAGTCAAGTGCACAGTCTCTCATGAGTGTGTGTGTACATTTGTTGCAAGGGAAACCGTGTCAGAAAGATACCCAAAAGGAGCTCAACAATGAAGAATACTGTCATTGGCAAAGGAAAGGAAATAAGTTGAAGCCTTGCCAGCATCTGAGGAAACTTCACTCCAAAGGATTCAGAACTTCTAGTGCAGAGGTATTAGGATCATTTTTGTCATACAAAAATAAAAATGAAATAGAATTTCATTTGTGTCTTATACTAAGGAAGAAGTTCCTAATTTAGGTTTGCAGAGTTGTTGTTAAATGTTGGGGGACATGCTCTTGAATGCTCCACTCACACTTCTGGGAGAAGCATACTATTTCTGCTACTCATATGTATTTCATGTCACAGCAGTTCACAAAAAAAAAAAAAAAACAGAACGGACAGAGGAAAGCATGTAACTTTTTAAAAGTAATACTTGCCATTGTTTTAGCAAAATGAAAGAAGTGTGCATTCACTGGGTTCTTAGCCCTATAACACTTTTTCAGCTTTGCTATAAATTCAGTGTCTTTCTTTGTGGGCTATCAATATGGACGACTGCAGTTTCTAACCAGAAGGCCCATGATGAGAGCAAACAAACAAATAAAACAATGACAAATGTGATGTGATATGAAGGAAAACGAACAAGTGACAGATTAAAAAACAAAACAGGATTTAATCAATAAATGTCTTCATAAGAAAGTGATAGACTTAAGAAAGTGACGTCTTCTTAGGAAAGCTGACCTTAATATAAATGAGGAGATAACACTGTAGGAAAGAGGGGTCAAATTCCAAGAAGCAACAGAGCATTTATGAAATACCCAAGCAGCATCTACAAAGACCCTAAGGCAAAGGACTGATACACAGAAAGACCTGTTTGGCTGAACAGAAGTGAGCCAGCCTGAGTGCAGCATGAGATATGCAGGACAGCTGGGTAGAACCCAACCATACAGTCTTCGTAACACTTGGTGAGATGGCTGCCATATCTATTCTCACCCCGGTAGAAGTCTGGGTTTATTCTCTGAAGAGGTGTATGAACTGCAGGATACCAGGAACACACCCTAAACCTAACCTTAACACTAGCCCTAACCCTAGCCCTTAATTCCTAACCCCTAATGCTAACCCTAAATGTAGCTATAACCTAACCTTCTGGAGAGGTCTCTGAACCGCAGAATACCAGACACATACCCTCACCCTGACCCTAACCCTAACCCTCAATCTGAGACAACAAAAAAGAAGATGTGATATATCTATCTATCTATATCTATATCTATATGTATCTATACATATAGATATATATGTGATATATATCTATATATATACTATACTATACTATACTATACTATACTATACTATACTATACTATACTATACTACATCCATCCATTGGAATACTACTCAGCCATAAAAAAGAATAAAGTCTTGCCATTTGCAATGACACAGTTGGAGCTAAAGAACATTGTGCTAAGCAAAATAAGTCAGGGAAATACAAATATGATTATGATTTCACCCATAAAGGGAATTTAAGAAACAAAGCAAACATGCAGAGGAAGAAAAAAAGAGGAAAGCAAACTAAGAAACAGACTTTTACCTATAGAGAACAAACTGATGGTTACTGAAGGGGAAGTGGGTGGGGGGTGGGTGAAATAGGTGATGGGGATTAAGGAGGGCACTTGTGATGAGCACCAGGTGATGCATGAAAGTGTTGAATCACTGTAGTGTACACATGAAACTAATATTACACTGTATGTTAACTAATTGGAATTTAAATGAAAACATAAAAGTTAGAATTGTATTCCTGGTGCCAAGGAAAGCCATTGGAGAATTTTGCGCAGATGAATAGCATGATCAAATTTAGATTTTAAGCGTATTTTGATGGTCTACTGAAATTGATAAAGAAGCAGTGAAAGGGGAGGCAGCACCGTAAATGTGTGAATTGGGAGTCCTCTGGGGAGAGAAGGGCTTCTCTGGCATTGCTCAGTTCCGGTACTCGTCTCTTGTTCCTTGGCCTCCTCACCAGCCTCCCTGCCTCTTATGTTTTACCCATGTAACACCATTCTGCATATAAGGACCATTTCGATCTTTTAAGGATGAAAATTTCCAAAGTTTAATTTTTAGATAAAGTAGATCACTAGCCTTGGAGCATCTCAAAGACAGGTCTGCAACCTCGCTTGCTAACATGCTGCCTAATTAATGCCTCAACATCTCTTAGTTAAGGCAACTCAACCTCTCACCTTTCCTTCAACAATCCTTGACCTTGATTGTTGCCTCCATGATTTTGATGAATTATTACAAGTACCTAGAATTCGTTTCTTCATCTCTCTCTCTCAGAAGTTAAGCCTTCTTCATGACCCAAGAAAGCCGTCTTCATGACCCTGCTCCATGAAGTTTACCTAATCTTCAAAATCAGACATAGTTTCTTTCCTCTCTGCACTTCCAATTAGCATTGATTTTGATGCCATTGTAATGTACCACATGAACTGATTTACACTGGGTTTCTCATGTAAGTGTTATTTCACTATGGAAGAGCCCACATGCTTTGGATTCATTAAGAGCTTGGGTCTGGGTTCTAGTTCTGCAATTCATGAACTATGTGGTGTTTAATAAGCTATTCCTCATCTATAAATAATGTATAGTGATCTACTCAAAATGTTTCTTGAACTTCTGCAAACTAAGAGTTATTATAAATTTATAAAATGCTATATAAAATGACACATGGCAAATGAGTAAGTCATATTATTTACTCTTCCTTTCACAAACTGTGTTGTAAACACTGTGTGCTCCCCCCTAGCATTTATTTAACTGCTTGCATGTTGTAAGTACTAAATATGCATTACATGGTAAATAGTAGGTGTTCAATTAATAACTCTTACCTATTGCTTCAAACAATTTTGAGCACATATTACATGTAAATTTTATAATAAATATTAAAATATAACCTATTAACTCAAAGAGTTCATTATTAGAATAGAAAAATATTTTTAGGGGCACCTGGGTAGCTCAGTCAGTTGAACCTCTGACTCTTGGTTTCAGCTCATGATCTCACAGTTTTGTGTGTTCAAGCCCCGCATTGGGCTCTGTGCTGACAATGTGGAGACTGCTTGGGATTCTCTGTCTCCCTCTCTCTCTGCCTCTCCCCAGATCACGCTGTTTTTGTCTCAAAACAAGAAAATAAACGTTAAAAAAAAAGAAAAATATTTTTACGAAGGGAAATGAATTAGTAATTAGGGAAAGGGTACTGAAATGATTATCAACAGGTTAATACAGTCAAACATCAGAAGCCATTTCATTTATATTTGGGAGGATATAATGATCTGGATTATTGCTTGGAGTCCTTAAATATGAGTTGTTCCTACAAACTTCTTTTTAAGATGAATAAACTAAAGCATGAAAGACTTAAATTCCTTGTCCAAGTAAAAAAAGTTTAAGGTTCTAATTATTCTGTGTCCCAACCCATTGTTCTGTTAATTACTTAAGAGGAAAAGAACAGCAAGAACAAGAAATTTCCCACCTGACAGTATCTTATATAAAAATTTTAGAGCAAACAATACCAGGTTTTCTCTGACTTATTTCAAATATTACATATGAAAATGCCATTATTTGTAATTTTTATTACCTTTAAATCCATATAGATTTGTATAAACTAGAACAAGTAGAAATGCATTACTATAGTTATGGCCTGGGCAATGCAACATTAATTTGTTTCTGGGTAAATTTCCCCCTCTATCTTCTCTTCCAAAATCTGACAGCAACTGTGCTTGTGTGTCCATGTTTTATGTCCCTTCACTCAAACTTCAACATAATTAAGGATCAAAATTATTAGTAAGATGATTCATACCCAATAGTTCATTGGAATATGGTACTATTTCTAGCAAAATTAATGACATCAACTAGGGTTTAAGAAAAATTTAATATAAATGACCTATTTTCATTAAAATTATTCTGATTATGCACAAAATCAAGACTTTTCCTTATCTGTATCTAAAGGCATCACTTTCCATACATACATGGTTTTGGTGAACTTTCAATTTTCTCCTCACTGCGAACCTCTAAATTCCATCTCGGGTAGGAGCCTAAACAGCCTTTCTTTTTTTCAACTCAGCCTGCTGAAGGTTCATAATATCATCAACAATCCCAGCTGTAGCTTTCTGAACAATACTTTCTTTTGTGGCAGTTGTCAGCTTCATTTAATGTAACCAAAGAGAGAAAAAAAAAGCCCTAGAAAATCTAAGTCTTCACTCAAAGGTAACTCTACCAAGTTCCTGGAAGGCTACAGAGACATTACCTACTTTGATAATTTTGAGTTAAAATAAAATGACTAAATTTTAATACCAATATTAAATTTAAGTATTAAATTTAATACCAAAATACACAATGGAATTTACATGTTACTCATGTATAAATAAATTGTACAGACTCCATTTAAAACAAAATCAAGCATACACAAAGTTTCTCTCTGCCCACAATTAAACAATCTCTTCTGAATATATTGTACACTTACAGGAATCCTGAACTAATATTTTAGCACATTCTCTACAAACTAGGCACTTTAGATTTCTAGTTAAACTTAGTTCATCCAATGATACTTCAATTACCTCCTTTTTACAAATGATGAATTAGACTTCAAAACCTACAAGCAAAATTTAAGAGTCTGAAACTAAAGCCTGTGCCCCCCTTTTTTCTTCCATTTAGAGTAAGAAAAGATTCTCCAAAACCTTTTTCCTGATATTTCCCCAAATAGGTAAAAAGGAAAAAAGTATTATTTTTGGCATTATTAACATCCAGATTGCTCTATAAATCTTAGTCAAGGTACGAACTCATCATATATTTCCATATTCAAAAATGTATATGAGAAAGGGCTTTCAAACTATCCTAAATGGACCCAAGATTTAAAATTTAGGGAAAAATATATCTCCTTTCACATTCAAACCTGACAATAAATAGAATAAAGTGCTTTTTTTTTAATTTTTCTGTATTACAATGAACCCTGACTTAAGTCATCCATTTAATTGGCTTAAAAATACAATAAGATATATGCCAACTAATAAGTAGATAAATTTGAGGAAAAACAAAATTAACTTTGGTGGCTAGTTTTTAAACTTTTTAAGAGTTCTGTATCTATTTTGGAAAACAGTCTTTTATCAGATGTGCCTTTTGCAATGATTTTCTTCCAGACTGTGGCTTGTCTTCACATTCTCTTGACATTGTCTTTCACAGAGAAGTTGTTTACACTAATTAAGGCCAGCTTATCAATTATTGTTTTCACTAATCTTGCCTTTGGTGCTGTGGTCAATCAGTAATTGCTATATATTCAAGATCATCTAAACTTTCATTATGTTATCTTCTAGGAGTTTCAGAGTTTTGCATTTTATATTTAGGTCTATGATCCATTTTGAGTTAACTTTAGTTAATAGGGATATAAGATATATGTTTAGATTCTTTTTTTTTTTTTTTGCATGTGGGTGTCTAGTTGTTCCAAGGACACTTTTTGAAAAGAACTACCTTTGTTCTACTGTACTGCCTTTGCTCTTTTGTCAAAGACTCATTGACTTTATTTATGAAGGTCTATTTCTGGGTTCTCTATTCTGTTCCATTCATCTATTTGCCTGTTCTTTTGCCAATCCACACCTTCTTGATTACTGTAGCTTTGTAGTAAGTCTTGAAGTTAGGCAGTGTTAGGCCTCCAACTTTATTATTCTCCTTCGATATTTTGTTGGCTATTATAGGTCTTTTGACTCTCCATGTACACTTGAAAATGAGTTTACTGAAATCCATGAAATAACTTACTGAGATTTTGCATTAAATCTATAGATAAATTTGAGAAGAACTTGACAATACTGAGTCTTCTTATCCATGAATATAACTAATTTATTTATTCTTTGATGTTCATTCATAGTTTTTAACTTTATTTTTCTATTTTCTTTAAATTGTTTTATCTTTGTGTCTATTGGTTTAACGAGAGGGTAGGCACACTGGGAGGATTAATGGTTTAGTCCTTCAATCATTCATTAGTGCTGTTGAGGAAATAGATACTTCCTAATGAAAATCCATAGTATAACTTATTCACCTTATTTTTCTCTAAAATTAAGTAAAAGTAATACTCATGAGTATGTTTCTGATTTAACCTTTATGAGCTAATTAAATGCATATTTCTTAACTGTTTAGTGCCAAGATTCTATATTCAGGTACAAAAAAGCATAAATTGCAAGAGAATGAAATACTTGGTTTTGATTTTTTTTAAATACAAGGTTCTACATTTATTTAAGTCAGAAAAAAAAATTTTCCCCTCTGTCACTTCAGGGCTGGGTAGAATATTTCAGACTCTGCATGACACCTTATTAAGGAAGAAAATGAATGGTGAAAATCTTAAGGAGTCATCCCAATATTAGTATCTATAAAACACACAGATTCAGTGTGTGCCTGGGTAGATCAGTCGGTTGAGCGTCCTGCTTCGGTTCAGGTCATGATCTCACGGTTCCTGAGTTCGAGCCCTGTGCCGGGTTCTGTGCTGCCAGCACAGAGCCCGGAGCCTGCTTTGAATTCTGTGTCTCTGTCTCTCTGCCCCTTTCCTGCTCTCTATCTCTGTCTCTCTCTCTCAAAAACAAACATGTAAAACACACACACATGCACACACAGACTCAAGCTTCATTATCTCCTCAACACTAATTGGGTTTTATCATTACAATTGTTAGACAGTTTTGGCCATAATTAGATTCAGGGTAACTGGTATAAACCTAACAATTTTGGAATAACAATTTTAGTTCCTAGTTTGTAATTTCATTCCATGGTTGTCATTCAAATGTCGGTGAGTCGTTAAGAATTTGGAATTATCTCCCCAAGGGTTTGCTGTGACTTTTGCAAACTCAATCACAGCAGAGCTCCTAGTGTGTAGAGCAGTCAATGTCAACAGTTCCTCAAGATACTTTGCATTAAAAATAAAAATTTCAACCACCTCACACACATTTGGATGGCTACTATTTAAAAAAAAAACAACCATAAAATAACAAATGTGGATGAGGATGTTGAAAAACAGGAATCTTTGTGCACTGCTGGTAGGAATATAAAATGGTTCAGTTTCTATGGAAAATAATATGGCGGTTCCCCCAAAAATTAAACACAGAATTACCCTGATCTAGCAATTCCACTTCTGGGTATAGACCCAAAAAACCCATAAGCAGGGTCTCAAGGAGATATTTGTACAAGCACATTCATAACAATATTACAATAGCCAAAAGGTGAAAACCACCCAAGAGTCCATTGCTGGATAAATGGATAAATGAAATGAAATGGAATATTATTGAGTTAAAAAGGCAGGAAATTCTGACACATGATACAACATAAATAAACCTTGAAAACGTTATACCAAGCGAAACAATCCAGTAACAAAAAGACAAATACTGTTTGATTCCACTATATGAAATATCTAGAGTAATCAAATTCATAGAGACAGAAAGTAGAATGGTGGCTTCCAGGGGCTGGAGAAGTGAGGGGAAATGGAGAGTTATTGTTTAATAGGCATAGAGTTTTAGTTTTGCAAAATGAAGAGTTCTGGAGGTGGAGTGTGGCTATTGTACCAACAACGTGAACGCACTTCACATCACTGAACATTTAGACATGGTTAAGATGGTAAATTTTATGTTGTGTGCATTATGCCACAATTAAAAGTTAAAATACACTAAAAATAAAAGATTTCTAAATTCAGGACTATTCGGTATACCATACTGTGCTATGAACTGATGGGAATATAAAATAATTGATAGGTGATTCTACATTTTCAGGTTGCTAATAACAGGGAACATTCTTTGAGTGCTTTTTATGTTCAGCACTTAAATGCACCCACTATATCCTTTAGTTCTCACTCCGGAAGAAATGAGTACTATTAGTTTCCCAAGTTTACAGCTAGGACAACTAAATTATAGAGCCTGCCCGAGGTCAAACCTGTCAATGGTTGAAAATGGATTTGCACCCAAATCCATTCACTTCCAGCCGATATACAAATTCTGATTTACTTGGGTAATTATTTATTTTTTCAAGTATAAAAGTAATACATACAATTCTTTTAACATTTATACCAAATCTTTCATGAGAGGTTTTGTGTGTGTGTGTGTGTGTGTGTGTGTGTATTTATAAACACATAAGAATCCTGTTCACTATTATGCATGTCACTGAAAAGTACAAATTTGGAAATGTAGCACTGTTAATCCAATACTGGGACTAGCAATCTGGTGGCTTTAGTGATTGATATTCCTGCTTTTGTTGCTGACATTATAGCCTCGCACATCACCTGAGTCTTAAATTTTTCGTTAGTAATGTGGGATAAATTTATGTTTTCACTCACAGTGTGGTGTATTGGAAAGTGTACTGTTAAAAGAATCGAAAGATTTCAGTTCAATTTTAATGGATGTTATTTAGTTATGTGGCTTTGGAAATATCACTTCTTTAAGTCTAGTTTTCTTATTATGTTCATGACCCTATTGCAAAAGGAACACATGGGGTTAATATTAGCTACTTATCTTGAGTTCCTTAAATATTGTAGGTTAATCCAAATTAGTACTCAACATTTGAAAAGTAGCATTTAGGTGTAAGATTATGAGCTATAAGCATGTATATCTGAACAAATATTGGTTTATAAAATAAAAATAATTACACCAAATTGGTTTTAAAAAGAATTTTTTCTTTTATTGATTTCCATCTTTAGGAATGCCACCAGGAAAGGGAAAGAATTCATTACCGTAGTATTTACTTTCTTCTTTCTCTTCTTGCATACTGTGATGAGCCTCCTTACTCCATCATTCTATCATCATCTTGACAGTCTCCAAGCAATATTTCATCCTTCCCTTTTCATCACCATCCTTATTTTGTACATTCCTTCAAGAAGCAAAAACAACTCTCTCCCCTCATCACAAATAATTTAAGAAATCCTGATACATATGCAAAAACAGCCTGTTCAAGGTCTCTCCATATTTTCCATTTCCATGCAGTTCTGTTTCACTTGTTGAATGTGGGAACTTTGGTTTCAACTTCTTTCAGAATATGGTTCTATACAGTGTCATTTATCTTCTGCTTTCAGTGAACATGATATGCTCTAATCAGTGAAGAAACATTAAACTATGTAAGGATGGTCCATTCAAGTCTTTGCAGGTCAACAATGCACTCCTTAGAGAGCTAGTCAAAATATTATGGTGGTTAAGATGAAAGTATAATTTAGATAGGATCTTTAAGTTTTGCAAATACCAAATTCAGTTCAATGTGTTGAATATGTCTCTTGACTACTTCCAGTTTTCTCTATATGCTCTATGGCTTTCTTCAGGCTATTTTTTCTTTTAATGAATATAATCCTAGTTCAATTTTTTTAACCAATATTATCTGTTACATAAGTTAAACATATTGATTTGACTTTAAAAAATAAAATAAACAAAAACTTTCCCTAAAAACCCCATTTTCTTAAAACTGTTGTATATAATTTGTCATCAAATTAGGTGTAAGATTTACACAAATTGGAAAGTACATTTTGAGGGCAAAATTTTAAATGTTGAGGAGACCAGTGCAAAATGAGAAGACACTTTGTTGAGTTCTCCCATCCAGAAAAAATATTACTGATTTGTGGAGTAAGCTACTGTAGCAACATGTTATTTGGCCTGATCATTACATAAAAAGGGGCTCCTGCCATTCTTATTCTTCCTTGCAAATTTACCTCCCAGAAAAGAATGAGATAGGTAGAATTTTCTTTCTTCAAAGAAAGAAATTTTGGACCTATGGCTTCAACTACTCTGCCAAATCCTTTTTCGTGGGTGTCTAGCACCAAATTCTCCTCAATTTTAGGCAATACATTTGAGCAGTTAAGTTAGAAAATTCAATATTCATTCAATTCATTAAAGCAAGATAGGGAGGAGTCTTTGGAAGCAGTTTGAAAAAATTTTATACTACAGGTTGTATTATTCTGTGGTAAGACTGGAAAAAGAGCATTAGTACATTTATATTAAAGATTTATTGTACCAAGTAACGATTGCATGAGTAAGATCTGAACAAAACAGCCTCTAATCTCATCTTCTTTTAAGAAAGAGCTAAGCATATCAGTGAAACTGGCAGACATATAAGGCTGTTCTTTGATATGTGCATAATATAAAAAATGACTACAATGTCATCAATGTGAGAGTTCAGAAAAAAGAGAACTCCGGCAGCTTAGGAATTGGTAATCCTGGTCTTTAAGAAGTACTGTGCTGTTAGTTTCCTCTATCTCATTGTAGTTTTCATCTGTAATGCTTTGTAAAAGATGTATATGGAAGAATCCACAGGTATGTTCAGTAAATACAAAAAAAAACCTTAATAAAAACAAATGAAGACATCTATCTTACAAGAGTCTGCACAATGTCTCCAATTAGGCAAATCCTCTCATTACAATTCTATTCTTTACAACCTATTATAGTCACTTAGTAATTGCTATCAAAACAGTCCTCTTGATTAATTTATCTGGAAGAGTGGTTCTTATCTTCTTTTGGAAACATAGTACTTCATATTTTAACTTTTCTCAAGGACCTTTAATTGTCAGCAATTTTTCACTAAATCATCTGCAAAGTACTCTACAAAAAACTCCAGATAGGAATTCTAGACAGATTAAGCCTTTTAATTAGTTATTCTTTTTTTCCTTTCAATGGCAACAGAGCTAGGGGATGTGGCTTCCAAATATTTTAGTCCGATTTCCTCAGGCAGGATACTGCTCCAAGATGAGAAAAACAAACATTTAACACATTAAAGTACAGGAATACTTGTTATGAATCAATGTATTTCACTTTCTGCCTAGTTTAAATATCACATTGTCAAGTGACAATTTTAAGCACCTGATTACAAAATACAGAAGTAATTGTGTCTCATGCTTCTCCATCTGCAAACCTTTTCACATATTGAAGGGTTTTGTTGCTTAGTTTTACTGATTTTTTTTTCTTCACTTACCTTGGCAGTGACCCCATAACCATCAGCAGATCCATTATTAGTGTTTTTCTAATTGACACTCAGTTTCATGTTTCGGGTTATAAAATCATTTTCTCCCTGTGGTTCCTAAAGAAAGTCATATTTTTCTACAATAAGGGGTATTTATCACAGAATTATGTAGAAAGAGTATCTGTTTTCTTGTTACAGAAATAACTTGAGAACTAAAAATATAATCCATTGCATAGGTAAAGATGGCTTGGCTTAAGAGCAATTGTTTTCTGAGAACACACTGCATCTTCTAGAAGTTCTCTGATGGCCACCAGTCTCAGTCTGGGTGGGTTGCATTCCACTGCTGAGGTACTTAGGTTTTCTATTTAATTCAAATGTCACCATTAGGGATGTTGATTTTTCAATGTTTTAGTCTTGGAGACCCAACAAATCCGCAGCCAATGAAAACTCATTCTTTTAGTTTTGTGCCCGAAATATATCATCATGTAACTTTAAAAGATCATAGTTTTTATTGCAATATCAGATGGGCTGCATTTGTTACCTCCCAGCAGATTAACCTCCAAGTCTGTACCAATTCATTAAACATGCACATCAGTCACCAGACTGCAATATAATTTATTGCAATTAAGCACTTCTGTGTTGGGGAACCAAAATAAGATTGTCCATTATCAGTACTGTTAATGGTTTTCTGAGCAGTTGCCAGTTCATTCACCCCACCCACCCTTCAATAATAAAATAATTTTGACAAAGGGTCCATGTTTCAACATTTTTAATAAAAACAAAATAGAAAAACCATCAGTAACTGAGCAGTAAAGTTTCCTCTCTCTTTCTTCCTTGCCAAAACTAACAGAAAGGAAAATGTCAGTCTGGCGTTTTGCCAAAAAAAGAGGAAATTGAATGGTCTCAGTTCTTATTCTTTGACTAGTAGCATTGTGTACATAGAATGCTTGGCTCTCGGGCTCATTTTGACAGAAGTGAAACACAGATAAGAAGTTTTGAGGACTCCATTCTGCAATTTATAGACCTTGATTCTGTTCAAGATCTTTCAATACCACATAACAAATCAATGTGATTTAGAAAATAATGTTGTTTCTGCCACTGACATAAGCCATATGTGAACTGCTAAGCTACTATGCAAGCCACAGCTATAAATTTTGGTCACTTGCAGGAGATACCTTATTATTTAGGGGCCCAAAATAATTCAAACCATTATCATCATCTTGAGTGATGTCTCACTAAACTGCTGCCTGGCAATGAGCTGAATGAAAGGTCTCTCACACTAAGGGCAGATAGAGCTGTTCTTAAACAAATTTCCCAGATAATTCATTCAGAATAATAGGACAGTAGCTTCTGTCTAAATAACAGATTTTGATATATCAAATCATTAATGTTCCTTTCACAGATACCATGAATGTAATCTATAGAATTCAAAAATCTGACACAGACAATGTTTGATCCAGATAGCAAAGTGATTAATTACAAAACAAAAACAAAAAACAAGTGTGGCAATTTGTCTCCCTGCGGAAAACAAAACGTGCTCTTGCTACACTGTTAAACTCAGTCTGAATGTTTCACTGAGAAGCAGCCTGAATGCTCATCATTTTTGCTGGAAACAGCTGAATTAGTGTATGTGGTACAAAGGACAGATGAAATACTACACTGTACATAGGATAGAAAATTTTCTGCTTTGTTATCCTCTTTTATAGTGTATGCAAAGCATGGTAATGAAATTCCTTAGTCATTAGATATAATCTCACATAAAAAGAAATCTAAATTATTAATTCCCTCTTCAGATTTGGCCAGTTATTCTATTTCACATTACAAAAATAGGGGCACCTGGGTGGCTGAGCCAGTTAAGTGTCTGGCTCTTGGTTTCTCATGAGTTCAAGCCCCAAATGGGGCTCCACAACTGAGAGTGTGGAGCCTGCTTGGGATTCTCTTCCTCTCTCTCTGCTCCCTCCCGCCCTCGCTCGCTCTCTCTGTCTCTCTTAAATAAACTTAAAAGAATTAAAAAACAAAACAAAGGAAAACAAAACTACTTAGAATCACAAAGTATTTTCTTTAACATCAAATCCCCTATTAAGCTTACTTTGTAATTATAGGGGAAAGAATTTTTATGAGAAATAAAATGAGATTAGATTAATATGTCTAAAACAAGTTTCCAAAGACTACTCAGGAGCTATATAGTCTCAAAAGAGTATTCTAGTTTCTCTACTTTTCTTCTTCTCATCTCTTAAATATTCATTTTTATCCAAATATGGCCTCTTACTTTACATTTGCACAGAGAGCCATTCAACTGCTTAGCCAATTTCTAAAATGAACTCAAATCCTCCTTAATCATAATCATATGAAATATACTTAATTACTTTGTATAAATTATTTTTAAGCATGCCAAGTTCTAGAAATGTTGGGTTCAAAACACATAACCAATTAATATTAAATTTCCCTCTGATATTCTTAAAGCTAAGAATATTTGTTTATATTAATTATATTAATAATAATATTAGCTACTAGGCTAAGCAAATTAATTGTTTTAAAACATTTTCATTCTTCAAAATTGAATATTTTGAAATGATTGGCCATTTTAAAATATCTTATTTAAAATGATACCACAAGAAAACTATAAGGAGATCTTAGATTATTGGTGCAAAAAGTTAATACTTTTTAAACTTACCCCTATGAAATATAAAATATTTACTGAACTAGGTTTTGTAATTAATATCTATCTTCTTATCTTTAAAAAATGACTTTTCAAGTTGAGGAAAGGGACAGAAACAGAGTTCAAAATTGTCATTTGCTTGAGTTTGAAAATAACAGAAAAAGAAAAAATAATTTTTCTACTGATTTTATAAACACATAACATGTAAGACATATAATGTAATATATATAAGTATATACATACATATATATATATATATATATATATAATATTGCATATAATACCTTGTATTAGGAATGAAGGGAGACATAAAAAAGTCTAAGGTACAGATCACTGGATAAAAGTGATTAATTAACATAATTAAGACAGTAAAAGAAATATTCATTAAGGGACATTGTGACATTGCTCATAAGTTTTTTTATGGATTAAATTTGTTATGGTTCAAATTTGAAAGAAAAAGATTTGACTGTCAAAGGTGGAACACTTTCCTGGAGTGGAATGTGGAGAATGAAAGCATGAGGGTTGAAGGTGCACCCCATGGGTACAAGGGAGAGAAGCCAAACAGAGTAGTCATTAAGGTGAAAACTGGGTCAAATCACCAATAAAGAGAAGTTGAAATAAAACCTGAGTGTGAAGCAATAGCTTTCTAATTATAAATATGCTTGGCTAGAACATAGGGGGTGAATTGGCAGGAAAAGGCCAACATTAATTTTGGTGGATGTGTTGTAACATGGAGAAGCTCTAAGGAGTTTAGAAAATCACTATACATTAGCAGATAATGTATATAATGCAGCCAATTAAAGATGAGGAAGGGGCACAGGATCGCTGTGGTTTACATTATCATCTTGTTTTAAAAGAAATGGCCCTATATTAATGTTACTAATGTTACGTTTGGGAATCAAAGAGGAAAAGCTGAAACCATGCTGGGTTCATTTCCATCCTGCAGAAGAAAAGGCACAGAATGCTGAATTTAGTTTCATGATATTCTTGCATGGTTAAAATAACACATAAATCAAAAAACAATAACCAAAGAAAGGATCCCCTTAATACATGGACTGCAGTTTAAGACCAATTATCTAAGGATGGACAGTGATTACATGTCCTCTCTCAAATGTATCTCAAAGGGTAATTTTACATGAGGTACTACTGCAGGTTAGGAGATTTAATTACAATAAAGGAAACACAATCCTATGATTAGGCAAGACCTCATATGACATTAACCTTTACCCATTATGCCTCTGGAAACAGAAAAAGAGTTGAGCTTCCTGAACTCTGGTTTTCCAACCTATTCTGACCATTTTCTAAGCATAAGAGTAATAGAATATACGAGAATATATAGAGAATATATAGAATATAAGAGAATGGCGCTTTTAGCCCTACTTTAAAACTGAGGGAAGAAGCTAGCATGGTGGACTGGCTCCAGGGAATGTGGACTTCGTTGCACGGATATTTCTGGTGGTTGGCTGACAGGTGGGAAGAAGACTTTCCAGAGGACCAAAACTACAGAGAAAATTAAATAGATGCTTACTTATGTTTCTCCTTCTTTCCTTCCTTCCTTCCTTCCTTCCTTCCCTCCTCCCTCCCTTCCTCCCTCCCTCCCTTCCTTCCTTTTCCCTCCCTCTGACTTCTGAAAGGTGAAGTGCCTATAACTTCCAAGAAATTGTCAGGAAAGGACTTAAAGCTGCTAACACTGAAACCTCCATATCCTCCCCTAGCTTTTCAGTTTACTGTAACTGAACTAACCAACATTTTCTCATGATCAGATGAGGAAACCCAACTAATATCAATGCCATCAAGGTTTCACCCTTTCACTGAATTTTAACATAACCTTCTTCAACACAAGTGTAACAGAGTGAAGGGAGCGCCTATTTCCATCATCCTGCAACTAACTGGATATCTTAGCGTTCCCCTGTCTTTAGACACAGAAGTTCAGGCCAAGGACACCAGGGTGGATCTGTGGTCTTTACAACATTCATGAAATCACTAATACACTGTAGAACCAATGGGATCTCGAAAATTAAATCGTGTGGAACTCAACTTATCTGCCTCAGAGGGATTAAGAGTACAGTTCAGTCTGGCAGAATTCAGAACTCTGGTTCCATGGAGTCTAAGTACTAAAGACATGGGGCTGAACCATCCCCCCAGCTATAATTATGCAAGTCGTGTATGGCAGGCAAATGCTATAATTAAAATCAGAAATTTTTTTATCATAATTTTCTTTTATTGGTGCATAACTTTTTGAGAAAAAAATGCTCTTGTGTGTCTAAAATTTTCTTCTCTGGCATTGCACACTTCTTTAAAAAGACTTGGATAAATAGTGGGTCAACTCCTTCAGAATGAAGGTTGTATGAAAATATTACAAAATAATTTTAAAAGTTAACATTTTTATTTTCAAGTTGAACTTTGTACTACTAAAATGTCTCACATCTTCCACGCTAAAATATTTCCTCTTCTTAGGTAAGTTCCCTTGAAAAGTTACTGCAATGTTTTCTTGTTAGACTATTTTAACTTAAAAAGAATACAGAGGTACTTAAGCCTTTTAAATGAGAATGCAGAAGAAAATAAATAACTCATAAACCATTAACCTGAAAACTTTCCTCCAAAGAAGCATTCTTTCTTGCTTTCTGTAAATTCTACATGTGCCTGTTTCCATTCTCCAATTTAATTATAATTCCATGATCCCAACACTGATGTGGAAAGTGTCACTGTTTCCCCTATGACACCTGGAACAACACATTATACATGGGGGAGATCCTCAACAAATACTAGTGATCCCCCAAATCCTGGAAGATGTCTTACTTTCCTTAAATTGCAGATTGTTTTTAAGTTAACTGCAATTTTAATAACTAGATAATACTCAGGGATGTGAAAATATAAACTTAAAACACATGGGAAATATTACACCGGGATATTTTTCATCAGTTTTATTTGCAGAAATCAAGCAAATAAAGCACATGATTAATTAAAAAGAAAACTGTAATGCCTCCTACAACTATAAATAACTGTTGGCCCTTGGTATCAGTGGAAGAAAACAGAAGGGTGAACAACCCGAGCTGACAGATCCTTGTCGGAAAGCCTGTGTTTTGAATCAAGCGATTGTGTTTTTATACTGACATTTGACTAAGGTGGAATCTGCTCCTAGGGGGACCCACTCCAAGGGAAATAATAACGTCCTACTGTAACGACACCACACAGGAGGCTCAATAAAGTTGTTCAGTTTCTCCAACCTTTTCCCTTCTTCACATTCCACCCCATGCTGGGCGTATATCATCATGGAACAGATTCACGTAAAACTCCCTCTTTTACTTTTCCCCCAAAGGATTGCAAGTGGTTCAGTTTTCAAGTTTACAAAATCTTTTGTTAAAAGCTAAGGTAGAAATGACAACAAAAATGCTAATCAAACACACGATACACAATGAATGAATTTTGCCTGATGGATCACATAGCAAATACAGTGGTTAGCTGGAATTGTGATGCAGACATTTATACCAGATATTAAGAGAGAGAAGCATGTGTCCTAGACTTGGATGCTCACCAGAGTGAAAGTGTTTTTTCCCCAGATCATTTTTTAGAAAGAGTATTTTACAATCCTGTATCAAATTAAAAAGAAAATCTTAGGGGTGCCTGGGTAGCTCAGTCATTTAAGTGTCCAACTTCGGCTCAGGTCATGATCTCACGGTTCGTGAGTTTGAGTCCTGCATCAGGCTCTGTGCTGACAGCTCAGAGCCTGGAGCCTGCTTCAGATTCTTTGTCTCCCTCTCTCTCTGCTCCTCCCCAACTCACACTCTGCCTCTGTCTCTCTGTCTCTGTCAAAAATAAATAAATGTTAAAAAAAAATAAAAAGAAAATCTTAAAGGTTTTACTTATCATTAGTGAATTTAATAATCACAGAAGTTGTAAGTAATTAAAAATATTTTTCTCAATAAAATTAAACTATGCTCCAAAAGCTCTTGGCAGCCTGTGAAATATAACAAAGAAACTTTGTTCATTATAATATGTACCTAAAAACAGAAAGTTAATCTCATAGAAATATGAACATAAAAATGATTAAAAATCATTTTAGATTTGACACTTCAACCTTACTATTTATTTTTTTTTCAACCTTTTTATTTATTTTTGGGACAGAGAGAGACAGAGCACGAACGGGGGAGGGGCAGAGAGAGAGGGAGACACAGAATCGGAAACAGGCTACAGGCTCCGAGTCATCAGCCCAGAGCCTGACGCGGGGCTCGAACTCACGGACCGCGAGATCGTGACCTGGCTGAAGTCGGACGCTTAACCGACTGCGCCACCCAGGCGCCCCTCAACCTTACTATTTAGACCAGTGTGCCACAGATGTGCAATGTGAAATCAGAAGGAGTCCACCAAGTAACAAGTGTGAATACCAAGAAGACAGAAAAGACATCGGTTCACTTCTCTCTACTCTCCACACCTAGAACAAAATCTAATGAACAGAATGGCTCTTTAGAAAGTACTTATGAAACAAATGAATACTCTACAAACATGTTTTTTTAAATATTTTTTTAAGTTTATTTATTGAGAGACAGTGGTGGGGGGCGGGGCTGAAGGCAGAGAGAGAGGGAGAGAGTATCCCAAGTGGGCTCTGTGCCATCGGTGTGAAGCCCCATGCAGGCCTGGATCTCATGAACCCTGAGATCACAACCTTAACTGAAATAAAGAGCTGGGCGCTCAACCGACTGAGCCACCCAGGCACCTCTCTACAGACATGTTAATAGGCTTTTCACTCAGAAGAAGGAGTAAGACGAAAGGAGTTAAAAATTATTAAGACCCTCTCCCAATATTAAATTATTCTTCCAGATCTAAAGCCAATCTCAAGAATCCTGAACTAATCTGCACTGGGGGGGGGGGGAGAGAGAGAGAGAGAGAGAGAGAGAGAGAGAATGAGAATGAATGACGACACTCAGGTTGATTGTGACCTAGTCACAACTTCTCACCCTTATCTCAGGGGCAGAGAACAGATGTTATTCATTGTTGGATATACTGTTCTCCTCACAATACAGACACGTATATAGGTTGTAATACTGACTGTTTTATAAGATAAAAAGAGCAAACAAAACATTTTCCTAGGCCTAAGTACACCTTATAGAAACTTCCCCATTTCTTTGTTTTCCTCTCTAGCAAAGCTCTTCAAAATACCTGCCTATATTCAGAGAACAGTGTGTGGCAAATTGCAGGGCTCAACACATATTTGTCCAATGAATGAATGAAGAAGAATAGCACCACATTTAAAATGTAGTATCAGTATATTCCATGTTCTGGTTTGCCACAACCCTTTCTTGATTTACATACTCAATATAAATGTTTTGACATCTACC
Organism: Lynx rufus; assembly: GCF_022079265.1. Taxonomy (NCBI): domain Eukaryota; kingdom Metazoa; phylum Chordata; class Mammalia; order Carnivora; family Felidae; genus Lynx; species Lynx rufus. Next base: position 112,613,963 of record NW_025814856.1, on the reverse strand, counting down.
ACCTACGGTGGCAATACTCTGAGCAAAGTACCGTGTGTGTGTGTGTGTGTGTGTGTGTGTGTGCACTACATGCATATATATGCACAAGGATGTGGTGGTGAGAAGAAATGTATCCCAACATTACAGCCCTCAAAGAACTTATAGTTCATATGTACAAAATTTAACTATACAACAAAGCAGTTTAATATGGTAAATGCAAGAGATACTTTATTTGTTCATTCCTTCAACAAATATTTGTTGAGCATCACCAAACAGCCCACACTTAAGAAAAGCAACAAAAAGTGGATGGAAATAAAAAGCAAAGTGAGACCACAGGGGATAAATGGCAGTCTTCTAGATATATTTAAGACTTGTATAAGTGGCAGGTTGAACTGGACTTACGAGAGTTAATAATAGATAAGAAGGAGGATTTTAGTGCATTTAGAAAAATAAGAAGAAACAAAAATGTAATAAGTGACATTTCTAAGCAAAAGCACCTGAAAAAGTGCAGGCAGTAAAATATCCCATGTAAAGAAGCATTTGCTTCAGTCACTCCCTGGAGAAGAAAGATATTTTTGTTCTGAATACATAGTATGTAGAAAAGACACAGACTCCACAAAATTTATTTCAGGCATGAGGGGAAAAAAGCCAAATACCAAGAAAAATATGTTCCAGACTATGACGATCAGATCAAATCATATTTTTATGAAATACTATGTGGGAGCATCCTGCATGGGCTTTTTATCCTAAATTTTTTTAAGACCAAACTAGCCAAGTTTTCATATGGAATTATTGCCCTGCTTTGAGTCTATAATGGTAGATATTATAGAATTGTCAAAAGAGGTTAACTTCAATTTTAGACCATTTACATTCTTAGGCATTTTAAGAATTGCTCAACAGGAATATCTAACATCAACTCCGAAAAGCCTTTCACTTTGAAAAAAGTATTAGATACTTTGAAAAATACATAGTTTATAGCAGAAATGCTGTGTTCAGTATTATGTTTTTCAAAAGGAACATTTGTCTGTTTAAGTGATAAATAAAAAGGTTCATAATGTGGTAACCATACGGGTCTGGGAAATTACCTGCTGCTCAATTGCTTCTGAAAATTTTATTTAGATCAATATTTGTGTTTAAAAATCAATATGCAGATAATTATCAAGGCAGAGAATTGGTTCCAAATTAACTAAAACATTCAGAGGGAAAAAATATCAGGAAACGGTGTGTCCTTGTTTCAAGTACATGGGCAAATTAAATGTCATGTTAGCAAGCTCTGAAAAACTTTCCAACTTGGGCTGTAGCTCCTCATAATTCACCTGAGCCCCGATGTGGTTCTATCAGTCTGCAATGCTCTATCTTCAGAGCAGACTCTCATATTCATTAACTACAAAAAGAAAGAAAAAAAGAAAGAAAGAGAAAAAAAAAACAAAAAAAAAAACAAAAAACAGCACTTCTCTGCAGTAAGGAAGGATTAGGAAGGGCTGGTCCTAACAGACACAAAGAGTGGGCTCAGAAGCAGAACACCTATAAATTCACATTTTATTAGCCTGGTTCACATCCTGCTCAACTCCTCTCTCACCCCACAAGAGAAAATTCCTGTTTACATGTACAATCTCCTTGGGACTATGGAGGAGTATGAATTGTGCTCTCTGAAAAGAACTACAGTCATATGTGGGGAAAGTAAGCTTAATATGACCTGTGAGGGCTGTACATCTCCTAATCTAAATTCCTCTTAAGAGATCTACCATCATCAGTCCAATGAACTCAAACAGGAACCTCCTGTGAGCATCAGTTACTTTCAAATGTTCTACAGTTAATAAACCAATAAAACTGACAGGTATGACTGACATTCTTATTTTAAAAAATGAAGACGGACTAGCATGACTAAAGATAGCTTCATATTCTTAATGTAGCAGGCTCTTTGAAACATATTGAGTGAGTTTTTTTTAATCTGTTTTGTTATATAAACAAACATTCCTATTCATATGAATTCTAGCCTATCGAAGACTGAAGTTAAATGACTTATCAGAGTAACCTAATGGAAAAAACACATAATGAAAAAAGAAAAAGCCAGGGTGTCCAAATATTTTACTCAATGTGTTACCTGTGATAAAGACTGTTAGACTGGGTTACAAAAACATGAAGTTCTTAAAGATGCAGTTGGTGGAATTCAAATAAGATATAACAAATATATCATGCAACCCTATCTTCAGTTGCTTAACTTCTTGTTTCAGGTAAATTGTTTTGTTTTAACCACTCTCTGTTGACATGAGAAGCCTTAAGAACAGTAAACCATGGGGACACGGGTAGGAATCTGAAGATGGTTCAAAAGGGAATGTTCCAGAGCCAGGTTTGAAAAGTTTGAAAGAAAACAGCAAGCAGTCACCTTACACCATTGGCTCACATTTGGTGTGACTTTAAGGCAGAGGGGTTTAGAGTAGTTTACTTCTTTAAATCTCTCCTGGCCCTTATTATTTTATTTATTTCATTAATGAATATATAGCCGGCCCTGTTCCCAAAGTACTTGCAGTTGCTTATAAAATTCCACATGGTAAAATAAAATTTTAAATTAGGGAAATCATGGAATAGAGAAAAATGAGGCTCATATATTATGCAAAAGCAAGAGAGTAAGAACTCAGAAACAGATATGTACATTTCTGCAAAAGAATTAAAAGTGGGCCATAAATTAAGGTCCATCCAAGTCCTCTATAAGACAAACTGAAGTGAGAAATATGATTAGTTATAAAATTATCGTCATGCATAAAATAAAAATATGCCAGCTAGTCCAGAGGAACACACATTTTCCTACAATGAAGTCCACATAAAATTCTCCCACAGTTCCTCTTAGAGGCAACACTGAGGAACTTTGGAAACATCATCCTCAGTAATACTCCTACATCACATAGAGATCTCCACAGAGCTGTTTCTTACCGTGGCTGCCCTACCATGTTCGCAGGAAATTCATGCCAAAGCACAGTTTAATAAACATTGTTTCAAAGGATTGCCAAAACCACACAATCTATGCACACAGCTTTCTGTTTGCCTCACTTGATCCAGGGGTAAGTTTGTACGCAATTTAGCACACTAGATGGACTAGACTCCTTCAGGCAATCTTTTTCAGTATTACTTCTCAAAAACCAAGTTGTGATAAGGGTTATAGTCTCTGACAATAAGCTGGAGTGTGTAGATTGTATATGGCTGGCATGCTTGACAGTTTGTCCAACCCAGTTCCAAAATCACTGCTATTGGAAAATACAAGATACTGGTCTGAATCATTTTCCACTCCAACTCCACTGATAAGTGTACGAAAGTAGTATCTTCAGGAAAGCCTATATTATTTTGGGAAATAATTCTGGATGTGCTACAAACACATACATTGTAACACAGTTCACATAACACTAGAATTTAAACTCCCCAAAAAGTGGCGATCTTTGTCCATTTTCTTCAATGCTATCTCCCCAATGACTAGAAACAACATCTGGCAGATAGTTGATACTCAGTAAGAACTTTTTGTTTTTGTTAATAATTGGCTAGAAAAATGATAATAATAACGCTGCTAAGAGTCAGTGGCAATTAAAAATTGAACCTACATTTTATCACTCACAAAGCTTACATTTACATTTAATAAAGAGTAGTATGTGACATCTTTATTGTCTACAGATAATGCTTTCTGAATATTTGGACTCAAGGATGCCTTATATTAACTTGGATGTCACCCAGGGACCCATGATCTACAGATTGGGAAGCGCTGGATAACAACTTTGCTTTTATTATTTGGGCCTTGAAATACGTCTCAGAGGATTTCTCAAATTGCCCACCAGTGCTGTAGAAAAATGGTGTGGTTAAGTGAGTGGGATATGAACTTCGCAGACCTACATTTCAATCATGGCTCCACCATATTCTAGCTGAATGGCCTTAGGTAATGCACTTTGCTTCTCTGAAGTGTCTAAAAAGAGCATAATTATATGTGCATCAACTAAGTGTTGTGAAGAAAAATGAAATATTTAAAGTGTTTCACACACAGTAAAAGTTCTTTTGTAAAGTGCTCCGGTCTTTCCAACAGATGTGAGATGGATATCAAAATTTAATTCATGACACCACTCTTGGTTCCTTGTAAGAAATTATTTCCATTAACATCTTTTTCTTTTCTCTACAACAAGAGGACCTATAGCCACATTTGAACCCAGTATCTGATCTACCAGGGGATTTTCAATGGACTTTGACTCTTACAGTGTCATTGAGATTCAGATTCTAAGTAAGTTTAATATCTGGATTTCTCATATAATTCTCACGAAAGCTCATCCTATAAGCAACCCCCTGAACTTAATGGTATGAAGCAAAGAAAAACGCTAATAATTCTCCATAGTTGTCATATTACTCCACAAATATTATATACTTAGTGACCTACTTCCATACCAGATCAGAAGCAAAAATAGCAGCCCTGACAGTTTCCTGGTAAAATATTAACAATTAACATGATACTAACAAGTGAGCATTGCTTTAATATTTTTACCTAATATTTTGTTTAGGGTTATCCAAGAGAAAATCTAAATAATCAATGACCCTTTAGCGTATCTGTGACAGGGACTACAAGGATCTCTTTCATCTTTTCCTTTTCTTGTAGCACCAGACAATAGTTTCTTTATTGTAGTTATTACTGACATTAATGCAAATATTTCTGACAAGTGGAAAATCTCCTTGTAATTAAATTTCTGTTGTACTTTAATGTTCCGTTTTTCCCTTAAGAAAGTCCCTGTTAACAGATTTCAAGCTGTGATAATAATATTTTCTTCCTATGTTATCGAAAATTGTAATCTGTTTTCTTTCTTGGACAGCACTCAAAATAGCTGTAAGATTTAAGAAAACTGGAAAAAATACTTTTTTCAAAGTTTGGGTGAACTGTTCTTGAATATCAACTTAGAGTTTCAGTAGAATGAAGAACACTACCAAACCTAACTTAATAACTTGAGCTGGAAATTAGTCTCAACAAATGTTATACTCTAGAAATTGCTGACTTCAAAATTTTTTTTCATGTTTATTAATTTTTGAGAGAAAGAGACACACACAGAGCATGAGCAGGGAAAGAGCAAAGAGAGAGGGAGACACAGAATCCGAAGCAGGCTCCAGACTCTGTCTGAGCTGTCAGCACAGAATCGGACACGAGGCTCAAACCCATGAACTGTGAGATCATGACCTGAGCCAAAGTCGGATGCTTACCCGAATGAGCCACCCAGGCACCCCAAGAAACTGCTGACTTTTCAGAGGTGGATGGGGAAGTAAAGGGAGAGATAAATTAGAAAAATTGAATTTATATGTACTTTTAGACCCATAGACTTTGTTATTTAACTTGTGACTTTTGAATATGACACAAATTCTGAAAATAATCTCACCGAGCTCAACTTCTCTGTTTTTGTTTTGATTATTTTACTTGAACAGGGATAGCCAACTATGTGTGATATCAAATTCCTTAATAAATAAGACTAAGTTCATGACAGATAAAACTCAGCCTTTTAAATCCTTATATTTCATATTCTAACACACCTACTTTGAGCCTTTTTTACTTTTGATTTTTTTTAAATGGAGTCTCTCAAATAAACCAGTTTTCTTCAATTCCAGCCAAGTAACTGACTCCATTAAAAAATAGGTTATGGTATGTAAAACATTTAGAGAAAAATAAGCTGTTGTCCCCTCTGCACTAATCAAATACTTGTAAAACATAGATGCGATAATAAAAAGTGCTGCAGAAAAAAAGCCATAGCAGCTTCATAAGCTTTAGTCATCATCTAGTATTGCTAACTAAACCAAATGTTCATTTCTCAGGGTTTACCAACTGGCAAGAACTCACACCCACAGGGAGGGCAATGGATACAATTCTTGGTCTCAGACAAAACTGGTGGGGTTGAGACCAATATCATTCACTGAGTTGGGGCAACGAGAAAATTTTAGAAACTGAGGTTTTAGTTTAACAAATGAAAACAATGACCTCAGATACATTAGAGGACTTTATCAAGATGTTAAGCTACTTTATCATCACACTAGAACAACAGCTTAATGAAGGCTGTTAACTTCCAGCCCCATAGTCCTTATTCCATACTGTACTGTTCATCAGTAGAGATCTCTTGTTAGAACTTTACTTTTTTTCTTTTTTCTATTGTATAAGTAGGCTCCGCACCCAACATGGGGATTGAACTCACAACCCTGAGATCAAGAGTCACATGCTCTACTGACTGAGTCAGCCAGGCGCCCCTAGAACATTTTTATTCACAGTTGTTTTATAGCTATGTGAATAGAGGATCCAAACTGTCCAGATGAACATCAGGGATTTTAAGTATTGGCAATTCTTTCTTCTACTGCATCTGCAAAACTAAATCATAGTCTCTGCAGAGATAAGCTATCAACTCACTGTGGACGTCAGGAAAATGTATCTGTAGAACATTTGATGAAAGAAGGATTTATAGTTTATCACAAGCCACTTAAATGGCCAAGTGGTAGGACAGTTCAGAGACTTCTGGTTTTCATTAATAGATAAACTTATAAAACTTGCTCCCATTTCAAAGATGAACTGCCTATTTGTAATCCTTGAACAAATAAAAATAACCATGAAAGAGACTCAGAGGTTCAACAGACTTCAAATGGATGTGTTTGGGTTATTAGCACTTTAACCAACAGACGTACCCTTCAATGAAGACAGAAAGTTAACATCTTGGAAGGTTCCTGATAAAGGTAGAGTTGAAAAAAGAATCAGCACAGCCTTTATCACAAATACTTGAGAAAGTTTGCTGCCACAATTACTAATAATTGATTTATCAAGGAAATATTTCCAGTTACTCACCACTAATATTTCACTCTGCTAGTTCTCATCCTAGGCTGTCAGTGATCGTTTTTTGAAAGCAACAAATTAAATTCCCAATTTGCTAATGCCATCAGAGAGAGACAAAGCCCTCCTAAAGAAAGACTTCCATGTGCCCTCAACTGTTACTTCCAATCAGAAATCCCAGCTCCTAAATTACCAAACTGAATGATGATCTACAGCTAAAGACTTGTTTCTGGTACTATATATCTCTTCTCTAGAGCTTTCAAGAAATAACTCCCAGGATAAAGAGATCATATGCAACAGTAATCAGCATCCCCTGGTCCTGTGAAGAATTAACTTTCTCTGAAATCCTTTCTCCCCTTCCCATCCTACACACACACATTATTTGGTTGGTAGTCTTTAGCAAATGGCAAAAAGATGAGTGACAACTGATACTCAATGACTTCTAATGGCAGAAAATTAATCTCTCAGTGGCAGAATTAACCAAGAAACTTGTAGGCCATCAACAGTACAGCTTCATGCCAAATGCATGAAAATGACTTGTTTCCTAAGTGGTTTCTTTTGCAAGAATGTGGAGCTCAAGGTTCTTAACTATAGTCCTATCACTCAGAATGTAACATCCAGCTAGTTACTTAAGGTTTTGGACCTCATTTTTCTCATCAGTAAAACAGGGATAAAAATAGTACCTACATTTATAAGGTTATTACATAGCACAAATGAGATTATATACATTTACTGCTTAGCATAGTGCTCAATAAACATTAGCATTCTCATTGGATCCCTTTGCTTTTTTTAAAAAAGAATTTTTAAACAAGATTGCAAATACTGTATTTGGGAGAACATTTACAAGTCAGACCCAGGAAAAGAAAATTCTATGGCTCTCTCCAACATGCTTCTTAGAATGCATATTCTTTATGTGGTAGACACTATAAGCACTCTTGGAGTATATGTTTATGATATTAAATATGTGGTAACATATGCAAATTCTGTTACAGAATGGATATCCAAAAACATATAATGTAACTAAACTAAGAATGTAAGGAAATATGAGGGCATGCAGGAAAAAAAGGTTAATATATGAAAAGAATGCTTTTGGTCCACTAAACTTTTTAGAAGTGGGGCATGGATTTGGCTCTGTTTCTAGCAGTCAATGCAAAGAAGGTAATGTGATTATTGCATGAACCACCATGTTTAAATGATAGAAACACTGTAGATGCTGAGGCTAGGAAAAGGGATTTTTTTTTAACCAAACACTACTGATTACTATAACTCTACTAATACATTCAATCCTGATAAACTATAAAACTATCTACAGACAGCAACAAATAATATAACAGGAATTTATTCGGGGATGAATGAGATGACATTTAGGAAAAGAAATTATGTTGTGGCATTTGATAAAGTAACATATTATTTCTGGTACATATTTAAATCTAATGTTAAAATGATTGTATAGCACTATAGTATTTTGGTCACTGTGTATCTTCATTCCTTATTATTGATGTCTAATATTTAACTCATGTTATATGCATTTAATCAGAAGATTGAAGTAAGGTTTCTAGCATTTTTGTAAATTCTGGCTTTAGTCTAGGCATACCACATGATGTCATGTTCTTCACAAAGCACTCTCCAAAAGAGCATTTCTGAGAAGTGAATGACTTAGGGATTTCCTTAGAGGAAATTTATTCTTAAATCTGCGCCCCCCCCCCCCACCCCTTGCTCTCTCTCTCTCCATTTCTATTTCTGTCCTTATCCCACTCCAGCTTGAAGCTAAAACTGGGCCCTAAAATCTAGAATTTACTCTGCTAATGTATAAATGTTGAATATGGTTGCTAAAACCTTTAAGAATCTTATTGGCTTTACAATATCAAACAAATAATGATAATATTATGACTACATGATAACTTAGCATTAAACTTATCTTTTAATATAATATTGTACACAAAAGGAACTAAGATTAAAAAAAGAAAATTATGTATATTCTGAGGGTTTCTATTATAGGTAAGTATATCAATAAAACAAACTATAAATATTCTTCTCAGTAGCTGAAGTAGAGAACTAGAGAAGCAAATTTTCCATCATTTAAAATCTAAATTCACATGAGAAATTGTCAATATCTGTGAGTTACTGCAACTAAATTCTCTATGTTACCTTAAATAGAACATAGCATTGGCGATGTTTACTGAGAATTCATCTTTTCATCACGTAGCTCCTTCTTTAATGCTTGTTTAGGTTTTGACGAATAAGGATAACTTAAGGACATCTCAAAATAGAGATACTGTTCCTTGATCTTTTACTGCCCAAACTCTCCTTTTATTTACTTATTTTGAGTGAGGGGTTTGGAGAAAAAGACTAATCATTGCTAATGAATTTGGTGCTGGTGAAAAATGCCAGATGGGCAGTCACAGAGACTGAAGTTCTTTTATTCACAGGCAAAAGCAGAGCATTTTCCCTGTTATACATGGCTTTCAGATGCAACTTAGAGTACAAAGTTATCGTGCATTCCCAGAGCTGTACAATCTCTTCTTCATTAATCAGCATTTTCACATTTCATCAAGTATCATTTCTGATAGGCATATTCCAGCTACAGAGAAATCACCATTTCTCGTTACTCATTTCTCAGACAACTTTGCAAAAATAGGGGTTTTACATTAGCAATGTCTTTTGGCAGAAGGTTATATAGTGTAGGGAAAACAAAATAACATATATGATGACCTTTTTTTATTCCTTCAGTCATCCAGTTAGAGCAGATTTCTGCCAAACCAGTAGATGTATATATGTGTGTATTGAGCCAATCTGCCCAACTTAGAGCATTCCTGATTTTTAAAAAAATAGAAAATTCATACTAGCTTATAATGAATGGTGTTCCCAATTATTATGCCAAGAGAAATGTTCAGTTAGAGTGAAATGACAGTGGAGATGGCAGAATAGCTTTTTATGATTATTATTTCTTCAGAATAAACATTTTAACTGTGTCTACAAAGTACCAGTCCAAAATTCTTAAAGAATTGTTTTAAAAAACTAAGACCCCTCAAGGATTTACCTACCATGCTTAAGGTTACCCAGATAATAAACAGAAGGAATAATAATAAACCTGAATCTCTATGAACATAAAGTCTATGCCATACTATTTCTCTGTTGTCAAATCTGTATCTCCAGACCAGATCTCCAGTCTCATGTGTCCAACTGCCTTTGAGATATTTTCAACTTACTATCAGCATGTCCAAAATTAAACTTAATATTCACTCACTAATCAGTTCCCATTCTTTTGGAGTACACATTTAATTTTTTTATCATTCAGGTATTCAATTTTCCATTTTTTTCCTGTAAAATTCTTTTTGGTTTTCAGCAATGGGAATTGTCTATATATATATATATATATATATACATATATGTATATATGTGTCTATATATATATACACACACATATATATGTATATATATACACACTATATATATACATATATATACACACAATATATATATACATATATACATATATACACAATATGTATATTGTGTATATATATACATATATATAGTGTATATATATACATAACATACATATATACACACTATATATATATATATATGTATATATATATATATATATACACACACATACGCACACACACTATTTCACACAAAATTTTAAACTATGTACCTCTTTAGATACCACAATGTCAAAATACATAAGACAATCAAGACTAGGAGGGTACACCCTAAAATAAAAATTCTTGTATTTGAATAGAACAAGTAAAAGTGATATGTTTCCTTTTTTTTCCCCAAAGTAACCTTTAATATATTGCATCGTTGTAAGAATGTGAAAAATACCAAGGAGTGTCACCAAAAGTGTCAGTACTTCCTCTTTCCATTGCCACTACCCCTATGCCACTAACTCTTTGGGGCCTTGTCATGAAAGTTTGCCACACACTCTGTTCCCTCTCCAACAAGCCGTTCTGCAAAACTTTACGTACCTGATCTTCTTTAAACAAATCGTTTTAAGACTCGTTCCTATACAAAAAACTTGGGCAGTTGTTTCAAGTCTAAACAGACTTTCCATAACTTTATCTTACTTATGTTTCCAGCATCATCACTTCTTTAAAATGAGTACTTTCCTCCTGCTAGCTATCACACATGTCTTACTCCCATCCTTTGTTTATGTCTGAAAAGCTGCTGCCATCTTTAAATAACGCCTTTCGCTGAGAATTTAGTTAACATGCCAGGTCCTTTAGAAGTCCTTCTCGATGCCTTACTTTCTGCTTCCTTCATGTCTTGAAAATAAAGTCTATACCACATATTTAGATACTTGCTTACTCAGTGCTGTTTCATATTAGTCCCTTTGTATTTTTTTGCATATGTTTTGTTGAGACTAGGAAGTAGGTCTTATTGCCCTTCCTTTGAGCATTCAAGAGCATTCAGTAAATAGCAAAAGATTAATAAACTCTGATATATTGATTGAGATTAATGCTTCCTCTATAGCAGGTATTTACTTTAAACACAAAGAGATGATTTCAAAGATTTCATGAATTTTCTTTTAATTCAAATATTAGCATATTAAAATTTAAGACACCCAGGATTGAATAAAGCATGAGTTCTTAATCTTAATGGGTTAGGTTCTTGGATTTGTGAACATTCCAGTAATTTCCTACCCAGAGAACTTCTATGGTTAAAATATATATATATTTTTTAATTCTGTAATCTTTTTTAAATTATAATTCATTTCATTCTGCTTGACAATGAGTTTTGGTTTATTAAGAAATATATTATCAATTTCCTTTATACAGAGCAACCATAAATACTCTTCTACTAAAACTGTAAATAATCTTTTCTTGTAGGTAGTAGCATAACTGTGTTTAGTCCCTTTAGGTGTTTCTACTCAAATTGGCTTAATTTCTTAAGGATCTCAGGAAAAGATAGGTTGTATTAGTTTTTTTTTTTCATCTCTTTTTAAAACAAAATATTTGCAGAATTTTTTACTTGAGTTACAGCTTTTTTTTTTTAGTGGTACATTTTACATTTTTAATTTTTATTTTTTTAATATAATTTATTGTCAAGTTAACTAACATACAGTGTATACAGTGTGCTCTTGGCTTCGGGAGTAGATTCCCATGATTCATCTCTTACATACAACACCCATTGCTCATCCCAACAAGTGCCCTCCTCAATGCTCATTACCCATTTCCCCTCTCCCCCAGCCAACCCCATCAACCCTCAGTTTGTTCTCTGTATTTAAGAGTCTCTCATGGTTTGCCTCCCTCTCTGAAACTATTTTTTCTCCTTCCCTTCCCCGATGGTCTTCTGTTTAGTTTCTCAAATTCCACATGTGAGTGAAAACATATGATATCTGTCTTTCTCTGACTTATGGAAAGAGCCCAAATGTCCATCAACTGATAAATGCATAACGAAGATGTGGTTTATGTATACAATGGAATACTACTTGGCAATGAGAAAGAATGAAATCTTGCCATTTGCAACAATGTGGATGGAACTGGAGGGTATTACACTAAGTAAATGCTGTATTCTTAATAAAATAAAACCTCGGTAATTTAACTGGTGTTTGGATATTGTTTAAACCAAACTTAAAATCTTATTATTAATTTTTTCCAGAATCATGGGTCTTGGAAACCTTATATTACCTTTTCAAGTAATTGTTAAAAATATTCACTGCATTAAAAAAAGCAAATACTATTCTTATATATTTAATTATATTAACCTTACGGCAAACTACTGACATTAAGATTTTTTTAGTTAATTGCCAGGGTGCCTGGGTGGCTCAGTAGGTTAAGCATCTGACTCCTGCTCAGGTCCTGATCTCAACGTTTGTGAATTCGAGCCCTGCATTGGGCTCTGTCCTGACAGCTTAGAGCCTGGAGCCTGCTTTGGATTCTGTGTCTGTCTCTCTCTCTTCCCCCCAGCACCCGCCTCCCCAGCTCATGCTCTGTCTCTCTCTCAAAAATAAACGTTAAAAAAAAATTTTTTTAAGAAAACAACAAAAAAAAACAAAAAACAAAAAAATTTATTGCCAAATATTAGCACTTCGTATATACCTAGCAAGTTTTGCAAAATTATGAGAAAAGGAAATGAGCATATGAAAATATAAAATTATGAAAAATGAGCAAAAACATACCTAAGGTTTCACAAATGTTACAAAAAGAATAAAAACGTTCTAACTTGCTACCTAAAACTCTATTCTGGACTACAAAACTTTTAATAAAATAATATATAAAACAATTAAATAAAGGAGATAAAATACCTAACAGCAGATAGTTCAAATCTAATTCTATCATTAATAGGTATGTACTTTGGACAAATTCATTAACATCACTGAATTTCCAGTCACTTCATCTGAAACACAATGAAATAATAATTCTTATCTGTCATCATGACGGGAATTAAATGTGAAAGTATATATGAAGTATATAGAACAGTAAACTGATGCACATGAATCACTGGTATTTTTATTGTCAATAAGATCAATGAGATTTTGAAACAAAATGACCTAGAACTGGGGTTGACTTCTAACACTTCAGATTTCCCTGTAGGATATTTTTACATACTTTCTTAAACTCATTGTTCAGCTCTGTATGCTTATACTGTACCCTACAAGAATCATGAGTACTATTTTTTTAAAGTTTATTTATTTTGAGAGAGAGGGAGAGCACCTGTGCAAGCAGGGGAGGAGGAGACAGAGAGGAGGAGAGAGAGAATCCCAAGCAGGTTCCATCTGGCAGTGTGGAGCCTGATAGGGAGCTCTAACTCTCCAACCTTGAAATCATGACCTGAGCCAAAACCAAGAGGCAGACACTTAACCAACTGAGCCATGCAGGAGCCCCTCAGGAGTATTACTTCTAAGTGGCAAGAACATGGCCTCTATTTCCAGGCTATTCTTCACTTGCCTAAGTAGACCTCCTTGCTTATTAGTATGGTTTCCTCACCCACTATGTCCTTATCAGGATCTGGGTTCCTCAGTCCTCAGTACTTAACTCTCCTGTATCTTCAAACTGCTTGTCTGCATTTGTTTTCTCACCAGTATGATAACGCATCTTTCAGGAACCCCACTTGGGACCATTAGAATAGGAAGCCAACTTGAACTTTACCCATACAATGCTACCAGGTGCATATTATAATTATATGCACCACAATTTAACTCCTTTTAAATGACCAATCAAATATAATTTAAAACTCCTTTCCTCTTATCTTCCATGGCATGGCTGCAGAGATTAACAGGCAAAAGAAGAGTAACCAGAAAGTTATCTGTAGGTATCCAGAAAGTTATTCATCTCTGAGACATATGATCATTCTGATCTCTGTGCTACTTAAAAAAAAACCAATCACTTCTATAAGAAACATTGTTTTAATGACAAAAAAATAGATAAAATAACCTAAGCAATATCACACCTAGGGAGATTTATAAAATGCATCTACTTGATCCCAGCCCAAAACAGTTAAATAAGAATCATTTGGGGTCACCCGGGTGGCTCAGTCGGTGAGTTCCAACTCTTGATTTCAGCTCAGTTCGTGATCCAAGGGTCAGGAGATTGCATCCCACATCTGGCTCCGTGCTGATGGTAGAGCCTGCTTAACATTCTCTCCCTCTCTCTCCGTCTCCCCCTCTGCCCCTCTCTCCTACTCGTGTGCTCTCTCTCTCCTAAATTAAAAAAAAAAAAAAAGACTCATTTGAAAACCAGTGCCCTGAAAGAAGGTAAACACGTGCACATCTGCTTACCGAGGCTTTCAAGCATTCTTCCTGACGTGGCCACCAGCCTGGCTTCCATCTGAGCAGACAAAGGTTTCAGGTTTTTCATACCCAAACAGACTTCACAGTTCCTGGGCAATGCCATCATGAATGTGTGTTTTCTGGGCTCTGAGGGGGAACTCCTTGGCGGTGGCTGTGGCAGAAGCTAGGACAACAGGTAATATAAAACTCTGCAAGGTTGATTGACTTTTATTTTAAGACAAAGTGACTCAAGAAAATGCATTTTGGAAGATTAATTTAATCCACGTTTTGTTCTTTGTGATAATAAAACTTTATCTGAGAGTTGCTGTGAAACTTTTGTGAGTCCCTTTGACCAATGTGAAACTTCAGTCAAGTAGAAAACGAAACCATTTATTTACCAGAGTGATAAAACATGCAAGCGTCACATGTAGTCTCTATATAGTTTTTCTTTAAACAGCCTAATGGTTTCTTTAAGGTACAATTTAAGGACATGATATCAATTCATGTTACTTGAGCTGTGTTTACATTAAGACTTAGTTTCCTTTAAGTACTGTAAACATAGTAGCTTCAATGGTGCTTAGCGCATCCAGACACTCAATAAATGTTTTTTGATGATGATAATGACGAAGATGATTTTAACTCGTGTGTTCTTTCTCTTTACTTCCACTGAATGTCTTACTGAAGATCAGACCACGGGTTGTCTTATCAGTTTTATTTTTTTCTCAAAATTATATAGTGGGGCTGTTATATAAGTCTATTTCTTTGTTGTCTTCATTTTCACAATGTCAAATTTTAAAAAGGAGGGAGCGGTACATTTTCTTTTTTTTTTTTTTTCAACGTTTATTTATTTTTGGGACAGAGAGAGACAGAGCATGAACGGGCGAGGGGCAGAGAGAGAGGGAGACACAGAATCGGAAACAGGCTCCAGGCTCTGAGCCATCAGCCCAGAGCCCGACGCGGGGCTCGAACTCACGGACCGCGAGATCGTGACCTGGCTGAAGTCGGACGCTTAACCGACTGCGCCACCCAGGCGCCCCAGGAGCGGTACATTTTCTTAATCCAAGCTGCAATCTTCTATCAGTAAGGCAGGTAATATGCCCTTTTATGCTCTGTGCCTTGTTTTTCTTTTCCTCACTCCCCTGATCTTCCTCAATAGCTGCTCTTCTGTTTACAGGCAATGTTCCCACAGGTAGTGCCATGAAGGGAGGGCAGGGGTCAGAGGTCAGTGGACTTGCTTTGATGTATGTAGCACTTACTGTAACCCAATGCATTCCCCTCCCCTGAGCAAAGCATTTGTCTTCTCAGCATGAATTGTCTACATGCAGAGCAGAGTAGGACCCCGCATAATGCTTGAAGATCCACATTTGGAAAGTCAAAACCCACACTTAAGACTTAACTGCATTCCAGTCGATGAGAAAACAAGTATCAAACCATGCCAGCACCTCGTTATACTTTGAAAATTTGAAAATATTAATTGCCTGGAGTTCCAAAGAGTAGTTCTCAAACATCTTACTCAACAACAGACTACATGCAAAAGCGAGTTATGCACAGTTAGTTGTTGCAGTGGCTTCCCTATAAAACAAAGAATAGCCAAAAACACTACACAGACCCCTTCCAATCAAAGAGCCAGAGCTTTAAAAGTTAACTTTACTGCCTGATTCTGAAGTTTTCATTTTCTTTGCCAGACAGGTTCAAAAAGAATGTCTGTTTTCATTTCATCAAGCTTAATCCATACATAACATCCTTTCCCACTATTTACTAGACTACAGCTATCAAATGAAGATATGATGTCTGTGTTTGGGTTAGTTGCTTTAAATTCTAATGACCATGATGTAATCACTGTAATCAAGAAAAGCTTGTCTGTCTTTAGATTTAGGTCCTTTGCCATTGGCCTGGCACACTTTTGAGACTTTTCATTAAGCTAACCACAATTTTGCCTGATTTGTAATTATCAGTGAGCCTGCTTTACACAGTCTTGTAGCCCCAAATTAAAGCTTGTTCCATTGGTTTTTGTTGTGGTGGTTGTTGTTCCGACAAAACAATTTACAAATATTTGGATAAGAAAACTTTATCAGCAGTACGTTTTTTACTATACTGATGTGTTTGTGCAATTTAGCATTTTTTTTTCAAATTATGCGATTTTTTTTTTACAATCACATCACAAGTAGAGGTTCTCCTCTTCCCTAGTAAATGTTTAGAGAAACTTGGACGTTTAGAAAGAATTAAGTTGAAAAAAAAAGATGAAAATCATCTTTTGTGTATATTCATGCGTGTATATTGTGAGTGTATATTCATGAGAATATATTTGTGTATATTCATGAGTATATACATGAATGTAAAATGTTCTCAAAATCTTCATTTCTTTGTTTCATAATCATCTTCATAAATAAAATGGAAATCATACACATTTTCCTAGTGTAAGGTAAGTTAACTTTTGTAAAGAAAACCCCATGATGTCCCTCTTCTAGGCACCAACCTTAAGAGTTACAAGATAATTCTTTTGGTTGTTCACTAAAAAGGAAACTTAAGACCCTCTTTCTCTTTTTTCCAGGGAAAAATACTTGCTAATGAATTTGGAAATCAAGGGCCATTAAATGATTTTGGTAAAAATAACTACTACAGTTGATAAAATTTTGCTACTCAAATCCACTTAAAACTCCTTTCATCAGAGATGCCCTAGAAAACATTTGCATTTAGCTACTTTCCTGACATGTCTGTAAACCTACAAAAATCTGAATGTAGATGTCCCTGTATTTATTTTGCACATATGGGATAGATTTTTTCAGTCTTTTAGGTTGCAAGGTGAGTTGACCAAAAGGGGAAGGAGAGAATGATCTAGTTGCTAAGCAAAAGATTGGCAAGGACCAGGGATTTTTCAAGGAAGGCCTGATAAGCTTTCAGTAGTGTCCTGGGAATGTGATAGAGAGAGGGAGTATTCTCAAACTCCCTTGTTCCTTTTTTTCCACTTCTTTTAAACTGAAGGCTGTGGGGTATTCAAATAGGAACATGAACAGTTGTTGGGGTTTTTTTCACAGTACGTAAATATGACCGTGGAAGACTTTAAACCTTCTGTGATGCCTTTACTCCTTTGCCTCATCAATGGCAGAATTATAGATGGATGGTCATCACTTAACCCCCACGGGATACCATCCAGCAAGGTTAATTAATTAACCCACATTAATTAATCACTAGGTTGGTTGAAATAAATGGATTGTCATGTACACTCTAGTACAATAACCCTTTGGTAGATGCTGCTTCATTTTCCCCAATTAAAGTAATTCATGAAAGCCAAGAAAAAGAAAGAGACAGCAGCATTAATTCAGCTTATTTAAACTAAGCTCTCTTTAGAACTTATTTCATACTGGTTTTAATAAAGTAATACTTTATTTTTTTTTTAATTTTTTTTTTCAACGTTTATTTATTTTTGGGACAGAGAGAGACAGAGCATGAACGGGGGAGGGGCAGAGAGAGAGGGAGACACAGAATTGGAAACAGGCTCCAGGCTCTGAGCCATCAGCCCAGAGCCTGACGCGGGGCTCGAACTCACGGACCGCGAGATCGTGACCTGGCTGAAGTCGGACGCTTAACCGACTGCGCCACCCAGGCGCCCCAATAAAGTAATACTTTAAATGCCTGATGTGAATGTCACCAATAGAATGTCACCAATGCCAATTTCAGAATGGCAATAGTGACTTAGTTCCAGGAATGTAAGGGGAACAACAATTTTCCTAGGTGGGAGTGGTGGAAACTGTAATAAAATACAACCCAATATGACAGATATAATAGGGTGTTTAGGTTAATAGGTGTGGTACATGTATATTATAAAAAGTTGTTGTTGAAGCCATGCCTATTAACCTTTAACCCTAGAGCCTTATTTAGCAGTCAACTTGCTTACCAGCAGGATAGCTTTGTGATTTCTTAACTAGGTCTAAGCATAAGTAAGTCCTGACAGTGTGACAGGAAAGAGAAAAAAACAATTTCTCATGTTTCCTAGAACATAGTCTAGGAAACTAAAACTAAAACTAGAACTAAAATTTTTCTAGGAGAATTTTAGTAAACTGAAAAAAAATAGGTTTTTAATTTGTATTATGTGATAAGAAAGCAACTATATCTATTTCAACATTATCAAGTTTTAAAATGCAAAATTTTGAAGAACCACGGACCAAGAAATTCAAAGAACCATGCAATTTCAGTGTGTGCTTTTAATTTGTATTAACTTCTAGTAAATGTTCATTGCGTGTTTTTATGTGTGTATATATGCATGAAATTGAGGTGTAAATTGATATAAATTGCATTTGTGCTTAGATTTTGTTTTCAATTTAAATGAATAAATTTTTTAATTGGCATTTTAGCGATACCCTTGGAAGAAACGGAGCTACTCTTGCACAGCACAAAACCAGGATTCTGATTCTCTAGCCTAAGGAGATGCAGATGATGCACAGATCTCTGTGGCGCCACTGGTTACACTGCTTCATCATATCTTCTCCATCATTCTAGTGATGTCATTTAATGCCCCATATGTTTAATTTAATTTTTATGTGTTTATTCCTCCAGATACTCTTATATCCTTATGGGAATGGATCCCAGAAGCATCAAACACAATGCCTCCTGAATAGTGGCATCTTAAGGGAGTATCTGTGGTCTTGGTTTGACTTAACTCTTATACGCTAAGGGTTTTGTGAGGCTAAGAAAATACTAGTAGAGTATGCGTGTGTTGTTTGCAGGGAAAGGACATCAAACATCATGAGGAAAGGAATGGGGTCAAACAAACACAAGTGAAGAAAGTGGAGCTGTGTTTGAAGAGGGGGAAACTCATAAGGAGATAATGAAAGGCAAAGCAGAAAACATAGATTCAGTGGTCATTGGTGGGGGGGGATGTGGGTATAGGATTGAAGCATTTATTTATCCTTTGGATGCAGAAGTCACAAATCCAATGCCAAAGAGTACCAGGGAGCTGAAGGCTATGAATGAAGCCAGTCAGGGGGAGACAGCAGTATTGCAGTGTCAAAGTGGCGTACATCATCCACAAAATGGGCACCAATACTCAGCTCTAGCAATCAGTGGCATTCAGGAATTCAGGCACCATACTGCCAGACCTTCAAATCTTTTCAAGAGTAGCCAGACTCTATTATTTTGTAAAATATTCTAATTTTTAAAGATAACCTTTGGGGGCGCCTGGGTGGCTCGGTCGGTTAAGCGCCCGACTTCGGCCCAGGTCATGATCTCACGGTTCGTGGGCTCGAGCCCTGCGTCGGGCTCTGTGCTGACTGCTCAGAGCCTGGAGCCTGTTTCAGATTCTGTGTCTCCCTCTCTCTCTGCCCCTCCCCCACTCGTGCTCTGTCTCCGTCTGTCTCAAAAATAAATAAACGTTAAAAAAAATTTTTTTTAATTAAAAAAAATAAATAAAGATAACCTTTATTTAAAAACAACCACAGTGTACAGGTCAAATAAAACATATCTATAAGCTTGATACGATTCATGGACTATCAGTTTGTGACTTCTAGTGTCTATAAAGAAGAGTTGTGGAAATATTTTATCATTTTGTTTTCTAAAATCATAAGGAATGAATTTTTTACTGCCATATAGGAAAGGACACAATATGACATCACATGACACATTTGGACACTCTCATATAGTGATGCTGCTCAAGAGACAACCAGCAATTTCAGCAACCGGTCCAGAGCATTGCTCAAAGTATAGGTGGGTCAGTAGTCCTGGAATATGCTGAGAAAATGGAGCTCCTTTATGCAGCTACTCTTCCACCTACTGGTTGGGAGCAACTGTGGGGAACTAAACTCTGGCTTTTTCCAGTCTAAAACTCAATTTGATGCACAGATATAACTCACAGTCTCTTTGAGTAGTAGTTGCTATCTCAGATGATTCCTGGGCACCTCCCCTCCCAAACCTATACACGGGCTTCATCCACTTGTGCCCAGCAGAATTTTCTCTGTCCATCTGGTTTCTGGGCACTCTGTTTCTAAACTGTTCCTAAACTTCACAGCTGACTATTCTTGTGCACTGTTTGGGACAAAGGAAATCCCCCTGGGAACAGGGGCCACTTGACCTTTGCTAAGTTTTCTCCTCAGTTAAAACAGTTTCTCTTCTCAGGTGTCTACAGTCTCCAGCTGGACCTTGGACCGATGGCCCATTTCGGCCTCTGCCATGGCTCACCACACCCCTCCTAAAAGGCCCAGTGGATCCCACTTCATCAACCACACCCATCTCCTTCCTTCTCAAATTTCCCTGAAGACAGAGAGAGGAAGTATTCTTTATCATATCTGTTTTCTACAATGAAAGTGCTTTGTTGGCAAGCAGAAGGGGCATCCTATCTATACTAAGGTCCAACTCTACGTATGGATCCTCCATGGTGGATTTTTGATATCTAAATGTGAGCTAAAGAAGTATGGACAATTCTTTCTCTAATCCCCAAACCTCGTTTCAAGCCTACTACCATCTTGCAAAAACATAGTTAAATATTGTCTAAGCCTCTCTCTCTCTAGAAGTGGGGTGGTTCAGTCAGTTGAGCATCTAACTCTTGATTTCAGCTCAGGTTACGATCCCAAGTTTGTGGGATCGAGCCCCGCGGAGGGCTCTGCACTGGGTGTGGAGCCTGCTTGGGATTCTCTCTTTCTCTTCCCCTCTGTCCCTTTCTCCTGCTCACTCTCTCTCTTAAAAAAAGAAAGAAAAAAAAGAAATGTATCTAATCCACACATCACCCCTCACACCAAGCCCAACCTCCAGAGACAGGGAAATGTGCAAGCAGCATAAGCATGAAAGTCATGCATTTAGAAATGCAAAAGGGGAAATCATACCACAAATTCCAAAAATTTACCTGTGTTACCTAAGTTTTGCAGGGAGCTACAGAAATCAAAATCAAATGAAGCCATATTCCCTTCATCCCAAATTTGCCAAACTCCTTTTGCAAATCCTGTTTCTCCAGTTCCAACTCAAGGCAACTTTTAAACACTCAAGGCTTGTGCATCGCAGGTCTGATATAAATATGCCATGAACTTTTTCTGATAACAGGAACATGGATTCTGAGGCTTTTAGACATATTGAACGACTTATCTTTTTACTCCAACTAATTTCTACTCTCTGACTCTAGAAGGCACTCAAAACACAAAATGATTTAATACAAATGATGTAATGCCATGGATATAGTTTAGGCTTTTCCTTGCCAAAGTTCCATTAAAAAAAAAAAAAGGAGAAGAGAAGAAAGAAAGAAAAAGAAATTATTCTCAGAAGACACTGCACGCGA
This sequence comes from Lynx rufus, assembly GCF_022079265.1. Lineage (NCBI taxonomy): Eukaryota > Metazoa > Chordata > Mammalia > Carnivora > Felidae > Lynx > Lynx rufus. The sequence goes on along the minus strand of NW_025814856.1, from coordinate 112,592,192 downwards.
TGAAACCTATTTTTATCTCTCCACCACTCCCCCTTCGCTCAAAACGAAAACCTCCTCTTAAAAGCTTGTCAACAAATGTTTCAGAATGGTACAGTAAAGAATCCTTGTTTTTAATGTGTCACAGTTAATAACAATGCTTGCATTTATTGCCTCCATAAAAAGCAAATATTCTCTGATTATATAAACAAAATCAACATTTGAAACCCCAGTGTTTTTATGTTGTTTCAGGAATATGCCAGCAAATCAGGATTATGTGTTGAAGGATTTGAAGTTAATGTAGCTAATTCAAGTCCAGTCACCTACAGTTGTAATTAGGTGGAGAAATTAGTGTATAATCTATACTAACTTAAGGATAGGGATACATCCTCACAGCAGTGTGTGACATTAGTTTTATTTTAAAGGAAAAAAAGAAAACCTACACAATCTGTTTCAATATTCATCCTCCCCCCCCCAAAATTAACAGACTGTTACTGAAATGAAAACTGTGATATTACGAAGAATTGTAACTAATGAATGAGCGTAAAAATAGCAAACAGCAAGGTTTAAGACGTTTGCTGTTCTTATTTTAGAAGATGACTACACAAAGCCAGCCTAAAGAGGAGGATAAGATTTCACATTTTATTGGCGTTTAGGGAAACTTTATACCCTGTCTCTGGAAAATCAGAAAGGGAAGTGGTTATAAGGAATCCACATAATAATGTATGGGAAAGCCAACTAGAATTTACAAGGGAGGGGATTCTGCTGGTGAATCAAAGAGCTGCCAAGTCACATGTTGCACAATTTATTAATCGTGGGCTGCTCCACCAGCCAGCAGTTTCTCCATTTTCTCCTCATTTATGACTCTATTCCCACTAAGCCAGTAAATTATTTTTGGTGCAAAATATGTGTTATGAGTGAAAACACAACACAGAACAAAATGAGAAGAAAGTAAACATTTGGCAGCTTTCAAAAGCAGGTGGAACAGGTCCAGCTTGTACATTGTCTACGTTTTGAGATTGCGATTTTGGCCAGGGAATGGCATTTTGTTGTTAAATGCTACACAAGTCTCAGTTTGGTCTTCAAGGAACAGGGACACAGCATCGTTTTGAAGTCCAATTACTGGGGATCCGCTGGCACTAAGAAATGGTATGTGCCCTTGACCTGCTCTAGCTTCCCACTGTGACCGCAAGTAAAAGAGGTTTATAGACAACTCCTGACAGAAAAGATTTTTCCAGCAGTTCTCTTGAAAGATTCTCTTTAATCACTAATATGTATTGCCACTATTATCTTCTACCTGTGCGTGAATATCTATATAATCTCTTTCTTTGAGAAAAAAAGAGATCTTTATACTTGGCCAAAATTTTAAGGTAGTGCATGCCTAAATGCATGAGATTTTTTTTTCTTTCTTTCTTTCTTTCTTTCTTTCTTTCTTTCTTTCTTTCTTTCTTCCTTTCTTTTTTTTATGCACAAAATTTTCTAAACCTGGATAATATCAGACAGAGGTTTGCCTCAGGGCTTCTCACTCTGCATGCTTCTTCACCCTCAGTCCAAAGCTAAGACACTTCCGACCATGGTAATTTGGGCTAAGCGGATGGAAAAGAGGAAAATCCTAAGAATTTTGTAAGCCTGTTCCTCTAAATAAAATGCAATGGCTCAAAGAAACAGTATCTCCCTTCCAAACGATATCAGATGCCTTTTCCCCAGACCAGCCTGTGTGCCACCGAGCTTCACAGCCTCAATTAATCTCACTGAAAAAGGACGATAGGAAAAGGTATGTCCATCTATCCTTACATTTCCCAGAAAAACAGTATTTTTTAAATATTCTGAATGATCACTGTCTGCCTAAACAAATAATACAGAGTTTGAGCAGGCAGAGCCACAAAGCAGCACAGAGCCTCACAGGTGTTTGGTAATTTTTGGTGCATCCCCTCTTCTCTGTTGCGCTCTTTGTAGCAAGTATCCGCAGATGTTCCCAGGACTCCTCCCACTCCCCAAAGAGGAGGAGTTTGATACACCTTCTCAAATCCCTTCCATATCCCTCCTCTATCTTTATCCACCTTCTCTGTCCTCGTGGCCCCTGTGGACTCCTGCCAACTTGCCACAGTGACTGTCCTCCTCTTCGCCTTAGCTCTCATCCCTTCCTCCTCGAGGACTCTGCCTCACCACTTCTCTTGTGCTTCTTCACTATCTCTACTCCTGTGGACCGCTGCCTTTTATTTACAAATGTAATCAAACCATCCTTACACACAATACCTCTATTTACCCACTTCCCAATCTCTCCAAAAGTTGCTAATATTCGCAGAATCTTTGACTTCCAGAATATTACAGCAAGAAAGAAACTTGAAAATCTTTAATCTAATTAAATGATGTTGCAAATAAAGGGAAAATCCCATGCCTTTGTTAGTCTTTCCTCTATGCCCACAATTTTAAGAAATCCATTCAAAGGTAAGGAATGACTCATATTTATTTTTTCTTAGTCTTTATCTTTTCTGGCTTTGCTATTTTTGGTAATTGTTTCTTCTCAGAGAATTATTTCCTCCCAGTTACCCAGAACCCTACATTTATTCCAACATATAGTCATCTGGGATCATCCCAGATCCACATAGCTATCACTAGCCTTCCCATCAGATTTTTACCCCCAGTTCTTAGAACCATCCATGATTCCCTCTTTTCATTTTTACTTTAAAAATAATAAGAAATTGGGGCACCTGGTGGTTCAATCTTGTAAGTGTCCGACTCTGATTTCAGCTTAGGTCATGATCTTACAGTTCATGGGATCAAGCCCTGCATCAGGTTCTGTGCTGAAACTGTGGAGCCTGCTTGGGATCCTCTCTCTCTCTCTCTCTCTCTCTCTCTGTCTCTTCCCTGCTCATGCTCTCTCTCTCTCAAAATAAATAAACTTTAATAAAATAGTAAAAAGAAATTGCATCCACATTCTCTCTTTTCTATTGCCCTTTATGGTTCTCACTTTTTCTTTATGAGCCCTTATAATAAGCTCCTAAACAGGATCCTCACATTCTCTATCCTCCCCAGTAAAATTGCATGTTGGTCACTCTACCCTTAAAACCATTCTTAAGCTTAAAGCTCCAACCCCAAATGCAGTTGCCAGCTAAATAAACTACAACACCTAGCACTCAAAGCCATTCTGAATCTGGTCCCAATTTTTATTTCAAGCTCATCATTCACTAGTGTTTTTTTGAACCTTAAATTATAGTCAAATTGAGGGACTGGATGCTCTATAAATTTATTCCATGATTCACACCTGTATACCATGCCACTCTCTGTTACATTCATTTCCAGTTTCCTATACTTCTTTCCTTCACCACCATTTCTATTAACTAAAAGACTCATGCAAGGTAAACCTCAAAGAACATCTCACTCATGTAGCCCATCCTGATCATTCAAAGAGAATAGAGCTTTCTCTCTTTGGGAAATCACAGCACCACACATTCCATTTGATGCCACCTAGGATATTCTGTCTTATCTTTGAAACACTTGGGTCCTTATATCATTCCTTGCCTGAGAGTATAACTGAGAGGCTTGAAATTGTTTGATTTTGTTCCTTCCAGAAATCTTTGCACATTGTCTTGTGTTTAGATAATCAGCTATCAGCTATAAGTTTAGGTCTTGTCTTACAGATTTTAGAAAACTCAACATCATTTAGACTAAACACTCTACCCACACCCCAACTTGATCCCTCACTAAAATTTCTCTTTACAGAAAAGCCCTAGACTGGGCTAAGGGTCCACCAGTGATTTGGTAATCCAGTCCAAAAAGCTCAGAGTCTTCTTAAATTTCTCATCTTTCAGCATAATTCCCACCAATCATTCACACTGGTAAATAAGTCTTGTTGATGTGCTATTCAAACTCCTTATTAATCTCTCACTCTTTTCCATCAACACTCCTCCATCTTAGATCAATTCCTCAATATTTCTTACTTTGACCATTGCCATAGTCTGGAAACCATATCTGACTTCTCCTTGTGACCTGCCTTCCACACTGCAACTAGGGTGATTTCTCTCAATAAGACAACTGATCATTTTAACCTTCTTTAAATTTTTCCAGGCTCCCTATAACTTAGAGGTGTGTCCAAACTCTTTGTATGGCTTGCAAAGTCTTTCACAATTTGTCCTCTGCCTTCCTTTCCAGACTCATTTTATGCTACAAGTTTACATAAATCATGCAAACATAGAAAAATTTTATGATACCACTCTCCCTTGCTTAAGTAAATTCTATATATTCTTCAAGATCCAACTTGATCTTCCTTCTGGTACACAACATAAAGGTATATAGCATATCTTTTGTCTGTCAAATCACATAGTAACTGTAAATTTACTTATCTATTTTCACCAGAAACAGAGAATCTCTCCAGAATGGAACATTGTAAAATTTTAGTTCATATTCATAGGGTTTAACAAAATACCTCGAATATATCTGTAGAATTTTTAAAAATGTATAAATTAATTACAAACACACAGTAATTCACCTCTGATTTATATCAAACTACATGTACTTATAGTAGCCTTTTCATAAGTTCAAAAACAAAGAAAACTAAATAAGGTTTTGTTTAGACATGCATATTTAAGTTAAAAGTAAAAAAATAAACAAGAATACAATAAAAACAAATTTTAAAATAATTGTTTATTCTGGTGGGAAGGTGAGGAAAGACAGGATAGTGGAACACAGAAGTAGATACAAAATACTGTTAACCTACTTCTTTGACTGGACAGTAAATTCACTGTTGCTCATTCTATGTTGATTAATTATGTTTTTAAAAATGTGGCCATTCATGTACCAACAATAATAAAGTGTCATGAACCAAAGGATGCACTTAATCTAATTTAAGGGGGTGTTTGGAAACCACATTGGGCATCAGATTTCTTTGGCTACTAATTAACAAAAACTGCAATAGTTATTTTATAACTTACATCATAAAAATCAAATGTTTATTAAAAAGTGATGTTTTTATAAGAGGATGTACCTTTTGAGAGAGAGAGAGAGAGAGTGCAAGCAAGGGAGAGAGGTAGAGGGAGGGAGGGAGGGAGGGAGAAAGAGATAGAGACAGAGAGAAAGAGAGAGGGAAAGAGACATCTTAAGCAGGCTCCACACTTAGCACAGAGCCCAACACAAAGCTCAATCCCACGACCCTGGAATTGCGACCTGAGCCGAATCAAGAATCAGGCACTCAACCAACTGAGCCACCCAGGTGTCCCTCACTATATTCTTTTTGATCTATTGTGTCATTGGGAAAAATATGAAAATATGACAGAACAGATAGGACTCTACAAATGTGAACATGCAGACAAATATATCTACACTAATGTTCAGATTTGTTGTGGAAATTTACTTACAAAATGGATCTCTTCTCTGAGGAAAATTAACTACAATAAAAATAATACTCACAATTGAGTGTTCTCTTGAATACACTAATTAGATTAATTCAGTCTGTCATCAAGCATTTATTGAGGAACGGCTATATTCCAGAATACAACAGATACCGGGGGCACAAAAATAAATACAACAGGATTTCTGACAACAAAAAGCACACACAAACCAAAGCTTCCTCTTATGTCACATTTGTATCTTGGAAAATAGGCTTAGCAGCAACTTGATAGAGTGCAATTCATAGAAATGATTTCTCCTCTGTCCAATTCAAGTGAAATTCTGAAAATTTTGTGAAAGGTTTCTTTATATAAATTTAACAGAATGAACTGTTTATGGTACCTTAATTCCCACTATACACGAGTGCTTTTTTTATTTCTCTAACAAATTCTCTAACAAAAATCTCTAACAAGATGAATGTGACATTTTAAAAGTATCATTAGAGGCTGGTTTCTCGGAAAATTAATATTAAATGCAGTAATAGTTATCAAATCTTCATATTATACTTTTAAAGCCTTATTATTCAGTAATTTATAAAGGGAGTTTTATATAATTTTATTTAAAATGGAATAATAACTTTGGCCCATTTCATAGTGACTTTGGAAACACTGTTTAAAATAATGTGAATCAAATTATAAATTCTGACTTCTTGCCTTTGGAATTTTATAGTAATTATTTATAGACCTTTTTGATATATACACAGTATCTACCCACTTATTGGTGATATCATACATAAGAAACAAAAGTGATACAAAACTTCATTCAAATGAGAATGGAATAAGATATATGTACATCAGAAGACCACAAATGTGAAAAAGTATAAATAAAACTCACTACAGACTTTATACAGAGTAACATTACCTGTGAGTAACAGGCATGGGGGAAATGTTATAAGTTGTGTGTAGTATTGTGAATAGCATACATGAGTTAAAGATTCAGCTCAACACTGTTTTATGGTAAGTAAAGAAAGTGAACGATACAGTGACAAAGTAGAAAGGTGAGATTAAGGTAAATGATAAATCGTCTGATTCTTTTTACTTTTATTTTACTGTTATTTAACATATATTTCACAATTACCATATGATTCACAGGTGATATGCTTGGAGGGGGAATCCATACTTGAAGAAAAGTATTTGTACAACACTCTTAGAAGTGGCATGTGTAGTCTAAGTCATCTAAGGCATCAAAACTTCATAAAAGGAAAAGAAAAAGAAAAAGAGGGAAGAAAGGAATGATAGTTTTGTCGTAGGGATAAGCCTATGAGATTTCAGTGATTTATCATAATGGAAAGGCAGTAAGTAAAGAGAGAAAAATGAGAGCTTTAGCAGAAAGTACTTAGCATAAAACTTCAAAGAGACTTTCCATAATGTCTGTGATCCTAGTTATAAAGAAAAAAGAAAAGAAAATATCCATCTACTTAAATCTAAAACAAATGGTCATTTATATGGCATAAGTACCCTTGGTCCAGACAGGAGGGTCAAACCTGAGAAAAGAAAGAAGGTAACAATTCCTTCTTTGGAACACAAAGAAAACTCAATTTCATGGCTACACTTTCTAATGTTAGGAATGGAAAATCTGAGCTTCCTTATTCTAAATTCTCTGCATTCTCAGTTTTGAGAACTGAATAAGCCAAATCTAAACACATCTTTATGATTTACATGGATACATTTGTTTCTATTCCCAATCATAATCTATCACTAAATCTTAAGACATCGGGAGGTAAGAGAGAATAGTTTTGTTTTTTCTCAATATCTTGATGGGTTTATAGCCACAAAAAATGACATCTGATGATTTATAAGGAGTTGAATATTATTTTAAATGTGAACTGGTAATTTCATGAATTGTTATTGCACTTTATTTTTTCAAAACATATATATCAACTCATTTGATCATCCTGGCAGTGTGGTGACATACTTTGTCATGTTACAAATAAAAACACAATGACAAAAACATTAAACAGCTGACCTAAGAACTCAAACATGTCAAAGATAGATGTGCGAAGGAAGCCAGGCTCCATATGACCCAAGAGTACATTCTGAAAAGACAAAAAAACTCCTCCTATTACAATCAGGAGGAATTCAGATGACCATTCAGACTCTCAACACTATTTTAGGAGACCTGTCTTGGGAGATCACCTGTACCTTCACCTTGTGAGTCAGTGTCATGTAACATTCAGGTGTACCTCTTAGTATTTGTGTTCTCCCTCATACCAGCATCAGATGATCACACAACTATGAAAATTACACAAATAGTACACGTTGACTATGGAAAGATGAAAGGCAGAACAGATTGAGTCATGATTCCTAAAATATACCTTGAAATACCTCAACATAAGCAATGTGATATAATGTATACCACATTATATGTATAGTATGCATGCACATATAAGTAATAATACATATTACTTAAGTTAAGGCAACACCCAAGTGCCCACCAAGAAAGCATATTTGCAAAGTGGTCAACTGACATGCGAATCAAGAATACCAAGTTTTAACGCAGAAAGATACAGCATAATTTGAGAATGGGCCACACTTGAGAGATGGCTACCTATTCCTACTAAAATTTCTACCTTTGATCAATAGCCAACATTTTGTTAATTAGGTTACTGGATATCCAAAATGGGTTTTTACTGGTGAAACTAGTGACATATCTTGTTAATTTGAGTGATGAAATGAGCATTCATTAGCAAAATTAGAGGTAATCGAGATATATGGATTGCCTAAAATAATTTACAACTTTGCTACTGAAAGCAGGTCCAGTGTCCAACAGCATAAACATCACGTGGGAGCTTATCATAAATGTAAAAAATCTCAGGCTCCACTCCCACTGGCTATATCAGAATGTGCATTTTAACATCATCCCCAAGTGATTCACAGATACTAGTTTAAAAGGATTCCTAGGCAGGTTAAAAATGAACTCTAGCAAGACCTGTAACTTATACCCTAAGGATACTGCCTTGGGCTCAACCCTAGAATGACTCTTCAATCATAACTTGGCCTCTGTTGACCAAAAGAATAATATAAAGCTGCTCTGGAATTCCGCGCCTGCTTAAGTAAATCTTTTATTCACAGTGCTAAACAGGGTAGATAATAGGACAAAGAGCTTTGATTCATCAAATCTACAGATAAGGTAACTATACATCCAGGACAGACTTACTTTATGCCTACTGTCTCAGTATAATTACATCTAACACTTGAACAACAAGAGCTTGAACTGTACTGGGTTCACTCATACATGGATTCTTTTAATAAATATAGTAGAATGCTATAAATATATTTTCTTTACTTGGGATTTTCTTAATAACATTTTCTTTTCTCTAGATTAGATTATTGAAAGAATATAGTATATAATACACTTAATATGCAAAATGTGTTTTAATTGACTATTTAGGTTATTGGTAATGCTTCCAGTCAATACTAGGTTATTAGTAGTTAAGTTTTCTGAGAGAGTCAAAGTTATATGTGGATTTTTAACTGTGCCCTTAACCCTGCGTTGTTCAAGAGTCAAGTATACTAATAATGACCCATTTCACTTTCAAAAGTTTCTGAGTTTACATTATAAATTATGTGATCAATCTAATTATCAAGTCATATGAATTTTCACTTTTGGGCTTGCTTATTAATAGTAGTCTCCCACATTGATAGTTTTTACGGGGATAAGAAATTCAGAGCTTTTCCTTTTGGACCTCTAGCATTTATGATGTCTTAAGATTATCAGTTTATTCTGCCATCCCTACAGTTCATCCTATCTAAAAGAATTACCAACTATGATGAAGGAGGTCTCGGTGGATTGAGAATTACAAAAGAAATCAAATGTACTTTCAAACTTATAGTCTGCTACCCATAACTCTGTAAGTCAGCTCTTCTACAAAACGTTTTATGATTTTAACAATAAGATGGGCTGGAAGATGCTCCAGTTCTAAAATAAACATATTGATGTGGAAGTAAATCAAGATTAAAATTTAAAATGTCTTAATCCAGGGGCGACTGGGTGGCTCAGTCTGTTGAGCATCCAACTTCAGCTCAAGTCACGATCTCGCAGTTCATGAGTTTGATCTCTGTGTCGGGCTCTGTGCTGACAGTTCAGAGCCTGCTTCAGATTCTGGGTCTCCCTCTGTCTCTGCCCCTCCCTCCTCTGCTCACTGTCTGTCCGTCTGTCTGTCTCTCTCTTTCTCAAAAATAAACATTAAAAAAATAAAAAATAAATAAAATGTCTGAATCCAAAAACTTAGTCCAAAAAAAAAATCTAAAATGTTTATTATTTATCCAGCCACATCTTTGCTAGCATTAATACAACCACTAAAATCATATGCATTTTAGCCAGTATTAAATCTTAATCAATGTTTTGAATCCCTATCATAATATCTTACAATTAATAGGTAAATTGATGGAATTTTCAGGCTTTTTAAGTTCAAAAATCAAAGCACATCATCTAAACCAAACCACATTTGTAACAATGCAATTCTAGGCCATCATTCTAAGTTTTTGTTTTCTGAAAGTAAATAAAATGGTTTGGAGCTCTCATTTAAATAGATTCTAGATCTGTGGTATAGTTTTGGCAAAGATAAGTTTTCTTGGTACATCAATGTTACCATAATGGTTAAGGAACTTACGAACATAGCATTTGTGGTAGTCAGTTTACAATTGAGAATCGAAAGATGCATTTTGAGGATCATAAATAAAACTAAATACCCTCTTATTCAAGAGAAGGAATATCCAAAACCTGACCAATTGTACAAGGATCCCAATTAACGAAGACATTTCTTTCTAGCGTGCAGGCCAGTATGTGATTACTGTACAATTGTGGAAGAAGATCTCTGTGGACTTACTGTCTTAGACAATTCCCTTTTAATCTCAGCGACTTTCAACTATTCTTACATCAAACGTGGCAAATTAACTTGAACGTTAAGAAATAACAATAAATGCATTTATCAGACAGATTTACCAGGAACAAAATGGTAAATTGATTGAAATACTGTATTGATTGGTCATGGAATTTTGTCAAAAAGATAGTTTTTGAGAGTACTGATAAATCAGGAGGAAAAGCTCACAACACACTGTTACAATGTTGCAACTGAATGAAATGCAAATAACCATTAATTTTTCATTCCAACTCATGTCATACTCCTCTCTCAATGGTTCTATATTAGTTTCTATTGGAAATTTATAAAGCACTGCTTTCAGAATTTGACAGAATACAGATAATTGTTTATAACTGATGAAAAATGGCCATTCAACACCACAAAACAAATCCATCCAGACAACTTAGCAGTCACACCAAAATATAAAAAGATAGGAGTATGTACAAAGAACTGAAACATATAATCACTTAAACTAAATTTTTTGCCTTATCAGCAATTAATGCAATTTAAGAGTTAAAGAAATCAATGAGTTAAATTCTCAACATTCCCATCATAACTGACATGTCAAATGTGTTGAAGACTAAGTTGCTAGAGATGTCTTTCACATTTCAAATCTGTGAATATAAATTATTTTACCCTTGAACTTAGCAAAAGGAAACTAATGGACATCAATAACCTATATTTATTACCTACTATAAATTGGATACCCTATAGAAAGCACTAAATCAGAAGTGAGGAGATATCATAGGAGTTTCACTTCTACTCAACTACTCTTGTTTTATTCCTAACCACTGAGAGCATAGGATCTAACTAGGTTCATATCTTAATTGAGCCACTTACTGGTCATGTGACCTTGGGCAAGTTACCCTCCTTCTGCCTCAGATTGATCATTTGTTATATGGGCGTGAATATAATAGTTTTTCTTTGAATAGTAAGTGTGTTCATTCATACAAAAAGATTTAAAACAATGCCTGGCATCGAGAGTATTTAATAAATATTATCAGTACTCTGTAACGTACTCGGTTTCACAAAAATTTAAGACGAGTGTTTCATAACAAGTATAGACTAAGTTTCTCCTTCCCCCTACATGCTCACTTGAGATCTGATTTCAAAGCAGTCATCTTCAAACCTTTTATCTTACTCAGTACTGCATAGCTGAGGCAATCATAAAATAATCTTATTTAAACATATTTAAACTGTATTTTCAACAGGATATGTATCTACAAGGAAATACCAAGGGAATATATGATGTCACAAAATAGTGTGACACATCCATATACAAATATAATCATAAAAATTGAGGGGCTATAAAAAAGCAAATAATTAAACAATTAAACAGAACTATGAAGTAGAAAACAGAGGTCACTACATTTTAAAGTAAAGCATAACAGAGATACTTCAATAGAATAATTTGAGAATCAGTACTCAAAACAATAAAGAAATGTGCCTTTTTTAACATTTATATCTCCGTGATTTGCGTAAGTAAACTTAGACCATGGATTCTACTACTGACGTGGCTGTTGACCTGATTTAAGTCAACTCTGGCACTAGAGACTGAGAAATTCCAGCTGTCATTCTTGACAAACTGCTTCTTTTGTTGAAAGGTTCTTCTCCAAGGTTGTCTTTATGATAGCTGAGACATAACAATTTTATTATAACCAAAGACTCAAGTTCACAGGTTTTTGTAAAACCATCTTAAAGTTGCATGCATCAGTTTTATCTTTGTAAAAAAAAAATACTACGAACACTATGTACTTAAGAAAGCTCACAGTGGTTTTACCCAAAAGGAAAACATTGCTTTTGTCACCACACTGAAAACAAAAATACCTTTTAAAAACCTTGAAACAAAAAGTCATCCATCAAATACTCTTACTTATATAGAAACTAGTCATAGTTGTCTGGCAATGTGAATATTTGAACTAACACACATGAGATTTTCTCATATCATAATAACAAGAATTTTGTACAAAATATAGTCATACTAAAACAAACAAAGACCTTAAAAGAAAGGGAAATCCTGGTTTCCAGAATTATGGAAATATATCAAACTAGAAGTGGTAAGCAGAAGTGAGAGCTCAGGGGAGTTTAGACCCACCTGTGGGTTCAAGAGTCTGATGACTGGAATTCTACTGCTGGTATGGATACAGGAGATGAGAAACATGGTAAGCACAACATCTTTAATAGAGCCTGAAAATCTACTTCCTCCTTGAAAAAGGAACACAGTCTGTCACTGACGCAGATCTAGGGACCAAAATAAAATAAGACGAAAAGAGGAGAGTAATCAAAATTTCAGGAAGGGATCAAGCATGAGAATGCAAACTGAATTTATACTATTTTGCCTTTATTGTTTTTGTATAGTTTTCTTTTTGTAAAACACAAATCCTTTGGAGGCGCCTGGGTGGCTCAGTTGATTAAGCATCTGACTCTTGATTTCGGCTCAGGTCGTGATCTCAGGGTCATGACATGGAGCCGCACCTTGAGCCACATCTCATGCTGGGCATGGAGCCTGCTTAAGATTCTCTCACTCCCTTTCTACCCATCCCCTGTTTACACTCACTCTCTCAAATAAATAAATAAATAAATAAATAAACAAACAAATAAATAAATAAAATTACAAATCTTTTTTACCTCAAATTGTTAAATCTATTTTTTTTCTAAAATTGTAACTAAAAATTAACTGAATTTTATATTTTATTTAACATTTTACTCCTCATCACTATATTTCCCAACAGAACTATTTGGTAAGAACAAAATTAAACTCAGAAGGAAGAAGTGGTATGCAATGATGAAGAAATAAAATATTAAATGCTAGTAAATCTAAATAAGTTTTTGCCAATAATAAGTAATAGTAGTGCCTAATTTGGATAGTTTAAATATAAGATATAAGACACAGAAAGATGTAAATAAACAACTTTTTAATTCCCATGGTTGCCTTCAAGTAGAACTTGAACCAAAGCTTACTGGTGAGCTTGCTCCTTACTTGTACGCTCAACATATACATAACAAAATCACCCAAAAACCCGAGCAACTATGACCATACTTCATTACAGCAATTATGAATGAAATGGAAGATAATATGGATAAATACTAAACCACTGAGTAGCAGAGGCTCTAGAATACATGCATTTAATTTAAAAGGCAGATGAGTTCTGTGTGGCTCAAAACGAACACTAAAGTCAAGTTAATTTGTAATTTTCTACAAGGTTATTGAAATGATGCAGAACAAAGGTTTTCAGTATGATGATCATTTGCATCATTTCGCTAATACAAGAGAAAAAAAACCTCTATATAAGCCTACTTGACATTTATATACATATACATATATACATACATATATACATATACATATATACATATATATATTTGAGACAATTTGTTTTGATCACCCTTGTAAACTTAGAGCATATGTCTATGATTTGCCTATATTTACACATGAATATTTGTTGAATGAAAGAACGTAAATATTTGCCATATTTTTAAAATAAATAATAAATAAATGTAAGGAAACTAATACACTTGACAAAAATAATAGAAAAAAAATAGGATAGAGGAAAGTAGAGTTAAGGCATTCTTGAGTTCTTTTATTATTCCAGTGAAGGACTCAAATGCCCCTAGGGGCACCTGGATGGTCCAATCTGATGAGCATCAGACTCTTGATTTCAGCTCAGGTCTTGGTCCCAGGGTGATGTGATCAAGCCCCAGCAGCAGGGAGCCTGCTGGAGAGTCTCCCTCTCTCCCTCTGTCCCTCTCCAACTCATGTGCACTCTCTCTCTCTAAAATTAAAAAAAAAATTATAATGCCATCTAAATTCAGGCTTTTTTAGTCAAATATGAATATTTAGTTCCCATAAAACTAAAGAAATAAAAGGTAGGGAAACATGATGAGGGGCAGAAAAATAGAAACTGCAAAATAAAATAGTTGAAATTATTACAAATATCTGAGAAATTATAAGAAGCAAAAAAAGCCACTTATCTATTAAAAGACATGTAATTTCATCCTATATAATACAAGAGAAAATCCATGTATATCCTGTTGACAAGAATTTTGCAAAAATGAATAGCAAACACTCATAAATAAACTAGGACAAGGAAATAAAATAGAAACTACAAAATGGAAAGGAAAAACTAAAGTGTTACTTCTTGCACAAATATGATTTTCTGCATAATATATGGATAAGCATCTATAGAAAAATTATTATACCTAAAAAGAAAGTTCAGCAAGCTTTCTGAATTAAAGGTTAACATGTAAAAATCAACTGTACTTCTTTTTTTTTTAATTTCTTTAAGTTTATTTTTTGAGATAGAGACAGTGCAAGTGGGGGAGGTGCAAAGAGAGAGGGAAAGAGAGAATCCCAAGTAGGCTCCTGCTACCAGCACACAGCCTGATGTGGGGCTTGAACCCATGAAACTGGGAGATCATGACCTGTGCCAAAACCAAGAGTCAGATACTTAACCACCTGACCCACCCAGGTGCCCCTCAACTACACTTCTGTATAGTAGCAACAAATAAACAGAAAAAGATACTTTAAAAATGTGTAAGGTCCCCCCCTGAAAAACTTAATCTGAGATTTCTCCATTAAAATATAACAAAAGCAAGAATAAAAATATTATTTAAATAACTGAAAAGTTATACCATTTTCTTTGATGGAACAATTCAGAGATTCAGTATGTTGAAGATATCAATTCTACCCAAAATAATCTACAATTCCAGTGAATTTCAATTATAATCACAGAAAGGTGTGTGTGTGTATGTGTGTGTGTGTGTGTGTGATCAACATAACAAGCTTATTCTTAAATTCATATGGAAGGGTAAAGGGCAAAAATAATCAAGAAAAGTTTAAAGAAGTAAAAGAAGAGTGACTTGCCCTACTAGATAACACTGTAAAGCTAAAATAAAATTTAAAAACATGGTAATAATTCATGTTTTATATAAATCAGTCAGAACAGAGAATACAGAAAGATACTTTTGCATACATAAGAACATACCGAATCACAGAGGGTAGCATTATTATAAATGAACAAGGTAATACTAGGATAGATAAGTAAGTAATGGTGGAGAAATTTGTTAGCCATAGAGAAAAAAGTTAGATTCCCACTGTATACCATCCATAAAAGTAAACTCCAGATGATCTAAATACAAATCTAAATATGAAAAACAGAACAATAAAATTTTTAAGAAAATATACGAGGATATATTTATGACCTCAATATCAGAAGCATTTCTTTAAAGCCATAAACACTAAAATCCATAAAGAAATATTTTGAAAGTTATGAAATCTAACATGTAGTAGGTACCTTCTCTGTACTGCTGTACTAGGAACCTGTGAAGTAGTATTATTGTTATTCCCATTATACAAATGAGGCTCAGAGAGGTTAAGCAGCCCAAGGTCTTAGGACTTACATGCAACCAAGACTTGATCCAAAGTCCATGTTCTTCATTATCATTTTATTTTGCATATTTGATTCAATTAAAATGAAAATCTTCAGTACACCACAAACCCAAGTTAAACATAAGCCAGAAACTGAAAGACAACTGTCAACCTCTAGCCCATAAGTGATTACTATTGAAAAGATACTAACAACTCCCAAAATTAATTAAGGGCAATGCTTCTGTAAAGATAGGTAAAACAGTAACCACAGATATCAAATTAAAGCTACAGTAATACACTGGACTGGTAAAAATTTTAAAGTATGCCAAACCAAGTATTTGAATATATGAAGAGACAATTTCATAGGCTGCTGATGATGGTAAAACCAAAGGAACCCTCTTCAAGTAAACTGGCATATGCTAACAATGCAGATCCAGTGATTTACAGTCTTAAGGAATTCAGGATATTTCTTATACAAGGAGGTGTATACAAAAATTTTTACTAGATCACTCATAATATCCGAACTGTTTGAAAATTAAAAGCCTATCAACAGAAGAAAATATGAAAATTTGTTTTATCATATGTGGAATTCTATGTAAGAGTTAAAAAGAATGCATACTTTGTCAACACATTCATCTAAAGTATATAATGCTGACTGAAAGACTGCAGGAAAAAAGTACAGTATACCTGCATTAGTTTCTCATAAAAAATAGAATACACTAAATATACTCTACATTTGTGAAACACATGGTTACGATAAAAATACAAAAGCTAAAAACATGGTTGGTTAGGAGGAAGACAAACAACTTCAAGATGTTCATTACATCCGGAAAGAAAGGGCAAAGAATGGGCTCAGAAGACATAGAAAGGGGGCGTCTACTGTATCTCTGATGCCTATGCCTTCAAGCATAGAAAGTTTGAAACAGGGGCACCTGGGTGGCTCAGCCGGTTAAGCACGTGACTTCCGCTCAGGTCATGATCTTATGGTTGGTGAGTTCAAGCTCCACATTGGGCTCCGTGCTGACAGCTCGGAGCCTGGAGCCTGCTTTGGATTCTGTGTCTCCCTCTCTCTCTACCCCTCCCCTGCTCATGCTCTGTCTCTCAAATGTAAATAAACATTTTAAAAAATTAAAAAGGGGCACCTGGATGGCTCAGTTGGTTGAACTTCCGACTTCGACTCAGGTCATGATCTCAAGGTCTGTGAGTTCGAGCCCCACGTCAGGCTCTGTGCTGACAGCTCAGAGCCTGGAGCCTGCTTCGGATTCTGTGTCTCCCTCTCCCTCTAACCCTCCCCTGTTCATGCTCTTTGTCTCAAAAATAAACATTAAAAAAATTAAAAACAAAAAAAGAATTACTGGCAATTGTTCAATACAAACTCAGAAAGTTTAGTGTTTCTCAAATTGTCCCTGTACCACTAGCACCAGAATTACCTGGGGAGACTGTCAGAAATGCTTATTCTTGGACATAACACCACACATTTTGAATAGAAATCTCTAAAGAACTTGGGGTAATCTTCCTATTTAACATGTTTTCCAAATGAGTTTTTATTTTAAAAAATGAATTTAAGAACTGATATGTAATTAGTATCTAATTAGTAACTAATCTGTAATTAGTATTTGAAAAACAAAATGACATTCACTACATTACACCAAAGTCTTGAAAGCAAAGACACATACATAATGTGTGTTAGGAGGACAGAGATTTTTCAACTTAAGAAACTTCTAATTTATTGAAGTGTTGTTGCTTCCACCTGAGTAACGGAAGTACATAGCAATAAATGCTATGTATAAAAATATGCATTTTTTCACAAGTAAAATTCTTTAGATTTGCAATTATTAGACCATTACCCTAGGACTCTATAAGATGATTGTTTTGTAATCATGAAGAGTGTCTTCTATAACCACTTTTGTAATAATACAACATAATTATTTTTATATTATGTATCCTCATATAATATAAATGTTAGGGTCACAGCCTTCAGAGAGAAAAAAAAAAGAATAAGTCAATTAGTAATTAAAGTCTAGGCCATTTTACCATTATTAATTGGTAAGAGCATGAGAATAATAAAAGATAAAACTACAGGTTTCATCTGATCCCCTAACTTTGAGCAATGTTACAACAATATACTTTTTTTATATTTATTGCAGCATTATTTACAATAGCCAAGATAAGGAAGCAACCTAAGTGTCCACTATTAGATGAATGGATAAAGAAGATGTGGTACATTTTATACATTATGCTAACTGAAATACTTAGAGGAAAACAGAGAAATTCCATAGGATTTACTCATATGTAGAATCTAAAAAAAAACAAAAACAAAAAAAAAAGGGACAAACAAAAAAATAGAAACAGACCCATAAATACAGAGAACAAACTGGTGGTCATGAAAGGGGAGAAATGATGCTTTACTTATTATTTACATTACCATATTTTGTGTTTTCCATTTAACAAACAGTGGAAATGCATTAATAAGCACAGTACCTTCAAATATGGGCAGGAAATAGAAACTGGGGAGTTACTTTTATTAAAAGAAAAATTCTCATGGAACATTTCCTAACCTCATTATAAGAAGAGTGCATCAATAAAACATGGGAAATATGGAAGGAAATATATGAAAATAAAACAAAGAAGATAATAATATATCAAAGTAAGGGGTAACAAAAAATAGATATATGTAATATATTTAAATACACAGTAGTAGGTCCTTTTTCTAACAATTTACTTTATATTTAAAGAAGGGTCTCTGGGAAGAGCATATAGTTGTGTCTTGTTTTTTGTCCAATTTGGGAATCCCTGCTTTTTAAATGGAGTGTATAGAACATTCACATTTAGTGTGTTTACTGATATGGTTGAAATATTACTAGTTGTTTTATATTTGTTCCATCTACTTGTTCTTCCTGTCTCTCTTTTCTTATCTTCTTTTGGATTAACTGAAAAAAAGTTTATGTGTGATTCCATTTTATCGTCACTATTTGCTTTTCATGTGAACTCTTTCTTTATTGATTGCTCTATGGATTACATCATACACATTTAATTTATTATGGTCTACCATTAAATATCATACTACTTCATATATATTGAAAGACTCTTAAAACAATATAGTTCCAATTACTTCCTCCCATCCTTTCTATTTTTGTCATATATTTCACATTTTTGAGCAAAAAAATCAAGTATATAATAAAGACCATGATTTAAAGTTCTTTTTTTCTTTTTAATTCATTCTCTCTTAAGACCTATAAGAGAGCAATCTATCATTCCACAATCTGTACTTCTTTATTGAAGTTTAATTATCACACAGTGTTATATTAGTGTCAGGTGTATAATGATTCAACGATTCTATACATTACTCGGTGCTCATCAAGATAAATATACTCTTGATCCTCTTTACCTATTTCATCCCTTCCCATACCCACCTCCTCCTCTGATATCCACAAGTTTGTTCTCTGTATTTAAGAGTTTGATATTTTGTTTGTCTCCTTTTTTCTTGGTTTACTCATTTGTTTCTTAAATTTCACATGAGTGAAATCATATGGTGTTTGTCCTCTCTGTCTGATTTATTTCACTTAACAACATACCCTCTAGGTCCATCCTTGTTATTGAAAATATCAAGATCTCACCTGTGTTTTTGGGCTGAGTAATATTCCATTGTAAATACATACCACATCTTCTTTATCCATTCATCTATCAGTCGACACTCAGATAGCTTCCATATCTTGGGTACTGTAAATAATGCTTCAATAAACACAGGAGTGCATATATCTTTTTGAATCAGTGTTCTCGTTTTCTTTGGGTAAATACCCAATAGTGGAATTCGATTATGTGGTAATTCACTTGTACATGTTATAATTTTTAAATATTTTATTATTTTTCTTTTAGTTGTCAGTAATATATCAAGGATTTTTTAAATATGTATTTCCAGTGATCTTTAGTCCTATACAAAGATATAAATTTTAACCTGCTATAATATTTTGCCTGACAAATTACCTGTAACTTTTCTTACAGCACAGGTCTGCTGACAATGAGTTCTCTCTGGTTTGTCTGGAACAGTCTTTATTTTTCTTTAATTTTTGGAAGGTATTTTGCTGCATATAATTCTAGAGTAGAAATTTTTTGTTTGTTTTTTCTTTCAGTTAAGATGTTACTCTAGTGTCTCCTCACCTGCGAAGTTCATGACAAAAATTCTGCTGTCATATTTATACTTGTTCCATGTGTGTACTGTCTTTTTTCCTCTGCCTACCTGTAAACTGTCTCTTCATTACTTCTTTATCAGATATTTGGATATGATACGATTGTGTGGTTTTCTCCATATATCTTCTTGGAGTTCACTGAGTTTTTGGATCTATGGTTTTATAGTTTTCAACAAATTTGGAAGATTTTTTACCATTATTTCTTTTAGTATCATTTTTATTCCGCTACCTCTTCCTCCTGAATCTTCAATAACACATGTTAGAATACTTAATGTCCCACAGTTCAATTTTCCACTACTTTTTTAAAGATTTTTTTTTCTTTGGACTTTGGTTTGTATGTTTTTCACTGCTGTATGTTCAGGCTGAAAGAACTTTTCTGCAATGTTGAACCTGGTATTCATTAAGGCATTTGGTTGTATTTTTCATTTCAAATGTTACATTTTTCATCTCTAGAAATTCATCTGAGTCTTTTCTATATATGTTTCTCTCTTATTAATATTCATTTTTCTTTACCTTCTTGAACATATAATAGCTGTTTTTCCATCTTTTTCTGCAAATTCTGTCATCTGGGTCATTTCTGGGTCTTTTCCTACTGATTGACTCATAGTTCTCATGGGCCAAATTTCCCAGCTTATCTGCATGCCTAGTAATTTTTAACATGATTCCAGGCAGTATGAATTCTATTTGTTGTATTACTTTAAATATTTTTTGAGAGAGAGAGAGAGAGAGACAGAGAGAGACAGAGTGTGACCAGGGGAGGAGAAGACAGAGAGAGGGAGACACAGAATCAGAAGCAGACTCTGAGCTGTCAGCACAGAGCCCAACACAGGCTCGAACCCACAAACCGTGAGATCACGACCTGAGACAAAGTTGGACACTTAACCAACTGAGCCACCCAGGCGCACCAAATATTGTTTGATTTTAACTTAGGGATGCAGCTAATTTCAACGGAATCATTTTATACTTTGAGACCTGCTTTTTATCTTTTAAGAACAATTTCAGAAAAGCCTCTAATTGAGTATAATTTTGTTTTGCCACTAGGCTAATACACTTCTGAGGATTCCACCCAATGCCCTATATATTAGAAAATATTTCCACTTTGGCTGGTGGCAATGTAGATTATTTCGAGCCTCATGTGAGCTCCAGAGATTGCCTTGTCTACTCCTTCCTGTTGGTTACTTAGTTTCGTGTATTTTCCTCACATGTATGTGCACCGCAGGGCTCAGCTAAAACCTCAAAAGGATACCATGCAGATATTTGGAATTCTGTGTATGTGTTGCTCCCTCATATTGCTATTTTGCTCCACAAATTCTAGGTGACCTGGTCTCTCCAAACTCTCTCTCACCAACTTCACAAGGCTTCTAAGTATTGTTGAGATTTCTCTTAACTACACCACCTCCTGGAAACTTAAGGCCATGAGTTGAGGCAGTTATGAGATTCACATACTTTGCTCTCCTTCTCTTAAGGATCAATATTCTGTGCTACCTTTTGGCCACTTCCTGAAAATGAAATGTTCCACTTATTTTGTTTGGATTTACAGTTGTTTAATGTGAGAGAGTAAATTTGATCCCACTATTCCATCAGAGTGAAAAAAGGAAGTCTATACTGTTTCTTTTTCTGTGTAAGTTATTGAATGTTTTAAACAAGAGAACCTTCTAATAAAAAGAATAAAAGGTACAGCATAGGGAATATAGACAATGGTACTGTAATAATTTTGTATGGTGACAGGTGGTAGCTACACATGTGAGCATAAATAGTATAACATATAAACTTGTTGAATTACTGAGTTGCACACCTAAAACTAATGTAACATTGTGTCAACTGTATTTCAATATTTTTAAAGTATAACATTAAATTTTAATTCTTTTATTTCTATTCTAAGTTCTTCTCAATATACAAATTTTCAAATAAGATATGCTAGAAAATAAGTGTATTTTTTTTTTAATTTTTTTTTTCAACGTTTATTTATTTTTGGGACAGAGAGAGACAGAGCATGAACGGGGGAGGGGCAGAGAGAGAGGGAGACACAGAATCAGAAGCAGGCTCCAGGCTCTGAGCCATCAGCCCAGAGCCTGACGCGGGGCTCGAACTCACGGACCGCGAGATCGTGACCTGGCTGAAGTCGGACGCTTAACCGACTGCGCCACCCAGGCGCCCCGAAAATAAGTGTATTTTGAAGCTTATTGTCATTGTATATTTAAATCATGTCTGAATATGTAATCAAATTGCTACATAAGATTGATTTTCTTTTAGAGTCAAAAGTGTTAAGTTCAATTGTATTTTCCATTTCCAGTAAATATTGGGTTGCTAAATTCTAAAGACATTTTCAATGATTTCCTTTTCCTAAAAAGCAAGCAGAATCAGAAATAATGCCAACTTTTAAAAAAGAACTCCTCCTTGTAGAATTACATTTCAAAAATTCTGTGGACTCTTCAAAGTTTTCATCTTTGCTTTTTCATTAATTATAGGACTAAAAGTAGAACAGCCATAGCGTTGGGTCTCTCTATTGTTGGTTCTTCATAAGTAAGGGATAAAAGAATTTTTCATTCATCTCGGGGCTTAGAAGGAAAGAAGTTAAATGTTATCAAACATCATAGCTGAAAAGGAGATGTCTTTGTGAAGATAGGTTTATTGCCAAATAAAACTATGTATCTGCTTGGGCTTCTCAGTCAATCTCCACTGAAAATACGGAGACACTGAAAATACAATTTCCAGTTTCTCTCAACTGAATATAAAACAGAAGCTACTTGTGGTATCCTATTCAAAAGAGGATCATCTAATCATCCTTGCTTATTTCACCATGTTTGTTTGTTTTCATTTTTGAGGCTTTTTTTAAAGCAAGAATGAAAGATTGTCTTTGTCCAGAAAACTGGAATGAATCCACTGAGTCATCCAAAAAATTGAAAAAAGGAATTGAACTGAGGTAGACCCAAAATGATTGATCCCTGGATTTTAAATCCCCACAGCTCAATCTAGGTCAGCTAAGCCTCAATCTTTCATTTACAGAGTAAGTGCTTTTGAAACACATGTACTAAGAAAAGATTGTTTGGCAAAGAGTGCCGTGTTCAGTGGTTGGGTAATATGCTATAATGACATTTTGATTGTGTACTACACAAAACTGTTATGTCGTTATGAAAACACTAGGCAACATTTGTCAAATCTAAGAGAAGGAGAAATTTCAAAGTTGCACCTAAAATTAGTGCAGTGTGAAATTTAAAATACTTTCGTTTTTACTCCCAGACCAGATCTTGAAAGTGGTTAGAGTGACTCTTCCAAGATTTTGGATTAAATTAGAGGGCACAAACAATTTTTTTTCTTCCTCTTTAAATGACAGGAAAGGGAAACAACTTCTCAATTAGGACAGACCTTAGATATTGCCTATGGAGAATGGTCACAAAACTGTTAGCTGCTACTCCCAGTTATTGTCAAGTCCTCTGATATGAGTCTTAACTAAAATTATAAGAGACCCATGGCATTTAAGCAATTGACATCTCCAATTTAAAATATTGTAAAAAAAAAAAAAGCAAAAGAAAATAAAAGAATAAAGAAAACATGAAAAATACAATTTCAAAAAATTTCAAAATGCTATGAAACTAAAGTATATTTTTCTGAGTTACAATTTGAATCAAGTGGACTTAGAGGCTGGTGTAGTAGTGAGCCTTGGTGTCCACCCAAAGTATCTATACATCACTTTAATGTTCTGATTTCATGGTTTCATTTATCTCCCTTCCCCAATGTTTTTAATAAGTCTCGTGAAATGAATAAAGCATTGTCTCTACAGAAAATCCCCCAAAATATCAAGAGCTAGCCTTGTTGATAGAAACAAAAAGAAAACGGAGTGGTCTAAAAAAGTAAGAGTTCCTTAGCCAGTAAACAGAAGTTATAGATAAATTAGAATAAACAATTCAAATGTGATGGTTGTATGAATAAGTTCACCACACACTATGTGCATTAAGTACAAAAAAGAAAAAAAAAGAAAATATAACTAAGGAAACTACTTTAGCAATTACTTCTTACAGTACAAGAAGTGATCATTAAATGAGATAAAACTTTAAAAGAAAACTTGTGGTGTGAGGTTACACATAGGCCACACATAATTCTAAATGGAAATGTAATTGAGGAAAAAGCCAGAAGCCTATATAAGTACCCCATAAAGTAACAGGTGGCATAAGGCTTGTTTGTTTTAGAGATGTAAAGAATTAGAGGCTGTTCCTTAAAGTCAAGATTAGCTGATATAGAAATAAAATGCTTTTGCTCACATGAATCTCTCCAGTGCTTAACCCATGAACTATCAACACCAACCAGAGTTACTATTTTAATTATGCACATTCAGGTAAGTCCGTGGTTAATGTTTCCTTAGAAATGGTGTAGTGTGGAGTGTATTTTATTGGCATTTATTGTAAAAGCATTTATAAAGGACTTCAGTGGTTTATTTATACTATCATTACACATCTGGGGAGGTTCCTCACATTTTTCAGTTTTATGTCACTGATTTTTTATGGAGGTAATTATAAGGTAGAGTGATATTTTCAGATTTTTATTTACTAAAGATGATGGGATAAATTTTGTAGAAATAGCTAGGTTTTATGGCACACTTAAGGTGTAAAAACAATTGTTAAATAAAATTGGTGATTAAGATTTGAATATTTGTAGCTATGTTACACATTATGTATTCAAGTGCTAGACTTCATATTTAGAATTTTAAAAATGTGTATCAAGATTTCATTTCTACAATTAAATTCACAGTTTTGAAGGAATATAATAACAACCAAAATAAAGACAATTCCATTCAAATATGATGTTTTACATAAAGTTGGCAGAAAAACTGCTATCTCAGTCTCAATATCTAAGATGGATTAACACCTAGACAGCCATCCAGCATGATGTTAAATAAGAGCTTGTTGATGAACATCAGTTATAGAACACATGTAGCCCAGATGTCAACTGGCGTCTGCTTATGACTTAAGATCTCAACTAGATTATTTGACTGCTCATTCATTCCATGTCCTTTAGATGAGTAATACCTTCCCAAACCTCTGGTCTTTCTGAGCAGCTGCTTCCACTGAATGAACTCAGTTTTGGATTATCTGAATATTCAGAGTGCTCTGTACCTGCCTACAATGCTTCAACCCAGATGGAGAATCCAGAACATTCTGTAATTTCTAACAAGTCAAAACAAAAGCTACTCATTCAAAATATGGGTCTGTCCTGTAAACTTTCCTGAAGATAATGAAGCAGTTTGCCTCCAGGGAGGGAAGATTTTCTGTTACAACCATGTAGATGACTTCAAAGAGAAAATTAGACACAAACTTTTTTTAAAGGCTCCATCTGCCTATTTCTCAGAAATCACCCCATTAAATGCATGTCTCTTTTCCCATCCATAGGAAATTGGGAGATTTGGGAAGAGTTCAGCAGAGTGATTCTGACTTGGGCTGTGGTTTCAAGTAGACAGTAACTAGGGCTGCAACAGGTGGGGACTGGCTATACATTTCTCTCTTCATGTAGTCTCAGGGTTTCCCCATGTGACCTCTCCACACAGGCCAGTTTGTACTTCCTCACAGCATGGCAGCCTCTGAGAAACTGAACTGCTTACATAGTAGCTCAGGCTTTCACAGCGAACATTCAAGACATCAAGGCAGAACCTGCACTGCCTTTTAAGGCCAGTCTCAGAAGTCACAGAGGGTCACTTCCATGTAGTCACAAGTCCATCTAAGCTCAAGATCAAGTAAAAGACTCCCTTCTCAAAATCACATATAAAATCAGAGCATGGGATAGGACATACTGTGGCCATGTTTAGAAAACACAAATCTGCCACATATGTTTAATTATTTATCCTCAATTCTTACCCAGTTCTTTTTAACATACAGTATGAAAAGTAACAGTTACATATAAATGCATTAATCTAACGTTTTCTTACTATTATGAGTACTGTTCTTTCAGTCACTAATGGAATGTTTAAAGATCTGTAAAACAAACAAAAATGCATGTATTTTACAAAATTAATAGTATCATTAACCTGTCTACAGGGTAAGACTATTTCAGCTGCTACAGCTTTAATTAAAAGCATGTCAATGCCACTAAGTGTATAGAATCTAGAATTAGATTCTATTAGAAGAGGATAATGGTCTAAATCCCCCTGTAAACTCTGTGCCCTGAGGAAGGTGTTTAAACTTTCTGGCCCTTTTGGTTTCAGCCTCAATAAAATGTTTTTTTAAATAAATTTATAATGTTTTCTCTTTCCCTGACTGCATATAGGTATCATTATATCTTTTATAGATGATCCAATAAAGCTCTAAGAGATAAAGTATCTGTCCAAAATTGAAAATCACTGTCAAAGTTAAGACCAAAACTGAGTTCTAAGTTCACTACTCTCAACCATGCAACCTACTTGATCAATACAACAAAATACCAACAGGTGAATGCATTATTATATCTAGAATAAAATTAGAGTGGCTACAAAATTGAACGCAATTTTCCATCTGCTTTATTGATAAAGTCACTAATTACTACATTTCAACCATACTGAAAATACAGTCAACTCAGGCCAATTTTTCTCATCTGAATTTGCCAAGATTTGTGTCTAAAGAATGCCAGCAGACACATCTGTCTTTGTATATGCCAAACTAGACTGACACAATCCACCCTATTGTATTTTGGGCACACTCCAATGGCTGCTCTACCTGTACATTTAATCTGTTCATACCCATAGTCTGAGAGTAATGCACATTTGTTTACAGAGTGTACTAATTGCAGTTATTATGTTAACATATTTAGATGATGATGTACTAATACACAATGTAAAAATATGCTCAAATGCCAAAAAGGTAACAAGTTTGCATGCATCTGGCAACTTCTGATACATTGGCTTTCTTAAATCAAGAATGAGAAGGGAAATCCTTTGGATATGATTTAACAATTGCATTGCACACTATTTCTTTCCTTCTTATTTAAAAAAAAAAAAAAGTTTGTTTATTGGTTTTTTAGTGCCAGGTGTTTATTTTCCCCACACAGTGAGATTGCTCACATATACAACACACACAGGCGCTGGCACCATGGGAGAGAAGAGCACCCCTGGCCTCTCTGGGGAGAACAGGACTTTCTCTCAGCTCTTTGTCTCATGGCACAAGATGGGGGAGGAGAAGGGCTTCTCTCTCCTACCCTCACTGGGGACTGAGGAGACCCATGAACAAATTCCACACCTTCCACCTCTCAGCCAAGGAGGAGCCACCTTGGTGACATGTTTAGTTCCAAACATGACAGTAGGTGGAAAAGGGACTGGCCTGGTCCCAACCATTATAGGGTAAGATGTAAATGATAAGGAAGGGGTATAGTTTGGCCACGAAGGGGGCAGGTGACACCATCAAAAGCATGTGCGGGGTGGAGATGTGTGGGAGGTAGGAGCACAGTCACTGGGCTTCTGAGCTACTTATTCCCTGGCTTATCAGGAAAAGGAGGGGAGATGGATGGGCTTATTGTTTGGCATTGATGATATCCACAAACTTGGGCTTGAGGAAAGCCCCACCCACGAGGAAGCCATCCACATCAGGCTGGCTTGCTAGCTCCTTGCAGGTTGCCCCAGTCACAGAACCTCCATAGATGCTACGGGTACTCTGAGCCACTGCGTCACAGACATTAGACGTCAGCCATCCCTGGAGCTTTTCTTGTACTTCCTGAGCTTGTTGGGGCGTTGCAGTCTTGCCAATACCAATGACACATACAGGCTCATAGGCTCCAGTCAGTCCTTCACATTATCTGTGATGATCTTGGTTTGCTCAAAAACGACCTTCTCAGTGATGTCAGCTTCCCTCTCATCTAGTTTCTCCCCCATGCAGGGGTTTACTCCAAGTCCCTCTGCCAGGGCAGGGGCCACTTTCTGTCCAATCAGCTCATCTGACTTCCCAAAGACACACCTTCTTCCCAGTGCCCCGGGACTACCCACGTGGCTCCACAGTCTTTGATCATGGCAGGGCTGATCTCCCCAGTAAAGGCTGCGTTAGGCACTTTGTAGCAGTTCTGCACAGCCACAGCAATCTTGGGATCTAGCTTCTGTCGGACAAAGTCGATTAGGCAGTTGGGCGGGGGGGGTGCACAAACCACTTCGATGTCATGTCAGCCAGCACCATGGTCGTGTTCGGAGTGGTGATGAGTTCCTCCAGGTTCTTCTTCCGCCCATACATCTTCCTGTCCCCCTCCACACGCTCCCCTCCCCACGAAGAACTTCCTCCAGGGCACCGTGGCGCTGGAGTTGACACATGGAAGGTGTATCACCCTAAAAAATAACTTTTGAGATCTATCACCTATGCACTTCATTCCAAGGGCAGAGCTATGTATATTAAAGCTCTTTCTTGAAACAAAATTTGCATGGACTATTCCATGTAATTATGAAATTCTTAATTATACTGAGAATTTTCTAGGAAGAAAAAAAGTAGCTATCAACACTAACCCGGAGAAAAACAGAAAACTTGAATAGACCATCAACCATGGAGAAATTTGCAAAAAGTATTGACCAATCATTTTTACAAAAGACTGCAAAGACAGATAGTTTTACTAGTGACCTCTTCAGAAATGCAAGAAACCTTTCATGTTTTGTCATAAAATTCTCTTAGGCTTTCTCAGTATATAAGCATACCTTCAAATATTAAATTGGATTTTCCTTTTTAAAAAAGGTAGTCTAGGGGCGCCTGGGTGGCGCAGTCGGTTAAGCGTCCGACTTCAGCCAGGTCACGATCTCGCGTTCCGTGAGTTCGAGTCCCGCGTCAGGCTCTGGGCTGATGGCTCAGAGCCTGGAGCCTGTTTCCGATTCTGTGTCTCCCTCTCTCTCTGCCCCTCGCCCGTTCATGCTCTGTCTCTCTCTCTGTCCCAAAAATAAATAAACGTTGAAAAAAAAAATTTAAAAAAGGTAGTCTAGATAATCATTAAAAATAGGGTTACTGGAGTCAGACCTGTTTTTGCATGCCAGCTCTACCATGTATAAGATGTGTAACTTTGGTCAATTTAATTGACCTCTCCAAGTCACAGTCTCTTCATCAGCAAAATTAGAATAATAGCAATAATGGATTTCTAATAGCACCTGACGTATGGTAAATGTCATTAGATATCAAATAATATTATTGCTCATAACAATACTCATAAACATAATTATTGCTTTATTGGATATTCTGAACAATTCTAAAAGACACAGAATGGAAATAAAAGGTATAAGTAGAAAAGATTAAGTGACTATTATTATTAACCAGTGCACAATTTACATAACTGGAATTCCAAGAGAACTGCAAATTTCTTCAAATTATCATAGATTAGAAAAGTAGTCAGGTATAAGACAAATAAATAAAAACAATAGCTTTCCTTAATAAGTCAGAATAATTATTATAAAAGTATTTCATTTGTGGGGTACCTGGGTGGCTCAGTTGGTTAAGACTCTGACTCTTGATTTCAGCTCAGTCATGATCTCATTGTTTGTGAGTATGAGCCCCCCATGGGGCTCTGCACAGAGCCTGCTTGGGATTCTCTCTCTCTCCCTCTCTCTCCCTCTCTCTCCCTCTACCTCTCTCTCTCTCTCTCTTTCTCTTTCTCTCTCTCTCCTTCTCTCTCCCTCTCTCTCCCTCTACCTACCTCTCTCTCCCTCTCTTTTTCCCTCCCTCTCTGCCCTGCCTCTGCTCATGCACTCTCTCTCTTTTTCAAAAAATAAACAAACATTAAAAAATATATTTCACTTGTATATGCAGCAAAATTTTCCTGGAAGAATAAATGGAAGAATATATATACAACAAATTTGGAAAGAAGAAGAAAGGGAAATTGATAAAGTTGTCATGAGAACTGACAGAAACCAATATGTCAGAAAATCTTTGTCTGGAAATACACACATTCAAACACACTTATGAGTTTAATATATGACAAAGAAAACATTGTAAATCAATAGTGAAAGGATAGAACACCAATACTTGTTAGGAAAGCTATTTGGGAAATAATCGAGTTAGGTCTTCATCTATGTAATGACCACATGCCTACTGGTTGTGTCTGCAGCTCAAAATATTACCCCTTCCCCGGTAACTACCCTTCCCCTGATTCTTTGATAACGAATTTGATCCAGAGAATGGACTCTTAAAAGCCAGGGTTCATCCAATGTGACCTCATTTCAGGGCAACATTAAGCACCATATCCAAACTAGAAAAACAGGGCCATTTTAGTGGAATTTGGACTGGAAGTGAAGATTTAGTCTTTCTCTGTATTGTTGGATGGTTCCCGCTGGGACAAGGAAGTAGAGAAAACAAATGGGAAGGATGAGGAAATGGAATGAGGGCATAGGCCAGAGATGAAAAAGAATGGAATCCCAACAGCATGCCCATCCCGGTTCCCTGTCTCTCCCCAAAGTGTGACTGCATCCCAAACATGGTTCCGTGAAACATCCCTGTATTCATTAGAAGCAACCTAACCTTTGAAAGCTTCACAATTCTTGTGACTTTCATCCAAACTATTCCTAAATAAAATTACTTTATCTACCAAAATAAATCCCAAATGAAATACACACTAAATTTTAAAATGAAGCATAAGGCAACTATAAAAGTGTTCATCTTTAGAAGGTAAAGAACATTCTAAACGTAAAAGATCCATAACAACAAAAAAAAACTACATACTTAGTATTTCATACATATGTAGCATTAGTATGATTACAATCAAATAGTGAAAACATCTGCAACATATATGGCACAAATATACAAATGATTTATTAATATTTTCATGTAAAAAGCGCTTTGAAATATGAAGAAATATACTAACACCCTAAATTAAAAGCAGGCAAATCAGAGAACAGACAAATCACAGGAGAAATATAAAAGATCATTAAACACGTGAAAAATATTCTAGAAGTGAAAAGGAATGTTTTCACACTTAAAATGCATATTACTTGTGTCAATATTGATACACAGAAATAAGTACTCCATGGCTCACAGTGCTGTCAGAAAGTAAATCGCAAGATGTATTAAAGACCTTCACATATGAAGCCAGTGTACTAAATCATAAATCAGCACGTCTGCTTACAAGGGCAGAAACCCAACTCAAAACGCTGTCATGAGAAAACGGATGGATTGGCTCACATAGGTAAAAATCCCAGCAGTGCTCATATGGAATCCCCCTGCTCAAACATGCATTATGAATCTCTTTCCATGTCCAGTCTGCTTTCAACTGTTATGGCTTTTCTTTTTTTTTTTTTTCCTGAGGCAGGCCTTCCCTCAAGGTGAAAGATGGCAACCTGCCCTTGAGACTCCATGTTGTGCTGCCTCACTAAGCTGGCAGAAAGAGGACCTGAACTTCCCAATAGTTTACTGTAAAATCCCAAGATTACACCTCACTATATTTTACTGGCATGACTTGGGCCACATGCTCCCCCTGTGAAACAATCACTTTGATGAGGAAACAGGTTCAACTTCTTGGGACAAGGGCTGGATATGGGATTCACCCTGTGTGAATCAGGGCTTGACTGGCAGGGATAGAGATTAGGAAAGGTAGTTTACAAAGGAAAATCCAGATGCTATTTCTAAGAGAAGCAAGATGGATGTTGTAGACACATGATAACAGATGTCAATACATACCCCATACATACAATTTTAACTTCTACTAATCTAGTCTAAAAACATAATGAGAAAGAAAGAGAAGACTGTGTTAGGCATTTTTAAATAACAGCTGTATTTCTTATAGTAGAAAAATGAAAACTATAGTAGAAAAATGACTACATAAATTACAGTATAAGTATGTTATCATACAAAAGAGATAAAGTTACATACAGCTATCACATCTAATAGGGAGGGAAGGAAGGAACGCCGAGGGTTTTGAGACATTTGGGCTTAAGATAGATATTTTGGAGCAATTCGTATATAAACCCAAGACATGAAGACAAGACCATACAATAGATGTATTATTTAAATATATAACTCTATCTAGTTTTATAAAAAATACATTTTTTTATTTTATTTACTTTATGTACTTTATTTATTTACTTTATGTATGTATTGATTTTATGTAAAGTATAATGTAGACAGTGCAACCATGGGGCAAACACAATAGTATAAAAAAGTAGAATAAAAATCTATATACAGAATATAATACCAGTTTTGTACATATTTGTATTTTCCCAGGGGAAGAAAAACTGAAAGGAAACAGACCATAATGACAATCTAGTGTGGTAGAATTTGGGGAATTTTCTATAGACACACATACTAGCTTTTATCAGGTAAAAACTCTGTTAAACAGTTACAAAATGCCAAAACTTGTTAGCTAATTATTTAGGTGCTCAGTACCTACTGTGCCTAGGCAGCCTGAAGTCATTAAATGCCTACATGCTAGTTAACCTCTGTACTACCTAAACCTGAGCATTGCTTGAAGACTTTGAACTTTAGTATCTACATCAGCAAAAGTGGGAATAAATTACATCTGCTTCGCAAACTTCACATATTATTATGAAAAGCAAACAGCATAAGTCAAAGCACTTTTTAAATTATAAAGTGCTAAAAATACTGATAGCTACTAGTGCCTGATACATACAAGGCACTTAAATGTAAATTCTCTGCCCACTTTTCTTCTTATACCCTACCTATTCCCTCATTTGTAAAATGTGCATGGCATAAATAGTCAGAGAGGAGAGTTGAATCCCCCCTTCCTTCCAGTTTTCATTTTTCCATGAAAGCCAAATCTCTTTCACAGAGCAAGGCAGCAGATTATGCAGTACAAAGAGCCAAACCAGTAGCTTCACAGATCCAGTGCTTACTACCTGGGGCAAGCTGGGCAGGTGTGACAGCACACAGTACTGCTCCACCTGTGGCTCAGAAGGTAGTTAGGCATACATAAAGGACCAGTGGGACTTTAGAGCCTTCAACATACCTCTTTCCAACTGGCTCCCCTAAGAAAATTGGGAAACTTAAACACAATGGATTTCATATGGAGTCATAGTGAGCGTATACACTACCTGCACACATTGCCAAATATTCAAGTTTAACTCAGTAAGAAGTGGGCCAAGGAATGATAAAAGAAACTACTTGAGAAAGCCATAGGACCTTCTAAATTTCAAAACTGTGACATTCCCTCTTTTGTCATAAAATTCAGCCTATCCCTATGACTCTGCCCCACTCCTGACCACCTAAATTCGGCCCCTCCCTTTTTCTGCAGCCTCTAGGGAAGTATATGCAGAATGCAAGTTCACCAGCGCCCACACTTCCCTTGCTCTGGCCTTGACCCTGTGGCAATTCTTCAAGACTTAAGACAAGAGCCTGTTTCTTTACCCAAATTACTACAGCCTGCTTAAAATGTTGGGCAGCTGAGAATGTAGCCTGTCCCCACAGGGTAGGAATGTATTAACCACCCTATAAAAGTTATTTTTAAAGTTTTATTTAAGGAACAGCAGCTGGAGAATAAAGAAAAGAAAGGCAAAACACAATTCCTTCATACCCAGGCTGCAATCCCTCCTACACCAATCTCCCATGGTTCTCTGTGGGAATTGCATCCATGAAAATGCTTTAAGCCTGACCTCCAAAACTGGAAATCAGAGAATCTAAAAATAAAACAAACAGGAAATGCAAAACAACCCTGTTTGATCAGACCCTTGTGGGTGCCTTGCTTAATTATATTAGGTAAGTTTGACAACAGACTTGGAATTCTTTCATTGGATTTGGAGGGAATTACCAAAAAATTAAAAAGATATTAAAATACTCTCATATATAATGAGCTCACTGCCATTTGGAAATTGTTTCTAATCAACAAGCTGTAGATGTTGACAATGAATATTTTCCAGGAGTTCATATCCTATCGATGAGAGAATAATCATTTGAGTAAAAGGGAAAAGAAATTTTTTTTTTTAACGTTTATTTATTTTTGAGACAGAGAGAGACAAAACATGAACGGGGGAGGG
Organism: Lynx rufus; assembly: GCF_022079265.1. Classification (NCBI taxonomy): domain Eukaryota; kingdom Metazoa; phylum Chordata; class Mammalia; order Carnivora; family Felidae; genus Lynx; species Lynx rufus. The sequence continues at coordinate 112,558,518 of NW_025814856.1, read as the reverse complement.
TCAGAAGAGAGGGAGACACAGAATCTGAAACAGGCTCCAGGCTCTGAGCTGTCAGCACAGAGCCTGACACGGGGCTCGAACTCACGGACCGCGAGATCATGACCTGAGCCGAAGTCGGCCGCTTAACCGACTGAGCCACCCAGGCGCCCCAAAGGGAAAAGAAATTTAGCAAACTACAAAGCCATGAAATAAATAAATACTAATGCAGACTATATTTCATTAATCTCTAAATTGTGATAAAAATAATTCTGCCTCTCATTGCCTTTTTACTAATACTGCATTTGCAATATATGGTTGCTGTATTTGTTTGTTTAAAAAAAAATGCACTGCCAGTTTGCAATTCACCTCAATAACAATAAGATTTATTGAAAGCACCTACTGTGCGTAAAAGACAGTTTCTACCTCAAGGAACTTACACAATCACAGAAGGAAAATATATATGTGCACACAGGAAAATAAATACACAAGATGGAAAGTGCTATGAGCTGAGAATGGGAAAAAAATCACATCCAATCAAGGGTTCCAGAAAAGGTCCACTGGAGATCACTGTGAAGAATGGGTAGAATTCTAACAGAATAGGAGAGAATAGTATAAGCAAGGGCAACAGTAGGAAAGGAGTGTGCATGTCTAGAAAACAATAAGTAATCTCTCAGCAGCATGAGACAGTGAACAAAGATTTCAGAGGAAAATGGGCTCCCAGCCTGATTCTACACTTGCTAGCTGTTTGACCTCTGGCAAGTTGCATAACTTCTCTAAGTCTCTGTTTCCTCCTATTTAAAAGTGAGCTACCAGCATGTGTGCCTTGTGAGGAAGACCATGCATGTGAAACACTTATCATTTGAACATATAGCGAATACTCAAAAAATGTTTAAAACAAATAAGAAAAGAGATGGAAGGAGGGAGAGTGGGAAGAAAGGAAGAAGAGTAGGAAAGAGATAAAGAGGAAGGAGGGAAAGAAGGAACGCCGAGGGTTTTGAGACATTTGGGCTTAAGATAGATACTTTGGAGCAATTCGTATATAAACCCAAGACATGAAGACAAATGTCACAAACTAAACAAGGCAGAGGACAGAAGTACAGGGATACTTACCTTTTGTGGGTGGAAAGACAAAATGACATATGAGGTCACCATGCAATGGAATAAGGATAGAACAAAGGTCCAGATTTTGGTTCTACCAAAGTCTGTGTAACTTTGAAAAAATTGCTAGAACTTTTTGAGTGGAAAAATATCTTCCCCACAGAATTGTCCTGAAGAATGAAAGAGATAGGATGTATATAAAAATCACATAACACCATGCCTTGTACATAGCTAACCATCTATAACTATTAGACCCCTCCTCACTTTCTTACTTGCCTCCCTTACAGAAAGGAAAAAGAACAACAAATTTAAAGAAAAAAAAAAAACTGAAATAAGGGCATGACAGTGGCTCTAATGGAATAGAAGAGGAGAGAGAATAAGAAATGCTGTGAGGGTTATTGCATAGGCTTACCATTTATCCTAAGATTTCAGTTTCAGTAGAGGGTTTAGGTGGGAAAAATAGATTATAAATTGAAAACATTAAATCGGTGGTAAGGTCCATTTAGTGTGTTCCTACCTCTTGTCAGGGTATTAAAACAAAGATTTAAAAATAGTTTAACATGCATGGAAGTTAAGGTTAAGTGAATCCTATTAAATTTATTTAGGTATTTATTTTTATGGAATGGATAAAATGAAACCAAAAAGAAAATAGAAAGAAGAGGTGCAGGATGAAGGCAAAATAAAAGGCATGTTTCATGGTGGCAAATTGAATCTAGTACATTGTTAGTCTTCAGAAGGAGATACATCTCTTGAGTCACAGGTGTTGTGTTTGGTGGAGACACAAATTTCTTTTTTTGTTGTCGTTAATGTTTGTTTATTTCAAGGAAGAGAGAATGACAGGGGATGAGCAACGGAGGGGCAGAGAGAGAGGGAGACACAGAATCCAAAGCAGGCTCCAGGCTCTGAGCTGTCAGCACAGAGCCCAATGCAGGCTTCGAATCCACGAGCTGTGAGATCATGACCTGGGCCGAAGTTGGACACTCAACCAACTGAGCCACCCAGGCACCCTGAGACACACAAATTTCTTGAGAGGGAGAGGATGACAGCTAAGAAAGGTCATACTAAAAGTGTCCACCTTCTGAGTAGGATTCCAGGAGTGACTCTTATGAATGCTTGATACCCAGGAAGTAGGATGTTATCAATAGCTAAGAGTCCCCAAGTACTAGTGAAAGGCCTGTGAAAATGACAGATTATGGGGTGTTAACAAAACACATGGAGACAGAACAAAGGTGATAGACCAAAAGGATTCTGAGTTGGTGGAATGACGTCTTAAAATATCCATGGGAAAAGATGATTTAGAGTTCAAAGACTGGATCTAAGAGTTTTCAATTTTGGTTGGGCCCTCCCTTGCTGGAGGGGTGAGAGCATTAACACAATTGAAAGATCTACAGTTGATGGTGACATTCTTCTCAGCTGAGGCCTCAGGGAGATGCTAACATCAAGTGATTGGAGAGAATACCAACTAACAAACTGGATATAGGGTGAAAGAGATGGCCCAAACTGAGGATACCAAAAGCAAATAGTGAATGCAAAGGAATGAGCCAGCATTCAGCAAGCCAGTGAAGTAAAACCCTAATGGGTAAGAAGCATTCCTGGGGACACGCTTGGAGGAAGAGTCAGTTGCACCACAGCAGGAAGGGAGGCCTACCAAAGAGGCAAAGTAGACTCAACAAAAACTTTTCTATGCTCTAAAGGGGCTGAAGTGGAATGAAGGAAAAGGGTTCAGGTAGGCAAAAAACTGTAAGATCAGAATGCTAGAAAGCTCACTGATAGACTTTATGAAGTCTCCAAAGATGGTAACTGATGCACAGTGGAGAAATTGTTTAACAGACTTAACAAAAAATAGATGTAAAAAAGCTAGCTTCCTGTGCACCTGGCTGCCCCAGGGGAGCATGTGACTCTTGATTTCTAGGTCATGAGTTTGAGTCCCAAGTTGGGTGCGACGCCTACTTAGAAAACAAACAAAATTAAAATTAAAAAATAAAAGTAGTGCTTCAATAAACATTCTGATGTAAAAAAAAAAAAAAATCTAGCTTCCAGAATTTGAAAAAACAAAAAAAAAATGATCACAGAATAAAAATTATGTACGTATCTTTAATTATAATAGCATATTATATAATTATATACTATACAATATGAAAGGGCGGGCCTACGCCAGCCAACTCCATCTTGTTCTGTGTCCTCCACCTTGACCAGGGCCTCCTCCCCTTGAGTAACCTCCCACTCACATGTTCAAACTTCCCGATCAAAACACACACGGCGACCTGCATAACAGGACTCTGACCCTTCCCCAGCCAATGGGCTAAGGCCACAGCCATTACCTCATCAACTGCCCCTAGACCCCAATAAAACCTTTGTGCTTTTGAAACTCGCTCTCTCTCCGATATCTCACGGCTGCATCGGTGCAGGTAGAAGACTGAGCTCAAGCTAGCTTGAATAAAGGCTCTTTGCTTTTGCATCAGATTCTGCTCCCTGGTGGCCTTTGGGGGATCACGAATTCTGGGCATAACATAATATAGTTTGTATAACAGTGTTTCCCTATAGTTACTACTATATATGTATAAAATAATTAAGAAATAATTTGCATAAATGAATGTAGTCCTGTTTGAAGACGCTAATAGAAAATTAAATCTGGGGCACCTGATGGCTCAGTTGGTTGAGCGTCTGACCGGACTTTGGTTCAGGTCATAATCTCATGGTTTATGAGTTCGAGCCCCGCATCAGGCTCTGTGCTGACAGCTCGGGCCAGCTAGAGCCTGGATCGGATTCTCCATCTCCCTGTCTCTTTGCCCCTCCCCCACTCACATTCTGTCTCTCTCTCTCTCTCTCTCTCTCTCTCAAAAATAAATAAACAATGGGGCGCCTGGGTGGCGCAGTCGGTTAAGCGTCCGACTTCAGCCCGGTCACGATCTCGCGGTCCGTGAGTTCGAGCCCCGCGTCGGGCTCTGGGCTGATGGCTCGGAGCCTGGAGCCTGCTTCCGATTCTGTGTCTCCCTCTCTCTCTGCGCCTCCCCCCTTCATGCTCTGTCTCTCTCTGTCCCAAAAATAAATAAACGTTGAAAAACAAAAATTAAAAAATAAATAAATAAATAAATAAAATTAAAAAATAAATAAATAAACATTAATTTTTTTTAAAAAAAGGAAGATAATTAAATGCTATAATTCCAAGGAAAACACTAATTTCAAACAATTTTTTTTAAAAATCTGAGTGAATTATTTTGATTAAAATTTATAAAGCAGTTATTTAGATTTTCTAGAAACTAAAGAATGATTGCATCTATTTATTTATTTAAAGAAAGTAATTTGTTTTCCTAAATATGTAATGTCCACATGATATAGGCTGGAATTACTTTAAAAAATTGGACAGTCTTACATTTGATAAATTGTACCAGGCAAAATGTGGATTATATAAATTATATAGCACACATACATTCAAAAATTAAGCTAGAACAATCAAAATGTTGTAAGATAATAACACTTGGAACACTGGCACATGATAAACTCATCTTATTTCCAATGTAGTTAATATTGAAGTGCTTACATTATTGTGTACATGTTTCTCTTCATCAACAAAGCAGCTACAGAACTGCAAATGACATGTTATAGGCATGTTGCACTATCATCCAAAACTTAATAAATTCTTATAATTACTGAATCAAACACATACCTCTACATATTTACTTTTCACATCTAAGTGCTACTATTTATATACTAGAAACAACTTGCATGTTTCTATTAAGAATAGGCTCGGGGCGCCTGGGTGGCGCAGTCGGTTAAGCGTCCGACTTCAGCCAGGTCATGATCTCGCGGTCCGTGAGTTCGAGCCCCGCGTCAGGCTCTGGGCTGGTGGCTCAGAGCCTGGAGCCTGTTTCCGATTCTGTGTCTCCCTCTCCCTCTGCCCCTCCCCCGTTCATGCTCTGTCTCTCTCTGTCCCAAAAATAAATAAACGTTGAAAAAAAAAAAAAAAAGAATAGGCTCAATTTATTTTTTTAATTATTTTAAATTCTGCTGTTTAGATATGATCAATGGAAAAGAAATGTTACAAAACATCATAACAGAATATGTGCAGTGGAATTAGCAGAAAAGAACTAACGAGGGTAAAAACATTTGTTCAGTTTAAAAAGTAGAGTTGGGAAATAATACACATACTGATAGGCTCCAATAATTATCAAACACCAAATCTACACAGGAGAGGTAGACTGATAATTCAATGGGTCCAGAAGGTAAGAGCTTCCATAAGAATACTACTAAAAAAAAGAAAGTCAATGATTTCTAATCCAGTGACAGGAAATAATTCCTTCTTGATCTGTTTTATCTTACTCTAACAAGGTGGTGAAAGAGCCACAAAGATACCAGAATACATAAGCAAAACCTGTCTCAGCTTTGGACATATTTCCACATGATATGAAGATCTTCACTGGAACCAAAAGAATTCTAACATACAATTATTAGGAGGCCTTTTTTCATGCTTCTTTCAACTCGACATTTGATATTAGCAATCACTCCCTAATTATGCAAACACTCTTTACTTCAGGGCACCATTCTTTTCTGTATTTATTTTTTTTTAATAACTTGTTTTTTTTTTATTTTTTTAAACTTACATCCAAATTAGTTAGCATATAGTGCAACGGTGATTTCAGTAGATTCCTTACTGCCCCTTACCCGTTTAGTCCATCCCCCCTCCCACAACCCCTCCAGTAACCCTCAGTTTGTTCTCCATATTTGTGAGTCTCTTCTGTTTTGTCCCCTTCCCTGTTTTTATATTATTTTTGTTTTCCTTCCCTTAGGTTCATCTTTTTTAACTCTTACAGTCCTCATATGAGTGAAGTCATATGATTTTTGTCTTTCTCTGGCTAACTAATTTCACTTAGCATAATACCCTCCAGTTCCATCCACGTAGTTACAAATGGCAAGATTTCATTCTTTTTGATTGCCTAGTAACACATCTCTGGAGGCAAGGGAAACAAAAGCAAAAATGAACTACTGGGACCTCATCAAAATAAAAAGCTTCTGCACAGCGAAGGAAACAATCAGCAAAACTAAAAGGCAACTGACAGAATGGGAGAAGATATTTCCAAATGACATATCAGATAAAGGGTTAGTATCCAAAATCTATAAAGAACTTATCAAACTCAACACCCAAAAAACAAATAATCCAGTGAAGAAATGGGCAGGAGACACGAATAGACACGTGTGTATTTCTTCACACAAATCTGACCCAATTTCCAAATTCTCTTTCCCTAGTTTTTCTTTTGACTCCAATTATAACTCCTATATCTTGTCCAGTTTCCCCTTTTATTCATTCAACATACTGTATATTTATCCAGCTCCACTGTATGCCAGAAATTGCTCAAGGCACTGATATAAACAAAACATATTTAATCCTTGTTCTCGCGGTCTTGACATTCTAATGGGAGGGGGAGTGAAAATGAGCACAAACAAATAAACTAATATTAAGTCAAGGTAGTGAGTTGATATGTAGTGAGTTGATTGGCACCACCACTGCCAATAAAAAAAAATACGTCCAAGTCTTAATCCCCAATACCTATGAGTATGACCTTACTGGAAAAAGGATCTTTGTAGATATAATTAAAAATCTCAAGATCAGGTCATGATAGATTGCCGGGGGGGGGGGGCAGCTCAATCATATGACAGGTGTCTTTATAGGAAGAGTTTATATAATGAATTAAGTATGCACTGACCTGTTTTAACAGTGACATGATGGAAACAGAAACTTTTTGCAACACAATAAACGTAATTATAAGATAAATAAAAGAAAGTTTTTTGTTCAGCAAATAGCAGTATGCGAGGTCCATTACTTTAAGATGTGACAGAGTCTGATGATGCTCAGACTTAGCTCACTAGATTGTTTAGAGGAAAAGAAAGTTAAAACATGACATTTCATGGCATGGCTATTAAAAATGTGGATACCTGAATACTTACCACTCTTTCAGGTTATTTTAGTACTTTTGCCACAAAGATAAGATCTGTGAAGGAGACATATTAAGAAAATCTCATGCTCTCTCTTTTGAAAAGAGAATAAAAGGATGAAATTCTCCAAATACCTTGTTTCCCCCCATATTTACTAAATGAATGGGCCACAGCCTACAAAGGCAGGGCAATCAAGATCACTACAGAATCATGTGAAAGTAATTACTGCCACCTTGAGAAAAGAATGAATGACTTACAATCTGTGCCATGGTCTAGTTGGGAACACATCTAGATGTGGAAATAATAACAGTCATTATTTCCACAAGCAACAATCTTTAAAACTGCACCACAGGTTCTGGTAAATTTATGGTATAGTTAGATTTGTGGTCCCCATTTATTTGTAATTGGTCAAAAACAGCAAGAGATTTTAATTATAAAAATCATCTCAAAGTGAAATGAAAATTACATTAGTGATATGGATAATTTGGCCACAACTTAGACTCTCTATTGGTGTTTTGTTTTGTTTTGTTTTGTTTTGTTTTTTAGTGAATGGGAGAAAATAAATGTTTCAAAAAGAGATAGCTATCACCACACAATCTTACCATTGGCTCTAAAGCCACCAGGACAGAGAGACAGAAAATTTGGGACTTCATCTTTTATTTCAAGGGCTCTATCTTATATCTTAGGATTCCAGGAATTCAATTTAGTTTTACTCACAACCTCATATGTTATTTTAAAAATTGCTGAAATTAAAAATAGTGGAAAGCTGATGGAAAATCTTTGTGGATGAAACATGTATTTTTATGAAGCTACTTTATTCCTGGCAACTATTTTCGTGGTATGGTGGTGATAGCATTCTTTAAATGCCAACATTCTGCTGGTACTCAATATTGGCACTTTTCACAAATAACTGAGAACTGTGAGGGCTAATCCATGTGAATTTCCCACCTCATGCTTGGTAGACTGCATCTCAGGGTAGACTGAACAGAAAGACAGAACCTCATAATGAATATTCAGATTTAGAGGTAGATTATCACTGTATATTCCCACTCATGCCTAATAAAATTTTAGGGGGGAAATGTGTTTAAACATTCAATCAATGGTTTCTTCCTGTCTTCTGGTTTAGTTAGCTGGCTAGCTAGTTATTTAGTCTCTTTCATGTGAACATCCTAGTCTTTCTAATTTCTCTCCTTTCCTACCTTTCTTCCTGATGCAACTGGGAATCAAGGGACTGTATGTGACCCTCTAGCGTCAGCCTCCTCAATGGTTCCTTTCTCTCCCCCACAAGCAACCAGAAATTTGTGGATCTTCCACATGGCATGAACAGGCTATGACCAGGAGTATAGTTTTTGATTCATCTGTCTAATTAACCTATTCTAACTGTGGCCAAGGCTTGCGCAGAAAGCTATGTTTCTGCTGGAGTCTCAAGCTTCTCTGGACTATGCCTAAATGAGCAGACTTCTAATGCCAATACATAATCTCCAAACAATGTACATGTTTGCCCATGCCCTTTAAGGTTTCACCCTAGTACAAGAACTTTTTGCATCTGACCGTCTCCCAACTGTTCTGTTCTATGATATTTAGCAACCTGGATGTGTTGATAAAAGTTTAAGGGATTTTGAAAACTCTTCAACTCTTTTAATAGTATTTTCCACTATAGACTCAAAAAAAAAAAAAAAAAGCATCAGTACCTTCCCTCACCATCCCTTCAGTCAAGGTAACATCTGCTTTATTTCTGAACAGAAGAAAACCACTCAATGAGAAAGAAGTCAAAAGAAAACAGGATTTCATAACATTAAAATGTATCTGAAAAAATATCTAATTGCACCCCAGGAAACAAAGCAATAGTTTGTACTAACTACTTTCTCAGTACTGATAAACTTCCCAAATTCAAAGATAAGAACAGCCTTAAAAATGGTCTTCCAGAGATGATCTTTCTATCACTTCTGGGGGTACAAATGGGATGAGCGGCTCCAGAATGTCACAGCATTGACATTTGAAGGAAAACACTACATATTTAATGTAGTTGTTTGAAGGAAAACACTACATATTTAATGCTAAGTGTTGACAGCATAGTTAATGATGGTACAAAGCATGAAAGAGAATGTGCACAGTCCCTACAGATCTTCTCAAGAATCACTTTCATTAGTAACATATGTGGAGCCTGTTACTAAGACTGATTCCATAGACACAGTCCAGATCTACTGAATCAGAATATTTTAGAATGGAAGCTGATATTATCTATTTTAACAAGTTGCAGGGATAATTGATATATACATCTTTTGGTATCCCATGAAGGGCTACAGACATTCTCCCTTCTCTAGAAAATCCGTGAAGCCTGTACTCCACTCCACTGGATCTATGCTGATCCAACCTTTGGTAGTTTGCTTAGCAGAGATTAGAGAAAAGGGATACATGTATTGGATTCTAAATAATAATACAAATAACATTACAATGCAAAACTTACTATATGATGTCCAAAAATCCCCAATTCATTATCCCCTGGCATGTAGCAAACCTCAGTCATCACTAATGATTCATCACCTATTGAATTATATTTCATTAATCATGAAGACTCTTCTTGAAGCTACTGATAATTTAAGGTTTTATGAACACACAATTTATCAAATTCATATACTGATTGGCAAACGTATCTGCTTTCATGTTAACAGGCAACAGAAGGCCCCAGCAACTTTACCTTATTTTTAAGGTATTTTAAATTATTGTTTTTTAATTATTTTTTAACATTTATTTATTTTTGAGAGAGAAACAGAGGGAGAGAAAGAGAGAGAGAGGGACACAAAGAATCTGAAGCAGGCTCCAGGCTCTGAGCTGTCAGCACAGAGCCCGACATGAGGCTCGAACTCACAAACTGTGAGAGCATGACCTGAGCCAAAGTCAGACACTTAATCGACTGAACCATCCAGGTGCCCCAGTTGTTTAAATTATTTTTTAATTGAGGTATAGTGGACAATGTTATATTACTTTTACGTATACAACATAGTGTTTGACAATTCTACACATTATGGAAAGCTCACCATGATGAATATAGTTATCATCTGTCACCAGACAACATTATCACAATATTATTGACTACATTCTCTATGCTGTACTTTTCTAAAAGTTTCTTAATTTTTGATGCATCTGCCCACACTCCACACACAACTTACCTTATACATTTCTTGTCCTTATTTTCCATATTCCTCCAGCATCATTTTTAAGTTTAATTAGCTTTAATTATTTATTTTTGTTAATTTACTTTTTAATTATTTTATTTATTTTACTTTTGAAAAGCCACACATCAGCATATCTCCCCAGAATTTAGTTTTAAGTTATGTACCATTAGAAAGAAATATTTATTCCTCACTATTCAAATTTCCCTAAAGTGAGATTTCTGCTGAACACTTCTAGTCTCTCCCCATCCTCTGGGAGAGAAGGACAGGATGGAGAGCTGTACCTGACTAACAGGATGTGCAACAAGAAATTGACCCTCAGTCCCCTCACTTTTCTTCCTTTTGAAAACCTTCCTGTCTACATTGAGAATCCATTCTGGTTTGCTCTTCCAAGGCATACATTTTACAAGACAAGAATGCCCATGTAGGGAAGTCTGTGGCTGGTTAAGTCTGTCTGTAACTTGGTGGGTAAACCTAATTCTGAGGATCAACATGTCATCATTGCCACATCCTGCGATGTATCACTCATCTGCGTTAAGCTCATATTTTGATAGCCATCTGTCTAAATGGTTTGTGTCTATCTCTAAATTGGTATTAAACTCAGAAGGAAAACAAAAGTAACATTTATTGTATTCCTTCAAACCCCAAACCTATTATATAATTTAAGTAAATATATGTCTAATTTGTAACATACGGCCACTCTTCTTGGGATTTCCTATTCCTCTTTGTCAACCTTCCAAGTAGACTCCATATTTACATTTAAGAAAAACTATGTGGGAGTCTGCAAATAGTAGCCAATATATTCCAGAATAAAAGTCACCCAATAAATTGGAAGGTTAAGTGAGGCAGCATTATAAGATCTTTTTTACTTTAAATCTTAGCCGAAGATGATTAGTAATATAATTAAGGGAGAATTTCCATTCCCCAGTCCTTTGGTTTCTCTGTGAAGAAGCTTCTATTAGAGTAAAATACTTGACTCTGTCTGAAGGATGAAGTTATGAGGGAAAACCTGAGAATATCTGGCCCAGCCCTTCTGAATCCTTTCTTTGGGACAAGCCTACCTCAGAGAATATCTGTACTGGGTGTTCCCGAATAAGGAGCATTGGGGGTGGTGGCCTCTGCCTTTCCACAATTTCTTGTGCCTTTGCAGGGAATTCTGCTGAAGATCAGATACAGTGATCTGAAGCCCATTATTTCCACCAACCTGAGCTATATTCTCCAAATAGTTTTGTCAGTAATTTAGGACACAGTTTAATCTCTGGTTTTCCCAACTCCTGTGCCTACTGGTTGTTTTCAAATCAATTGGGGTAGGAGGTGGGGGGGTGTTATTTATTAGGTGTCCCTAGACATCAACAATAATATACTTCCCATTTGAGCAGGCATTTTATTTTTTTCATTCCCATAGTGTCAGCACCTAGAATTGTGCTTATTGTACATTAGGCACTCAATAAATATTTCCTATATTTGTTGAAATAACTGGAATTTTATAATTTTCATACTTTACCTGAGGTAGTAACAATGATATATGCCTTCAGTTTTTCGAGGAAAGACTCAAAAAATATGAGGAACTGAAGTTCTACTTTAGATATTTATATATCCTTTGGGATTAAAAGCTTTTTAAGGTTCATTTTATCTTTATAAGCCTAGAGATCTTAGACTCTTAGAATAAAGAATACTCAAAGCAACATCTTAAAACACAATGAACACCTATCAAAATTCCTATAAAATAACAAGCACATCAAACGCTGATGAAGATGCAAAGGAAGTAGATTGCTCATACATTGCTGGTAAGAATGTAAACTGGTGCAACCTATCTGGAAAACGGTCTGGCAGTTTTCTTTAAAAAAACTAAATATGCAACTAACATACAACCTAGCAATTGCACTCCTAGGCATTTATCACAGAGAAGTGAAGATACGTATTTATACAAAAACTCGTACATGAAAGTTTATAGCCACTTTACTCATAATAGGCAAAAACTGGAAACAACCCGCATGTCCTTCAGTGGGTGAATGGTTAAACACCCTGGCATACCCATACCACAGAATATGACTCATCAATAAAAAGGGGGGGGGGAATCTATTGATATAATCTATAACTTGGATGAATCTCAAGGGAATAATGCTGAATAAAAAAAGATCAATTCCAAAAGGTTGCTTAATGTATTATTCCATTTATATAATATTCTTGAAATGACAAAACCAGAGAAATAAAGAAGAGAGTAGTTGCTGCCATGGGTTAGGGATGGGGTGGAGGAGGAAGACAGATACAGATATAAAAAAATCATAATAAAGATCTTCACGGTGTTGGAACTGTTCTATGTCTTGATTGCAGGAGTGGATACACAAACCTACATAAATGATAACACTGTGTAGAATTAAATACACCCACACACATATGAGTACACATAAAGATGGGAAATTTAAATAAGACCTGTGATCTTAGTATCTTGGTGCAATACTATATTACAGTTTTTCTAGTATGTTATCAAGGGAGGAAATTGGGTAAAGTCTTCACAGGATCTCTGAATAATTTCTATAACTTCAGGTGAATCTGCATTTATCTCAAAATAAAAATTCAATTAAAAAATCTAATTATTGGTGGTAGGGGTAGTTAACAGCAACTATCAGAAAGAAAGCATTTCGGGGCGCCTGGGTGGCGCAGTCGGTTAAGCGTCCGACTTCGGCCAGGTCACGATCTCGCGGTCCGTGAGTTCGAGCCCCGCGTCAGGCTCTGGGCTGATGGCTCAGAGCCTGGAGCCTGTTTCCGATTCTGTGTCTCCCTCTCTCTCTGCCCCTCGCCCGTTCATGCTCTGTCTCTCTCTGTCCCAAAAATAAATAAACGTTGAAAAAAAAAAATTTAAAAAAAAAAAAGAAAGAAAGCATTTGTTTTTTCCTAAATTACATGATTTATGTTAACTCATTTATTTCCTTCTTTCTTTTTTATTTCTTTAAATATGTTTCAAAGGTTTTTTTTTTCTAATTACAAGAACAATCATACACACAGATAGTAAGTCAATAAAGAAATGTGTAAAGCAATGTTCATAATCTTTTCCTCCCTCTCTCCCAACCCACTGTCCCCAAATAATAAACAGGTGTTCATACTTTTTAAAAACACTTTTAGATATATCCTTCTTACACCTTCTCCATGAAGCATAGACATATGTACTTATATGTAGCTTTTTTTTTTAGAGAGAGAGAGAGAGTGTGCATGAGCAGGGGAGAGGGAAAGAGGAAGAGAAGGAGAGAGGGAGAGGGAGAGAGAGAGAAACAGAGAGAGAGAGAGAGAGAGAGAGAGAGAGAATCTTAAGTAGGCTGTATGCTCAGCGTGGAGTCCCATGGGGGGTTCAATCCCACCAACCCAGGATCATGACCTGAGCTGAAATCCAGTCGGACGCTCAACCAACTGAGCCACCCAGGCACCCCTATATGTAGATTTTATATAGCAACATCATATTCCATATGGAGATATATCATAATTGAATCAATCAGTAATAGAAAGTCATATATTACCCATTTTCATGAGGATACTTGGTACCAAAATTAAGTTTTAATAAATATTCTTTTAGGTTTATCCTTATATTCTAGTGTCTTTATTTTTAGAAAACAGATTTTTCTAAATAAGTTATTCAGCCACTATTCACATTTTAACAAATAATGTCTAGATTTTAAAAAGCTCAACACTGAACATTACTTAAAATCTTCCATTTGAGGTCTTTATGAGTATCTAAGGAAATATGGGATAACCAATGACAGTCTGGTAATTATAAGTGTAATTTTTCTCCACTCAGAGGAAAAAGTCCAGAATTTCAGCATTTTAATGCAATATTTCATAAAAAAATTCTTCCCCTTTTTATACTTTGCAAGATTGTAATTTTTTTTTAAATTATTGGTTGTCTAGCTTGCATCTTATATTTGGGGCTTTAACTTAAAAAAGCTTATATTTAATATTTTAATAAAATTTAATTTTAATCTATAAATACTCTAAAAAGCTAAGAAGTTTGTGTATGGTGCACTATTTGCACTATTATTATGCTTTCCAGTATATGTGTCATTAACTTGCACCCAATTTTGTAATTTAGGTAGTTGACAGAGGACATTGATAGAAAACAGTAAAGAACGAAATCTATCATGATCTAAGCAACATTCCAACACATATAGTCTTTACAGCCAACTTCCTAGTAAACAGTCCCCTGTTGGGTTTTAATTCAATTGGGTACCAGTTTTGGCTGGTTCCCAGTGGAGGTCATGCAGCCAGAAGCAGCTAGACCAGGGATGTGGAAGGGATCACGTTAGACCAATGAGGAGGAAACCTCACACAGGAGTCTTAAGGTTGGCAGCTGTGCTGGTCACTTAGGTGGCCGTCCCTTGCCCAAGAAAGACAACTTTGTATAAGAACAGGAATAAAGAAAGGGCATCAAGTTTCTGGGTCTTATTACCATTCTAGCCAGGGTACAAACTTCCAGCCAAAAGGCAGGCTTTCTCCTCCCGTAGAGTAGTCACGGGCTAGAGGACTGCAACCTAAGCGACGGACATGAAAGTATTCCAATAAGACTGTACTCCTTGAAAAGCCCCTGAAATAAAAGTAATGGAAGAAAAGAGAGAGTATTTGGGGTGCCTGGGTGGCTCAGTCGGTTGTGCGTCCAACTTCAGCTCAGGTCATGATCTCACAGTTCATGAGTTCAAGCTCCTCATCGGGCTCTATGCTGACAGCTCAGAGCCTGGAGCCTGCTTCAGATTCTGTCTCTCCCTCTCTCTCTCTGCCCCTTCCCCGCTCATGCTCTGTCTCTCTCTGTCTCTCAAAAATGAATAAACGTTAAAAAAGAAAAAAAAAAAAAAAAGAAAAGAGAGAGTATTCACCAAGTTTGTACCAGCTCAGAGTCCAGATGAAAAGCACTCGAAGCCCTGTAGTATTTCTACTCTTATCGGGATACCCAAATCTCTATTATGAATTGCCTGTGTGGCACAACCCTCTTGATTTCTAAAGTCCACACAGCATGCTGAGCAGAGGGATGTATGATTTTTGTTAATGCCTTCCAATCCCAACAGGTCATTTCATATCCATTTCCTATTGCTTCAATTATCTCCTTAGTAAAGGAGCTTTGGACACTGTTCTCAGCAACACTTCATTTCAATTCCCTACAGACAGTAAAAGGGAGGGAATCATTCCTAGGTTGATGTCCAGCAGTAGTAATGATGGGGAATGTATGAAACTCCCCAGTAGCATATCCCTCTGGTAAACATTGCTGCATAACCCATGGTTTATGTCCCTCCCATACAGGTATTGGTTTTAAGCAATCGGGAGGAATAGGGACAGGAGGAGATGGTGGAGGAAGGTCATCCGTTGTAGGAGGTGACAGAGGAAAGGCGGATGTTAGGTTTTCTTTCTTAATTTGTTCCTTCTCTAGAGATACATGTAACATACAATATGCCGTAGGGACTAAACTCCAGGTCACTAAAATGGGAGCAGGATCCTTTTCTCCCTTTTTATGTTTTCTTTTTAAATGTCTTCCTTCTTGTTCTTGTAGATCTAAATCAATTGTACCATGGTTGGGAAACTAGGGGTAGATGTCTCATATTGCTGCTAACAATTTAATTAATTGATCTTCTGTAACAATACAATGAACCACCTTTAAAAGCTGCTGTAAAGTTTTTAAATACAATAGCTGTTTTGTTATCATTTGTTGACCCATAGTAAAGAAGGAGAAAAGAAATACTCTCACTGAATACTAGACACATTGGCAGCTATCCCAAGCAGGCACTGCTGTCCCTTACCGAGATGAGGTCTGTTTGAAGTCTAGATGGTTTCACTTTCGTCTCCTGAACATGTTGATTCTGCTGCCTGAAAATCTTCCTCTCAAAGCTATCACTATCACATTGGGGTCACCAAGTGTCTGTTCTGCTCTTGGCTTTGTCCAGCAAAGCCAAGGGTGGCAGAAAGTATTACTCAAGACTCTATGGAAGTCAAAAGAGGTGAAAGGGATACTAAGGGAAGTTCTCCAAGCTGCTGTCAAGCTTGCCTATTTATTAAGTGTCCATTTAGAAAAAGAGTACGCAATGCATCAGTGGGCTACGTGCCAGTAAGAAGGTATTGAAAGCCTGCAGAAAAACAAGTTAAGACATTCCCAAGACTACAAAAGTGGAGATGTAGAAAACAGGGTGGAAAACAAGATAAGATATTCTATATGATAACATGGTCTAAGGAATTTATGAGCACAGGCAGGACCCAACCCCTAGATATACATTAGATAACAGGCAAGGCATGCCCCTTAGGTATACATTAACTAGACAAGTGAAAGCTGTTTTCAGCAAGGCCAGAAAGCAGAGTTCTGCTTTGCAATGTGTTCCTTATGATCTCCTAACCCAGGACATGGCTATTTGATTTCCCACAAAGTTGAAAATGTCAATTTAAAATATTTGTTACTAATAATACCCAGTACTGGTAAAAGTATAAGAGAATTCACTGATTCATAGCTCCTTCTAGGAATTAGTAAATATTGAAAAACAGCTATGTATATATTCATACTCTTTAACGGAGTACCTACACTTCTGGCAGTTTGGACAAGCAAATAATCACAAAGTAAAAATAAATTTTTAGAAAAAATATTTAATAAGATTGGGAAATGTCCACAATATGTTGCTAAATAAAATAGTTTATAGAAACATTATGTTAGTTAAGGTTATTCTGCTATTAAAATAAATAAAACCCACTCCAGCTCAGTTAAGCAAAAAAGAAACGTATCACAAAAAAAAAGACAGGAATTTATTGGAGCCTTGGAAACATTAACCATGGCCTTCATGGTATTTAGAACCCCCTCCCTGTTTCTGAATTCTGTTCTTTTCCACTGGTTTGCCTTACCTCCGTCCCCTGCTGCAACCTGACTTTCTCTGACTTCCGGTCTACATGTCAGAAAATGTTTGGTTTCCTTGTGTCCAACAGACTAAGGAGTGTTAGGCTGGAATCTATTAATTCCAGTTCCAAATCCCCTAGATAAAGGTTTCATTGGCCCTGGTTAGGCCACTTATCCCCCTAATCAGCTGTGTGAGTATGGAGTTGGGGGAAAGGAGAGAAAGAGAGAAAAGCCATGTAATATGGCTATAGACACAGGGAGTCTTGCTCACATGAGTAGGAAAGATATATGTATATATTTGTGGTTAGCCACCCAGCAATTTCATTTCCATAATATATTTAGGTGAATAGACATATAAAGCCATGGATATTAATAAAGATTATACTATTTAGGAATACATGTAAAACACATCTAAATGCTAACCAAATATTATCTGGTTATTACAGTGATAAGTTGTCATTTTTTATTTTTCTATATATTTTTTTAAATTTTCTCAATAAATATGAAACACTTTTATAATAAACACAAATATATTAAAATAAATATGTCAAATAAAGTTGAATAATAAATTATCAAAGACTTGCATTAATTTTCACTTATTGTTTCATCAACAGATGTTCCAAAGATGTACATGCAAGTTTTAAACTAAATCAGCCTAAAATATAGGAGGACATTTGAAAAGTAAGTACACACTCAGTAAAATATTAAATTTAGTACACATAAATTACTGATATAGATTATAGACTTATAATGTTAATCTATTGTGGCACCTGGGTGGCTCAGATGGTTAAGCGTCTGACTTCAGCTCAGGTCATGATCTTATGGTTTGTGGGTTTGAGCCCTACATTGGGTTCTGTGTTGACAGCTTGCTCAGAACCTGGAGCCTGCTTCAGATTCTGTGTCTCCTTCTCTCTCTGCCCCTCCCCTGCTCACGCCCTACCCCTCTCGTTCTCTCAAAAATAAATAAATTATTGTCAATGTTATTGAGAATAATTACTAAAGCATGCCAAAAGAGAAATTTGGTTAATGAAGCATTTTACAGATGTAAGTACTGAATGTTTTTCTAGGATTATAATAATTACTATGCCTAAAAAATTAATGCGATAATCATTTAAGTTATTTTTATCTATATTTTTTAAACAAAACATAATATTCCCTTGAATATCACTGAAAGGGTCTTAAAAGCCAGTAAACAGACAGTAAATATAAACTATTATCTGGAAAATTTTTGCATGGCACTGTAGCTAGGTTTGTGCATTTTTAATGAATTTCCATTAAAGCTTGAATTAATTGTTCTGTAACTAAATATCAGTACATAGATTGAAGCCAGAAGTCAGCTAAAATAAGAAGACTGATTCAGGGAATGGGAAACTAGTCGGGATCTCTAGCTCCAGATCATTTCAGTGGTTTAACATTATTTTTATAATCTTTGTTCATTGATTTCAAAAATATAAAATATTATTCCATATACTCATACCAACAAATTGCAAGAAATATGAATGTAAACTCAATTTCTTGATCAAGAGAATCATAACTGAACTGTATTCAGTGAATCTGCCATTTTGATACTCTTATAATTATTGTGGTTTCCCTCTTGATACAATGCTGCTTCTTAACATCCATGTAACTCTGACATTAAGTTGTCCCTAGAGCCTGCGGTTGCATCCAGAATGCCTGTGCCACTCAGATTTGATAAGTCTGCCACTATAAAGGGGCACATTAAATTCTGCCAGGTGTAACTTGCATCCACAAGTAAAGAACGGCACAATTAGGTCTTGGAGTTAGCAGGGATCATACAAATGTTTGAACAGTTTTTAGATTATCTAAGGGCTGTGACTGTCTTAGAAAAACACTTCAGTTGTTTTGGCTAAAGTCAACCTAATAAAACCTCTCCCTAGGACAGTTGGAGTTAGTAATAGGAGGAAAGAAAGCAGGCTCTGAAAACACAATTCCCCTGATGATGTAGAATGTAGAAAACACAGGGAATTGCCCACTCAGTCTTTGGTCCTCCTCACAGGGGGTACCTACCCTAGTGTTCAAATATAGCATCCCCAATAAATGGGATAGGGCCTAGAGCTGGATGAAATCATCTGTGTACCTTCTGAAATATGTCAGGGTTCTATCCGTTATGCCCGTGCTATGCTGCTAGTTTTCCTTCAAATTAGAAGCCAAAGTAAAATTATGAACTCATCTAATGGAAAGACATATTCAGTTGTGTTTTTCAAACTCAGCTGCAACTATTTTTTTCATGCTATATTCTGCCTTTTCCCCCAGAAAATTCCTTTTTTGCTGATGCTGGAGAGCAGGAGCCAGGAGTGTGGTGGTCCTTACACCTTTACACCCCATTAGTTGAGGGACCACTACCTAGAAGTGCCAAAACCTGTCACTTTGATATCTAGATGACAAGAAAAACTAAAAAGTTACATAGGGACACATGAAGCTAGAGGAAGGGATTACATAGATGTTGAATTCAGATTTCTATTCCCTACTCTAAAAGACAGAATGATGGCAGAGGCCCAGGAATCACTGGCCTTAAGCCCAGAGCTAGGCTTGTTAAAGGGTCCAACAGTGACCTTGAACACAGATCTAAAATCATGTGGGTTTGGGAATGGGAAAACACCAAGGCCTTATTTTCGTTCACAAACTCCTAGCAGCAGTTTGAGCTTCTCTCTCCCTGTGAACTGCAAGATCTTAGGCAGATGTGATCCTAGACCATTTCTTTCAAGGAGTCTATCAGAGAGATAGCATATTTGATATGTCAATTTTGAAAAAAAACAGAGCAAAAATATGCTACTGCCTGAACATCAGTTGTAAAAATTAAAAAATAATAAGTTGGAAATGCTAGAAATATAAAACCCTTCTATAAAGTTTTATGCCCGCCGTGCTTAAAATTACACATTAATCCAATTTGCAGAGTTGGTAATCTGATAAAAATAAACAAAGCTCATATTTAGATATGAACTAAATTCCTCCATCTGTCAGAAAGCAACTACCATTTAAGCTGCTTTTTCACTAAAATGTGTCTATTTTGGGTCTTGCAACCACTAATGTGTTTGAATCATAAAATGAAAAAGCCTAAAATTTCATGTAAGATAACCTTTCCTCAGCATTCAAAATACTTTGCAATGTGATCCTCTTCTTAGTTTAAAAATCAAACTTTGGTTTACATCAAAAGCACTATGAATAATGAAATTGCTGTATGGTAAGCCTGGAAATAGATCAGAGCAGAAGTGGGGGAGGTGGATGGAAGGGTGCCCTAACTAGAAGACTTCAGTCTTGTTTCCCCAGTCAGGCTGTATTAGTTCAGGTCACTAAGAGCACAGAAGGCCTCCTTCCTTCCCCTAAGCCTAATCTTTATTTCTCTCTTTTTCACCCAGAGGCAATGTAAATAACTAAAGTTCATTAGGTAATTATTTCACACAAATCATTATGTTAAATTCTCACAAAACCCCCCAGGAGGTAGGCCTTATTGTTATCTTCACTTTAAAGATAAGCAAATGGTTCACCCAGGGTTCCAGCAGCCTTATTCACAACAGCTCAAAGGTAGAAGCAACCAGGGTGCCTTGACAGATGAGGGGATAAACAAAATGTAGTGTATGTGTGTGTGTGTACACAAATATCTATATCTGTATCTATATAGATAGATGGATGGATATAGATAGATAGATAGATAGATAGATATAGATATAATCCAGCTTAAAAATGAAGAAAATTCTGACATGTGCTACAATGTGGATGAAACTTACAATATTATGCTATGGGAAATAAGCCAATTACAAAATAATAATAATAATAATACTGCATGATTCCACTTACATAAGGTACCTAGAACAGTCAAATTCATGGAAACAGAAAGTAGAACAAGTGTTGCCAGAGGCTGGAGGGAGGAGAGAGGGAGTTGCTGTTTAAGGAGTATAGAGGTTTAGTTTTACAAGATGAAAAGAGTTTTGGAGACTGGTTGAAAAGCAACTTGAAGGTAATTAGCAAAAACTGTACATTTAAAAATAGTTAAGATGGTAAATTTTATGCAATGTATATTTTACCACAATTTTAAAAACATTTTTAAAAAGATAAGCAAAGTGAGATACAAAGTCACAACATATTAACTTCACTTATACTAAATTGCATATTAACTTCACTTAGAAGTTTTGTGTTACTACCATGGAACACCTGAGTGGTTCAGGAGGTTAAGCCTCCTACTTTGGCTCAGGGTGTGATCTCACCGTCCATGAGTTCGAGCCCCATCTCTGGCTCTGTGCCGACAGCTCAGGGCCTGGAGCCTGCCTCAGATTCTGTATCTCCTTTTCTCTCTGCCCCTACCTCGCTTGGGCTCTCTCTCAAAATATATTAAGAACATAAAAAAAAAAAAAAGAAAAAAACTATTTTAAAAAACATTTTGTCTTACTGCAATGCTTTATTGAAATGGCTTTAATATTTTTCAAAATAACTTCAAAATTTTTAAAGGAAATAAATTCATGACCAACATCCAGTCAACCACTAATTCTTATTGATTAAACCAATAAAATATCCTTTCTTTTTTTTTTTAATTTTTTTATTTTTGAGGCGGGGAGGGACAGAGAGAGACAGAGGATCTGAAGCCAGGTCTGTGCTGACAGCAGAGAGCCCTATGTGGGGCTCAAACTCATGAACCGTGAGATATGACCTGAGCCGAAGTCACACGTAACCAAATGAGCCACCCAGGCACCCAAATACCCTTTATTTCTATCTGTTCCTCCTTACCACAACTTCTCCTGCTTTATCCCAGGCTGTCATCACAGGAACCTCTGTATTCACTCCCTGTCTTATCTCCCTGTGTCCAACAAGATTCTTCATCCTGTGATCATGAGTCCCTAGACTGAAATCCGTCAAAATCAAACCCTGTCAAATGAAGCTTAATGTCCTTCAAGTGACAAACAAGGTCCTTCCTGACAAAGAAATGTTTCATCCCCTATCTCATCTCATACCACTATCTCTGTTCCATAAGCTCCAGACAAAACCTGCACTCTGGAGGACCCAACTATGTCATGTCACTATTCAACTCTGCTGCCTCTGAATATGCTGTTCCCTCCATCTGCAAATCCTCCTTTCCCTTCTCACTAAAAAATATTTCCACTTATCCTTAAAGACTTATTTCACAGGTATCTAGTATGGGAAGCCATTCTTAGTACCCAAGGCTGCAAAGGACTCCCTCACAATGACGTAATAGTTTTATCGACTATAGAAAGCAGATGAGTTAAAAATGCTTCTATTGGGGCGCCTGGGTGGCGCAGTCGGTTAAGCGTCCGACTTCAGCCAGGTCACGATCTCGCGGTCCGTGAGTTCGAGCCCCGCGTCAGGCTCTGGGCTGATGGCTCAGAGCCTGGAGCCTGCTTCCGATTCTGTGTCTCCCTCTCTCTCTGCCCCTCCCCCGTTCATGCTCTGTCTCTCTCTGTCCCAAAAATAAATAAACGTTGAAAAAAAAAAATTAAAAATAAATAAATAAATAAATAAAAAATGCTTCTATATTCTCCATTTCATTATGGAGACTGAAGATTCGCTAGAGAGCACAGAAGAATTATTCAGACAGAGGCGCCTGGGTGGCTCAGTCAGTTAAGCGTCCGACTTTGGCTCAGGTCACGATCTCGCGGTCCGTGAGTTCGAGCCCCGCCTCTGTGCTGACGGCTCAGAGCCTGGAGCCTGTTTCAGATTCTGTGTCCCTCCTCTCTCTGACCCTCCCCCGTTCATGCTCTGTCTCTCCCTGTCTCAAAAATAAATAAACGTTAAAAAAAATTTTTTTATTTTTATTTTTAACGTTTATTTATTTTTGAGACAGAGACAGAGCATGAACGGGGGAGGGACAGAGAGAGAGGGAGACACAGAATCGGAAGCAGGCTCCAGGCTCTGAGCCATCAGCCCAGAGCCCGACGCGGGGCTCGAACTCACCGACCGCGAGATCGTGACCTGAGCTGAAGTCGGACACACAACCGACTGAGCCACCCAGGCGCCCCAAAAAAATTTTTTAATTAAAAAATAAAAATTAAAAAAAAGAATTATTCAGACAAAAGAAACAGTTTCTAGAAAGAAGATAATTCAAAGCTAGTCTCAGGGGGTGGTCAACAGAAAAAAGTAATACTTTGACATAGACTAGGAAAAGAGAAGAAATTCTTTTCCGTACTATTGCAACACTCGATCAATACATTTGAGGCTTTCCACAGAGGCTACAGCTAGAATTTTTGCAAGAGAACAGATGACACCTTTTTCTTCAAGAAATGGTTAAAAAAAATGCTGAGTCCTTGAAAAACCTGAAGACAATTATTAATCCCAAAATGAAAAGATGTACATTAGCAGTTGACAGCTTCCTGATAAAAAAAAAAAAAAATACAAAGACCAGCATAATGAAGAAGTGCTGTGTCTCATTAGGAGGGGAGCTTATACTTAGAGCAAGTATATGAGATGTGAATACAAGTTAATCATTAGTTAATCAAACCCACCAACTGCTATCAGTTGATGACTGACTCACCTGGGAGGACACCTGCCTCACTCACAAAGGAGAATTTAATACAAAAGAAATGGAGGGTGCATTTCTAATGACTTTAAAATCCTTATTGAAAAAAAACTGGAGGACTTGAGTGCTTAAGTATTATTTTCTTCCCCAGTTGAAGGTCTTGAATTTAAAAGGAAAGTAATAATGAGGTTGAGAAGTAGCTTAAGTCAGATCATGGAGCAAAGAATTTGGAGTTTACCCAACAAGTAATTAGGAGCCACTGAAGTTCTTTGCAGAGGGAAGTAAATTTGCATTCTACCTTATAAATTAGACTCGCATAAATTGAATTTATGGAATCAATTAAGTGTGACATAAATGTCTCTAGAATCTATTAAAACTAAATAATTTCACAAGACTTGAAAGACAAAGTATTAAATCCTGAGTGGCAATAACTCTACTAAGCTTTATTGGACCCTGAAATCATTGGCCAAATATTCTTCAGTCCTCTATACATCACTTCTTATTTTTTTAATCTGAAATGTGTAAGGGTACTTATGAATACTACATGTACATCAACTCATATGTGTCTTGCAGGAATGTGAGAACAGTGCCCACCCCGAGTCCATTCTTCCTACTAACAAGGGTAATAAAACAGCAGCAATAATAGTATAATGACACATATACATGCACATCTATCTTTCCTGAATTACATCCCCGAAAATGGATAGGTATGATCTCTCATTCTTAGAGGGTTTATTGGGGGAATGTCCATTAAAATACAGATTTATACCAGACATAAATTTTCTTATGGGGCCTCAAGTACCAAGGTACAGCAAGATGTTTATGTGTCTGCCAACTGGAAAGGATATGCCATATTTTAAAAGGTACATTGGACATAAATAAATATGAATTCATACTTAAAACTGAAAAAGTCTCGGCAGTATACTCTCTTAGTTGCAAACATGGTATTTAATTAAACTGCTTGTGATTTGTACAACTCTACATAGTTTGCCCAGGATTGTGAGAACAGTATTATTTTTAACTATGTTCAATGATTCTCCAAAGCAACCCAAATGAGATTTGAATGTATATGTATTCAACACACTGTTGCTAAAAGGATGTTCATTATGGGACCCATGGAGTCTTATACGGTTCCAATGAAGCCAAGAAAGCAGAAGGCCCAGCACTTCGTGTTAACTAAACTGTTTGACAGTACAAGTATTACTGGCCCAAATTTTATCACAACAATAGCTCATGTATGTATGTATGTGTGTGTGTGTACACACACACACACACACACACACACACACACACACACATATACATGGCACTTGCTATACGCCAGGTACTATTCTAATACAGAAGATGATAGATTGATAGATATATTCATTTCATCTCCATCTATAATAAATACAATCTTCATAACATCCTATAAACTAGGTATTTACTATTCACATTTACATAAGAGGAAACAGAGACACACAGACCCTAAATAACATAACCAACATTACAAAGGGAGGAAATGGCAAAGCTGAGATTTAAATCTAGGTAGCTGGGCTCCAGAGTCCATTCTCAATCACCAAGTTTCAATGGTGCTTCTATAAGTGTTGACTGCATTTCACCCTTGTCTGTGCTTGTACAGCACCCTAGAAATGCCTCCACAGTGGTGCTTTTCAAACTATGGTAAAATAACAGTATATGTGTGTGTATACAGTAATATTTTATTTATATATATACACTATATGTTTATAGAAATATAGTAATATAACATATTAATATTAATAAATAATGATATATTGTTAGGGATATATAAATAATAATATATTATTATTAACATGTAACAATATATTAATATTATTTTATATAACTATGTAATTTTTAGTAATATAGTCCAAAATCCACTGTGAGCCCATTTGGGGCAGAAAGGATAATTATTCCACATCTCTTTGTGCCCATATTCCTAACATAGTGATCAATATACCATAAACACCTAATAAATATCTGCTAATGAAAACCCATGTAAACATCACAGCTGCTTGCTACTATGGGGTTTTCTTACCTGCTCAGCTGGCATTTGCACTGTCTTTATGACACCTGACTTTCACTTTCAACTTCTGAACCCTGGTCCCCTTTCAAATTCCTGCCCTAGAACTAAAGCAGCAACAATATAACACCTATTATTAATGAAAATAATACCCACAATAAGGATAGGAGTTAATATTTATTGAGCATCAACTATGATTTCAGTCTCTGTTACCCATCACTGTCACAGTGACTGGGCTCTATGTGATACAAAAAGGAGTTTTCTCGAAGGCTGGTCTGCATGGGCCATGCAACTGTCATCCAAAGGGTACTCTAGAATAGAATACTTATTCTAAAAAAAACAATACTTATTCTAAAAAAAAAAATAATCAAGAAACACCAGAGAGAACACTGTACTTCCTTGCTCTGTGAGAGAATCTATACCTTTTCTTTTTAAAATCAAACAATGTTTTTTTTTTCTTGTGGGTCACAGAGTATCATCTCTAGCCAGGGAGTGCACTTAATTGAATGCAAAACCCTACTGCTTGGAATATTAGCTAATGTTTCAACCTACCTTTGGAATGCAATTAGAGGCAGTAACACCAAGTCACAATTTATCTCAGTGTAACGATTTCTGGCTTATATATATATAAGCATATATATATATATATATATATATATATATATATATACACACGCATACACACACATACACACACACACACATGCTATTAAAGAATGAGACCAATAGCTTTCTTCTTCACAATTAATATTTACTAAGTCTCCAGGGCTGAAATTACCTCAGTCTTTTTCTTCAAGTCTACAATCACAGCTGTAGTTTTTTTTTCCATTACTATAGCAACCACAGGAATGCAAGCATTGTGTTTCCTTCTCTATCCAAAACATATAAAAGGGGCCAAAGTAGCAACAACCACCAAGAGACAGATAAATACCCTAAAAAATGGTCATAATTAAGAATTTACATTTATGGGGGTATTCTGAAAGCACATCTGACTTCAGAGCACTTAGATCATTCAACTATGACAAAATACATATTCATTCAAGTTTATTGAATCAAGATTCATTAGTTTCATTTACAGAGACTTCCCACAGAAGAATCCTAAATTTACCAGTTTTGTCTTTTCGTATAAACAAATGATAGGAAAAAATCTCCTCCATTAAAGTTATAGAGAACTTTCCAAATTACATAAAACAATGTCTTATTTATACCCAAAAGGGAGCTAGAAAAAGACCAAAGTGTAAGAAGTTAATAGGTTGATCCCCAATTTTGTTGTTTATACTTCAAAATCATGGTAATAGTAAGGACATTCCTTCATGCCTACAGTTGTGTCTGTAATCTAAATTCATTATAAAGTAACACAAGCACAGTATTTTAAAAAGAACTCAATGGAACTTTCAAACATCTGACTTCCATTCTGTGTATCTATGGTTGTGACTTTAGAAGTCCTCTGCCCCATTCTGCTATAATAAAACAAATTTTAAGGTGAAAGACCCATGGCATAAATAACATTATTCTTCAATGTAAATCAGTAATTTGAGGTTTTGGACACAGGCACATCTGGAGATTTGGTTCATATATATATTTGGGGAGAAACACAGGGATCATCTATTCTGATCTCTTTTTTCAGAAAAAAAGAACTGATGAAGAGATAAAATGATGATAGATAGGTAGACAGATATCCCAGTTCTCACAAAGGAGGTTTCTATCATTGACTAATTGTTGTTGTTGTTGTTGAATTTCCAAGGAAGATGGCTACCCTAATTATTTTCTAAGGACAATATGTGCACTAGCTCCGCCAGACTATGTAGGGCTCTTCCTTGGGAGATGGACCCCGACTTCAATATGTATAATTTACTGAGGTAAGTGCTATAATAGACACATTTACAAAGCACAATGGAATCACATAGGATGGGCCCAAATCTTCCTGGAGCAGCTTCAAAGAGGGAGGATTGCTTTCTGTTGGGTGTTAAACACACTGTGTTCACCAGAGGAAGGCATGAATTTTGGCACAGGGAGCCATGGGGAGGAAGTGTGCCAGAAGCAGAAGATGAAGCAGAAAGTGAGCAGGAAACGGGAGAACTAGCAAATAGGTGATAATTTTAAAAGGATAACTGGGGACATGGATTGCAGTGAGGAGAGACTGTAGAACAGTAAACCAAGGAAGAAGTTAAAGAAGTTATGGTAAAATAGAGGAGATTAATTAGAAAGATATTTAGGAGGGAGACTGTACAGGAGTTAATTGCCTTGGATACATCTAAGAGTCAGTAAAATAAACTAGTTACATATAACCATGATAACTTCTTTTTGTTGGCATATACTTGACATATAATATTATATTGGTTTCATGTGTACAACATGATGATTCAATATTTGGATATATTGAATAATGATCACCACAGTAAGTATACTTAACATCCATCACCTCACACAGTTACAACTTTCTTTTCTTTAAGATCTACTCTCTTAGTAACTTTCAAATATACGATAACAGTATTATTAACTATAGTCACCATGCTGTATATAACATCCCCATGGCTTATATATTTTATAACTGGAAGTTTGTACCTTTTGACCATCTTCACCTGTGATAACTTCTAATTGGAAAAACATAAAAAGCATAAACAGTGAATCATATATAAAATTCTAGATTTGTCCTCAAAATTATGTGTCAACTTCTCTATTTTGTAGTATTCTCCACTCTATGCACTCTATCTTTGCTCTCCAGTTTACCATTATAGTTAAAATTAGTTAGTTTAACACCTTCTCTGACATTTAACTGAAAATGGAAAACACGTACCAAAATAGTCTATGTAAAAAAATCCACAAAAAAAATAAACAAGTGATCTCTTCAGTTCTCAAATAAACCAAGAGATTTAAATATGTTATAATTATTTTTCCTTCATCCTTTGACTGCCATTCCTTTTCAGAGAGAAGAAAAACTCTTTAAAAATGTAACAATCTGGACCGCCTGGGTGGGCCAGTTGGTTGAGCATCTGACTCTTGATTTCAGTTCAGGTCATGATCCAGGGTCGTGGGATTGAGCCCTGCGTCAGGCTCCGGGCTAAGCATGGAGCCTACTTGGGATTCTCTCTCTCTCCCTCTGCCCCTCTCCCCTGCTTGTGCTCTCTCTTGCAAATAAAAAAGAAAATGTAGCAATCCAACAAATATAGTTTTAAATATGAAGGAAAGAATAGCAACTCACAATCATATTATTGGGAAAAAAAATCTACCTTAGTTTTTTTCTAATAAATTCATCTTATTAGGTAGTATGTTAAGAAATAACTATAGCTTGGGACACCTGGGTGACTCAGTCAGTTGAGCGTCCAACTTCGTTTGGCTCAGGTCATGACCTCACAGTCATGAGTTCGAGCCCCATGTCAGGCTCTATGCTGACAGAATCCTACTTCAGATTCTTTGTCTCCCTCTCTACCTCTCTCCCACTCATGCTCTATCCCTCTCTCTCAAAAATAAATAAATATTAAAAAATAAAAAATTTAGAAATAACTATAGCTTTGGAACATGTTACATAACTATGTAATATTACTATAAAAGCTGCTGCCTTGCTAATAGGACAACATAAGACAAAACTATAATCATATTACTTCATTACTATTAAAGCATAAGAAAGAAAACAGCATATTAGAAAGTGTAAGTATCACATTCTCTATATTTCCTTCTTTATTCAATATTATGTTGTTATGATTTATATTGTATGTCATTCAGTTCCTTTGTTTCTAACTGCTGCATTGTAATAGGTCACATCTATTTCATTTCTTGTGCAATTTGCTTGCATTAGATATCTAGGCTTCCTTCACCTCCCTGCTACCACAAATAATACTGTAAGAAATAGACTTAATTTTGCTATGTACTGTAAGATTGCTTTCCAGAATGACCACTTAGGTCTGCACTTTCATTAGCAGTGCAAAAAAAAATTATGTCTTCCCACACCTTTGCCTGCATTTGCTAATAACCCCCTTTCTTAATTTCTGCCATTCTGAGTGAATTGAATGATGATTATCGATATATGAATTTTCACCTCTTGCATTACTAGTAAGTTTGAGCATCTCTTCATATACTTGAAAGCCATTCATAGCTCCCCTTCTATGAATTGCCTAGTCATGCTAGTTACCCATTTTGCAACTTTGTTTCCTGTTTTATATACTCATTATATAAATTAAAGTCACAGGTGCACATAAACTCCTCACATTTTACATAGATAACTGAGTATTTTAAGTATGTGACTAAGTATACAAAGCACCTGCCTGTGAATAGGTTTGCAAAGTACTTTTCTTTCCTTTCTAATTTAACCTAACAATTGTAAGGCATTATTTATCAGAAACTTTATTCTTCAATATTCACATCACCTGAGAATTTACACTAAGTGAAAAATTCAGTTGAAATGAGAATCTATAGGCAGAGCATCAGGAATCTCTAAAATTTCCACAGTAGCAGAAATGTGAAGTAAATCCTACTAGAACAGTATGGTAGAACATACTGTTACCAATAAAATTACAGTTACAAAGGTTGTATAATAATTCACTTCAGAAATACCTATTGAGTGCTTATGGAGGACCAAGCGCCACATTAGATGCAAGGAATACAGACATTACATTTTGGCTCCACACAAAGAGCTCATCATCTAGTTAAGAGAAAATACATGCAAACAATTATTAAAGATTCCTTGCATCCTGTATAGACATGCTTACGCACAATGTGCTATAAGATATAAGAGCTCAGATGACAAGAAACCTGTGCCAGGTGAAAGGGAAGTGCTTTGAAGGGGAGTCTAAAGGTAGGCTGAGTTGTAAGGGACATATGTTTTTGTCAAGTGCCCCAGCAGAGGAGAGAGACTGCCCTCTGGGAAGAAAAAGAAAACATATGCAAAGGCACTGAGGTGTGAAGGGAACATCTTGGGAATTCCCCACTGTTCCTTACTACTACAATCCTAGATATGTAACCAAGTCTTGCTGGAGTGAGATTCGAGGCTAGGGAGATATGCAGGAGGCATGTGATGAAAGATTTTTATGTCCTTCTGTGGAGGCCTCCAGATACTGGGCACATAAGTAACAGAGGCTTATAAACTCAAATATCAGGCATTGGCCTGGGGGTTGGGGATGTGGTAGTGTACAGGACAGACAAGCCTCTGTCGAAGGGTGTAAAGTGAAGAACTGACAATCCTATCTGATATTTTCTATGGTTAGTCTAGGTGCAGTGTGGAATTAAGAGCAGGAACTGAAGCATAGAGGCTAGTTACATTACTACTACAATACACCAGACCAAAACTAAAGCAAAAAAAGTATTTACGATATAATTATGGGAAGTAAAATATGCAGATACAAAGTTGTGGTAATTAGCATAACCACCTTTTGAAGAGTATTTCCCAGTATAAAAACTTTCAAGTGAATAGTCTAATTCTTCCAGTAGTCTCTGAGAATAATATGATGATTGCCTCCATTTTTTAGGCGGATACCGAGCACCGTATCCAAGGCAAACAGCCAGGGGATGGAAGAAAAGGGATGCTATCGTAATTCACTTGGTTTGATATCCATCAAACGTTTAATGAATAACCTGCGCTATGTGTCCGACACTAAGAGGAGGGGCAGAGTGGGGGATTCCACCAAAGTAAAGCCTTCTTCCCACAAGAGTCTGCAGTCTAGAGAAAGAAACCAGTAAGTGAATAGCCAATTACAATGCAGTACAATTGGTGTGCTGATCAGGGCTAAGCCAGAACTGCCTGTCCACTCAGAAATGTGTGAAGTATAATAAAGACATAAAGCCAAATAAGGAAGGAAAATCCATTGCACGAAGGGTGGCAGTGCTGGAATTTGTGTGTTTTCTTAAAAGTCACTTAATGTTGTTACGATGACACTCTACAAGGCTAAGGTCAGACAAAGGAAAGAGAATAATCATCAAACCCAGAGCAAAGATGACTTCATGGCAGTCATTTCTTTCCTTTCTATTAACAGAGCTCACAGAAACTGTGTGGTAACTCACAGGTAAATATCTGAAACAAAGAAGATAGCTATGTAGAATTTCCCTCAGCTTAAAGCTAAGTGTTGAATAATCAATACCAGGAAACAGACTGAAGAGGTGAAACATAGTGAAATATCAAGAACTAAAGAAACTGGATCAGATGACACTGTTTACAGTAAAGGATAAACATGTCAAATTGGACTTAATTACCAATGATGCCTACAGTTTTGCCAGCTGCATCATAATTCAAATCACTCCTCCACTTCTTCACCGAAATATGTTTGAGAATTTGTTTTGTGATACATGAGAACCTCATGTAACAAGTGCCAACTCTAGACTGAGTTTTTAAAAAAAAAAAAACACAAATTCATTTTTCATATTGCATGAAGACATATTATCCACAATATGCTCAAGTAAATTAAGATTAGGGTATTTGCCTGTTAAATATAAATTGTTAGTTTGGGTGTGGGGGGAACTATGGGTAAGGGTGGTTGGGGCGACGGCCTGGAAGATCAAACCATTATTTTATCATTACATTACTATGTAGGTTTTGTCTTAGTACATACTACATATCGATCAGAATGTTCATCAGGCACAAGTCTGAGGGACAATATCTTTTTTGTCTTTGATGAGGCCGTGGTGGATTTTGGACAGAACGCTGGATTTGAATCTGGAAAGTCTATGTTTTGGTCTACTTCTTGCCAGCTGTGTGTCCTTGGGCAAGCCACTTAATAGCTCTGAAATCCAAATTCCTCGGGCAATTTCACATAAAGTTGTTGTGATGTTTAAGTGAGATAACATGTGCCAGCATTTGCAAAACAATAAAATGCCACATAAATATCAGTTATTTATTACCCTATGTGTAATTGTAAATGGCATTACTAAACTCTAATCAAAACCAAAACAGAGTTAAGTTTAAAAAAAAATTCTTGACTAGAAGCAGGCTTTATCTGCTTTCATTACCTTGTCACCTCATAATATTCGTGTTGAAGCTTTTTTTTGGTTGTTGTTGTTGAAGATGTAGGGTCATAATTGATGGGCTCCAACAGAACACAATCCAGAACTTTGGAGAACAAGGAAAAGATTAACATTTTTCAAGTGCTGCAGGGAAAACACTAGTAATTAAAGAGTGTACTTTCTGAGAATTTTGATACTCAAAATCCCTACATAATTAACTATTCCTCTGTCCATTTTTGGTTTGGGTTAGTAATTTTATCCTCTTCTTAAGGGAGAGAAACAAAGGTTAAGTGACTTATACAAAGTTCACGCTAGAAACAATCTTTAGATCTTCAGACTCTGAATCCAGGCCTTTATTAGCTATGTCACAATAAACCTTTCAAGTTGCCAGTGACTCAGATAAAACCTTCACATCAGTCCATTTGTGCCATTGTTCCTTTATCTGTTGTGCCTACTTGAAATATTACCTTGTTTCATAACAGATCGAGATAGTGACCTAAAGCAGGCACATATTCCTTCCACTAACACTTCTGTTACCTTGAGAGATTCAAGCCACATCTAAAAAGCCTCAATGAGAAAACTTTCTGTGAAGCAAAATGGCAAATAAAGCATTTCTAAGTATTACATAGAGGAAAAAATTTAGGTAAAGGTTTTTTTCTCATTAGCCTTATAATTAGCAAGTTGAAGTTCTGACAGGGGTAACACTAATTGTTTCCTTGAGTTCTATGATACGCCTATTTAGGGTAAAATACATTTTCTCTGGTTACTACGTAAGTATTTCCATTATAGTCTGAGATAAAAACAGCAACAACAGTAATAATACCTGTAATTACACAGCATATACTGTATGTCATACACTGTCCTATGTATTATATTACCTCATTGTCCCTACATATCACCAACACTATCTGTAAAAGTAGCCCACTGTTACCCTTCAGGTAACAACAATAATCTTTAGGAAACTCTGAAGCAGCTCCTAAAAGAGATACAAGTTTCACCCTCCTAGCAAAACCACCATCTAGAAAACAAGCAGAACAATTTTAATCCCCTCTAGTGTCGTCAGGGGATTTAGTACCAAGAGGGAGGAGACATTCTGAGAAACAAAATTTCGTGAGCAACATAAGAAAGAAATTTCTTTCCAGATAATATACAAATGAAAACCGAACTTTTCCTGCCCAAATTGAGGGAGGTCAATGAAATCCTGCTTACCCCAAGCGCAAAAGGCCTTTTGCAGCAGATAGATTTTTGCTAAGTGTTAGCAGAATCATTCACATTGAAAAAACATCTGCTTCCCAAAAATTGCACTTATTTGTGCCATAGAAAATAGGAAGAGAAATAACCAGGGCCAGTAGAAATACAGGCACAATAGCTCGATGCTTCACAGATGGCATCTGAGCAAATGCAGACATAAACAAAGCACTCTGCAATGAGGATATGGGCTCAGGTTCAAGGAAGTGATCAGCATGTGGGTCTGGAAGATGTGCAGGGCAGTACAGATCATGGGAGTGAAGACCCAAAGCCAGGGAAACGGCGGGAGGGGGTCTTGTATGATCATGTTCTCCAACACTATTCCAGCGTGAGCAGGTCAACGGCAGGCTGTTTGCTGTTTTGTTTTGATTTGTTTTAACTTAAAAGCTAAATTTGGTTGTTTAAAAAATGGTCTACTATGAATTCAATTCATCTCTAAGCAGTCTTTTGTTGAACGCATGAATCTGCTGTAAGAGGCTGCCTCTCTCTGTCTTGTCAGGAAGAATTCCCCAGCCTGTTGTGACCAACCAAAGTTGTGGCCACCATTTTGAGAGGTCCATACGGGGGCAGAGCAGGCAGCAGCCCTTTTGACAAAAGTACTTTTCTTGAATCTGCACATCCTTCTTGTTGATAGCCTGAGCATAGAGCATGAAGAGAGAGCAGGAGGGATTACTTGTACTAACCCCATAACCCTTCACAGAGCAAAAGGCAGCAATTACAGCACAAAAGCAAATGCACATGAGCCTGACCTAATTCCGAAGCAGTTTTAATTAACTTATAAACTAGACTTGAAATCACACCCAATCTCAACAGAATTATAACAATACTTTTTTTTAATTCCAGACCACTGTGTTGAATCTAGAAATTAAGGGAAAGGGCACAGTTTGTCTTTTGAACTGGCCAAATACTGCTGATATGAAAGTAAAATAATTCCAAAATAGGAATCACAAAACTTTTTCTATAATTATTAAAGGCTGTATCAGAGCATAAAGCTCCAGTTACTTAATTCCATTAAGTATCTACTTGACAAGGCTAAATGCAGGCGAAGTACATCATTGTTGCTATTTAAAATAAGATGAAATGTTAAGCTCTTTAGACATTACAAAGCAGTGGAGCCCGATTTTCATACTTATAACTCGATATGACTATTTCCACAGAATAAGAACCCGGCTTAAGTTGTGTAATCATTTCAAAGGTCCCAATGTCTACTTCCTGGCTCTCTTCTCACCTCTCAAATGTCAAAAACACATTTCCTGACACAGCTGAGATGCATGCCAGCTCCCTGTCAATGAAAAGTAAGAATGAGAACTTTGACACGATGGCCATCAACAGCCCTCTGTGGACGCCACTGTTTGGAACCTGTTTCTCTCTCTGGTGATGAAACATCTTGGTCTGGTGCCTCTACTCTCAGTTCTACATCCTTTTCAAGCAATCGTGTCTTTGTGGGACTTTTTAAGATTCCAAACAAGCCATGTAATTTGTCTCTACTCTCAGCCACTACTTGGTTTTGGAACACAAAACCATTTCTTAAGATGATCAGGCACCAAAATAATCAAACCCTTAATTGTCTAGCATTCCTGTAATTCTTCAGTGACTGGAAACCCAAAAGAAAATACATACCCGGGGAAATAATACAATATGTAAATTTTAAGCTTACTGGAAGTTTAGGAATCAAATGATAAATAATGGAAAATTGAATTAGGACAAAAGTAATGTCAGGGATAGGTAGGGTTGTACCATTTTGCTTTGCCATTTTATTTAGTGAACTCAGTGTTTATTCAC
Organism: Lynx rufus; assembly: GCF_022079265.1. Classification (NCBI taxonomy): domain Eukaryota; kingdom Metazoa; phylum Chordata; class Mammalia; order Carnivora; family Felidae; genus Lynx; species Lynx rufus. Next base: position 112,523,020 of record NW_025814856.1, on the reverse strand, counting down.
AATAACTAGCATATAGTATTCAATAAATATTTGCTGTTAGCATTTATAGTAGTGATTGAGGATCCAGGTATCTCTAAACAGGAATGAAAACAAAAGCAGAAAGAGAAATATATACTACTACATATAATATGAATTTAAAAATATTTAGGGCAGAGAGTTCTTCTGAGGAGATATTCCTTGGAAAAAATACTGTGCACATGGTGAAAGGCAGCAGCTACACTTGTGGTCAGCACAGCATAAGATATAAAGATACTGAGTCACTATGTTACACAACTGAAACTAATAGTGTATATCAACTCCACTCAAATTCAAAAATGTTTTAAATAATAATAATGAAAAAAATACTGTTATCAGTGGAAAACTCCATGGAGAAGAGATCCTGTCTTCTTGTTCTCTGTTTAAGTCTGAATAAATGGGAATAACGTCTGCCACATTTAAGACACTAAAAATATACTGAATGAATGAAAGAATGAATGAATGCAATCACTCGTACTAAAACTTCCCTGTGAGATTCACAACACACACGTGCTAATCAAAGGCCCTAAGAAGTCCTGCTGTAAAAGAAGTCTATTTACTTTCTTTTTTAACCTACAATTTTTAAAATTTATTTGGCACAGAACACTTTTTCTTTTTTGGATGGGGGACTACTCATATTTCAGGGAGCTGATAGATAAAGAAATGTATCTAAGGACTAGAAATTAAGGAACTACCCAGTAAGTGCAACATACTGACCCCAAACATAAAGATACAATTTGTATCCTCAAAGAGCTCAGAGTCACACAGTAAAGACTGATATATTATCTATGAGATATATATATGTGTATATATATATATATATATATATATATCATTATGATAAAAGACCAAGATGAAACATGCTATATTTATTATAAATATTTAAATATATTTTATATAAACATTTTGTATACTACTACAAATGTTATATTAGTATAAACATATTAGTATAATATGTTAATAACTACTGTACTTACTGTTACAATCTATCATAAAATATTAATATTGTGATCATATAATACTATTAGACTAATATAATGTAAATGTTATTGAAGGTTACAGGCTCTTGTGGTAAAACCAACTCACAGAGAGAGAGTAACAGGAGCAAACTTTTTTTTTAATGTTCATTTATTTTTGAGCGCGCGCGCGCACATGAGAGAGAGAAAGAGAGAGAGAAAGAGCAGGGGGTGAGGGGCAGAGAGAGAAGGGGACAGAGGATCCAAAGTGGGCTCTGTACCGACAGCAGACAGCCCTATGCAGGGTTCGAACTCACACACTGTGAGATCATGACCTGAGCCAAAGTTGGATGCTTAACCAACTGAGCCACCCAGGTGCCCAGAGCAAACAATTTTTTTTTTAAATGAACTCTCAGTTTAATGTAAGATTTTAGTAAATTGAATATGTAAAAATTAAAGAGAATTCTCATTTCCCTTCTAAATCTTCCCACTTTTCCATTATGTACAAAATCACCTTGACATCAGATCATTCCAATGAATCTTTTATCACATATGAGTCATAGCATCTTATCTCAGTAGGGTTAGCTAGCCATTAGTTAGTATAAATTCTCATTCACAAGATGACAAAAGAAACACCTGGTAAATTATTCTTTTCTTCTTTGCTCATGCTATACATAATATTGTTCCAAAAAATTTCAAAAAAGCTTACACAAACATATTTTCCAACATTACTCAGGTAAAGCTGAAACTAAAAGTTGGAGACATTCCGAAAGTGTCAAGCACTTTTCTGATGCTCAAAAAAGATAGCGAGTCTCAATCATATGCTATCTCTAAAAGTGTTACTCTGTTATTTTGTTTTTAATCACTGTTGAAAATCCTAATGTAACAACACCTTTATAAAAAGGAATTAGGGCTTGGACGTAGCCAAAAGTGAAAAGCAGAATTCTGGTCCTGGTAGAGGTAGACACATGTACAGGTAATAATAACAAATACCAATAATAAAGTCCACACAGCTTACAACACATGTCCTGAGAAAGCCCCCCACGAGATAGAAGAAAACAAATCTTTGTTCATCCAATGAGCAATTATATTCTAGATGGAGTATTTGAACGTTTACATCCATGACACCATGTAATCCAACAATATTTACAAGTTCACATGATACCTCGATTAAAAGTACGAACACTGGGGTTTAGAGAACAAGACTGACCATTTCCAAATATTCTCCTCACCCTCTCCAAAACAACCAAATCGACAAGCATTAAGAATTAATCCACACTAGAACTATGGCTTGAGCATTAGATAGACCACACTCCAAGTTCAAATCATACCTAAGTTAGAAGAAAGATAAAACACATTCCAGCAGGGTTTGCACCACCTGTCCACCCCTGAAACCAGCCTGTGGATACAGAAAACAATGACGGGGAAACTGAAAAGGATCTGTGAAAGGGCAGAGGATGTACTTAGAGGAAACACAGGCAAAATATCCACAGAAAAAGGAAGTGAAACAATAAATGCAAAAATGATGTCAACAGGTACAGACTTGGTAGTTCATGAGCCTGGCAAAAGGGAAGGAGGTTGCAAAGTCAGGGGACCAGAAGTAGTGAAACCCGTGTGTAGAAACTTCTGAAATTCCAGAGGTGGGGGATGACGATGTGAAAGGATACAGAGTTTGGGCTTGTTTCACTGAATTACATAGTTTGTGTCATGAGGCCACCCACAGTAGGATGCATTTTCAACTATGGCCCCAGTCAGGAATCGGGAGAAGTAAAACATTCCCATACCTCACTCTTTCCAATCATAGCAGAGGTATATAATCACAGAACAGACTCTCCAGTTAGAAGTTGACCTGCAGTATTGAACAAATGAGGGAAGTCAATGCTTGAGTAATAATAATTCATAAGATATTCTGCAGGGCTTATGAAGGGGGAAAATAAAAACTTCCATAGTAATGGTATTGATCCATATTGAGAGATCTTAGACCAGTTGCAGTAGCAGAGATAAAGTATCTTCTGCAAATAGAAACAGGGTCACTGAAACAAAGGAAAAAGGCACACAAGCACATGAGATAAGCAAAATTGGGAACACACAGAAGAAGATCATAACTACCTGTGTAAGACCAGAACTGAACAATTCTCTTATCCATACTCTCTTACCCATATCCATTTTCACCAAGTCCCTGAATAAAATGACTTGAGGTTTACAGTATTTCTCCTGTAAGTTGTTATATAATAATGTTTAGATTAAGTGAATAGAAATCTGTATTGTTCTTACCATAATTCAGTCATCCTCAAAGATTATGCATATCACCTTCATGAAGTTCTTGATTAAAGAATGTTTCTAAGTACTTATATTCAGATGTCTGGGGCTGTGTGAATTCTACCTCATTACTACAATCATATTTTGGGGCCCAAGGTCAGGAAAACCAGTTAAGTTACACCCTTTAAAAAATATACCTTAGCCACATTTGTTTGTTTCCATGTGTTACATGTGACACCTCGACTCATTAAGAATTTTAACTGAAATGGAGGGCAGCTAGTTTTGCAGAAAACAGGTAATGATGTGAACAAATTTATTTCCATGTATTTGTTATGTATCCAATTACAGACACCTATTTTAAGTTCGTAAGATAAAGATATTTCTTTGTTTTCATGCAGTAACATTTCATGCAAGGGATTGAATGAAGGGTCTATTTCCAGGAGACTGTTTTTGCCATTGAAAACTCTGTCTTCTTCAGGCATCTGCTGAATGATGCATTAGCAGGAGCTACAAGGATCACATTGTTTCACACCAAATAGCCTCTACACTTTGATTCATATATCACACATGTTCTGTTTCTTACATTTCTGTTTTCACACCCACTACCTAAGTGCAAAGGGATTTGAAGACAAGTACCACAGTTTTCTAACTTTCAGCTGCTTTGGTTGTATTGATGGAGGAAGTTATGGAACATGTAGAAAATAGAATCAAGATTAAGGAGATCATATTTCTGTTTTATGCCCTGTGATACAGTGAAGTTCACCAAGTAACAATTACTCAAAACATTCATTTTAGATCATTTAGCTTCAGTGAAAATCCCTTAAGTTGGCAAACACAACTTTTAAAAAAGATATTTATTTTAGAGAAGAGAGAGCCAGAGGTGCGACTTCATGGAATGTGAAGAAGGCTATCAATAACAATAAATGATTGTCATATAATAGAAATTGATATATAAGTCTCCATATCTTTTAAGAAGTCAAAATATGGAAGTAAGCTTAACTCACTCCAGGAAAGTTCATTTCTTATAGATACTGAGATATAATAATGAGGATGGTTACACACTTTTCTTAATGGTGTTCAAAAATACATGTGCGTTCCACTAATGAGTCCTGAAATCTTCAGTAGTTATACTGCCCAGTGATTCCCAGATTCTAAAAAATTAATTAAACAGATAACCTTAGGGAGTCTTGTCTAATACTATTAATGCACCTTTTATAAATTACTTTCGGTAAGTTCCTGATCCACCAAGTGAATAGGTAACCCATGTTCAACTCCCTAAAAGAACAGAAATAATAGAACTAATTTTATAATGGAAGGGACCCAAGTAACCAAATAACTAAACCCTTTCATTCTACAGAGGATGGAAATAAGGCTAGAAAATATTACAGACCTTTTCAATACCACACAGTGGTAGTAACTAATTCTGTATAGCCCAGGAACCTGGTTTCCAAGTCGATGGCTTTTGCCACTATATCTCATTTGCCACTTTATCTGAAACTACGAATTTGTTATTTTTGTCAGATCTACCTTGAAGGCAAGCTTCCTAACCTCCAAAGTGCCTGTAAAGAGACTTGAGTATCTGTTCTCATGCCACTGCACAAAGTTTTCTGCATAATTTTTTAATGACCACCGTGGAGCACGTAGATTGAAACTATAAAAGCAGTACTGTATTGATGTTAACAAAGTGAGAATGAGAAAAATCAAATAGAAAGGCAAGGGGTGACTTAGGCACAAATTAAATCAAGTTTATGAAGGAACAAGTGAGACGGTGACCAGAGAACAGAGAGAACAATGCCTAAAACATAGAAAGCACTAAATCAATATTTGTAAATCAATCAGGAGAGGGATAGAGAGTAAATAGTATCCACAAAGGATAAACATGTGGAGACTTGTCCACCTCCTTTTATCTTTCTATCCTAATTCACAATTCCTACTTTTAGCAACAGTTTGCCATCCACTGAACACCTACCTGCCACGTCACTCTGCTCTACCAGATTCTACTTTTCATTTGTCCTTAGCAAAAGTACTCCTGGAACACAGCTTAGCACTCTTATCTTTATTCAACTACATTCTAGTTTTCAACTTAATCAGAAACCTGAACAACCTATCAGAAGCATTGTCTAGTGGACCCAAAGACATTTAGACTGTTCAATGAAAAAAAATGCTTTGAAAACATATTTTTGACTAAGTAGGAAAAGATTCCATACGTATATTTGTTATATATATACGCACATGCATATACAAATCTGGCCACACCAAGTAGATGGAGAATAAAATATTAAATATCATTTAGCATTCAATGCCACTTACCCACATTATCACCATTCCAAATGATTCTAAACAAAGATTGACATAAAACAAAAACAAAAATCTAATGTTTCCAAGCAAGGGCTTAATTAAAATAAAAAGCTGGTCTTCAAAAATCATTGACAGTAAGCACTAGGGCTTTTGATAGATAGAACATTTGACTTTAAAGAAATATAAATTCTACACAGAAACTCTTCAGTATGTCAAAGAATAAAGTCAAAATTCCACTGTTCTGATTCATGAAATCCTTAAAGCATTTTCTAGGCATTACACATGCAGATACCCATGATGCTTTCCTCAAGTAATCACTGACCACTAAGCCACCTGGAAAAGAAGGAAGACAATAAGTCTTAAAAAGGAGAAGATCTTATCGCAAAGGGAAGCCAGATGAAAGTTCAAAACGAAGGGAAAAGACTATCAACATCAGCAAAGCTGTGCTTAAAGGCAACTCCATCAGTATTGACTTGTCTAAGATCATCTAAGAAGCTACACTGTTAGCATCTTTCTTAGACCCCTTGTATTATTAAAACAAAATTTGAAATTGATTTTTAATGTTTCTTTTTGTTTTTAATAAAGTTTTCTGGTGATTCAGAAAAAAAAGAGTACAGTGCAGTGTCCCTTGCCTTCTCCCCCAAAACAAGCACAGGATCCAGACCAGTCTCTGCCATTTCCCAACACAAGACAAGAACCCAGACATCAGTAACTAACTACAAAGGAAAGGTCTTCGATGTTAGGTCATCTTGGATAGCACATGTCTGTGGAGGGAACTGATATACCAATACCTGTATTTTCTTTTGTGAACAGTGACTGGGGAGTCTAAGCATACCTAAAGTTATCTAGCCTCTTTAGATTTGTTTATTTTATCTAAAGAGAGATTTCCTAGCTTCAGAGTAATTTGTATTAAGCCATATATATCTCTCCATATTTATGTTTAACCAAAAAAGGTACATAGGTACAAAGAAATTTCATTCCTGCCACTTGAAAAACCTAAAACCATCTGGTTAGAGGTATACATTTACTTTATAATTAGTATTTGAAGAAGAATCACAAAGAGACCTATCTAGTCTGAAAGGTAATTCTTTGCTATGGTCTTTCCACATTTCACATGTCACCATAGTTTTTCCTAATGCATAAAATACTTTTATTTATTTGAAAAATAGCACAATTCTCACTCATAAAAAGTAGTCTTACAGAGACCACGTAATTCATAGGGTCCAACAAATACACATACCAACTGAATACCTGAAAAACAGCTGACATTACCTAGGTCCTTTATCAAAAGGCTCCTGATTGATTTTTAAAAGGTATGCCCCAAAGCATCTTGCAAGTAATAAGGCTACAGCAATCTCCTGCATAATAGACACAGCAAATCCTGCTAAATCCTACCTTTAAATCAAATATTTGCATTTAGCACACATGTTCTTGTCAGTGAATGTTCAGTTCTCAGAAACATAATCTAAATGGAATTCAGACAACTGATGACATATGCCTATGGGGAACCTGTATAAGTGCAGAGGACTTATAGCATTGCCTTCAAAACCACTTTAATGTAATCATTGGAATTATTTTTCTCTCTATTTTTTTTGCTTTAACAACATATATGAGATGTTTTTAAAAAATAGACAGTGGAAGACAGAATGGTTCATATACAACCTGTGCTCTAATGTCCCTCAGTTTTGCATGAGAGCCATTCTTAAGGAGAAAAAACTGACAAAGCGAGAACTGACAGAATAAAGAAAATACAAAGCCTTGATTCTTCCCCTCTGGATATCTAGGATCCCATATGATACCACATCCTCCTCAGTTCTTGATTTTCAAAGAAAGGAATGTGTATCTTATCATGTGGTCTCTATATCCAGGCACAAAATTATGTTACTATGTGATTTAATTTAATTCCCTTGTTTGAAGATACCTGAAATGAATTACTTATTAAAATTTTATATTTGCTTTTGACTATTTCTACTGCACTTTTTTTAGTAGTAGGAAAACAGAATTTTTGTTTTCTTATTAACCTGGTGAGGAGTTAGCTACACCTAGAGAGACCTCACAGCAGTGAGTGGATAGCAATGAGGTACCAATTGAACCTTTTAAAAAGGAAGAGTCTTTCCAAATCCAAGAATTCCAAAATCTTGTTTAAAAATATATAATCCCATGGGGCACCTGGGTGGCTTAGTTGGTTTAGCGTCCGACTTCAGCTCAGGTCATGATCTCACAGTTCGTGAGTTCGAGCCCTGCGTCGGGCTCTGTGCTGGCAGCTTGGAGCCTGGAACCTGATTCAGATTCTGTGTCTCCCTCTCTCTGCCCCTTCCCCACTTATGCTCTGTCTCTCAAAAATGAATAAATGTTAAATATATATATATATATATATATATATATACACACACACACACATGTATATATATACATATACATATATATACACATATACATATAAATATATATACATATACATATATATACATATACATATATATACATATACATATATATGTACATATATACATATGTATATACACATACATATATATGTACATATATACATATGTATATACATATACATATATATATACACATATACATATATATAAAATCCCAAATAGGACACATTTACCTCTTTCTCTACCTGCTTGGTCCCCATTGACCATTAGTGTGTGACCTCAACAGAGAGGAAAATGGATTTTTTTAAATAATACTAAATAATCCAGATCCTGGCAGATACATTAAAAATGACGGCAGGATTGTCAATCTAAAGGCAAAAGGATACCACTGTATCATTCACGAACTCCCTGAAATCACATGCAGTTTAAATGCACTCTTCTTTTCTATCCACCATTATTTATTACCCCAATTTTAATGTTTTTAGGCAAAGCATAACACATAGCTCCAAGCATGGCTCAGTAGCCATCTCTCCTGCACTGAGTCTTTTAACCCCATTTTGATATTTTGTGTGTCTCTACACTGCTTTGTAATCATATTTGTGCTTTTATCCTTTACCTACTCCCTCTTTATCAACTGTCATTTATCTTTAAAATGAAGATAGACAGGGATCCCTGGGTGGCTCCGACGGTAAAGTGTCCAACTTCGGCACAGGTCATGATCTCACAGTCATGAGTTCACGCCCCGCATCGGGCTCTGTGCTGACAGCTCGGAGCCTGGAGCCTGCTTCCGATTCTGTGTCTCCCTCGCTCTCTGCCCCTCCCCTGCTCACACTCTGTCTCTCCCTCTCTCTCTCTCAAAAATAAATAAACAGTTAAAAAAAATTTTAAATGAGGATAGACAAACAAACAAATATTATGCAATGAATGTGTGAAGTGATACTGATGTAATGGTCATGGCTACTGAAATTTTGAATGTGCTGCTATGGTTTCCTTTATTTTCGACATATTACACACAAAGAAATCCTAAGTAACTACCTAGCAGAATCCAAGAAAGAAAATGGCTGCAAAAATATGACATCAAGGAATTTGTGCAAGACTTTACGCTTAAGCAAATAGAGAGTTTTGTTCTTCACAATGGAGTAACCACATTCTGATAGAATACATTATTAAATTTAGAATGTGAAACACAAATAAAATACACTGGGAAGATCAACACATGTTAGGAACAGTATAAAATGCAGCTTGAACTAATAAGGGTTTGGATCTACTTAGTTATGCTAAATTGAAATATATCTACAAAGTGAACTCTGGTTTCCTAAGACTATGGTTTCAATACATTAAATGCTTAAGCAGATCTCGCACTTAAATCATACGCTCGTGGCTTAAGGGTACTGATGATCTTGTGCACATGGACAAAACAGTAAAGTTAGGAATCACAGGTACACATTTATATTTTGAAGACCAACTTAAGATTGTGAAAAGTAATTTTTCTGTAAATATTGTTCTCTAATTTCTATCTTTTCTGTTGTTGCTTCCCTCTCTCAATTATGAAAACTTCAGTTCATTTTGTTTGTACAATTTGTTGCCAAGGCATAGGAACAAACCTACTATCAGGCCAACAGGGTAGTCCAAGGTGCCAAAATCTTGTTTAAAAATACATTATCCTGGGGCGCCTGGGTGGCGCAGTCGGTTGAGCGTCCGACTTCAGCCAGGTCACGATCTCGCAGTCCATGAGTTCGAGCCCCGCGTCAGGCTCTGGGCTGATGGCTCGGAGCCTGGAGCCTGTTTCCGATTCTGTGTCTCCCTCTCTCTCTGCCCCTCCCCCGTTCATGCTCTGTCTCTCTCTGTCCCAAAAATAAATAAAAACGTTGAAAAAAAAAAATTTAAAAAAATAAAATAAAAATAAATAAATAAATAAAAAATACATTATCCTGAAAGTGATTGAGCTTGCTTTTATGCACCTCACAGTGTACCACACGCTCATCTTTCTGGCGGCATGTGTGTGTTTGGGATGGAAAAGTCCTTTGTAACAGGTCATTTCCTGTAACGATCACTTATATTTTGGTTTAGTCAGAGAACTAACATTTGTTTCACAGACCTTCTCCTCTACCAGCTCAACTTCAAGCTGAATGCGGTTCTTTTGGAACATGCTAAATTTCCTCAGAGAGACCTAGTGGTTACGTACAGGATCGTTCCTACAGCCGGAATGATGTGTGGTGTGATTCTGGCCTGCCTCGTCGTGGCACTACACAAGCAACCGGCAGTCACTGCTGTCCCTAGAAAACCACAGTGACTGGAAACACTGTCTTTGTGGCTGTGCCAGAATGAATTCCTATTATCAGTTCCTGCCTCAGATATCCATTCATGATTCATAATTTCACTCCTTGAACCTAAGCTCCATTGCAACGTGACAACTCAACAAAGAAGAAAGTAAGTGTCGCCACATGAATGTCATCCCAAGCTTACACACAAACATGTCTTTGGTTATTAGAGCTTCATATTCACACTGGGGTAACTTCTCATACCTCTAACATTTCACAAGCACTCACTGAAAGGTTGATAAATTGAAAAGATGGCATCTCCTTCTTTGTACAGTCTTTTGCCAGCCTCCCCAAAATTGCCATGCAGTATTATATAATACTTCCTTAGCTAGATTCCAAGAATTCTATAAGCTGTAATTTAATCCTAGGGAAACCAGAGGATATTAAATGATCTAAACTGTCTTAGCCAGAAATCTCTGATTTGGCTGCCCTTTGAAGTTTCTATCTGAAACTTTTTGATGTCTTAATATTGTTTTAGAAATTAGGGGGGAGAGTTGACTTTGTAAATCATTTTAGGATTGCAAAAATGACATTATGATGATGAATGGCATAAAGCTTTAAAAAAAAGTTTCTCTGAATATTAAATTAATCACAAACCAAGGCTGTCTAACATTAGCTCCTGATAACGTAGAGATCTTGTGGCATTCCAGATGCTCTATGAAACAGAAATATTCTGTCTCTATTATGAGCACCTTTCCACATCTGCAATTCTGTTATACAATAAAGTCTTGTTCTTTTGTTGCAAGATTGCCCTGGTTCATTTTTTTATTATTAATTTAAACCATGTGGGTAAAGGGTAATCCAGTAAGCCATAGGATTTCAGATCAGAGCTTTCATACAATCACATGTAACACCAAACATCTGGATATTTAGATGGATAGGATAGGAAAAAAAATTAAAAGAACGAAAGCATTGTCTGAATGAATAGATATTAATTGTATTTAATTTTATACACTTTGAATACAACATATTCTTAGCATACCTTCTATGAACAATGGCCAGGTTACAGAAATTAAAAACCATAACCCAATTGCATCAGCCACATATAAATATATAATAACCAAATTGCTTTCAGTAAAAAGACCTTAAAATTATTATAAATTGCTTAAGTAACCTAGAATCACTTTTACTATATCTAAAAGCAAGTTTAACAATCCACTTAAAGAGAACATAATATACAAGTTTTCTTGGAGCACTAAGTCACATGGCTGTCTATTTAACATAAAACCTGTCCCAGAAACATTTCCCCTCTAAGGCATATTACTCAATTATACACAATAATTAATGTTTGCCTTCCTCTATTTTTTGCCAATCCCTACACATTTCCTATCCCTGCTTCCATAAAAGTTTTGATAAAAAGGAAGTCATGATGATGTACAATTGGAAAAAAATCTTGTTTGAAATTTTTACATTCTTCCAAGCTACCTAAAACTTAAAGACAATAAATAATATAAAGGAAATTTCTAAGAATCTTGCCAGTGAATGATTCTCTCCTGCATTTCAGAAGTCTGTTTAAAGCAAAGCAAAAAGGTACACTTAAGAAGGAAAACTTGTCCTTCTTAGTAAAATACTAGATTAATATCATTCGTATTAAAATGAGATTGAGAACAGTAAAAAGACCTATTCAGTACCAAAGAGGGAGGCATAATAGGTCTATCCCCCCAAAAAAGTTAAAGTTGAAAATCATATAAAATTATATAAAGTTCCTACTGCAGTCCAAATCAATTTATTTCCAAAGCATGATGCAGATACCAAGGCAGCTATTCTTAAAGGTTTGCCTGAATGGATGTTATTTGCATTCTGTAATCCAGATGCTGTGTATTTTACTGCATTTGCCAGGTGTGGACATTCAAAAGTAAAAACCTAAAGATCAAAGAAACAAAGGCTGATCCTGTTGAAATGTTTAGCCACAAGTCATTCATATGACTAGAGATTTTTTGTTTCATGAGGTGTTTACATCCTTTGTTGTTAAAGCTATTTATTACCTTTGAAAACAGTTCACCTCCCTTTTTGGAATACTATAGAGTGTGATAAGGTCTTAATGTGTGTTAAGGGAACATCCACATTTGCAAAGGTGATCCAAATGCCACCACTATTACTGCAAAAATAAATTCAATCTTTGGGGCTAGAAAATAAAAACAGGTCAATGTTTTAACAAAGAGGGGGCTCAGGCCCATAAGTAAAATATGATATAAACTAGATATATATGGAAACACAAAAGCAAAGTAAATGGGAAGAAAAATTTTTGAAAACTCAACTAGCCTCCAAAAGGTGGTTAAACAAGACAGGGATGAAGCCACAAGTTATAATTTCTGTGGCACCATGCTCTTTTTCTCCTGATCAGCCTCAAAAGTTGACCCTCTGACTTTAGCATCTTCTTATTCCTTAACTCAACAAATATTTACTGAGTACTTTCTTTCTTTATGCCACACAATGTACACACCAGCGAAAACAAGCTCCCTTAAGGAGCTTACCATCTACTGGAAGAGACAAAGGCGTTGCATTTTTCAGTAGAGTAGGACAGGGGTTAGATTGAGCAAAATTCAGGCAGTCACATAAACATTAAGAAAGGAGACATCTAACTTTTTAGTGCATCTGAGCAGACTTTCCAAAGTGATTTCTATTCTCAGATTAGAAAAATACATGTTGCTCATTAGTCAGAGAAAGGGTTAGGGGTGAGGGACCCTGGCAAGAGGAAGGGACGTGCAGCTTCCCAGAGATGAGGCAGCCCAACAAATATACGTAACCACACACAGAAAATGAGGACTCTAAGGCAAGCAATGGGGAGACTTAATGAATAAGAGGTAAAAAAAAAAAATCTCCAGATCATGACGAATTTTATATCTTATTTCATCTTTTTTTCCCCAGGAAGGGAGTCATCTCAACTCAGCCTGTACTGTTCCATACTCAGTTCAACCTTAGGCAATAAATTCTTTAAGTATCATCTGAGGACTTAGAGTCTTTCACTACCTGGCCCAAACTGCAAGGCATACATTCTTCCAAAATACAAAAGTATTCTATTTAAAATGAAAGAAGTACACAGAGAACATTTTACACTGGCATCCAAATATTTACTACTTACTCAAGAAAATATTTTTTTAATCATCTGCAAATAGCAGTGGGAAGGACTGGGAAGGACTGGGATTCTACTGGACCCTTTGCTCAAAAATAGAGAAAATATACACTTAATCTGTTTGTAAACAATCTTTCTTGCTGCTACCTTTTATTTCCATTCTTATGATTTATATGGTGATAATTAAATTAATATTAATAAATTGGGCATCAGGCATCTAATATCTTCCAGACATTCCCATGGGTTTTTCATGAGTTCTCTATTTGTTCTTCACAATATAGACTTATAAACTCATTACAGTCATTATCTTCATTTTACAGAGTAAGATACAGAGTGTCAGCTATCTAGGTAGATCACAGGTCTGTTCAATACAGATTTAGGACACAAAGGTAGGACATATGAAAGTACACAAATATGCATGGTAAGTTTTCATACATTCTGATAATATATACACAGTCCCAGATGGAGAAATGAATAAAGATTCATCTCACAAAACAAAAATTTCCCAGGTCTATATGGTCCCACAGAGAAATCCTAACTGTTTTCTGGGGAATGATGAAAGAATTCCTAAGAGATACACTCTCCAGCATTATAACAACAGAATCATTTTCAGGTTCATCAGATTCATCCACAGTTGCAAATAAATTTGTCTCTATTTCTTTCTGGAATTCTTTGGCCAATAGGTCCCTGCAATGATTAGTTTCAAACTCAGTCCAATCCCTAAACATTTAGCAACTACTTATTATTTCCTGCTTTTTGCCCCTGTTATCACAGATAGAAATAAACTATTTTAGTAAGAAGAGAGTCCACATGGTCCCATTGACACATTTTGTTTTAATACAATTACCCATAACATCCCATAAGCCTGAGCAACTATTTGGAGATCAAGTGTTCCTATTATCCAGTACTGAATATGAGTCATCTCCAAAACTTAATGGCTTAAAACAATTATTTCTCTCACATTGTTCTGTGAGTTGACTGAGTTCAATTGAAGTGGCTCTTCTTTGGGGTCTCTCATTTGATTATAGGGAAAGAGGGGCTGAGGTTATCTCAAAGTTTCTTCACTCACATGTCTGACACCTGTACTGAAATGGCTGGGATAGCCAGGGGCTAACCAGACATCCATACGGGTCTCCAGGTGGCCCAATGAGTTTCTTCATAGCATGAATCTCCAGCAAAGTCTTCTTACATGGAAGCTTTTTGCACTCACAACGAGCATTCCACGACATTATCATTGGAAACTACCAGTTTCTTAAAAGCTAGGCTTGGAAAGAGACACAAGGTCACATTGTCATACTGTACTGATCAGAAAAGTCACCAAGCTCACTTAGATTCCAGAAGTGGGGATAAGACCCTAAACCTCAATGAAAAAAAAGCTCAAGTAATTTGTGACAACTTTTAATCTATGATACTAAACTCTTGGCTTGAAATAAGGCCTTAATTATTATTATTATTATTATTATTATTATTATTTCAAAATTAATCTTAAAAATCTTAAAATTGATTTCAAAGAATTTTAAGTTCCTAAATGTCTAAAAGGAGAAAAAGAAAAAGTATTGAAATTCAATATGTTTAATCATTGTTCATAGAAAGAAAGTGATTTATATTGTATTAGATATTTAAGTTTGAATTAGCCTAAAACTAGTACAAAACGTTGACCAGTAGTTCAAGTGTACATATTCATGTTAGCCACTAGTCTGAAAATTTGATGGATGGTGTTATTTGGGTATTATAACCTCGATTCAGTTCAGAAGAATTGGCAAAGATGCCAAGATTCAAGATTAGAGGGAAGAAAATGGCAATTCTTTCATAGTACTTAAAATTATTTTGAAAAGTCAGAATTTATGATAGACTGCATAGCAAATAATATGCTCCTTTTGAATGACTTTATAATGATAGCAACAATTTTCATACACTTCCATGGGAGAATTTTTCTTTCCATAAGTATTTTTTAATGACTATTTAAACAATACTTGATATTCACACAGAATTTAAACCACACTATAATGGCTTGATTCACTTCATTAGTAAGTCTGTGGGAAAATCAGTGGCCCCTTAATTTGGGACTAAAAGGTTTCTTCCTCTGGCCTTTAATTTAAATTCCCAGGGAGAAGCATAGGATGTGAGTCTTTAAAGTTACATATATGAAGTTAGATTATCTCAAATCCAGTTTTAACAGCACTGTTTTATGCTAAATAAATTTATGATCCAATCCACAAGAGAAGGTATGCAAAGACTGTTTGCGACGATAAGGAATAGGACATCTGTGAGTCCACCACTGGGAAGAGGACAGATAAAGTGTACACATGCCTATTATAAACCACTGTCTGGCAACAGGGGAAATATTGAATAGGCATTTAAAAAGTAACAGAAATCTTAAAATGTAATGCTAAATAGAAGAAAATAAGAAAATTAGACCTATATAATGATACAATTTATGTAAGCTAAAAATCCCCACAACAATACACATAATTTTTAAAAGAACAAATACAAACAGTAGGATGTTCTCAAACAGGGTGAGAACATAGGATGGAAATTGAAGATAAAATGGGGTAAATGATTTTTTTAAACAGAGGAAATTTGCCCTGACCAATGACATGATTTGCTACAAAGTGAGAAGTTATGCTTGATTTAGACCTTGTCATCAAATAAGCAAATTATGAACCAATTACTATCATCTATTTTTAGGTTTACATGACTAGATATTATAGATTCTATTCTGCAGATTGATAAATACAACTACTTATTGGTTAAATGTCATATCGGACAAAGGAAACTATTACAACATCATTACACATAAAAGTCAGTCATATCAAAATAATTTTTAATATCAAACCAAAAGGCAACTTGCTAAAATCTCCCAAGATCTATTCACACTTTTCTAGCCCATGTTAACAGCCTCTGTTAACATGCATATTTTAAGGTTGGCCTATGTCCAAACAACTGCTTTAGGAGATTGATCATAAAGGCATATTAATTCCAAGAGGATTCTGGGAGTATAGTGGAATAGGAAGCACCAGGAACCTGTGTCCCCACCTAGACTACAATAGCACTAGCAAAATATGTCTGATGCAACTATTTTGAGACCCTAGAGACCAGGAGGGTTTGCAATCTACAAAAAGGCTTAGAAGGTCAACTGTGGTTAATTTTGGTCAATTTCAGCTCTTGGCACAATAACAGGAACCTGGTGCCTATTCCCCAGCCACATAACAGGCAGCCATGCAGGCATTCCAGGAACAGCTAATACACAGTTTCCAAAAACCACAGTGGGTAAAAAGGACCCTGTCTTCCAAATATCAGGGATCTGTGCTCTGATTGCTGACTGAGGCTTCTAATCACAAAGATGTAAACAAAGAGGCAGGTGGCCATTTTTGCTGTACCACCCCCCTGTTGCAAGCCCTTGCCCTATAAAACTCTTAGAAGAAAACACAGGGGAAAAACTTCACGGCATTGGATTTGGCAATGATTTCTTGAATATGACACCAAAGGTACAGGCAACAAAATAAAAAACAGAAAATTAGACTTCATGAAAATTTAAAAATTACGTACATTTAAAGACACTATCAGCATATTACAAAAGAAGCCCACAGAATGGGATATAATATTTACAAAACATATATCTGATAATTTATTAATATCCAGAATATACGGATAACTCCCAAAACTCAACAACAACAAAAACCCAATTTGGAAACAGGCAAAGAACTTGAATAGACATTTCTCTAAAGAAAATACACAAAGAACTATAAGACATGAAAAGATGATTAACATCGCTAATCATTAGGGAAATACAAATGAAAATTACAATGAGATACTACCACCTCATACACTTTAGGATAGCTACCATTAAAAACAAACAAAAAAAAAACTCAAAAAAATAACAAGTGTTGACAAGGATGTAGAGAAACTGGCCTTGTGCACTGTTGGTGAAAATGTATAGCTGCTGTGGAAAACAGTATGATGGTTCCTCAAAAAGTTTAAAATAGAATTACTATATGATCTAGTAATTCCACTTCCAAGTATATACCAAAAAGAATACAAAGCAAGGTCTTTAAGAGATATGTGTACATCCATGTTCATAGCAGCATCAGTTACAGTAGCTTAAACATGAAAGCAACTCAAGTACTCATCAAAGGATGAATAGAGAAAATATAATATATAAATACAATGGAATATTATTTAGACTCAAACAGGAAGGAGATTCTAACATGCTACAACATGGATGAACCTAGAGAACACTGTACTAAGTGAAATATGCCAGTTACAAAAGACAAATATTTTATTCTTCCAATTAAGAGAAGTACTCAGAATAGTCAAAAATCATAGAGACACAAAGTAGAATGGAGGCTGCCATGCGCTGAGGGAAGGGAGATTAAAGAGTCATTGTTTAATGGGTATAGTGTTTCAGTTTTACAAGACGAGACAAGTTCTAAAGCTGGATGGTGGTGATAGTTGCACAATATGAATGTATTTAATACCATTAAACTGTACAGTTAAAATGGGTGAGATGGTAAATTTTATGTGAGGTATATTTTACCTCTAAAAAAAGGGAGAAAAGGGGAGGAAGGGGTAAGGAAGGCTCATAGCAATCGAGGATCTATTACAACTCAGAAATACAGCTAAACACTCATCAATTCCTTGATTAAAGCCAGATCAGTTGCCTGAGAGTGATTTACCATGGCTATTGGCTTTGCCTTCTGGCCTGTGTTTAGAGCTGAATAACTATCTCTGTCTGCTTCATGTCTATGAAAGATAGAAGACCCAGAGATCTCTTATCATCAGGACATTTTAATTGTTTTTGATAGCATTATGTAAATTGGCTGTAAATGTCTAAGAAATTTTGAATAACATTTGTTGATATAAATTCAGAGTTAATTTTAAATTTTATAATTCTTGAATTCAATATTATCACAAGAGTTAGAGAATTTAATTAACTTAAACACAAGTTTAAATCTGATGTTCTTCCAGGGCGTCTTGGTAGCTCAGTCAGTTAAGCATTCAATTCTTGATTTCAGCTCAGGTTATGATCTCATGGTTCATGGATCAAGCCCTGACAGTGCAGAGCCTGCTTGGGATTCTCTCTCTCTCCCTCTCTCTCTCTCTCTCTCTCTGCCCCTTCCCCAGTCATGCTCTTTCCCTTTCAGAATAAACATTTTTTTAAAACTGATGTTTTTCCCTTAAGTTCATATCAATTCCTCTAAAAAATATGAATCAGTTTTGTCAAAATGAATGTAAATGCGAAAGGAAAATGATTTGTGGTTCTTAATTACATTTTTTGAAAACTTTTAAGTATATTTCAAACAATTTGGGTATATACATCTTCTTTTTCAACTGTAAGTTTTATGAAATTTAAATATAGATCAAGTACACCCAATGAAAATTTAGTGTCCAATTTGAGATGTGTTGTAAGTACAAAATCTACTTTGGATTTTAAATAGTACTAAAAGATTGGAACATATCTCCTTAATAATGCTTATTTTAATTAACTGTTAAAATGATATTATTTTAACATACTGCATTAAATATACAATATATTATTAAAATTAATTTCACCCATTTTATATGTGGTTATGTGTCAATTATCAATTTATTGCCTATGAGCTCAAAATTCACTCTCCAGTACTTGTTCTTAACAATGGATGGGATTTTTTTTTTTTAACGTTTTATTTTATTTTTTTAAAAGATAGACAGGAACAGAGCATGAGCAAGGGAGGGGCAGAGAGGGAGTCACAAAATCCAAAGCAGGCTCCAACGCTCTGAGCTGTCAGCAAAGAGCCTGATACAGGGCTCGAACCCACAAAAGCGAGATCATGACCTGAGTCAAAGTTGGATGCTCAACCAACTGAGCCACCTAGGCACCCTGCAAGGGACGGAATTCTTAAAGCATTTTGCCTTTACAGTCCACATGCTTTCAAACTTTGTCTGAGGGTGTTAGATGCTGCGGGATCAAGAGGACTCCTCTACTTGATTCCAAATGCTGAGCTCTTGGTTTTTATCTTGCTCTTGCTGCACAGTCATCAGTAGTATGGATATTTAGGATATCTGGTGGTACTCTGCCCTAGCCAAATTTCTAGAGAACACAATCCCTCAGCAACCTCAAGTTTGGAGTAGTGCCCCCTTTCCAAGATTATCCTTCCTTGAGTACTCTTCCTCAGGTCTAGGGTATCTTTTACAGTTTTCCTTATATCTTCATAGTTACTCTTCTTTCTCAATAATTCTTCATATTAAACTATATGTGATTTATGTCTCTTGATTAGACTCAAATTGTTATAGGGTACAGGTACAGAAAATTTGTAATAACCTATGTGGCTTGCATTGTGTTTATTTCAGGTAGTGTTGCTGTCAAGCATTTAACTAGAGAAGGCAGAGAGACGGAAAGAAGCAGAAAGTGTTGAAAACAGTAATTTAAAATTTTTAATTATAGGAGTGCCTGGGTGGCTCAGTCAGTTAAGCATCCAACTTCAGCTCAGGTCATGATCTCACAGTTCATGGGTTCAAGATCCATGTGTGGGCTGACAGCTCAGAGCCTGGAACCTGCTTTGGATTCTGTGTCTCCCTCTCTCTATGCCCCTTCCTCTCTCATGCTCTATTTCTCTGTCTCTCTCTCTCTCTCTCTCTCTCTCTCTCAAAAATAAACAATTTTTAATTAAAAATTTTAATTATATTTAAATAAAATTAAGAACTGAAAAATCATTTCAGACTTCAAGAGACAAATGAATTGTTTCAACTGAAACTTCAAAATGATATGGAAATAAGACTCTACCTATTAAGATTCAAGGATTTTGATGGAGAAAGTCTGGAAGTCTTACCTGAGAGGTCACAGTATTTATTCCACTGAAAGGTAGTTTAAGCCACACCTCAACTGAAGAAAATAGAGAAGAAGAAGCAGAAATGATTTTTTTTAAAAAAAGGTAAGTCTTTATACAAAATAGCTATGTTTGGAAAAGGTGAATGCAATATCAAAAATGACAATTTGTACAATTAAGCCATGATTAAAATATGAATATCTGAAAAAAATAGTCTGTTTACTCCTTACAAACTACTAGTCCAAGCCTCAATTAGCATAAGTGAGCACAAATTAAACCATAAAATAAAACCACATCTTAACCTTATAATATGAATTGAGATGAGCAACAAACATTCAGATATAAACAATCCACTTAGAAATGTATGATACTCCTTAGAAAAAGGACTAATCGTTATTGTCTATTCAGAATGGCCCCACCAAATCATTTAAAGTTAGGTGAATCTCATTGATTAAGAAGACAATAACTAATACTGTCTATATGAGCAATGTTATAATCATATTGATTTCATGTCTGATGGGAGACATATCTAATACTACTCCTTGGTCCAAAAATTCTAATTAATTTTTCTCTATGTGGTCTAAAATGCATTTGGATATTTTAACATAATAACTAAATGTCTTCCTAACATGAGATATAGACCATCATATTAATCAATAACAACAGTCAGCAAAAGAAGAGAGGGGAATTTTACAGCAATGTAAATTCCAGTGCACTCTAACTATAATTTCAGTCATGCAAGGGCCAGAATATTAAGCCATCAAAAAAATAATCCATGAGAAAACTGCTGATTCCATGTTTTCTTGTACTGAGTATAGCCCTAAAAATATGTTTTAGAAAGTTTGTTTAGTATTATATAACTACTGGGGTTATGTGGTTTTCATATTTTGTAGTCTATTTACCAAAACCATTGGTCCTACATTTAATTGCTCATCACAAAGAAAGGCTTTCTAAGCTTCCAATAATAGAATCAGACTAAATTTCATCAAAGTTTAAGATAAGAATTACATCAGGTTACATAGAGATGATAAGTATAATCAAGACATTTTTACAAGCATGCTCAGTACATGAGATCCATTAAAAAATACTAATTTAAAATTATGATATGAAGGCCTTGTCCAGAGTTACCAAAATCAATTAAAGCAATTACAAATTCGACTTCACAATACTCTACCCACCTTAAATGTTATATACATAATCTGAACAACAGGGTACAGAGCAATCTCACTGAATTGCTGGCGGCACAAAACCAGGAGACTGATTTCAAGAAATGCGTAACTGGACACCATGGGCCAGAATCCTAAGCCGATAAAACAACTTTTAAGGTTTTGGGAATTCCCAGTCTACACCTCAAGAACCCAGATCTATTCTCAAGCCACTGGCAGCCACATTCTTCACACCCACTGGTTTGTGACTCTCACTTTTTTGGTGTGTACCACTCAGTCTGCTGAGTAATCGCACCTCTCATCAACTCTGGAAAGCTAAAAAGGAGCTCAAGGGAAGTTTGGTCTATTAGGGATACTCTATTTTGTGTATATGTGTGGGTTTTCTTTTGGGTTTTTTGTTTGTTTGGTTTTGGGGTGTTTTTGGTTAAAGCAACCTTATTAAAGTGTAACTGATATATAGTAAATGTCACCTATTTAAACACAAGTTGGTAAGTTTTCACATAGGTATACGTCTGTAAAATTACCACTGCAATCAAAATAATAAGCATATCCATCACCACCAAGTTTCATGTCCTTTTCTAAGTCCTCCCTCCCAACCATATACCCTCGTTCACTGGCCAACACGGATTTGCTTGCAGTTATTATAGGTCAGTTCACATTTTCTAAAAATTGACATAAGTGGAATCATAACATGTACTCTCTTCTGTCTTCACTAACTCAACATAATTATTTTAAGATCCATCTGTGTTGTAGTATGTATCAATAATCCATCCCTTTTTATTACTGAGTAGTATTCCAATTGTTTAGATATACCATTGTTTGTTTACCCATTTATCTGTTGATATGGACTGTTCCCAGTTTGAGGCTATTAAAGTAAAGCTGTTATGAATATTCATGTGCAATACCTATGCTTTCATTTCTCTTGGATAAATACCTAAGACTGAATAGTTGGACCATATGGTAAGTGTATGTTTAAATTTCTAAGAAACTGCTAAATTGTCTTACAAAGTAGTCATATCATTTTACATTACAACTAGCAGAATATAAGAGTTCTAGTTTCTCCAAACTTTAGTCTTTTTAATTTATCCTTTCTGATAGGTATACAGTGGTATCTTATTGTGGTTTTAATTTGTATTTATTGACTAATAACGTTGAACCTCTTTTCTTGTGCTTCTCATCATGAATATATTTGCTTTATTAAAGTGTCCAAAATTTTTCCTAGTTTTTTGTGTAGCTTGTTTTCTTATAACTGAGTTCTGAAAGTATTTTTAATATATTCTAAATATACTTCCTATGTATTCAAATATACAAATTTGTAAATAGTTTCTCCTAGCTTGTGGCTGGTCTTTTCTGTCTCTTAAGAATGTCTCTTGAAAATCAAAAGTTTTAATTTTGATGAAGTTCAAGTCATCAATTTAGTATTTTTATGAATCATGTTTTTGGAATCAAATCTCAGAAATTTTTGCCTAACTCAAGATCACAAGGATTTTCTGTTTTTTTCTGAAGTCTTGTAGTTTTAGGCTTTACATAAGCCCAAGATCCATTTTGAAAATTTGATTTATCTCAATATACAAAAAATGAAATTTATTGATGTGGTGTCACTGAAGAAATACATGTAGATAGTTAGGTGGCCAAAGTTACAATCATAAGTTTTGTGATAGAGATTTTTAGGATTGTTTGAAAATCCTACCACCTGAGATGTTTTACATATATTTTGTCTAATTTTTTTCCATTTTAAGCAGCAGAGTAAATTCAGTTCCTATTTTTCCACCTTGCCCAAAGGTCCTCTATTCTTTTTTTTTCATGTTTATTTATTTTGAGACAGAGGGAGAAAGAGAGAGAGAGAGAGAGAGAGAGAACACATGCAGAAGGGGCAGGGAAAGGGAGAAAGAGAATCCCAAGCAGGCTCCATGCTCAGCATGGAGCCCAATGTGGGGTTTGATCCCACAACCATGAGATCATGACCTGAGTCAAAATCAAAAGTTGGACACTCAGCCAACTGAGCCTCCCAGGTGCCCCTCTGTTATTTATTTTTTAAAAGCACTAACTATACAATCTCTGTAATTACTTCCTACCTGGAGAAATGGAAGCAAAACAAAACAAAACAAAAAACCAGAAGGATGTGGTACCAAGGGTGTGAAGAAAATACCAGGCCAAAGGGGTTGGAGAATAACTACGTCCTATCACAGGAATTCAAAGAAGCCAAAAATGTGTAGAATAAAGTAAGAAGGTAAGAGATGAGTCTAGAGAGGATGAGAGAAATGAGATTACTGAAGACCTTCTAAGGCATATAATGGATTTCTAATTATATCCTAAGAATAACTGAAGTCACTGAGAGGCTGTAAACAGGATAGTTGTGATTAGATTTGCAATTTTTAAAGAGTTACTTTTAGTGACAGAGTAAAAAAAAACAAAAACATTATAGTGGGGTAAGATATTCAGAAACCAGTAAGGAAATGTGAAACATTTTGAACAGATATATGAATAAAGTCAGGGCTGTGGATGAGAGGTTAAGAGTGTACTGTGACCAAAGGCAAATAATCAGGAACAAAGGAAGCATATTTCTGACATGGTTAAGAGAGAGCATGTGAGGTTTAGTGGTACATTAGAAAACAGAGAGTCTGGGGAGTCTTTAATGATAATGAATGGAGTTCATATTATATGAATCACAAAATTAAATATTGAGCAAATTGAAGGTTTTTTGTGGAGGAGTGTTGGAGAAGTTCTTTAGGTTGGTAGTAAGACAGCCCATGTATTAAAAGAGATGAGGATGAATTTCAAGGACATTTGAAGACAGCTACAGATATTGAATCAAACCAATATAGGATTTAGATTGATTTGCTAAAATGGGAATGAAATCAGAACAAAAATCTCTTTAGTCTTAAAGCCTCACAATTTATTCACAGTCACTCATTAAAGCAATCTCATTTCTCAATTCTGCCATATTTATAAATGATTATCTTACACACCTAAAATACTGCTTAGCCCCCAAAATGTTTTATGTATTTTAAGTATCTTTACCATACCACTCTGTAATATTTTCTATATTATGCAAAGCATTTCTGACTATATTTAGCATTATTTCCAACTACATGATTCTGATTAAGCTTAGCATCTTAATTATAAAAATCCTATCCATCCATTGATTTATACCCTAAACTGCTTTAGCACTTATAGATTAATGGTAATAAAATGATTAATAGTCAAATAAAACAAATTAACATCTTAATGACTCTCATTATTTACCAATGAAGGCAAACGATAATAGACTGATGCATGTCCATTTCCCCTTTCCTTTAGGGCAAGTATCCTTAAGAAACCGATCTCTTTTGTGAAGAAAATATGTTGTGTACTAAAATTTGAGGTTTGGGGACCACCCAGGAAGCTCAGTCATTTAAGCGTCCGACTCTTGATTTTAACTCAGGTGGTGGTCTCATGGGTTCATGAGTTCAAGCCCCACATCTGGCTCTGGGCTGACAGTGAGGAGCCTGCCTGGGACTCTCTCCCTCTCTCTCTCTCTCTTTCTCTCTCTCCCTCTCTCCCTGCCCCTCCCCTACTTGTGTTCTCTCTCTCTCTCGAAATAAATAAGCTT